>NC_136273.1:36938720-37658720 GCF_964187855.1 Myxine glutinosa | reverse complement strand
AATCATTTGATGTTTGGACAGGAATCAAATTACAAATGGCTTGATGTTATAAACGTTCAAACACAGAGGTCACTTCTCATCTAACCTGGCCAGGACACCGTATTTCCACAACTCCAGCAATTATCTTCTGTCCTTGGGCTTATTAATCGCACTTATTGTCCCTTCCTTTAAACAGTCTCGTACTAACCACATTTTGCTTTTATGGAACCACTTAATAGCCTGAAGGTCCCCTTTGTGATTAGGTTATTGTGGCCATTCTACACTTAATAAATCAAATTAATTTCCGTTCTGGCACTTTGCAAAGTCCAGTACTTGTTAGGAAAATGGATGGCAATAGGACAGCCATTATGGAGTTTAGAGAGGAGTGCTTTAATGTCAGATTGTCTCTTTATGGCTTTTATATGTGGCCTGGCCACTCGATCTGAAAGGCAGCACTAGGTCACAGGATGTTCCGTAATACTCATGAGTGTTCGCCGGAGTGAGTCCAGAGGAGAATGAAACTATTTCTCTGTCGCCAAAGGTGTGTCCTGGAGCAATCGGCAGGCCCTGTGCTTGTAATTGTCTTCCCAAGTGCTCCATCTCTCAGAAGCTGTCAGTGAGCGTTAACTGTGCGCTCCCTGGGCCCAGGCAACTCCGAACCAGGTGCAACTTAACTGTCCTGCGAGTCTCGATAAAGACCCACTCCGTCCATCTCATCGGATGACTCGGCCTGTTATCCTTCCGAGGTCAGCAAAATGAGTATCAGCTTACCGCAATGAATGAGCCATTTGAGTATCCTGCATTAGAGTGGCGACCCGTACAAGACTTTGCCCAATAGCCTAGAAACAGCCCAATGCATCTGAAGATGCAAAAAGGAGTGGTCATCATCATCAAGCGTGCCTAGGGTTGTGACTCGGTAGCAAAAACTATGTTCGGATCTCGCTCGGCAACAGTCTGAATTCAGAACTCAGTTCGGGTACAGCACAGCACCTATCACCTGTTCCCTAACATAAATTATTACGAGTAAAGAAGAGCGTGGGGCAGAATGCCTATTTGCAGACATTACAATATCTATAGTTTGGCCAATGAGGGATCAGCCATCCTGTCCCCTTCTCATCATTTTGTTGTCCCCCGTAGCAAAATTATAGGGGACAGATAACGTGGACCCCAACCCTTCCCTCCTGCCGAAAGGTTCTAGTTGTGCCCCTGGACGCTGCATTATTATAATCATTTTTCTTTCTATCCCATAGCAGGTTTGAGTAGCATTCCCTGAGATGGATAATTCTTCCAAAACACGTATTAAAGGGATTAATAATTTGAACCAATATTCAGAATACAAGGCAAAAGCTCAGCTCTCCGAGCAAAACCAGCTCCACACATAAAAATGCCTGTTATGAGGAAGGTGTAAATAAGTTAGGCCCCTGTTTTAAACACACCAAGTGACGATATTATTGACATTGCTAGTGTAAATAATGGAATAAAGACAACTTTTCCATTTTGTTACATCACTCTAAAATGCCATCGATGACTGAGGAAACCTGTGATGGGCACTAAAACGTCATCTATGAAGAAGCTGTGTTGTCCAAATTGCCCCCTAACCAAAGAAATAGGGTAAAAAAAAGTTTTACTAATTAAATGTACAGGGCAAGGACAAAGATTAAAAATTGACTCGTCCCTTGTACTTGGAGAGATAATCGAGTTGATTTATAGAAATAATCATGGCTCTGCCCAATACCCCATGCCTCTCCCCCACACCTCCTTCACAAATCTTTCATGTATAGAGAATTTGATTGTCTGTACGAGTTGGAGTACTTACCATGCATGAAAAACTTGGGTGGGATAATTAATCTCTAGGATGTTATATTTGCAGCCACCATTTTCCAAAATGGTGAATATCTCTGCATGTGCACACTTGGTATCTCAGGAAGTACTGCATTTATGAAATACTTTTTGCTTTCAAAACATAGGTTTTTGGGGTCAAGAAGTTCACATATAGCCATACCTATTTGATTTGAGCAGTTATTTAACTATTATTAAGAGTCCATGACATTATGATGACATACTATGCTGACATTATGAGAAGCCGAAACTTGTCATCTGCTTAAATACTGTGCAGACCTAACAGTACACCTATTCCAAATCACTTAAACAGCACTGTTTTTACCATTGGAGCTCTTGATAACTTTAACTTTGAAGGCCGCTCTTAATTGGCATGGCTGGCACACATGACACAGCAATGGTTCTGTTTCAGGATTCTTCTGGTGAAATTCCTGCAGGAAACCAAACGTCAGAGCCACAGAAGGAAGAAGAAGAAAAGGATTCGCAAGCTGACATCTAATCTACCGTGCAAATTTGTGGACTATCATCGTAAGTCTGTAAAATGCACCGGAACTTCTCAAAAACTTAAAAGTTCCAAAGATCTTGGGCTACAATAAGGGACTTTCGAAATGACCTAATCCACCCCAGAATGCTCGGTGTGCATGCACATAACCTCTTAGCAGCCAGCAATGTTTATTCGAGCATGTTTCCATATTCCGTGTGCACAAGATAATGATTGCTACCTAAAATGGTTCACAAACCTTATAAAAGAAGCCAAAAATAGTTGGAAAAGCACCTGAGAGAAAGGCATGTGCCTCTGCACAATGGAAAAGTTGTATAACTTTCACTGCTCGCCCATAGATCTTGAGAGCTTTCCGTACTGCAAAAACTCCCAATGACGTGGGTTGGTGCAAGATCCGAAGGATCGTAGATGGGCGCATTCTACCAAAACCCCCAATGGATCGCTGCCAGTAAACTGACTTTTACTTTGCTGACTTCTTCCTGTGATCATGGCAGGCTTGGTGATTTATTTAAAGAACGGCTGGAATTGGAAAGATGCTGTGCATCATTACTAACTGAGCAATGGCTACCGACTCTTAGACAAAGGACATCTTCGTGATGTGAAAATACACAAACCTCGTGCCAGCTATTATAAATTCACGTGGGAGTGAGATGTACCAGGCAGACTTGTGGTGTCGTGCATAGAAGGTACACTAGAGGGGGGCGTGGCCAAGAGGAGGAGAGTTCCGGGAAAAGGACGGAGCGTGGAGAGGATTAGAACGGGACGTGCGTTCGATGTTTGATTGAATAAAACTGTTGGAGATTACTGAATTCTTCATTCTTGGAGTACTTTACGACACAACAAAATGGTGACAAGGGAGGGTTGAAAGCATCGGCCTCATGGTCTGGGATGAGAAGATTTGAAACCACCTGTAGTAAGAGAGCGAAGATCTTTGCTTGGAGGGTGAACAGAACTACTTGTTTATCTCCTGCATTCCATCACAGCATCACGGTAACCGAAAAACAAGACAAAAAGCATGAACACCTGGCACTCCAAACATGCAAATTTTCAGCGCTTCTCCGAGTTATGGAGTGAAGAGGATCTCACACATACAAAATGTCCGATGGACGGATCTGGAATGCTTCTCATTTAGCATCTGCCTGTCAAGGGCATGAAAGAGACGATACCGAGCAACCACTCCTTCCTGACATCACCGCACCACCAGCTCAAGCCTCTGAGCCGGTCGGCCGGGATGGCAGAGTTCGCAGACCTCCAGTCTGGACACGAGATTATGTGATGATGTCATCTCAAGTTCTTAGAGAGCGAGAAAAGGAAGCTATGATAAACTGTTGAATGTCTATTATTACTTGATGTTGTCAGTTGATGTGAGCAAACTTTGTTAAGTTATGGCTGATGAATGTTGTGGTAAAGTTTCATGGAAATCGTGTGTGGCAAATGCCTATTTTGGGGGTGGGGGGGGGGGGGGGGTGGGGGGGATCAAAGTTCGGCCCGCTTTAATCCCCCCCACCACCCCAATGACTCCCGCATTCATTCTGATGTGCCAATCTCTATCCAAATGGACAAGTTCTGGACATCATCATCATCAACTGACAAAACCAATTTAAATTATTTGCCTACAATGAGCAGGTTCTGCATAGCTTCAAACAAAGCTCCAAGTCATTGCAAGTGGAATAGTTCTGAAAGATGACTGCAAAATTATACTCTTGCTCACTGGCACAACTGAAGAAGTTGATCATCGGCATGTGCCCCATGTGAACACGGCTGTGGAGAACGGTGCCCACCAATGAAGTGGACAGACTTTTACAACAATCGAAGTCTCAGACAACGACCGGATAAATTATTGACTTTGTGTGAATAACACAATTTCAAAACTAAAACAAGATGAAAATGCACAGGATATTATGAGTGACATCATGCTGTTTTTTTTTTTGTATACATAGTCGAGGCTCATGGAAGAGCTAGTACTAGTACACGGAATGGAACAGGACAAAAGGATCAGCAGAGAGAGGGGGGAAATAATTATTAATAGACAAAACTTTAACTCTATTGCAGCACTTTTGACAAAAAAAAAACATTTTGAAATATAATGAACACACAAAATAAATTACAAATAATCTTACACTTGAAATTGTAATTATTGGTAATAATAAATTTGTAATAGTTGAATTGTAAGAGGATCAGTTTTTGCATCTTTTTATATAATGCAGTGATATTGGAGGATTTCCAAGCAGATGGAAGATGACCTAGCACAAATGACAGGCTGAAAAGGGAGAAATTGGATGTGCAAAAGCTGCAGAGCAGGATTTTAGGACACGTGAGCTGTCTGTGTGAGAAATTTCTGAGGTTATTCCGGAGACTCAACAGCTCAGTGGGCTGTCACCACGTATATATATACTCGAAAATATTATAATGTATGTATATATAATTTCTATTTATAATAAATAATATAATTTTTTGTCAAAATTGCTGCAATAGAGTTTAAAATTTTATGTTTTATTATCTATCTGTTAAGAAATTAGAAAAGGCTTTGAAGAGCTTCGAATGAGCGAGGGTACTTCCCCAAAGCTAAGTGTCTGTTTGTCTCATCTAACAGTCCTGTGTTGTATTTCATGTATTCGTCTGTATATCCATGTGTGTGAGATATGTGTGTGTGTCCTTGTGGCCGCTCAGTCTGAGCCTTAGATCCTATAAAGAGAAAAAAAAAATAGTTAATAACTGCTCCACTCAAATAGATAGGGCTACATGTGAGCTTCTTGACCCCAAAAACCTATATTTTGACACAAAGATATACTTTTCAAATGCAAAAGTTCCTGTGATTTCAAGTGTGTGCACACAGAGACATATTCGCCATTTTGGAAAATGGTAGCTGCAAGTATAACACCGAAGAATTGAAATGTCTACCCGAGTTTTCTTGTATGGATTAGGTCCTGTAACATACAGACAAGACAATTCCCGATACATCACAATGTTTGTGGGGTGTAGGGTGGAGCCAGGAGTAACAGTGATACACATTGCATGTGCCTCATCTTTATCATATTCTGGTCCGCACGTGTTCACGTCGAGGGTACACACTTCAAAACGCATCGGCCGGCTGAGGACGAGCAAACCTACAGGCAGTGGATGAGGACACGTCCATCGCCGCTGTACTCTTCCTGCCACTTGTCTACGGCCGCCGCGAGCTGCAGGAATGACAAATCAGATGGAGGCACTTCCTTCCGTTGTGCCCAGCCACCGTACTGGAAGTGCTGCACTGTGCGGTACCCATCCTGGGGCTGTGGAACACGACGAACAGGAAATAAAGTGAGGCACAGACAAGAAAAACAATCTCGTCCTTGTGATCCCGATGGAAAAAACACAAACCACGGCAAGAAAGTCTCTCCGATTAGCAACCGGTTTGGCATCGTTTTACGTTTAAACATCCTTTAAGATCAAGCAATGCGAAACAAACATTTTAATGGAATCTTTAGTTGGATGTTGATAGAAAAACTCAAACATGTACCATTTGCAGGGCAAGGTTAGACATGTGGGAGACATCTTGAAGATGATATGGATATTGTCATAATAGTGGCTTGTCCCCAAACAGGTTGGCAGGATGGCCTAGAGATATGCACACTCACCTCTAAGACCATCTAGCCTGGGTTTGATTCCTGACCTGGCTATAAACTGTCAGTCCGGCATTTCAGAAGCAGGGTGATTCATCAATGGGTGTGCCATCCAACGGATGGATGCCAAACTGGGCGTCCCATCTGCTGGCATTAGTCGGTGGATGTTAAAGATCCCATGGTGTCCTCTGCAAAGGGTAGGTGAGCTATCACCAGTCAAACAACTACCCATAACTAGTCAAACGTCAGGCCTGGACAGCCGGTTCATGAAGTCTCGGGTCATACCTTCCCTGGCTGACCCCACAAGGTGGGATAATAGTGGCTCTTAAAAAGGAAGAAGAAGAAGAAGAAGAAGTAATGGCTTGTCCACAACTTTTTGTTTTGGTCTTCAATTTATTTTCATGGTCGATGCAAGAGCAACAGAGCTGTTCACTTTGAAGAGGGGCTCATGCCCGAAACAGCGCTTCACCTTTTGCCACGGCGGTTAGCAAACATTGGAGACAGGATTGTTTTCTCATAGATGCAACTGTTCGGAGCATTTTTTGGCAGAAGTTTGGAACCTGACTTTTTAACATAATTTGAACAATGAACATGCTGAATCACAAAATCATGCTCCCAAGCTGAATTTTGAGTTTTTCTGACAATTAAGAATTTTTTTTATAATTTAGTTTTACTGAAGAAATATACAAATCACTGCACTATAGTACTGCAGCATGGTATTAAAATAATTGATTAAATAAAGAACATGCCTTTGTCACTGTCAGTTAAAATGCATTTTTCAGTATACATGATCAGTGCCAGTTAAAACATGGATTGTGGTATATATAGAGTCATGGTTACAGCAGTTAAAGTTACATGCTAATTCTGGTTACTGACAGATAAAAGGTGGTGATGCATAAAATAGACTGGTCATTAGTTAATGAGCAATAAATTCGATCATTTGAAGTGTCTACGTAACCTGTATGGATGACCCGGAAGCGGAAGCATGATTTGTTGCCTTCGTGGTGTTATTATTTAGTTTAGGAAATAGTTCATTTATATTGTGGGATTGCCAGATAAGGGAACCTTTGTTTCATGTTTTCAAAATGCAAGGAAGTCATAATGTTTGATTAATAATGTTTGGGTAATGTTTGAGGAATACCGTTGAGATGTCGTGATGGTTCCGTGGCGCTTGCCGATTGGTTAAAAAGGGAGCGTGGGAAAACGAGGCAAACGAGGGGACGGAGGAGAGCCCAGTGGGTGCGGTGCTGCTTGGGTGATTTTGCAAAGCGATAATAATACGGTTTCCAGTCACATTTGATGTGCAAGTTTTGCCAGTATATTATAACTCGTTTGGACTGTGTGTCGGGTGGAATACTTACATCTCCAGAGGAGTGTGAGAACGTCGTTGAGCTCTGACTATACTGACAAGGCCTGCATGGTGGATTCTTCGTGCAACTTGATGCAGGGCAGGAATTCAAGGCCTACCGTGCCGTGGTTAAAAGGTGCGTGGAGTGATTAACGAACTGTATATAAAGAGCGACAAGCGGAGGTGTCCCGAAGCATCATTGGACAGTCCAAGAGGAGACCCATGAACGTCAAAGGGTTACTGTAAGCGGATGTGGATTCGGACCGACCGACTATAACAGTGAATATTGCCCATACATTTGCTACTGTACCTTTTGTTTCAATACAGTCATTGTTTAATTACTGCAGGTGCTGTCGTGATCATTGTAGCAATTTTTCAGATTTTGAGCTTATTTCATGTTTTCAAATAAAACATAACAAATAGAGGCTTCACAAATTACTCCAAAGCAATAAAACTAAAAAATGCAGATAAAATATGAATAAGTTAAATTAAGAGAGAAAATCAGATGATCCTCAGTTGCATAAGTATTCAAACCCTTTGGCTCAATAACCCTAAATCACTTCAGTGGCAAATTATTTGCTTGAAAGGTTACAGAATAAGTGTAAAAGGTTTCACCTGTATGTAAGCAGTAGTTTAACTTAAAAATGAAGCTCCCCCACCGATCGAAGGAGTTTCAAGGTGCACCTCACTTGGTCAACAAACAAGGAAAACATGGGGACCAAGTAGCTTTCCAAAGAAGTCAGACATAAAGTGGTGGAGAACACCGTTCAGGAGAGGGTTATATAAGAAGATTTCAACGTCACTCATTTTCCCTTTGAGTATTATGAAATGCATCATTAAGAAGTGGAAGACGTATCATACCACATGGACTCTACCCAGATCAGGTCGCCCATCCAAATCCAGCCGCTGGATTGAATAATTTAGAATAGAGTATAAAAAAGCCGATTTCAATCGAATATAAACATTATTCCTGTAGAGTGAATAATTTAACAATACACAGATAATCTGCATGTA
Source organism: Myxine glutinosa (assembly GCF_964187855.1). Classification (NCBI taxonomy): domain Eukaryota; kingdom Metazoa; phylum Chordata; class Myxini; order Myxiniformes; family Myxinidae; genus Myxine; species Myxine glutinosa. Next base: position 37,650,436 of record NC_136273.1, on the reverse strand, counting down.
ATTCCACCAGAATGTGAAATTTACATCTGTGGATTTACTTTTGGCAAAATCACTGAGCATCTTCCGAAATTGTCCCTGCTTCAGGAGTGGTATCAAGTCTATAACTGTTTCAGGATTTCCATCAGCAGCCATCGCTGATAGCTCTTCATGACATTCTACGTCACATTTGGTGCAAAAGGAGATACAGTTTGGCATCAGAATGCACCATAATGCTTGCACAGTGAGTTAGTGAGCCCTCATAACAAACCTCATAACTTTGTTGTCGGCCTTCCCAGCAGAATTAGCTCCACTGTACCCTGGCCAAGCAATCCACTCTCCACCCACACTTCAGCTAAGCCAGATACATCCATGTGATCTCCTCCAGCCTTCAAATAGTTCATCACAAAGTGGAGACCACTGAGGCGTGGAATCAATTTATTCTGGTATTCTGCAATAGACCACTTCAATTCCATCACTTTTCAGTAGAGTGCTTGGTCTACTGTAAATCTGTGATGACTGGATGCTCCTGTCCATAATCTGAGGATATTGCCATGCATCTCCTTACAACTGTGTTCAATGTGTCCAGCTCATGCAACATGTCCAGTCCAGACTGATTGATTGAAAACTGTGCAACCATTTATTCGGAGACTCTTGACGACAAAGGAAGAAAGCTCAGGCAGTTGCTCAGGTTTGTTTAACACACTCAGTGTTCTCTGCAGGTGACTTGAACCAGACTTGGTCAAGAGGAGCTGGGAATACTGGTTCACTTTTGTCAGGCTTGATATTGGCAGGATACAGTTCCTCCATGATGTAAGGAACAGTTAAGGTAGTCTCGAGGATGGTTCAAGTGTTTTAAGTGTAGCATCTGGTTGTCGTTGTCGTCATGCCCACCATAGATCATTCTCAATAACATATACAGACTGTTTGGAATACACGACATAGCTTCTCCTACACTTAGCGAAACCTGTGTGTCCTGGAGTTGCCATCATGTCACCGCAAATATTCAAAGCTAAACCCCCAAGGGACAAAAATAGGGTCTTCTTCAGGTACATACTGAGGCATCGTCAGTGTTTCATCAGTCTCCTGAGTTTCTTATGTTATTCACAAGACTGTAGTAGTGTAGTATCCTCACACTTCGGAGGAACCAGTAAGGTTTTTCTCTCTAACTGGCATCTATCAATAGGCTGAAAGAAGGTGAAAGTGTTACCGAGGTGTGACTGTAATTTTTCCTTGAATGTGACTGTGACTGTAATTTCTCCTTCTAGTGCTGTACCCAAACTCGAACAAGGCCAGTTGCGCTTCTGAGCCGAGTCTGAGTCATGCCCGTTTGGCTGTAAATTCGGAGAAAAAACTCGGATCTTTTCCTGTCCCATGAAATTAAGTACTTGCAGTATTTTGCCAGTTGTTTGTCTTTTTGAGTTTCAAAGGAAAATGTTACCATATTTGACCACTACAACTGTTACTGTCTAACTGCTTTACACATGGTAGCAGGGTGGCGAAGCAAAATTATTGTGCAATTTCTGACAAAAGCATGAAACTTGGCACAAACCTTCCTTGGGATCCAACTAACAATCCTAGAAGGGGTGACCAAAAATCCGAACATGTTAATGACGTCATTTAGGCCACGCCCCTTTTTATATAATGTAACTATGTCATCATAATATGTTCATATAAACATGTCAAGTTTGGTATCAAATTAAAGCTCATGACATGTACATTACCATAAAGATTCTTAAAATGTATTATTTTTCTTCAGAGGGTATCTATTAGTCACTAAAGGTCACTTAAGGTCATGTGGAAGGGTATGTCAATCTAAACATACTACGTTTGGTATCAAATTTCAGCTAATGGCATGCACAATGTGATTATAAGAACAAAAATATTGTGTCAACTGCAAGGAGAAGCGAGGACATAATATCATTGTTTGAGTGCAGGAAGGTCGTATCTGCAATAGCTGTTTCGTGTTATATATTTGAAACATGTGTATAAGAAAGAATCCATAAACCATTAGCAAGTGTTGAAATTTGCACAAGACAATGACCCATGACATGGTTCAAGTACCGCTGACCAAAAACATAGAAAAAGTAAAGTGACAAAAGGCAGCTAGCTATTTAGTTATGACGTTCTTGCATGCACATGACGATATCGTATAGTCATTTCAGTAGGTACGTTACAAACTTTTTTTCTATGACATTCCTTATCTGGAAACGTACATACTTATAATGGCATTTGAACAATGCCTGACAGTCACTAGAATCTACCTTAACCTTAGAACCTTAGATGGACCTACAAGTTCCACGACATGGATAACAAAGACCCGTGCAAGAAGGTCCTGCTAAGTGACACTTGCAGTTCGCTGAGCATAATGGCAGCTTTTTGCAGCCACACTTTAGCAGTTCTCTACAGGCCTTGGATGCTTCAGGCAGTAGGGTCCAGACTGGCTCTAGGTGCTGTCAGTTATAGTCCAACCAAAGACCCCTCTGGTGCTGGAGCATTCTGTTGTGGCTGTAGACTGGTGGTCCAAAGGCCAAAGAGGCCTTTCTGTAGAATGGGAGGGCAGACCAAGCCCTCTTCCTCAGAGCGCCTGCAGACAGCACTTGCCAGTTGACTTTCTATGTCAATCACCCTATCATAGCTAACACTAATACCTTGTCTGCATGAGGTATTCACCATTTTCTTCCTTCTGCTAAGTGTATGGGTGCTCAGTCCTACATAGAGTGGCAGAGGGGGCTCTCGATCCTTGGAATGTCGGGTGTTGCTGGAGGCTGAAGTCTTGCGTTTAGTATTGAAGAAAATTAGCTGAGACACAGTTAGGCAAACCTGGGACTCACGGCATCCTGTTGTTTCATATTAACCCCGTAAAGAAGCATAGAAACCAGGCACTTCAGGCTAGTGGGTATAGAGTTCTCCTGGCAATCAGCTGGAAAACTACCTGTGAAGTTGAAAGAGTTCCATTCGGCACATTCTCTTCTAATCAGCTTTGCCACTTTAGCCATTGACAAAACCTCTGCTTCAAAATCACAGAATTTTATAGCTTCCTTTAGAAGATTTTTCATACCTTCATTGAAGACAAGCAGTACATTTTTGCAATCAAACTGTTCTTGACATTCACCAGAGAAGTGATCCAAAAGGCGAACCTTCATTCTTGTTTTGTGGATGTCCTTTTCAACACCTGGATGCTTTAGACGATTTCCATAGAGCGCATGCAGGTCAGAGAGTTTAAGGATGAAGCTGCCATCCTCTACACAACTTTCAATGTCGGATACCAGTTCTGCAAATGCTTGGCCTTCAAGTACTTTGTTCATTGCAGGCACTCTCTGTACTAGCTAATTGGACGCGTCTGTAGCGGTTTCTGTAAGCTGTCAGACACTCGAAATAATACCTGGCTTCAATTGCCACTACATCACCTTCAGAAATCCTAGACAGAAGTGTTGTATCATTGAGTTCCCTTGCCATCGTCCTTAAATTTTGGTCCATGTTCATAGCAGCACATTCATGCAGTTGCCTGTTATTTGGCACCCCGCTCTGCTCACCAAACTCTCCTCCTTTGGTATCCATGGAAATCTCCATGCATGGCTGGCGGACTTCCTCTCTAGTCGTAGTCAACGTGTGGCCCTGAATGGGTTTCTCTCATCTCCTCTTCCTGTTCAGGCTGGAGTTCCCCAAGGCAGTGTTCTGGGCCATGTGCTTTTTCTGGTCTTCATCAATGATCTCTCTGACTCTCTTGAAAATCCTCTCTATCTCTTTGCTGATGACTCTCCTCTCTGTCGCTCCATTCCTCATCCCTCAGATTGGCAGTCTGCAGCCTCCTCACTCTCTGCAGACCTGGACAAAATCACAGACTGGGCAAACAAGTGGAACATGTCTTTCAATCCTGACAAATCTCACACTCTTACAATGTCTCTCCGAAAAGATCGACTGGACAACCCTCCCATCCACTTTCTGAATAATCCTCTCCAAGAAGTAATGTCACTCAAGCTTTTGGGTCTCACTATCTGCCATGATCTTTCCTGGGAAAACCACATTTCAAATCTGGCCTCCAAAGCCAGTCGCCGACTGGGCATCCTCCGTCGTGCGAAGTCCTTCCTTGGCACACCTGAGCTCCTCACCACATACAAGGCTTTCATCCGCAGCTCAATGGAATACTGCTCTCCCCTCTGGGCTGGTGCTCCTGCCTCACACCTAGCTCGTCTTCACGCTGTTGAAACCAAAGCGTTCAGAATCATTGGAATCTCCCGCGATGAAGCTAACTCCAAGGGCCTTTCACTCTCTCACCGCAGGCAGGTTGGTGGTCTTTCCGTCTTCTACCGACTCCTCTCTGGCCTTGCCCCCCCCAGCTCTCTCTGGGCTCTGTCCCCCAAATATTCCTACAGGTCGCACAAGATCTGCCTGCAATCCTCTTATGGTTAAACTGCCAAAATCAAGACTCTCTGCTCACCTTCACTCCTTCATTCCTCTTTTCTCCCGCCTCTGGAACAAACTCCCTCACTCTCTTCAATCCCACTGCACCCTCCAGGTCTTCAAAACAGCTGTTCACCACCATCTCTTATCTTCCCCCATCCAAAACATTGATCTTTTCCAACCCCGCTAATTTCACCCCAAATCCACTTTTTTTAAATACCAACTACTGTCCTGGAAGTCCTTGGTGTCCTTGTGTTTTATACTTCTCCCACCCCCTCCCCCTTCCCACGCCTCCTCCCCCCAAGCCCTCTCCCTCCCACACATCTCCCTGCTCTCAAATGTTGTGTTTGTGTGCTTCCCCTTCTCTCCCCATCTTGTCTTCCGCTCCCTCTTTTTATATATTTTGTTTGTCTGTTTGATTTTTTTGTGAAATAAATGTTAGCTCTTTCACGAGCCTCGATTCAGTATACAAAAAAAAAAAAAAAAAACCTGAGCAAAAAATGCACGAGCCTTGACTGGTATTCCCAGTTGATTTGCACTTCGATTTCCTTTCTCCTTGGTCTTCCCTCTTGTTGACCAATATCTTCCCGACGCCTTTTTTCCAAACTGTCTTTTGCTCTTTGCAACTTGGAAAGAGTAAACTTGAGATGGCACACCTTATGCCATCTGGCATGATTTTGAAAGAATTGTTCAGCTGTTCCTTCTCCCTTGAAATCAATCACCACAGGCAGGGCTTGAATTTCTCTGAAGTCTTCAACAAACTTTTAAAAAGTTGAGTAGACTTGTAGTCCATTACTTTGAAGGCTGTCTGCAGGGCATTTCAAAGGGCCTGTACCTTCTTGGCAGATCACACAGGATTCCCAGTCCATTTTGTACTAGGTAGAAAAGAGTGTATTAATTATTTCAAATGTGATATGACCTGGTTTACTCGGGCTAAAGGTGGCAAGTTCGAAAATGTAGTTAATAAATATAATATATGTTGTTAATGTTCTTCACAAACAAACAAACAAACAAAAACAAACAAAACAAAAACCCCCCTAAAATGCATTTGGTAGCCTGCCTGAGTTTTGTTTTTTAGGGCCTAGCTTTTAGGCCTAGCATTCATCTTGCAAACCAGACAGAAAATCTCTCATTTTAACAGATTACGCTCAACATTATTTACTACATGCAATATCACCTGAATCACCAAAATACCAAGTCAGCATTGTCAAAACTATCTTCACAGTCATTGAAATCCATCTCAGATTTGTTCGCATATACGTACCCGTGATCCACTCTTGGTACTGACATTTTCGCTCGATTTGCGTTTAATTTAGCAACTTAACGCGTTTCCGCGGCAAACGCAAAAATGCACTCATGTTTAATTAAAGAAAAAATGGACGATATGGCAAAATATGTTAAAAAGGGGGCGTGGCCTATGACGTCATTAAGCTGGTCGGATTTTTTGGCACCCCTTCTTAAATTGTTCTGCACACCCCAAAGAGGGTTTTTGTGCCACGTTTGGTGCTTTTGTCACAAAGTGCACGATCTTAATGAAAATTGGACCGAAGCAACTCTGCTATGGGTCTCATGGCACGGTTAGGTATGGACAGCGTTTAGATCTGATTGGTCTATGTGAGTCATGCTTTATTAGAATAATAATTAAAAACAAAAACAATACCTGCAAAATAACAATATTGTTAGTCTAATCTACCCTTTTATGTTGTGGAGTCGACAGTAATCTCTTTTCATAATGAACTTCTTCATTGTAACAGTTGACTTCGTGAAGAGGACAAGTTTCATCAAAAGACATGTTGGACTTCACAACAATGGGCCAGATACTGAAATCCCCTCCTCATTAGAGAGTTTTGCAAACCATCATATTCGATTAATATGGGTACTAAGACTTTGAAATATGTTTGTTTGCCATTTGGCAGAGGGTGCTACTTTGCGTTAAAGGACTGGTTTGTACCCACACCCGAAGTGCCACAAGTGTGAAATGAGCGATTTCTAAAAGTGAACTTACATGACTGTTAACATCTATCTATGTATAGTGTAAGGTATCAAAACACAGGTATATATTTTGATTTATCCTATTTAAAAAGCATCTAATTTAAACATCTATTTTAGAATAATTTCTATTTCATCTATTTTAAAATTTAAATTTAGGTATTTGTTCAAAAACATCCAATTGTATATTTGTTATATTTGGATTTCAATATGGACAATAAATTCACTCAACATATTCCAAATTTAGCTTAAATTCTCTTGATATGTAACACAAAGCCGGGAGAGAACACATCCAGGTCATTATCTAAAACGGCATCCACCGAAGTTTGTCTTTCAGAAAGAATATCCACCAGATCTTGTGTAAAATGAGAACACCATGATATGGATAATAATGGCCCAATGTAATCTTTCAAAAGAATGGCCCGAGTCCCAGCTCTAGTCTATGTCCTTCTCCTTTAGTAGGACCGTGGAATCATAGTAGACTAGTGGGCCCGTTGTTCCGTTGTACCATATTTTAATTGGCCTTCACCACCTTAGGGCATACCTGCTCGCCAGACTAGCAGGTGAGGAGGGTGGGGGGTGGGGGGGGGGGGGGGATCTGCCGAGGGACTTTTTGGTCTTCCGAGTCTTTTGGGTGCTTGGGGACTTTTAGGTCTTCAGGGACTTTTGAGTCATCTGGGTCTTTTGGGTCCTCGAGGACTTTTGGGTCTTCTTGGCCTTTTGGGTCCTCAGGGACTTTTGAATCTTCGGGGTCTTTTGGGTCTTCAGGGTATTTTGGGTGTTTGAGGACTTTTGGGTCTTTGGAGTCTTTTGTGTCCTCAGGGACTTTTGAGTCCTCAGGGTATTTTTGTTTTTTTGGGGTCCTCTGGGTCTTTTGTATCCTAGGGTACTTTTGGGTCTTCTGGGCCTTTTGGATCCTCGGGGTCATTGGGGTATTTTGGGTTCTCAGGGACTTCTGGGTCTTTTGAGTCTTTTGGGTCCTCGGGGACTTTTAGGTATTCTGGGTCTTTTTTGATCTTCTGGGTCTTTTGAGTCATCAGGGACTTTTGGATCTTTTTGGGTCCTCAAGGTCATTTAGGTCTTCGGGGTCTTTTTGGTCCTCAGGGACTTTTGGCTACTCTGTCTGTAGGGGTCTTTCGGGTATTAAGGATCTTGGGGGTCTTAAAGGGTTTTCAAAGGTCGAAGGGGTTTCAGCAGTCTAAAGAGTTAAAACGTACATTTCAATAGTACGTTATAAATTAATAGACACACGTAATTAATAGACAAAAAAGTATGTCTCACACACAATATTATCATACCTTTCCCACACATCATTAAGATGAAGGACCTGCCCTTTGTCAGCAGCACAATGTAGCGCTTTGCACACTTACGTCATGAGAAGGTCGGTGTTGGTCGAGTCCTGCCGTGTTTTGGTGGTTGATCCTAGACATATTAAATTATATTTTGCTTCAGCTGATAATAAGTCAATCAGTTCAGCCAAACGAAGACCATCTTTGTAGCTAAGGTGTGCATATTGTATGATCTGATCAGTCACACATGTGTGCCTTTGGGTTTACTGATTGACAAAAACTACACAATTTCCAGTAAACTGGCTCCACACCTTTTCAAAAAGTATGGTTGACTCTACTCGACACACGACTAACACCACTGCTGCATGACTAACTTTCTCACAAATGTCTCCTGGTCTTCCTCCACTCCAATTGGTTAATCTCATCATATATTTGTGAAAGTCAACATCTCTCTGGCTATTCTCAGAGAGCTGCCTCAATGTCGGCGAGTCTGACATTTCACTCAAGCAGATTGGCAGAGACTACAAGCAGCCATCTCTCTTCAGGACCATTCTCCCATATCTACTGCCCCTGATGTTAACTCAGCCTGGGATTTCTTCCACAGAAACCTGTTCTCTCTCATGCACAGATTCATCCCATCTCATCTTCAGTTATCCTAACCCTTCTTCCCACCCATGGTAGACTGAATCCTTTTGTAAGGCAGGTGTTTTGAAACTGGCATTTTCTTCTTGGAAGGCAAATTCTACCAAAGGCAATCTCAGATCATTCCACAAAGCCTGCACCAAGTATGTGACCACTCTCAGGAGACACAGAAAACAACATCTGTCCAACCTCAAGAATGAAGTTTCAAATTTGTCTCTCCCCTCTAAAACCTGTAGCGCCTTGTTAAGGCCATCTCCGGAATATGCTCCATTTCCATCCTTCCCCTCACTTGGACGTCACTCGTGGCACCGCAGTCGGCGCCACTCGTGAGAAGGCAGAATGCCTCAATTCTGTGTTCGCTTCCAAATCTTGCGTCCCCAATTTCTTGCTTCATGTACCCACCCGACCCACTTGCACCCTACTGCTTCTGGACTATGTCTTTTGCATCTGGGAAGATGGAGAAGTTTTTGGCAACCCTCGACTCTGATTGTGCAACTGCACCGAACGGCATCAGCTCACATGTCCTAAAAACCTGCTTGGATGCTCTTGCACATCCTCTTTCTGCTCTTTTTGCCCTAGGTCATCTTCCAGCTGCTTGGAAGTCAGCCCAAATGAACACATTACATAAACTAGAATGGCACTCCACTCCGCTGAGTGCATACTACACCAGGCTCAACATTTAAAGTTTTGGATCCCCTTGATAGGCCAGATTTGAATCTGGACCTGAACCAAAATCTAATCAGTTTGTTCTTCTCACCTAACCAACTCATGGACCAAGTTTTGTCGTTAATAGTCCACAACGTTTTGAGACATCATGCAATATCATGTTTTTAGCCTGATCAATGGTAAAGAATCACTTCAAAATTATAGTATCCGGATTCGGATCCTAATCCTGAGCAAAATCAAATGAATTCGTCCTTATCATACACCCAAACTGTCCACAAAGTTTCATCTGAATCAGTCCACATCTGAAGTTTGGAAATATCATGCTGGATATCATTTTTGGATCTATCTCTCATTGGTTAAGAATCTCTTCAAAAATTATAGTATCCAGATCTTCACCAAAACCGAATAAATTTGTCCTTGCCACACACTCAACCTGTCCACCAGGTTTTGTCCAAATCTGTCCATAACGTTTTGAGATATCTTGTTCAAAAACAGACAAACAAGCAAGAAGATGAGTGCAGAGTTGCGAAATCCAAATAAACAACATGCTTCCATTCCAGGTTTTGATTGGCGAATCAATTCAGTGACCCAATATGCAAATTATATTCCACCTTGTAGAGTACCCAGCCTCCAGGTGGGTGGAGATTGCACATTGGTTGCTGAAAAGGTATGGTCTGTATATTGAAATGAGGACTCTAAAGGGTGTAAGTGGTCCACAAGGGCTCTATAACGGGAAAGGGTTCTAAATGTCGAAGAGGTCCAAAGGAGTCTAAAGTTCTAAAGGGTCTAAGGAGACTAAAGTGTCTAAAGATAGTCTCATGGGTCTCGAGAAGAAACCCTCAATGTCAGACATGAGATCAGGGCCATCTCTCTGGACATGTCTCGAGCGATACATTATGGCATCCCGCATTGATCTCCAAACTGTCTGCCTATGGCATTCAAGGCTGATTCCACTCTTGGGTTAGTTACTTCCTCTACTCTCGTAACCAATGTGTGGCCCTCAACGGAATCCTCGTATCTCTCCCCGTCAAGGCTGGAGTACCCCAAGGTGATGGAGGAGGAATGGGACAAAACAAAACAAACTCCTCCTGGGACACAAAAGGTCCCAGGCCAAGTCCTATTCCTAATTTTTATCAACGATCTCTCTGACTCTGGAAAATCCTCTTGATCTCGTTTCTGATGACTCCACCCTCCGCCATGACATCCCTCATCCTACAGATATACAGGCAGCAGCCTCTTCCCTCTCTTCAGACCTTTATATCTAGCTTCGGACAAGCTGGTCTAACGCTTGAAATATGTCTTTCGATCCTGACAAAGCTCAATGTTTCTCTGAAAATGTTTGTTTCACTCTTTGTTTCTCTTGTGTTTGTGTTTCTCTCTTTTTTGAAATTCCAACTTCTTTCCTGGAAGTCCTTGCAGTGTTCATATGTTTTATACCTCTCCCCCTCCCCCCAAGCCCTCCCCCTCCCACATTTTTCCCGATGTCCCTGCTCTCAAATGTTGTGTTTGTGTCCTTCCCCCTCTCTCCCCATCTTGTCTACCGCTCCCCTTATTTTGTGTTTTATGTGTCGGTTTGACTTTTTGTGTGATTAATGTTAGCTCTTTCACGAGCCGAGACCTTGCATACAAAAAACAAAAAAACAAAAAAAAAAGTCTGGTAAACCCTTCCATATACTTTCTTAACAATCCCCTTGAAGAAGTTTTCAGTCACTCAATCTTTTAACTCTTACTATCACTGACCATTATCTGTCTTGGGCAAACCACACATCTAAGTTGGCCTGTTTCCTGCCTGTGGACCCAACTGGCACATCCTTTTCAATCCCATTCTTACCTCTAGTTCTTCAAGACAGCTATTCACTGCCATCTCACACTATCCCCAATCCAAAACCATGATCTTTCCTACCCCCATTAACCACCCCCAAGCCCATCTCTTTCAAAGTTTCCAGATTTTTCTTCGTGAGAGTTGGCGCATGTATCCATACTGTCCTCCCCTACCTCTATTTCTTCCGCACATCCCTTATGTGTCCAACTCTCCCTTAATTTTGTCCCTCAACCCAGCTGTTGGTGTGCATTCCCTCATTTCTTTCGATGTTCCTTTTGTCTGTTACGTCCAGATCTGATCCTTGTTTGAGGTCCTCTTTGCAAAGCCCCAACTTTGCATACAAAAACAAATCATTGCATTTCCCCTCCTTGAGCAGTAAAATAATTGCAATTTTCCTCCAAGGCCTGAAGATCCCTGAATTTATCCTCAATGATTCCAATGTCATTGCATTTCTCTTCCTTAATCGAACAAATATTGCATATCTCTTCCATGACCCTAAACATACTGCATTTCTCTTCCATGATCCTTGTAGTCCTCCTCCATGACCCTAATTCATTGCATCATTGCATTCCTTCTCCATGACCATAAGATCATTGCATTCCTCCTCCATGACCCTAAGATCATTGCATTCCTCCTCCATGACACCAAGATCATTGCATCCCTCCTCCATGACCATAAGGTCATTGCATTCCTCCTCCATGACCCTAAGATCATTGCATTCCTCCTCCATGACTCCAAGATCATTGCATTCCTCCTCCATGACCCCAAGATCATTGCATTCCTCCTCCATGACTCGACGACAATTGCATTCCTCCTCCATTACATTTCACTCATTGCATTACAAAAAAGGTCATGTGACGTGTGCATATTTTTTGGTCATGTGACGTGTGCATACATTTGACGAACATGGTCACATGTTTCAGATCATTGCATTCCTCCTCCATGACCCGAAGATCATTGCATTTCTCCTCCATGACCCCAAGATCATTGCATTCCTCCTCCATGACCGTAAGATCATTGCATTCCTCCTCCATGACGCTAAGATCATTGCATTCCTCCTCCATGACGCTAAGATCATTGCATTCCTCCTCTATGACCCTAAGATCATTGCATTCCTCCTCCATGACCCTAAGATCATTGCATTCCTCCTCTATGACCCTAAGATCATTGCATTCCTCCTCCATGACCCTAAGATCATTGCATTCCTCCTCCATGACCCCAAGATCATTGCATTCCTCCTCCAAGACGCGAAGATCATTGCATTCGTCCTCCATGACACTAAGATCATTTCATTCTTCCTCCATGACCCCAAGATCATTGCATTTCTTCTCCATGACGCTAAGATCATTGCATTCCTCCTCCATGACGCTAAGATCATTGCATTCCTCCTCCATGACTCGACGACAATTGCATTCCTCCTCCATTACCTTTCACTCATTGCATTACAAAAAAGGTCATGTGACGTGTGCATATTTTTTGGTCATGTGACGTGTGCATACATTTGACAAACATGGTCACATGTTTCAGATACTTGCATTCCTCCTCCATGACCCTAAGATCATTGCATTTCTCCTCCATGACCCCAAGATCATTGCATTCCTCCTCCATGACCCCAAGATCATTGCATTTCTCCTCCATGACCCCAAGATGATTGCATTTCTCCTCCATGACACCAAGATCATTGCATTCCTCCTCCATGACCCCAAGATCATTGCATTCCTCCTCCATGACCCTAAGATCATTGCATTCCTCCTCCATTACCTTTCACTCATTGTATTACAAAAAATGTCATGTGACATGTGCAAATTTCACACATACAACACAGAGAATTAGGAGTTGAAGTTGTGTGAATTTTACACATTTAACATCATTCATATTCTTTTAAACACAATAACCAGTCTCACTATAGGCAACATGATTTACCACAAGGCACGACATCAATTACAATTGGTGTGTTTTTTTTATAAAGATCAAAACTTACGATGCGACATGGAATGTGTAACCGACCGAATATGCGTCCAGGATTCCAAATGCGACAATTCATTACAGGATCTGACCTGCACCATGTGCAGCCGCACAGAGAGGACCTTCCTACCAACGACTGACCCTCTCCACCACCCACTCGTTACAGACAACTTACAATGAGGGTCGTGGAAGCGGCCGACACATTTCTCGGGCGGTGTGGCAGTGTGTAGCAGTGTGTAGCAGTGTGTGGCAGTGTGTGGCAGTGTGTAGCAGTGTGTAGCAGTGTGTAGCAGTGTGTAGCAGTGTGTAGCAGTGTGTGGCAGTGTGTGGCAGTGTGTAGCAGTGTGTGGCAGTGTGTGGCAGTGTGTGGCAGTGTGTGGCAGTGTGTAGCAGTGTGTGGCAGTGTGTGGCAGTGTGTGGCAGTGTGTGGCAGTGTGTAGCAGTGTGTAGCAGTGTGTAGCAGTGTGTGGCAGTGTGTGGCAGTGTGTAGCAGTGTGTGGCAGTGTGTAGCAGTGTGTAGCAGTGTGTGGCAGTGTGTAGCAGTGTGTGCCAGTGTGTGGCAGTGTGTGGCAGTGTGTGGCAGTGTGTGGCAGTGTGTAGCAGTGCGTGGCAGCTGCTGGCTGATATCGGGCCAAGTTGCATATACGTATAGGGACCAAGCGTTGCTAAGCGCTTGCATGAACATTAAATGCGTTGCCTGTCACCCACGCACACCCATTAAAGGGCTGTGGTTTGCCCCGAAAGGCATCAATATAATCATAACACATGAAACTCTCTGTTCACAGAAGAGTGGGATTCTTGTCTCACTGCCCGTGTTGACGAGTACGAGTAACGAGCTTATTCAGAGGAGGGCATCAAAATATCCGCCAAGTCTGTGTCTGTCTGTCTCTTGTTGCATATTCCATCCTATACTCCCATCATTGGAAGGTCAAGTAAATTCCTAATTATGTGGAGCAATCCCTGGAATCCATTACTCTTTATGACTCTCACATAAAACTGAGGTCCATTCTTCTGACAAAGTGCTTCCTCACACCAATTTAACAACCAATATAGAATAAACGAATGAATTAAATTCACAAGATATCAATGAGGAAGCAGATAGCAGTTCATAACTACTCATGCTTCTCTAAGCAAATGACATGATTGTATGATCGATGCGTTTCAACTCCCAAGCTCACAAATGGCTGGACCTGCTTTTGCCTTGTCGATACCAGCCTGGTGAGTCATTGCTAGTGTCAGGATCAGACATATCAGAAAGCTCAACGCAAATAAATTGCTTTGGCGAGACCAAATAAATGAAGAAAAGAAATATGTCGTGCATAGCACGATACTTGCGAAATCCCAAAAATTGTTGACCTTTTGACCTTTGTAAACCTCAAAAATAATTCGTGGTTGAATTCGGTGACCTGGCATGCAAATTCTCTTCAAATTTCAAGTCAATCAGATGAAAATTGAGGATTTTAGAAACTTAGTCCATGTTGACCTTTTGACCTTTAGACCTCAAAAATAATTGGTGGTTGAATTGAGTGACCTGATATGCAAATCCTGTTAAATTTTCAAGTCGTCAGATGAAAATTGAGGATTTTAGAAATTGTACCTAAGTTACTGACCTCTGGCCTGTGTTGACCTTTCGGCCCATGTTGACCTTTTGGCCTATGCTGACCTCAAGAATAATTGGTAGTTGAGTTGTGTGACCCGACATGCCCAAATCCTGTTCAAATTTCAAGTCAACTGGATGAAAATTGACAATTTTAGAAATTTGACCTATGTTGACCTTTTGGCCTATGCTGACCTCAAAAAAAATTGGTGGTTGAATTGTGTGACTTGCAAATCCTCTTCAAATTTCAAGTCAATCGCATGAAAATTGAGGATTAAAAAAATTTCGTCCATGTTGACCTTTTGACCTTTAGACCTCAAAAATAATTGGTGGTTGAATTGAGTGACCTGATATGCAAATCCTGTTAAATGTTTAAGTCGTCAGATGAAAATTGAGGATTTTAGAAATTGTACCTAAGAAGCTGACCTTTGGCATATGTTGATCTTTTGGCCTATGCTGACCGTTTGGCCTATGCTGACCTTTTGGCTTATGCTGACCTCAAGAATAATTGGTAGTTGAATTGTGTGACCTGAGGTGCAAATCCTGTTCAAATTTCAGTCAATTGGATGAAAATTGACAATGTTAGAAATTTGACCTATGTTGACCTTTTGGCTTATGTTGACCTTAAAAATAATTGGTGGTTAAATTTGCAGACCTGACATGGATGAAATGTTGATGGTATGAAAATTGGATGAAAATTGATGATTTTAGAAATTTAACAAAGTTGTTGACCTTTGGCCGATGTTGAACTTTTGACCTCAAGGTGAATAGGCTTCTTGCTTATGACGCCAACCCTACCATTTCATGAAGACAGGTTTTAAATTGTGACCTGTAGGTAAATGACATACAGACAAACATACAGACAGACAGACAGACAGACAGAATAACGCACACGACCAACCAATATACTTGAAAAATCTTCTATTTCCGCAAGTACCGCAGGCAGGTTGGTGGTCTTTCTGTCTTCTACCGACTCCTCTCCGGCCTTGTTCCCCCAGCTCTCTCTGTGCTCTGTCCCCTAAATATTCCTACAGGTCGCACAAGATCTACCAGCAACCCTCTTCTGGTTAAACTGCCAAAATCTGGGCTCTCTGCTCACCTTCACTCTTTCATTCCCCTTTTTTCCTGCCTCTGGAACAAACTCCCCCACTCCCTTCAATCCCACTCCACCCTCCAGGTCTTTAAAACAGCTGTTCACCACCATCTCTTATCTTCCCCCCATCCAAAACCTTGATCTTTTCTACCCCCGCTAATTCACCCCAGATACACTTTTTTGAAATTCCAACTTCTTTCCTGGAAGTCCTTGCAGTGTCCATATGTTTTATACCTCTCCCACCCCTCCCCCCAAGCCCTCTCCCTCCCACAGATCTCTCGATGTCCTTGCTCTCAAATGTTGTGTTTGTGTCCTTCCCCCTCTCTCCCCATCTTGTCTACCGCTCCCCTTATTTTGTGTTTTATGTGTCAGTTTGACTTTTTGTGTGATGAATGTTAGCTCTTTCACGAGCCTCGATCTTGTATACAAAAAAAAAGAAGAAAAAAAAAGTAATAAATAACAAAATCGAAAAAAGCGAGAAGTTTCCATGAGAACCAAAGCTGACCACATGTACAGATTCATTCACACCAAGATTTGGAACTCACCCTTGTGACGTTGCACACACGGAATGTGCGGTTGGTCACGTCGCCTTTGATGAAACAGCCAGCAAACTCGACCTGAATGGGCCCGTGACGCAGAACGCCATCCTCGGGCCAGTATTGGGGGCATAGCTGGGGAGGGGGAGGTTAGATGGATGGAGGGGGTGGGTGGGTTGGGGGAGGAGACCACATCGAGCATGAAAAAAAACAAACAAAAAAACACACACACACACACACACACACACACACACACACACACACACACACACACACGACCCTCAGAGCTGTTGTTCCCCTGCCAGGCTGACACCTCCCAGCATGTGAGAGAAGTCATTTGCATCTCATTAGCACCGGAGAAACGCAGATGTGAATTATGAAGGAGCCAGAGCAGATAAATCATATTTAATGACTTTTTAAAAACTGCTGACGTGTGGCTTCGGGACTGTGTGGCATCTTGTCATGTCCAATTTTCAACAGAGGGATGATGTAATAGCAAAGTACCACACGCCTCACTGCACCCCCCATTTGGAAATTTAGGGCATTAAGAGTTACCTAGTACAATTACATTGACACACCTTTGTGGACCAAGAAATGTCATTTGGTGGTTTTGGAAGGCAAGTTGATTTTGAGGAGATTAAGAACCTCTCTCTGTGGAGAATCCTTGATTGCAAGCTGGAGCAGCTGCTCCGATAAACACACGGCATGTTGGTGGATACGTGAGATGACTCTTCATGTGATTTTGGGCTATCTCGGAGTCCTCAAGCCAAAGAGGGTTGCTCGACCAAGTAGAATGCAGGTGGACAGTGGGTGATATTTACATGACATCACAACTTGCAGAATGAAGCTTTAACAGAACGAGTACTACCTTCCCGTATTCAAACCGGACGCCAAGCTCTTCGTGTCTGAGCCACCGTGTCGCGAATAAAAAGATTAGAAAGAAAACCAGCGAAGTTAGTGAGCAAAGGGTGCACATGTTGTGCCATGGGGAAACTTCGGACCCCCTACTGGGGAAATTTCTGACCCCCTACTGGGGAAACTTCCGACCCCCTACTGGGGAAACTTCCGACCTCCTACTGGGGAAACTTCTGACCCCCTACTGGGGAAACTTCGGACCCCCTACTGGGGAAACTTCTGACCCCCTACTGGGGAAACTTCGGACCCCCTACTGGGGAAACTTCCGACCCAGTACTGGGGAAACTTCTGACCCCCTACTGGGGAAACTTCCGACCTCCTACTGGGGAAACTTCTGACCCCCTACCGGGGAAACTTCTGACCCCCTACTGGGAAAACTTCCGACCCCCTACTGGGGAAACTTCTGACCCCCTACTGGGGAAACTTCTGACCCCCTACTGGGGAAACTTCCGACCCCCTACTGGGGAAACTTCTGACCCCCTACTGGGGAGACTTCCGACCCCCTACCGGGGAGACTTCCGACCCCCTACCGGGGAGACTTCCGACCCCCTACCGGGGAGACTTCCGACCCCCTACTGGGGAGACTTCCGACCCCCCTACTGGGTAAACTTCCGACCCCCTACTGGGGAAACTTCCGACCCCCTACCGGGGAAACTTCCGACCCCCTACCGGGGAAACTTCCGACCTCCTACTGGGGAAACTTCTGACCCCCTACTGGGGAAACTTCTGACCCCCTACCGGGGAAACTTCCGACCCCCTACCGGGGAAACTTCCGACCCCCTACCGGGGAAACTTCCGACATCCTACTGGGGAAACTTCTGACCCCCTACTGGGGAAACCTCTGACCCCCTACTGGGGAAACCTCTGACCCCCTACTGGGGAAGCTTCTGACCCCCTACTGGGGAAAATTCTGACCCCCTACTGGGGAAATTTCCGATCCCCTACTGGGGAAACATCCGAAATCCAGGCTCACTGCTCAACTCTCATTCATTCCTCTTTCCTCTCACCTCTGTAACCAACTTCCTCAGTCTGTTCTGTCCCGTTCTTCCCTGCAGGGCTTCAAGATGGCCGTTCACCCTTGCCTCAGACCACCCCCAAGTTATTCTCAGTTTTTATTTACCCTCATTTAACCCCACTCCATAACCGTGCCTTCTTTTCCAGATTATTGTGTTTTCCCCTCTCTCCCTCCACCCTCGGGAGAGAATGACTGAAGCGGTAGGATGAACGAGCCACAATCTAAATGAAAAATAAATATTAAATCATGACGCGGCTCCGATCAGCAATTAACGACGTTCTGCATAATCAGTGCAATCTGTTTTAATTAGATGATCATGCTGATTGATTAATTATTTCCCTACATTCACATGCTCACAGGAGAACACACACACACTTTGATACCTGGGAGGACCCTGTTACACCTTCTGAAACCCACACATGGCGACAACAACCACACACACAAACCTCCACCCTACCTGCATACCCACATACCTATCATCTCTTGCGTGTCTCTGTGCTTTTGTAATTCACTTTTCAAATGACCAACCAGAACATGAAGTGTGTGTTTGCCTGGATTGTTCCGGTTGTCGTCCTGTTTTACCTAATTCTTCGAAGCCCAGAAGCTTCAACACAAAGGCCCACTCATAATACTGTACCTGTCTGCCTCCTGTCACATGATTACTCCATCTATACCCCTGCCCTCTCTCGACAGGCAGTGCATGCGCATCGCACTTCAACGGTGCAGCATGGATGTGCTGGAAATGGGTTGGATTGGTCAAATTCCTGTTTACTGAGCTTGAATTTAATATTTATATCCATCACCCAGTGAAAAGAATAATGGCTACGAACCTTACCTGTCCTAGCTCCCAAAACAGCAAGCGGTCTTGTAACAGGCCCACTCACCCACTGCACAAACAAAGGTCTCTGATTTCGCGAGGAAATGTCCACAGGCCCGCACCAGACCTTGTATATGAAATAGTGCGTGGGTTACAAAATAAGCAAAACACGAACTAAAGATTCGTGGTCTTGCCTCCACAAGATCTGCCAGCTACCATCTTCTGGTGAAACTGCCAAAATCAAGACTCTCTGCTCACCTTCCCTCCTTCATTCCTCTTTTCTCCCACTTCTGGAACAAACTCCCTCACTCTCTTCAATCCCACTCCTCCCTCCAGGTCTTTAAAACAGCTGTTCACCGCAATCTATTATCTTCCCCCATCCAAACCTTGATCTTTTCTACCCCGTTAATTCACCCCAGATCCACTTTTTTGAAATACCAACTTCTTTTTTTTTTTTTTTTTTTGTATACTGAATCGAGGCTCGTGAAAGAGCTAACTAACATTTACTTCACAAACAAATCGACCAGACAAACAAAATACACAAAAAGAGGGAGCGGAAGACAAGATGGGGAGAAAAGGGGAAGCACACAAACACAACATCCGAGAGCAGGGAGATGTGTGGAAGGGAGAGGGCCCGGGGCGAGGAGGCATGTGAAGGGGGGGGGGGGGGGGGGGGGGAGGGAGAAGTATAAAGCACAAGGACACCAAGGACTTCCAGGACAGAAGTTGGTATTTCAAAAAGGGGAATTGGGGTGAAATTAGCGGGGGTAGAAAAGATCAAGGTTTTGGATGGGGGAAGATAAGAGATGGTGGTGAACAGCTGTTTTAAAGACCTGGAGGGAGGAGTGGGATTGAAGAGAGTGAGGGAGTTTGTTCCAGAGGCGGGAGAAAAGAGGAATGAAGGTGAGCAGAGAGTCTTGATTTTGGCAGTTTAACCAAAAGAGGGTTGCAGGCAGATCTTGTGCGATCTGTAGGAATATTTGCGGGACAGAGCCCAGAGAGAGCTGGGGGGGCAAGGCCAGAGAGGAGTCGGTAGAAGACGGAAAGACCACCAACCTGCCTTTCCTGGAAGTCTTTCCTGGAAGTCCTTGCAGTGTCCTTGTGTTGTATACTTCTCCCACCCCCCCACGCCTC
Source organism: Myxine glutinosa (assembly GCF_964187855.1). NCBI lineage: Eukaryota > Metazoa > Chordata > Myxini > Myxiniformes > Myxinidae > Myxine > Myxine glutinosa. The sequence goes on along the minus strand of NC_136273.1, from coordinate 37,630,576 downwards.
CTCCCCCCAAGCCCTCTCCCTCCCACGGATCTCTCGATGTCCCTGCTCTCAAATGTTGTGCTTGTGTGCTTCCCTCCCTCTCCCTATCTTGTCTACCGCTCCCCTTATTATATGTTTTATGTGTCCGTTTGTTTTTTGTGATTAATGACATCTCTTTCACGAGCCTCGATGTTGTATACAAAAAAAGAAAGAAAAGATGGCAGCATACCTGCGTGTGGTCCAGTTGATTGAGCATGACAATGGCGGTACAGTGGTAGTCAAATACCAGGCGCCAAAAATCCTTGACAGTGGTGGGCAGTGGATGTTGCGTCGCGATGAACGCCGAAGGCTGCGAGTAACTCTAGGGGGACACACGAGCGAACGGCTCATTAGAGCACAGGATCGTTGCACCGAACCCATGAAACTCACAGCACTCACAACAAAGGGGATATTTTGGAAATACTTCCCTGATTAGGGTAAACCACGTCGTCGGGTGAAAATGCAGCGTTCAACTCACATCGAGCAGTGTTGCATTGATGTAGTTACTGCTGTCTCCATCCATGGCGATGAGGAACGGCAGGCAACGATCGGCAGGGAGCACGTCACGAAAGCGGTTCTTATCGTGGTTTCGTGGAAGGAGAGCGATGCTGCAATCTTCCGCACGGAGTGGAGGAGTCACCATGTTCAGTGTCTGCATCACGACCGGCATGGTGGTCAAAGCATATCTCAAGAACTTCTATCCCAAAACCTCAACTGCCGTTTTGTTCCATAACAAAAAGGCAGGGATGTTGAGTGAACTCAAACAACTTTTCATCTACCATGTAAAACACAATGTCAGTTTGTGTGTTTGTACCCATGCCTGCTCCTCTTCACAAGGATGATTTGAGTCGGCTTTTAAAGGCCAATCTTTGAACATGAATGTGTGTTCACTGCGGTCTATTTTTGAGGATAAAACAAACCCGAAAAACATTTTCCATAAAAAGAGTAATTATGTCTCTTCTATTGGATTTGTAGATGGTGGCTTGCAAACCGAGCCTCAAGGGCGGTGTACGGAAGCGTTTTTTAAAAAATAACGATAAATACACGGTGTAGGGAGGTGAAATTCCCTGCACGTGATGTGCAACGCGCGCAGAGTAAAGCGAATGTTCATTTACATCTGCATGATGTGTAATAAACCCCAAAAAATATTTAAGTGCGACTGACACTAGGCCGAGGCTTCAGACTTCGGCACGTTCACGAGGCCGCACCGTCAAATAAACTGTTCCAACCCGTCATTTTTGAGGTCACTGAAACAGTGAGAGTTGCTGAAAGACTATTTCATTTTACCCAACCGCACAGAAATACAAGGTTTTTCCTTTAAACAAAAAAGTTTTGGAGCAAAAACCAAAAAAATCGATCCCATTGGAATCAGGAAGGTCAATCAGGAAGGCCACCACAGGTGGCAAGAAAACGTGATGCACTGACACTGGCTGGAAACGACTTCTCATGGGACTCATCACTTCTGGGCAGAGGTTTGGTAGTGCAAGACCATTCCTTCATCATTATGAGGAAAAAAAACATTCTAAACCTCATCTTGAAGGCGACTGTGTCATAACGAAAATGTTAACGCAAACAGCCCCAACACTAACTCCAACATAAATGCTAACTTCAACCCCAACACAAAAGCCAAACCCCAACCCTAACACAAATCCGAACCCTATCACAAACCCGAAGTCAAACACCAAACTCACGCCTAGAAGCCTAAAACCAACCCCTAACCTGACCCTACACCCCAGGAAGAGCTCCAATCCTATAGCAAACCCAAACCACAACCTTATTGCTTAATGCCAACCCCAACCATAACCATAACGCTAACACCAATCCTAAACCTAAACCTAATGCTAACCACAACCATAATGCAAATGCAAACTCCGAGGCCAACGCAAACCCCAACCCTAATCCCAATACGCTAACTCCCAATCCCAATGCTAACCCAGACTCAAGGATGTGAGCACGAGAAGGTGGGATTAGAATAAGGCAATGGGGGAAATATGGCACCCATTTCACCCCAAATTTCCATGTTATACCCTTGGGTATTTATAATATCCCAGGGCAAAACCCCAAATCGACAAAAGCTTTGTTGTCCATATTCACGAAGAACTAGATCCAAACCGACGAATCCCAAAAGGTGACACATTATTTATATACATATATATATATGCATATACTTGGACATGGTTTCTGTTTTACCCGACGGTGAACTACCAGTTTTCATCTGGAGGTGGAGTGAGAGGATCTTCCTGATTGTTGGGTCGTAACAATAACAATGTAATCTGTGCCAATCGTGGTTGCTTCATGTGAGGTTGATGTAAGTCTGTCTATGTTGTGGGCGACATAGACAAATGTGAGAAAATTGTCTTTGTTTGAGGACATGTTCATCAAACAAAATGACCTGGAGCACACAGTGACCGTGGGACCTTTAAGGTTTCGGAAAAGGATGAGCCAACAATTTCCAACGGTTATCTACACCTGTCTAGTTTATCATCTGTAAACGTTTTCTACTCTCAAATTAAGAGTGAAAAGCCATCGGTTTAACAATTACTGGTACATGTGATGGATGAGCTGCAGAGCTTGCTAAGGGACACCATGCAGTGCCAATTCCATTGCTTTAAGGATAATGGGATAACAGTCTAGCTTGCCTCGTAATTTAAACGGAGGTGTACAGCGCAGGTATATCTGGAGTCATTTTCAAATAATTTACAAAACAATACTGCCTGGGCGGTGTAAATGCTGTGTGAACAATGGATTGAAGTTGTTTTAAAGTCACGTGATGTGATAGTGCATGCTCTTCCCCCCTTTTTTTTTTTTTTACCATCGAACCGGCACATAGGATCATTGTCGGAGCTTTGGTGGATCCGATAATGAAAGTTAAGTAAATAATAGCACACGAGCCTTGGGCGATCTGAAGGATCCACTACTTCGGTTAAAACGGAACCGGACATATGAGAGGTTCTTCATTAAACTATTTACAATCTGAGAAAGAGAGGGCAGGTGCACAGACAGCACAGGCAATGCCAGACAGACGTACAGCGTAGACATGCCAGATAGGTGTGTGGGACAGGTGTACAGTGCAGGCATGCCAGACAGACGTACAGCGTATGCATGCCAGATAGGTGTGCAGGACAGGTGTACAGCGCAAGCATGCCAGACAGACAAACAGCGTAGACATGCCAGATAGGTGTGCAGGAGAGGTGTACAGCACAGGCATGCCAGACAGACGTTCAGCATAGGCATGCCAGACAGACATACAGTGCAGGCATGCCAGACAGATGTACAGCGTAGGCATGCCAGATAGGTGCGCAGGACAGGTGTACAGTGCAGGCATGCCAGACAGATGTACAGCGTAGGCATGCCAGACAGATGTGCAGCGTAGGCATGCCAGATAGGTGTGCAGGACAGGTGTACAGTGCAGGCATGCCAGACAGATGTACAGTGCAGGCATGCCAGAAAGACGTACAGCTTCGGCATGCCAGACAGGTGTGCAGGACAGGTGTACAGTGCAAGCATGCCAGACAGATGTACAGCTTAGGCATGCCAGATAGGTGTGCAGGACAGGTGTACAGTGCAGGCATACCAGACAGACGTACAGCGTAGGCATGCCAGATAGGTGTGCAGGACAGGTGTACTGTGCAGGCATACCAGACAGATGTACAGTGTAGGCATGCCAGAGAGGTGTGCGGGACAGGTGTACAGTGCAGGCATGCCAGACAGATGTACAGTGCAGGCATGCCAGACAGATGTACAGTGCAGGCATGCCAGACAGATGTACAGTGCAGGCATGCCAGACAGGCGTACAGCATAGGCATGCCGGACAGACGTTTAGCATAGGCATGCTGGACAGACATACAGCGTAGGAATACCAGACAGGTGTGCAGGACAGGTGTACCACACAGGCATGTCAGACATGTTACTCTGTGGCTCAGCACAGGCATGGTGCACAGTGCAGGCATGTCAGATAAGCATGCAGTGCAGGCGTACAGGTTAGGCAACATCCACCCACAGTCACAGCACGGGATTATTATAATAATGGCAGTCAGCATCCAACAATGGAGACATGATGCAGCAAAAACAAGCTCAGAGACAAACATACGAACCAACCAACTTATACAGGCCTTACAACTCTATGTTAATGCAATTTTATCTTTCTCCCCGGCTAAGTCGGAAGAAAAATCATGCAAAGACCTTGCCATGTGGCTCGTGCTCGGCGAGGCCGCAAGGCACGTGGAAGGCCGCAGGCACCTCGCTCTGGCCTGTCCTCAAAAGGCCTATTTTACATGTGCCGGTCGAGTGCTTCTGGGGAGGCATAACTCAACGACGTTAATGTGCCGCGTGCAGAGGCCAAACTTGGGCTTATTACCCCGCTCGGCTTTGTCCTGTGCTTGCAAATGGCCCTCTCGGCGGCGCCTCTACTCCAAGGCAGACCGAATGATAAATGGCCAAACTGTGCGCAGAAAACCTATGCACCATGTATGAGGCCTAGTCATGAGAATGTGTTTGGAAGAATCTGTACATTCTGTGTTTGCCGAGCATTTTAGTCTTGATCAATGGATTAAAAATATCGTAGAGTAGGAAATTATAACAGAAATGGTACCAACAACAATGGCGATCATGATGACGGCCATTGTGATCAATCTAAATGGTGGCAACATGGATGGATCTGTTGGGTTAAAAGTTGTGAAACTTCATGAAGTCAGTGACCTCAAGTAATGAACGTTTCGAGGTATCAAGATGGATGTCTACATCAATTTACAAACCGTAATCTGCTGAAACTGCACTCAGCTTACCTAAAGTCTACGAAGCATAAAGGGGTCATCTATAACAATGGGGAGTGGGAGGTGTCAAAGGAAAAGGGAGGGAAGAAGAAGAGTTATGGAGTTGGGGTGTGAATGGGTTGAGAGCAGAGAGAAGCAAATGTGAATAATGGCAGGCTTTGGGGCGTCTTAATATTCCACCTCTTCACATACGTGATGGGTGTGATGTCTCGAGACATCGAGGGAAAGAATGAGAACTTGTACGAGATAATGCCAATTTTTTTGCTCTATTCTAGTGAAATTGCTGCAAAACCAGGAGTTCAGTTCTCGGTTCCTTCGTGGCCAGGCGCCATCTTTTCTGCTGTGAGAGGCCGTCTTCGAAAGCCGATGCCTGTTCCAGAATTGTCTCGTTCAATCGTTGTTGTTCATTTATTTTCTCCCCTTCTTATTTACCTGTTCATTCATTCCCCTTGCTCGCTGTCCCTCCGCCTGCTCGCTCTTCCACGAGTCTCAATTTCGTTGTAACGATGAAATTTGATTTAAAGCGTGGACATTAACTGGGTTGCAAAAAAAACAAACATTTCTGACATTAACAAAGCTCTTAGAAGTTCAAATGAAATTTTGGAACTGAATCTACAAGCGAGGATAAGGCCACAGCAAAAAACATGTCTTCCTGAACTCAAACATTTGCTTGTCAGGCCGTAGTTTTGCAATGAACTTATCTTGATGAAATGTGAAGGCCTAGTGCCAATGTGAAGGCCTGATGGTTCAACTATTGAAGGATGAGTTACAGGTTTATTATTCCAATGGACGCAGTCAAAAGCTCCATCAGCTAACCAGCCGATGGATATGCGTGATTCGATTAAGAGTTCAATCGGCAGTTTTCGTCGCTGGTGTGCCCAGTTGTTGTTGTTGTTGTTGTTGCATAGCCCCAGACAGTTGTCTCGAACAAACTTGCGGCACGGAGACAGCCGATCGATCTCGCAGGAGCGACCCAGAGATACCCTACATCCAGGATGGTGTACCCATGCCTTCACAAAGCCAGGGCCATGGCAGAGTTAGAGAGGAAGAGAGAAAGGGACAAGAGGGAATGGGCCGGTCCATGGGGACCGATTGGGAAGAATGGGGAAGATTTGGCCCCAAAACTTGCGTCGGGAGGTACAACCACCGCAAAGAGGCATCCCCGATAGATGTGGTGTGCCCAGTTGTACCGGGTGCCGGAGCAACAACGCTATTATTGGTCATAGATGGACATTGGCTTTGAGATATGATGAAGGTGGGCAGTCATCTTGAAAGAATGGCTGCTGCTGAGGCAAACTACTGTTCAGTTGCAGCTTGAAGACATGGAGATAGCTTATATGAACACGGACATTACTTACAGACATCACTTTGGTGCACAAGTAAAACGCATTCAATGAAACAAATACTTGAGAGTTCCTCGAGGCTTTAAAATGCTTCCGAAAGTCTGGATTGTAGCATCCTTTGGGGTACAGGGTCATGGGAAGGTACAACAAAAGTGCAGACATCGCTCGGGTACCTGAAACTCATCTTTCACGTGGTTGGAGTTACTCTGTGGCTCAACCCGAAGGAGGTCATAATAAACCGTGGCAAAATCTTGGGCTGGGATGACGGTGTCTCCACATAGGCAAGCCTCGAGCATGGCATCGTGCACGAACATGTACTGTTCCTGAGGAGAGCAACACAGGGGATGTGGTGGTTTATATTAGAGATCGTGTCAACAAAATGGTTTCCGAAGTAGCTTACGTCCTGGATGACGTGTGTGAGCGGAAAGACATCGTCAACGCTGTTTATGGCAGGGGTTGGGGGAAGGGAGGAGGTGGATGCGGCCCGGCTAACACGACGACGTTGGGCCAACGTTGGCATTTGGTCAATTGGTCGCGAGCGCATTGTTGACGTCGGGGTGAGGTTGTTTATCGGTTGCAAACGCGACGTCTATTTTCCAACGTTGGCCCAATGTTGCTGTGTTGGCTGGGATGGGATGTGACCTGTGCAGTGATGGAAACACAAACTAGTGTATTAAACGATTCCCAGATCTTACTAACCTCTCCTCATTCACAAATACTTGCATTTCACCACTTCGTATCACACAAGTTGTTTCCTTCCCAAACAATGCACAACATTATATAATCTTTCCAATACACTTGATCGCTACTCGAATAGTTAACTATGCAGAGGTTTTCAAACAGAAAACACAGTGGACAGACTTTCGGAGTGGTTATCTTTCCCGAAAATTAATTTTATCACAATCTCAGCTCGTCATGGAGCTGACACACACACGCACGCACGCACGCACACACACACACACACACACACACACACACACACACACACACACACACACACACACACACACACACACACACAGCTAGACGAGACCAACACAGCCAATGAGCTTATCCTTTTATATGCTGAACACAGAGCAAGGAAGCAGCACGCACCATTTTAAAGTCCTTGGCATGACTCGGCCACCGCCCTCCCAGATTCGGAACGGACGCTCTAATCGTTACATCACCGATGTCTCTAATCTCCACTCATTTCACTTCGCTCACAGTCATCCAGTGCAATCTATCTATAATTCCAGTAATCTCTGTGTGTGTGTGTTTGTCTGTGACCGCTGTTTCTCGACAACCACGGGTCCGATATACTTTAAACTTGCCAGGTATATTGCTGGGGACCCGAGGATGTGCCTTTTCAAGGTTTCATATTAATCGGACAAGTAGTTACCGAGCTATGGCGATTTCTTTACCAAACTCCGCAAGCCGTTCGCTTTGGACCAAACCATTTCATGTAAATAGAGGGGGGGGGTTGTCACCGTACTCGCAAGCCGTTCGCTTTGGACCAAACCATTTCATGTAAATAGAGGGGGGGGGATATAATTTTAGATATATATATAGTACGGGCATGCCCTAGTATATTGAAATACCGAGAGCCAGGCAATGGCGGTCACAGGCACGGAAACTGATTCTGCTGCTGCCTTGGCCACATGTTCTCACCAAGGAGTCTGATCTTGTCAGCAACCTCCCCCGGACCTCATTACAGCTCCACTTGCTCGCGACTCTAACCCCGGTGGTGGCAATGAGTCTCTTCGACTCAAGCTTCTCGCATCCCTCTTCTCAATACTTCAACGCGTTTCGATCTCTCAATCGCTTCTCCTGCTCTGTCTGTGTTTCATAACTGACATACCATACTACCATAGACTCACTTAATCTATTAATGTTTTCCAGCAAGACTAGTCAATTCAGGACCCAAGGTGCTTTCAAGGATGTGGTTCCTTGTATTGTTTCCAGCTTTGATCAGTCTATTAAGATTTCATAACCATGGCCCATACATCAGGGTAACAATGGCTTTGTGTTCCGTGGAGCGAGGTAAATCAGACATGCTGCCCCTTGGTCTCGGGGCCACAGTTGTACTTCGAAAATAAGGAAATTTCATCAGGTCTGCCCACAAGTGTGCTTGTGATTTTGAACTTGGAGAGGATTTTCAACAATTCTGACTGCGTCTGCTGTGATGTTTCTAAACAATGGATGTGTCAGTAAAAAACAATTTCTACCATCATAATAGGCATAGCATTGCACATGAAGAATAATATAATTATATAATCGATTAAATTCCAAAAATAGCCTGGTGTTGGCTTAACGGTTATGGAGGCTGGCTTGGGATCCTAGGATCCTAGGTTCGAATCCCGATCGATCGCTGAATTAACACCAGGGGGGTTGACTCAGCCTGTCATCCTTCCGAGGTCGGCAAATTGAGTACCAGCTTGCTTGGATGAATGATCCCGGTGTGTACCCCGGTTAGAATAGGTACACCGTGTCCCTGCGCATCGTAAGAGCATGACCAAGGGTTGGCGTCAGGAAGGGCATCCGGCCATAAAAACATTGCCTCAAACAGGGAACCATGATTGTCATGGGGGCCCGCAAGGCTAACCCCTGCTCTAGCGGGGAAAATGGCCTTAAAACGATCATTCATTCATTCATTAAATTCCAAAAATATTGGAGTATCCTCCTGCACCCCAACCATCTCCTCCATTCATAACAATATTAAGAACCATCACTGGGGACCTTTGGTTGTTTCTGTTGTTGCATATCCCCAGACAGTTCTCTCGGACAAGCCTGCGGCACGGAGACAGCTGATGGATCTCGCAGGAGCGACCCAGAGATCCCCCACATCCAGGATGGTGTACCCCACCATCACAAAGTCAGGGCGACGACAGAGTTAGAGAACAAGAGAGAGAGAGAGAGAGAGAGAGAGAGAGAGAGAGAGAGAGAGAGAGAGAGAGAGAGAGAGTTAGAGAACGACAGAGAGAGAGAGTTAGAGAATGAGGGCGAGAGAGAGAGTTAGAGAACGAGGGCGAGAGAGAGGGAGAGAGTTAGAGAACGAGAGAACGAGAGAGAAAGAGAGAAAGAGAGAAAGAGAGAAAGAGAGAAAGAGAGAAACAGAGAAAGAGAGAAAGAGAGAAAGAGAAAAAGAGAGAAAGAGAGAAAGAGAGAAAGAGAGAAAGAGAGAAAGAGAGAAAGAGAGAGAGAGAGTTAGAGAATGAGAGAGTTAGAGAACGAGAGAGAGAGAGAGAGAGAGAGTTAGAGAACGAGAGAGAGAGTTAGAGAATGAGAGAGAGAGAGTTAGAGAACGAGAGTGAGAGAGAGCGCGAGAGAGGGAGAGAGAAAAGAGATAAGAGGGGTCCATGTTGACCAATCTCTGTTCGAACTCTGTCCTGCACACCTATCTGGCATGCCTACTGTTACGGATTCGTCACTTCCGTTGTGGTGGTTTGCATCCACTGTAAATATTTCTGATTCCATGTACTATTATTGTTTTCAAAAGGTTTATTGTTCATGAACTGTTTTCAAAAGGTAAAAAAGTTAATGTTAAAAGAAACAGGAAACCGGATCGGGAACAGGACGACGAAGAGGAAGAAGAGGAAAAAGAGGGCGGAGCGAGTGAGTCGGACAAGAAGGAGCCGAGCTACTTGCGGTCTGGAGCGAACGTTGGCGAGCAAGAGTCATTAGCGAACTTTCGGGTTTCCGGGAAAGGGATTCCTGCGACAGTGCGACAGAGTTGTCATCGCTGTGACCGATCAACCGGCGTGTCAGGTTTTTGGCGGTGGATTCCGAGGAGAATTATCGCCGGGCCGTTACGTCTCAATAACGGGTCGTCGGCCATTTTGACTCATGCAGGACTTGTGCTTCGCTCACGGTTTCGTCTCTTTTCGACCATTTTCGCCACGTTCAGACGTCGATCTGGGGCGTGTGTGTGACGTGGCTTTTTGAAGGTTAATTCGTCCATACCCGAGGGTGTGATCGCTCGGTCGCCTGGAGGGCGCCTTTGGATTTCCCAGTCGCCTTGAGGGCGCCTGTGCCATGCGATGACAGCGGGACTGTTCTTGCCATCCGAACGGGATTCTGGTCTCGATGGGACATCGTTCTGGCGATCGCTGGAGCACATCAACTTTGGCTTGGAGCCGGGAATAAGAGACATTGGGAATGTTCTTGGTTCACTCACTTGGAGCGCAGTGAGTTATATATTACAAAACGGATGGTGCCATCATAGGATGTTGATTGTACTTTTGATTACTATTATTGTTGTACCGTTATTCCTGTGTGATCTTAATACAGTATTTGTTTGTGAGTAACAATTGGGGTGGCTTCTCCATTGATCTTTGACATACAGAATAACACATTTTTCTGCCGTGACTCCTCTCGGGGCTCGGAGGTACGCCGTGACCAGGGGGTCGGGGAGGAGCACGTCACACTACGCTGTACGTCACATGGGGGGCGGCCCATGTTGACCAATCGACACTCTGACCGTAACCGCATGCCCTGACGAATCCGAGCAGCAGGGAAGAATGGGGAAGATTTGGCTCCTGACTTGCATTGTGGGTTACAACCACCACGAAGAGGCGTCCCTGATAGTTGTCAGGGACCTTTGGTAAGTTTATATTCTGTTAGAGTTTGGAAGCTTATATAACCATTAGTTCAGGTTAAATGGTTGTTGGTTTAAATTAATCAACCTACAAAAATGTCAATTTCAAAAAGCCCATTATCAGTGCATTTGTACAAACGAGGTACTCATTTCCACATGAGCTGCGATGAGAATTATTCACATGTCAAGGTAGTTTGTAACCCAATCATTGTTACGTTAACCCTTTAACAGGAAAGCATGGTGTGCACGGTTTTTCCATCGCTCTGTGAAATAAAAATCTTGGGAAACATTCATAAAGCTGCTCAGGGAGATACTAGGCCACAAAGCTGTGATTTTATTACCTTCCCTTGAAATGTTATAACCGTGCTGCTGCCGGGGTCTATTTGTAAAGGAGCACACACTCCAGTTGAAGTTGACGGCTAATGAACACCGCATTGTTGCTCTGTTCCAGTGTCCATTATCGGTCATTGGTTGTGCAATCACCGCTATCAACTTTGCTGCCCTCTGATTGGATTGCCTGACATCTGATGGTGGGTGCACACATCAATTTCCAGTGGTAATCTCGGTGGCCACTGAAGTTTCCCAATTGCGGAAAAGGTTCAGTGAGAAAGATGTTGGAGGTGATCCGGTGATGCGATCATTCCATGGCATCAGCAACACAGTGACTGCCATTGTTAAACAGACTTTAATCAGAAGCCTATATAGAGGTTGCCCGAGAGCCAAGGCCGGAATATTAAACGGCCTGAGCCTGATATGCCACAGTGCTTTGGGCAAGACCATCACATCTTTGTCCTTACTCTTCCGTTTCTTTCTGTGCAAATAACTCTCTATACTGGTGACCCCACATCGGATAGGAAGGATAGGGCTGGCAAGATGGCCGAGAGGTACACACACTCGCCTCTAAGACCAATCCCATTTTGAAATTCCAAATTCCTGCCCTAACTTACAGAAGGCATTGATTGCATCAGTGACACAGTTCTTTGAGTGGCTCTATTTATTAATGGACTCTCTGGCCTATTTTGGTCTAATGCCACCAGAGGCTGCTGCATCATGGACGATCGGCTCTCTCAATAGGCTGTTGAACCAGCAGCGCCATTTGAACAGCGGATTTTACAGATGACATAGTATCGCATGGAGGCAGCGGCAGTCTTAATGATTCTGGGCCCTGGGCAAACGTCAACCATCGGACCTCTCCAGAACCCCCTTATTCCCACCCACCCCACTCTAAAGAACAAAGCGCCCAATTTTCACAAATAGTGGGCCCCAACCAAATTTTCATTGGTCCTCACGGCCTTGTAGCATACCTATTATACGTTTGTTATTATTATTGCAAAGTGAAGTTATCATGGGGACTCACATGGGGGACGAGGGTGGTGAGAGGGTTACCTCCTGAAAATTCGGATCCCTAGTCGTCCCTTATTTACCAGCTGTTTGCTTTCAAACCTGATACAGCCTTTTTACTCCATGGTCCGCAGTATGGCTCAGTCTTACATTTTTCGATTTTGGATCAGGGGACTCCCAGGGAGTTCCCCCAGATCTCGCCCTGTAACTTTTGGTACCACGAGATCGAGTCAGCATGGGTTTGAATCTCGGTTCGAACTTTCTTTACTTTTTGGAATTCAGGCCAAAACTTCTGAGAGGATCTCCTCCTCCAATTGTGAGCAGATTTTATTGAAACTCAGTATTATCGTTCTTTCCCTCCATCTGTTAACGTTTTGCTATTTTTGTTACCACTCCCTTATCACTGTTATATCACCGTTATATATACTAGGGCATGCCCGTACTATATATATATCTAAAATTATATCCCCCCCCCTCTATTTACATGAAATGGTTTGGTCCATTCGCAAAGCCAAAGCGAACGGCTTGCGAGTACGGTGACAATCCCCCCCCTCTATTTACATGAAATGGTTTGGTCCAAAGCGAACGGCTTGCGAGTACGGTGACAATCCCCCCCCTCTATTTACATGAAATGGTTTGGTCCAAAGCGAACGGCTTGCGAGTACGGTGACAATCCCCCCCCTCTATTTACATGAAATGGTTTGGTCCAAAGCGAACGGCTTGCGAGTACGGTGACAATCCCCCCCCTCTATTTACATGCAATGGTTTGGTCCAAAGCGAACGGCTTGCGGAGTTTGGTAAAGAAATCGCCATAGCTCGGTAACTACTTGTCCGATTAATATGAAACCTTGAAAAGGCACATCCTCGGGTCCCCAGCAATATACCTGGCAAGTTTCAAGTATATCGGACCGGTAGTTGTCGAGAAACAGCGGTCGCATACACACACACAGACACACACACACACACACACACAGAGATTACTGGAATTATAGATAGATAATCGTTCCATTCACTCCAGTCTAATGTCCATGACATTTCCCAGATTTTGGATTCAGCCGAGGTCTATACTACAGCCTCAAATAACCGTCGGTCCACTTGCTTTAATTGGAAACCCATGCCGTAGAAGGACCTATTGCGCTGCTTTATACACCTCAACATGGCATGCATGTAAAACATGGGAATTATTTAGGATTTTTTGAAGGTAATTTGCCTAATCAACTCAGGAGATCATGACGATCATTTTGTTGTATCACATTCCACATCAGAATGCTCCAGTAGAACTGTACAAAAAAAACATCCCCCCCCCCCCCCCCCCACACACACACACACACACACACACACACAGTAGACACATGTTACTTCAATAATGCACTGCAGTTTGTGGTTTCATTTTACTCTTTTCTCCAATATTCACCAAATCAATACAGAAAGCTTGAGCTATTACCATAAAAAAGAAAACTCCACAAGTCAGGAGACGACGATGGTTCACAAGCTAGCGGTATTCAATGACAAAGGACGGACTATAACCGAAACAGGCCCGGACTGGGGGGTCGGGGGCCCACGTAGCAGGTGTCGGCCCCCGACATGGCCCCCGACATGTGGTGTACATGCCTATTTACAAAGGGCCCCAATGCACTGCGTGCACAGGCCTTTAAGAGCCAGCTGTACGTAATTGTGTGTGGTGCTGGCCTGGAAATGTCAAAACAAGGCTTAGTGACCTTGAAATGAGATAGAAAATAAAGTATTAATCAGCTATGAGGTTATATAGCTACACAATACCAAAAATTCGGTTCGATTCCGACAACTTTGAAAATTTGACCTTTGTGACCTTCAAAGGTCAAAGGTCGAAGATTCTGAAATTTGTTGGAAAACTTGTATTTCATGATGTATGTGATAATATAAGATCATGTACGACATTTCACCCTATCAGGAAGCGAACAATGTAATAAAACCATCAAAAATCGACTTTTCTAATTTTCGTGACCTTGTGACCTTGACCTTGGGGCGAAAATGAAAAATCGAGCTCCGTGGGGCTAGACACATGACATTGGCCTAACCAAATACCGAAACCCCTGTCAGATTCCACCAACTCCCTCGGAGAAGATGTAGCTTGAACTCGATTACCCCCTAAAAAGACATCTTTTTCGGGCGTCGCTCCGCCCACAATGGGCGCAATACGCCCACTCTTGGCAGGACACAACTAGATCATGATATCAACCTCCCACCCAAGTTTCAACAAGATCGGATGATATCATCGGGTAGTTATGCTGCAGACAGACAGACAGACAGACAGACAGACAGACAGACACACAGACAGACACACACCCATGACGAATATAGTGGTCCCTCTGTTTGATAACTCGTGAACCAATATTATATTAGAAATGCAATGACTCGAGATTCATTTGAGATCTCAATATTGGGATCAACCCTTGAGATCCCAGTATCAGACAAATGAAGCTGCAAGAAGTCCCTAAAATTATATTGGAGCTTCTTATACTTATGCAGAAATGAAATATAGGAGCTTCTAATACTTTTAGCTCGGCCTAGCCCTAGACAATAGTCTGGAAGCAGTGATGTCGGGATTGTTATGTGATGGCAATACTGTGAGCTGCTCTCTAAACCAACATCATCCCTATCTTGTTTAGGACCTTTTTTAGACTGTAGTTTGTCATCGCTACATTGCCTTTTTAATTTAGCATCAATTTTTTATTCACTTGTTATAATAGAAATGCAATGACTCGAGATTAATTTGAGATCTCAATATTGGGCTTGAAAATCAACATACTCTAGCTATAACAAGGAAAAAATGAGATTAGTAATGGTGAAATGTTTTACCTGTTAGCCCTAACGTTACAGCTAATGATGCTGGCGCTGCTGCTTCATTCTCGGTTTTACTTTTGAATAAATTAATAACTTTTTGTAAACTTTGATGTAATTTCTTCTCTGCTTTAAAATAAAAAATAAAAGCGCGAGCCTGAGGATAAAAATCCAGGGACTGATCTTTTAGTGATTAAATGATCTGCAGCTCCAGCCAATCCTTTTCTCCGTTTGTATGCAGCACAAGGTTGCGGGGTAGGTAGCATCATTGGCTGAGGGCGCAGCTGATGTCGCTGATGCAATGCATTCCCACTGCTGGCTATGGCAGGAATTTGGAATTTGGCAATGGTCGATCGAGCGAAAAAAGAAGACCCTAAGATATCAAACTAGCCACCTTAACCGTTAAGTCAGGAAGAGAGACATCATTGACAAACCATACCAAACGCAAGAGGCCTCGTTTTACACTAGCTCAATTATTACGATCAAAACTTGATCACAACCCTCAGGTGAGGTCTTATTGACATGCAAACATCATGCAAACATTTGGATAGACCTCCTGGTACTATTTTCGAACAAATTCTGCTTGGAACTCCTAAAAGTGAGCAAAGCAATTCTTTTTTTTTTTTTTCTTTTTTTTTTTGTATACTGAATCGAGGCTCGTGAAAGAGCTAACATTTACTTCACAAACAAATCAACCAGACAAACAAAACACACAAAAAGCGGGAGCGGAAAACAAGATGGGGAGAGAAGGGGAAGCACACAAACACAACATTTGAGAGCAGGGAGAAGTGTGGGAGGGAGAGGGCTTGGGGGGAGGAGGCATGGGAAGGGGGGGGGGGGGGGTGGAGGGAGAAGTATAAAACACAAGGACACCAATGACTTCCAGGACAGAAGTTGGTATTTCAAAAAAGTGGAATTGGGGTGAAATTAGCGGGGGTAGAAAAGATCAAGGTTTTGGATGGGAGAAGATAAGAGATGGTGGTGAACAGCTGTTTTAAAGACCTGGAGGGTGGAGTGGGATTGAAGAGAGTGAGGGAGTTTGTTCCAGAGGCGGGAGAAAAGAGGAATGAAGGAGTGAAGGTGAGCAGAGAGTCTTGATTTTGGCAGTTTGACCATAAGAGGGTTGCAGGCAGATCTTGTGCGACCTGTAGGAATATTTGCGGGACAGAGCCCAGAGAGAGCTGGGGGGGCAAGGCCAGAGAGGAGTCGGTAGAAGATGGAAAGACCACCAACCTGCCTGCGGTGAGTGAGTGAGAGGCCCTTGGAGTTAGCTTCATCGCGGGAGATTCCAATGATTCTGAATGCTTTGGTTTCAACAGCGTGAAGACGAGCTAGGTGTGAGGCAGGAGCACCAGCCCAGAGGGGAGAGCAGTATTCCATTGAGCTGCGGATGAAAGCCTTGTATGTGGTGAGGAGCTCAGGTGTGCCAAGGAAGGACTTCGCATGACGGAGGATGCCCAGTCGGCGACTGGCTTTGGAGGCCAGATTTGAAATGTGGTTTTCCCAGGAAAGATCATGGCAGATAGTGAGACCCAAAAGCTTGAGTGACAGAACTTCTTGGAGAGGATTATTCAGAAAGTGGATGGGAGGGTTGTCCAGTCGGTCTTTTCGGAGAGACATCGTAAGAGTGTGAGATTCAGGATTGAAAGACATGTTCCACTTGTTTGCGCAGTCTGTGATTTTGTCCAGGTCTGCAGAGAGTGAGGAGGCAGCAGAATGCCGATCTGAGGGATGAAGAATGGAGCGACAGAGAGTAGAGTCATCAGCAGAGACATACAGAGGATTTTCAAGAGAGTCAGAGAGATCATTGATGAAGACCAGAAAAAGCACAGGGCCTAGAACACTGCCTTGTGGAACTCCAGCCTGAACAGGAAGAGGAGATGAGAGAAACCCATTCAGGGCCACACGTTGACTATGACTAGAGAGGAAGTCCGCCAGCCATGCGTGGAGATTTCCATGGATACCAAAAGAGGAGAGTTTGGTGAGCAGAGCGGGGTGCCAGACCGTATCGAAGGTACGTGATATGTCAAGGGAGACTGCTCTAATTTCCTGTTTGGCATTGAGGACCTCCATCCATTGTTGAGAAAGCAGAAGCAGCATGTCCAGAGTAGAGTGTCCAGGTCTGAAACCAAATTGATGATCAGAGATCAAGCCATTGGAGAAGAGGAAAGATTTCATATCTGAAGCAATGATGGATTCCATGACTTTGCTGATAATTGGGAGAAGGCTGATTGGTCTGTAGTTGCTGGGATCTGTTTTTGCACCTTTTTTGTGCAAAGCGGTGATGTTGGCTGATTTCCAAGCAGATGGCAGATGACCTTGAGCAAAAGAGAGGGTGAAGAGAACAGAGAGAGGGAGTGAAAGAGCGGAAGAACAGGATTTTAGGACCCGTGGGCTGATGCCGTCAGGACCAGTTGCAGAATCAGAGTCGAGGGTTGACAGAAACTTTTCCACCTTGTCAGGAGGAAAGGACACAGAGTCCAGGAGCAGCTGGGCAATGACACTAGAACAAGCAAACTACCTTTAAACTATAAAAAAAAAAATCAGTAGACACTGCCAAATGCTTCACCCTGCCACCCGACCGCTGTGTGGAAGTTTCTACATCACGGAAGGTGAAAAGCTTTGAGGCCGCAGGAAAACAAGAAATGTCTGCGCCAAACACATGATGCGTCCCCCAAGTGCTCGTGTGATCTCCACAAATTAGCCGCTGTTTAAGCGACATATCATTTGACCTAGTGTGGCAGTTTGCCATTGAAGGTCACCGTGATATTTCTTACCAACCTTTTCCATTAATGTGATATACACTGATATCTCTCAATCTCCCGTGTCCTGCATGCAATAGAGTAGACTCTTGGCAATCGCGAACAGAAACGTTCCAGATACCATTCAAATTGGCGAACATTTTAATTGGTGGCCATCATTCATGGAGATTTGATGCATATCATCCTCAACGGAAGGCTCCACTGAATGCTAAGCATTAGTTTGTCCAGACAGCACAAGGAGACAGTGCACTGCGCATGCATGCTGTTATAATGACTCCTTGCAAGGACTTCGTGGCCCAGTGGTCAAAGAAATGTTGCAGTGTTTGCCGCGGAAATATAATGGTGAGATTCTGCTGCTATTCCGTAATGGCCGAAACAAGCATGCCCTTTTCAGCAAGACTTCCTAAATAAAGACAGTCCTCCACATGTGGGATAGAGTGTCCAATAAAGCAGTCGTTAAAGAGGGTCCTGTCATCCTAATCCTGCTGTTGTAAAATTAAGGAACTGGACGATGGTTCATGTTTACACATTCTTAAATATATAAAATTTGACTCTCCTCACAACGACTTTACACCTACATGTGCAAACAACGTTGGTGCTGAAAAGCAGTGTGTTCTTCTATTTCGACAATAAGAAAAATGGGAGCAGAACTCTCTTCACCAAGAAGAAAATGTTCAGCATCTTGTTAAAGTCTCCACTGTACTGTTTTATAAACTTAATCTGGAGTGTACTTGCCATGTACACTGACGCACACCCGCAATGGACCCAGCGCACACCCGCAATGGACCCGATGCACACCCGCAATGGACCCGACGCACACCCGCAATGGACCCAGTGCACACCCACAATGTATCCAGCGCACACCCGCAATGGATCCAGCGCACACCCGCAATGGACCCAGTGCACACCCGCAATGGACCCAACGCACACCCACAATGGACCCAGCACGCACCCACAATGGACCCAGCACACACCCGCAATGGACCCAGCGCACACCCGCAATGGATCCAGTGCACACCCGCAATGGATCCAGCGCACACCCGCAATGGATCCAGCGCACACCCACAGTGGACTCTGTGTGCATCCATATTGGACCCGGCACACACTTGCAGTGGACCCAGCACACATCTGAAGTGAACCCGGCGCACATCTGCAGTAGACCCAGCATGCACCTGCATTGGGCCCGGCACACATCCGCAGGGGACTTGGGTGCAAACCCCCACATTGAACGGGGTGCACACCTGCATTGGACCAGGTGAGCACCTGCATTGGACCAGCGCACGCCAGCAGTGGACCCGGTGCACACACGCATTGGACCTGGCGCGCACCTGCAGCAGACCCAGCGCACACCTGCAGTGGACCCAGCAAAGCATCTGGAGTGAACCCGGTGCACATCTGCAGTGGACTCGGTGCGCACACACATTGGACCTGCCACGCACCTGCAGTGGACCCAGCGCACACCTTCAGTGGACCCAGCATGTATCTGCAGTGAACCCGGTGCACATCTGCAGTGGACCCAGCACGCATCTAGAGTGAACCTGGTGCACACCTTCAGTGGACCCAGCATGCATCTGAAGTGAACCCGGTGCACATCTGCAGTGGACCCAGCACGCATCTAGAGTGAACCCGGTGAACATCTGCAGTGGACCCAGCACGCATCTAGAGTGAACCCGGTGCACATCTGCAGTGGACCTGGCACACACCTGCAGTGGACCCAGCGCACACCTTCCGTGGACCCAGCATGCATCTGAAGTGAACCCGGTGCACATCTGCAGTGGACCCAGCACGCATCTAGTGAACCCGGTGCACATCTGCAGTGGACCCAGCACGCATCTAGTGAACCCGGTGCACATCTGCAGTGGATGCAGCACGCATCTGAAGTGAACCCGGTGCACATCTGCAGTGGATCCAGCACGCATCTGAAGTGAACACGCTACACATCTGCAGTGGATCCAGCACGCATCTACAGTGAACCCGGTGCACATCTGCGGCGGACCCAGCACACACCTAGAGTGAACACACTGCACATCTGCAGTGGACCCAGCACACATTTAGAGTGAACCCGGTGCACATCTGCAGTGGACCCAGCACGCATCTAGAGTGAACCCGGTGCACATCTGCAGTGGATCCAGCACGCATCGAGAGTGAACCCGGTGCACATCTGCAGTGGACCCAGCACGCATCGAGAGTGAACCCGGTGCACATCTGCAGTGGACCCAGCACGCATCGAGAATGAACCCGGCACACATCTGCAGTGGACCCAGCATGCATCTAGAGTGAACCCGGTGCGCATCTGGAGGCCATCTCAGTGCACAAGCAGGTAAACCCTCATTAAAAGGCTGCAACCATGGCCATGTACATGTCGGTAATTTCTTCATGGGTGGATGAAGTTTGTAAGCCATGGCAATTGACAATTCTTAAAACAGGTCAGAAAAGCCAGTGCTTTAAGTGTGTGGCTCCATGTTCTTAACGCTTACTGTCCTTATTGCTTAAAGACCGTTGCACATTTCCAGTGGTTTGTTTTGGAATGAGGGGATCACAATGTTCGATTTGTACATGCACTGGAACAAAATGGTCAAGATGTTCTCAATTTGCGCAAATGTCCCAATGCAGAAACGCTTCAACTGTCTCCTTGTGATGACATTTGTCTCCAACACCTTGGCCTCGCACCTGTTCCAGTCACAAACACTGCTTGGAGCTGCCCCAAATTGTTGCATCGCATTATTTATGGATAATTTATGGACACTCCTGTACGGATGCGAATCTAGGACATCCTATCGTCGCCATATCAAACAAATTGATCAATTCCATATGAAATGCCTTCGTGAGATTATTGGCATCACGTGGCGAGACAGAATACCTAACACCTCAATCCTAGACCACTGTCGTATCCAAGGAATTGTGTATTTCCTGATGCAAGCCCAGCTTCGATGGTCAGGACACCTCACACGCATGGAAGACCATAGAATCCCAAATGCGCTTTTCTGTGGACAATAAATTTGGTAAACGGTCACGTGGACAAATAAAGTGCTATAAGGACGTCCTTAAGTCTACACTCAAGTTTAGTGCCATTCCAGTTGTCACCTGGGAACATCAGGCCACAAACAGGTCGGCATGGGGTAACATTTGCAGCAAAGGCCTGGACCACTTTGAATGTGGGAGATTTGCTATCGAGAGACAGCGGAGGCAAGAAAGGAAAACCTGCCAACGTCCATCTCCGCAAGGACCAGTGTATACCTGTGATGTTTGCAGTAGACGCTGTGGGTCCCACATTGGACTATACAGCCATCACACAACGCAAAATGCTTAGTGAGCATGCCAACGAAGGGAAGAGATTCGTCAAAAATTATGACTCACACCTAATATATAAAGCTCTAATATAATAAAGCTAATAACAAAAAAAAATCCAATATACATATATATATATACCGAATATATAATATATAAATACATGAAGCTCTTATAAACTAGAGGTTCCAGGGAACCTGAACTCAACTGGTCTATATCAATATGGTTAGAATATGCATTATAGAACCACAAACTATATAGTTTATATGTGCTAAAGAGGTACAGTAACGTTGAAGGTATCTCATGTTTAAACAGGAAACTAGAAAAAATTGAGTTTTAAGTGAGGCATGAAAAGTAAAACGACAATTACTTTTCTCAGATTTCAGACTTGAATTTATTATGTGTTGAGGTTTGTTACATACTGTCTACACACCAAGTTTCAGCCTTCTAGCTACATTAGGAAGTACCAGATTGACAAAAATCGATTTTTCAATATGGCCGCCCTGCTGCGACCATTTTTGGGCGTGCAACGCCCAAATGTAATCCCAAACTAGTTTATTCTTAAAGATGCTGCACAACAAGTTTCATCAAGTTTTATCAATATTTGTGACTTTTAGAGCGTAGACGTCAAATTGTTTACAGACGACAGACAGACAGACAGACAGACGGACGACGGACACTGGGTGTCGCCAAAAACTCAGCTGGACATAGTCCAGTTGAGTAAATAAAGCTCTAATAATAATAATAATAATAATAATAAATTAAATATAAAGCTCTAACATAATAAAGTTAATAATAAAAATATATCCAATATATATATATATTGTTGTGGATTTGAGAATTGTTGTAAAATATCACCCTGTGTAAGTGTCATGATCGTTGTAAATACCTCCTTTAAGAACCAAGATCAATGGTTGTCCCCTTAGTTAATTCACCGCATACACCTAGCCAATTTTAGAACCTCTAAATAGTTATTCCCTTATTCTATGTTAGTTAAAGGCTGTGTCTTCCATTAGTTGACACTCCATTGCACCAAATCAAATAAGAATAGCTCCCCTTCCATAATTACATTTCCCAGCCAAACTCTCCATCTCTGGGTAAAGCAGTTTCACAAGCGTGGGGTGCGTGCCCTCTCAATTCGCTGCTATGGTGAATATGTGCTCCGTGCTCTGTTTGAAAAGGAGGGGCGGGGTCGCCGGGAAGAGGCAAGCCCAGGGCGCGCCACGAAGGGCGCGCCGTTTGGCGCCATGCCCAAATAAGGAGACAAGCCCGTGGCATTGCCACGAGGGGCGCGCCGTTTGGCGCCATGCCCAAATAAGGAGACAAGCCCGTGGCATTGCCATATAAGGTCGCGAAACAGAGCACGGGGGAGGGCGGTACCGAAACCGACGAGGGCGTGTCACACCCACGCTGAAGGTATGAGACAAGCGTGCGACGATCGCCCAAGAGAGACAGCGAGAGATACAAAGAAGGTGGTGCCAAAGGAGGATTGGAGGGAGAGAGACGCGTCAGACGATTGAGAGAGGACCGGAGCAGATGACAAAAGAGCCTGAGGCGTGTCGAGGAAGGACGAGATATGTGTGCTGCCGCCGCCCTGCTCGCTCCTAGCCCGGAGAGGACCTGCTTGCTGGGCGCCCTGCTCCGGAGAGGACCTGCTTGCTGTGCGCCCTGCTCAACCTTCCAGGCTTTGTGGTCCCACCTGAACCTTCTGATCCCTCCAGCCAATCGACTCTGCAATTTCCCCATTCGTGTACGTGAGTTTGTTCTGTGTGTCTTGTCCCTGGGTATAAGTTAAGACTGCATAGATAAGCTAATAATTGCACTGTGTCTTCTGCTCCTTCCACTTCCCTGTATATTACCTTGATTGCTCTCTTTTCTTTGGGTTGTGTAAATAATTAATAAATATCTGTTCTTCTGTAACTTTGTCTTCTTCTTCTCATCCGGTCGCTTTAGAGGTTTCCACATTGAGTATACGTGGAGCGATTCGGCCGACGCATATGAATCGGGGTTAGCCCCTATGATAAACGACTCATGCTGCAGTTCGCTTCGCTCGGCGCAACCAATCCATTACGCTGCGGCCGTAAGCGGGGGGGTGTTTCCTTGCGTACCGGGAGGCGCTGGTATTTAGGTCATAGGACGGTTGGGCCTAATACCCTACCCAGCGCTGACCGGGTATGACGTCATACCCTCAGGACCACGTCGGTCAGTCATAAACAAGGGGATTAATCCCCCCTTCTTAAGGGGAAGAAAGCCGACGTTGGATTCCGTAACAATTGGTGTCAGGAGTGTCGGATTCGGACCTGAAGCGCGAACAGCACGCTCAAAATTTCGAGCGGCCAAAATTTAATTTTAACATCCTAAATTTAAAATCGTGCCATGGATGGTCAAGGCGATCGGATGCCGGTGGGGGAATTAGAAGAGGGGTTAGGGGTAACCCAGGACCACAGGGAGGAAAGAGAGGAGGAGAGCAAGGAGGATGTGGTTGAGGGGGTATCAGGCACTGGCACACGAGGTGGCGACGCCGCGCACGAGGTTGGAGGCGCACAAAATGGCGCCTCGCACATGGTCGCGGCAGTCGAGCCGCGTTGTCAACAGTCTGGGAGCCATTTTTGGCAAATTTGTGGAAATTTTTGACCCAGTGGGATGAAGAAAACAAAATGTATGCCATGGGGCTCATATCCACCAGGGAAATGAACAACATGGGTGTGTTCAAATGACGGAGGAACTAAAAGAAATGAATGCAGGGTCAAAAAGGGAGGAATCCAGGTGTGATATGGAAAAGATGGGGACGAATTTGGCAATAGGGGAGAACCTTGGGGGCAGATCAGGCGAGCAGGTCCCAAGGGTGCACGACGAGGTAAAGCAGGTCGAGAAGCGCTGGTTGAACGAGGCGGAGGAAAGCGTGGGTAAAATGACGGGGTTAAAGATCGCGACCCGGGGTATGGGGCAGCCAGCGACCGCTGAGGTAGAGGGAATTTTAATAAAGCCAGCGGTCGTCAAAGGAAAAGTGGTGGGTATAATTGAAATTGAAGAGACGACGGAGGTAGCCCAGCAGTTGGAGGAAGGAATGGAAACTGTACAAAGTCCGTGCTCACATCACGATGCTGTGCTTAATAATCCTTATAAAGATTTGCAGGTGTTGGTGCAGGGAGGAAGAAGAACCCCGAAGGTGAGACGGGCTGTGTGTGGTGCCGGGAGATTTTGTAAGAGGATGTCTGGCGCGAAGAGAATTGTCGCGCGATTGGGATGTAAATAATTGGGATCGCGAAAGCACCCGGGCGTTCGTGGAAGGTCCTGTGTGTGTGGTGTTAAAGCGAATGGCACGCGTGTGAGGAAAAAGTGTGCGTCAAAGATTGAACGTGTTACAAAGCGTGAGTGTGAAACCGAGTGCGAGCGAGAATGCACGTCGGGGTGTACGGAGTGTGACACGGAGAGTGAGTTGGTGGAGGAGCGGGTGCGAGGATGCACGTATGGGATGAACGGCAAGAGTGTGCGAGAATGCACACCTGGAATGGTCGAACGTGTGCGAGGGAGCACACCTGAGTTGGTTGTGGCGCGTGTGTGGGAGGGCACATCGGAGCGCATTCGTGGGTGGATGCAAGAGTGCACGCCCATGGGGAGCGGTACGGAGTATGTACCGAGGGAGAGTGCGCAAGACGGTGCACGAGGTGTGTTAAGGAAGTGTGCGCAAGAGGTGTGGTGTGTAACAGGGAGTGCGGTGGTGGAATGGATGGAGTGTGTGGGATGTATGAGCAACAAACGGAACGAGTGGTGTGAGCATGCAGAGGAGGCATCGGCGTTGACCGGGGCAGCGTTTAGGGCAACGGTTAGCCGACGCAAGCACTCGGGGCGCGGTGCGCTTTGTTGGATGCTAGGTCCGGCGCGGATCGGTGCTGCATCGCTTCTCTTCGAAGCGTCGTTGCCGATTCGGGCCTGGCCTGGCCCTGCACGGTCGAGTCCGGGCCTTGTCGGGCAAGGCGACCGGTCCGGTTCAAGGGCAAGTAGGAGGAAGCGGCACGGTGCCCCCTGGCGGGGGCGAGGTTCCGACCGGGCGAGATTGAGCCATCGGTCCGGCGACCGCGAGGTGCCGCGCCGAGATGGTGCGTGGAATCTCGGGCCCAACGAAGCCTCCTCCCCAGAATCGTGAATGCCGGACGGACTCAACCTGCAGGCGACCAAACCACCCGAATTCATTGCTCGGCTGTGCGAAGCCGGGCTTTGAAAATGTAACAACGCACCGAGGCTAAAGTTAAAGGACATTTGGTAGGAATAGGGAATTTGTGATTGGAAATTTTTTTTGATTGGTTGAAATTTGAGAGCAAAATTTATAGTGGAAGATGCTCGATGTGGTGGGATGGCAAATCCACCGTCCCTCACAACGGGGGCAAAGGAGGAATAGTTTTATGGGGTTTGGCAGTGAAAACTATCCCGGGAGGGTTAGGATAAAATGTGTAGGGACCTAGAGATGACCATAGGTAACGGTAAGGTAAGTAGCAACATTGGACAGGTAGTGGGGACATAGAGAGGGTAGTTGGATGATAATGACGAGGGAGCGCAATAATATAAGGGGCGACGGGGAAGCGCGAGTTTTAGCAGGGCACCAGGTAGATCAGATGATGCCGTGTGTGTTTAAATGTGTACTCAGAAGTGTATTGTGAAAAGGTGATTGTGAGTTGTATTGAGCGTGGAAGTGTATGAAGCAGCGTATGAGGAATAATTGATTGTGCATTGTATTGAGTGATTGAGGAAGCCTGGGAGGACGGAGGGTGCAGGTGGCACCAGGTGTGCAAGTGAACAGGTGTATGGAGCAGTGTATGAGTGAGTAATGGTGGTTGTGTGTTGTGTTGACCGAATGGTCCTGGAGGAAGGAGGGTGCAGGAAGCACCAGGTGTAGGAGTGATGGCACAGGTGTGCAAATACAAGTATGGAGAATGGTTGTATGAAATAAATGGTATGGAATATATGGAGTATGGAATGGATGGTATGGAGTGAGTATGGTGAAAACTGTGGAGTGGAGTAGATGGTGCGAAGGTGTGAATGGGGGAAAAGTGGACCCCTATCACGAATACCCGGGGAGGGTAGTTTAAGAGTTAGGTAGAGGGAGTAGGTAAATTGTGGTTGGATACTGGCATCTGTGGTGCGTGTGGAAGAATGGTGTTTGGATGGGTGCATTAGTGACATGGAAATGGCTGGGCGTGTGGCCTGTTAGTATGTGTAGTTGAATGGGCACTCCACCACTGTGAGGATGTCGGCCAGGTGAGGCCGCAGGTGGGCTCTGGGAGCCGTTAGAGTTGTGGATGGGGCCCGAGGATCCGGAGGACGGACCCGGGTATCCTAGTGCCAGAGGGCACCGAGTGGGGAGAGCGCCAGAGGGCCCTCCCCAGTTAGAGAGGTAGGGTGAGGTGCAGGTAAGCTCGGAGGCAACTACAGTGGTGGAGGTGTGCAGGTGGGTAGACCTGCTGGGAGAGCTGCACGACCCAGCCCGGAAATTGTGCAAAGGCACAGGGAGTTGAAATTGGGGGAGTGAGACCCCAAATTGAGGGAGCACCACAGTTTGGTCAATGGGAATTTGGTTCTTAAAACCGCATCGAGTAAGTTGGCCAATGGATTGGCAGGGAAAGACCCCGGGTAGTGTAAAGTGTATTAAAGGCATTTAGAGGATAGTTAGGATTGGAATCTCCTCGCACCATCTACATCCACTCACCAGAGGGTAACAGGACTCCACACCATGCCATGTTGTTGTGATTTTTCTGTGCAAATGTTTGGAATGTGGGACGCATCATGACGTGGGTGTGACATTGTGCTGATGTTCCGTCTCTCCCTCCTTATGAGGATTGATGATGAATTTGGTGATGGCAAATTTTGGATTAGAGGGATTGTGGTGACGAATTTGGTGTAGGGGAAATATGGGGAAGACGTGACGGTAGCATCGAATTGGTAATGTGTAGATTTTTGTAAATATGGGGTAAGGGCAAGGGTAGAGTAGGTAACAGGGGGGGGGGGGGGGGTGTGAAATACGGTAGGGACGAGCTTTTCTCCACTCGGTCTCCAAACGCACCTCACCTTGCATTGCCTTGTTTGATGTGTACCCTTGTGACCTTACCCCTCGCTCACCTGTCTTCTGTTCCCCTGTCTCCCACCCGAGGACTGTGCTCTCTGGGCACCGAGGGGAGCGTGCGGGAGTCCGCCATGGTGTGCCAGAACTCCCGCAACCAGCATGCATTGCATTGATGCACCACTTATGGACCGCCGTCTTGCGGCCAAGCACCACTTTATGGATCCCACGTTTTGGGGCCTGGCACCTCTGCTGGAGCCGGCCACGATGGCCCAGGGTCTTCCTTGCGGACCTCGGTAAGGTGGCACCTATGCCAACCAAGTGGACCACCCTTAGTTGGCCCCTGTGGCCCTAAATAAAAATAGACACGTTTTGTGCACTTCATTTTTTAGTTCCAAATAGGCCGCATGAAGAAAGAAAACATCAGGAAGAACATCGGCCCAGCAGAGAAGAGGAAGACCACCACCAGTTTTTTTTTTGTGTGTGCTTATTATGATGAACTGGTGACTGTTGCACCGAATGGTGCTTTTGGTGATTGGTGCTTTGGTGTATTGGTGCTGGTGCGTCGATGCAATGCGTGCTGTCGCCTCCCTCCCAACAGGAATTTCTTTTTGTTTCCCTAAAAGAAAATCACAGGTCTTGGGTTGCGTTTTGTAAATAGTCCAATTAACGTCACTGTAAATAATGCTCCCCCACCGTTCATGTTTGAAACTAGTTTGTTTGAAACTAGTTTGAAACTAGAAACTAGTTTGAAACCATGAAACTAGGACTAGTTTGAAAATAATTCCGCAATTCGGTTAGCTGTGGGTGTGAAACTGTTAGATAGGGTGCAATGCAGCAGAGGGACATACTTATCTGTGTTTTAAAATTGTCGCACTCAGGGTCAGGTTAAATGTAGAGGGAATTACACCTACATGCCACATTAAGCTAAAGTTTTATAGGCCCGAGGACGTGCCTAGGAGGATGAGGGTGAAGTGTTGTGGATTTGAGAATTGTTGTAAAATATCACCCTGTGTAAGTGTCATGATCGTTGTAAATACCTCCTTTAAGAACCAAGATCAATGGTCGTCCCCTTAGTTAATTCACCGCATACACATAGCCAATTTTAGAACCTCTAAATAGTTATTCCCTTATTCTATGTTAGTTAAAGGCTGTGTCTTCCATTAGTTGACACTCCATTGCACCGAATCAAATAAGAATAGCTCCCCTTCCATAATTACATTTCCCAGCCAAACTCTCCATCTCTGGGTAAAGCCTAGGTCACACATAGGCGGATTTGTCGGCGACTACTGGCGACTGAAAAAATCGCCACCACCCGCCGACAATCGTAATGAAACCGTAATGGACGGTCGCCTGTAGTCGTGGTTATCCTCCCCAGGTCGCCTGCAGTCGGCAAGAGCCGCAAAGGGGCAAAATAATTTTTAAAATGTTTAAAAACGGCGCGCTCAGTCGCAATCGAAAAAAATCCGCCATGCTGTCGCGATGGAACCGCCATGCTGTCGTCGGTATCCGTAATAAGACCGTAAAGCGGCCGCAACCCAGTCGCTCATAGTCTTCCGCAATCGCCCCAGCATCGCCCCACCAGCCAGCACGGCAGAGATGCGAATGCCATACGGCCATCCTGCGGCATCTTCCCGACTACGGGCCGACACTGTTGCGGCTGCGTATCGACTACAGAAGAACTGCCACGTCTCCCCTGCGGCTATGGGAGACTGACGACGACAGCAGTAGGACTAGTGGCGGCCGAGTTACGGCCATTGGCGACAGAGATACGACTGCCTGGCGACTGCATTACGACATACCACGATTCCATGGCAAGACAGGATGGTGTGAGGGTCTCCGTGGAGTGAGGTCCTGTGGTGCCGACAAGGATATGGCTTTATTGTTTGGACTGGGGACTTTTGGGAACTTTATTTTTGGGACTTTGGTCCTTTGGAAACTTTATTTATGGGACTTGGGACCAGTGGAAATAATTTGTTGGACTTTATTTCCATTCTCTCTCCCTGCAGAAAAGTTTGATTATTACATTACAATGATACATCTTTATTAACTTTCTTATTGTACATCAAACATCTTTATGCTTCATGTCATACATCATTGAAATGAATAAAGTGAAATGTAAAATAGAGAAATAAAGATTAAAAAAGTTGTGTGAATCGTCTCCAATCGCCGGCGGTCTTATTGCAGTCTTGCGGACGTCGGAGTAAACCGCCACCCGGCCCCAATGCAGTCGCCGCGATCCGCCATCGGTCGTAATCTAGCCGCCAGACTGTCGCCACGCTGCCGCCGTGCATCCGCAATGCAGTCGTCGTCGATCTTCAACAGTCGCCATCCCACTCGGGGCGTCGTCGCAATGCAGTCGCAATGTGGCCGCCTGCAGTCGCCATACTGCCGCCTGACCATATTTGACCACCCGAAATCGCCAGTAGTCGCCGAAAAATCTTGATCGCCGGCAGTCGCCAGTAGTTGCCAAAATATCCGCCTATGTGTGACCTAGGCATAAAGCAGTTTCACAAGCGTGGGGTGCGCGCCCTCTCAATTCGCTGCTATGGTGAATATGTGCTCCATGCTCTGTTTGAACAGGAGGGGCGGGGTCGCCGGGAAGAGGCAAGCCCAGGGCGCGCCACGAAGGGCGGGGCTGTTCAGCCCCATGCCCAAATAAGGAAACAAGCCCGTGGCTCGCCACGAGGGGCGCACCGTTTGGCGCCATGCCCAAATAAGGAGACAAGCCCGTGGCATTGCCATATAAGGTCGCGAAACAGAGCACGGGGGAGGGCGGTACCGAAACCGACGAGGGCGTGTCACACCCGCGCTGAAGGTATGAGACAAGCGTGCCACGATCGCGCAAGAGACAGCGAGAGATACAAAGAAGGTGGTGCCAAAGGAGGATTGGAGGGAGAGAGACGCGTCAGACGATTGAGAGAGGACCGGAGCAGATGACAAAAGAGCCCGAGGCGTGTCGAGGAAGGACGAGATACGTGTGCCTCCGCCGCCCTGCTCGCTCCTAGCCCGGAGGATCTGCTTGCTGTGCGCCCTGCTCAACCTGCCAGGCTTTGTGGTCCCACCTGAACCTTCTGATCCCTCCAGCCAATCGACTCTGCAATTTCCCCATTCGTGTACGTGAGTTTGTTCTGTGTGTCTTGTCCCTGGGTATAAGTTAAGACTGCATAGATAAGCTAATAATTGCACTGTGTCTTCTGCTCCTTCCACTTCCCTGTCTATTACCTTGATTGCTCTCTTTTCTTTGGGTTGTGTAAATAATTAATAAATATCTGTTCTTCTGTAACTTTGTCTTCTTCTTCTCATCCGGTTGCTTTAGAGGTTTCCACATTGAGTATACGTGGCGCGATTCGGCCGACGCATATGAATCGGGTTTAGCCCCTATGATAAACGACTCACGCCGCAGTTCGCTTCGCTCGGCGCAACCAATCCATTAGGCTGCGGCCGTGAGCGGGGGGGTGTTTCCTTGCGTACCGGGATGCGCTGGTATTTAGGTCATCGGACGGTTGGGCCTAATACCCTACCCAGCGCTGACCGGGCGTGACGTCATACCCTCAGGACCACGTCGGTCAGTCATAAACAAGGGGATTAATCCCCCCTTCTTAAGGGGAAGAAGGCCGACGTTGGATTCCGTAACAATATATACCGAATATATAATACAAAAATAAATAAAGCTCTTTTAAATAAAGCTCTAATAAAAAATAATAAATAAAGCTCTAATAATAGTAATAATAATAAAAAATAATAAATGAAGCTCTAATACAGTGCATTCAGAAAGTATTCAGACCCCTTCACTTTTTTCACATTTTGTTATGTTGCAGCCTTATGCTGAAATCGTTTCAATTCAATTTTTCCCTCATCAATCTACACTCAATACCCCATAATGACAAAGAGAAAACAGGATTTTAGAAAGTTTTGCAAATTTATTAAAAAGAAAAAACTGAAATATCACATTGACATAAGTATTCAGACCCTTAACTCAGTACTTAGTTGAAGCACCTTTGGCAGTGATTACAGCCTCGAGTCCTCTTGGGTATGACGCGACAAGCTTTGCACACCTGGATTTGGGGATTTTCTGCCATTCTTCTCTGCAGATCCTCTCAAGCTCTGTCAGGTTGGATGGGGACCGTCGGTGGGCAACCATTTTCAGGTCTCTCCAGAGATGTTCGATTGGGTTCAAATCAGGGCTCTGGCTGGGCCACTCAAGGACCTTCACAGAGTTGTCCCTAAGCCACTCATGCGTTGTCTTGGCTGTGTGCTTAGGGTCATTGTCCTGATGGAAGGTGAACCTTCGGCCCAGTCTGAGGTCCTGAGCGCTCTGTTTCAGGTTTTCATTAAGGATATCTCTGTACTTTGCTCCGTTCATTGTTCCCTCAACCCTGACCAGTCCCCCAGTCCCCCAGTCCCTGCTGTTGAAAAACACCCCCACAGCATGATGCTGCCACCACCATGCTTCACTGTTGGGATGGTATTGGGCAGGTGAGGCGCGGTGCCTGGTTTCCTCCAGACATGACGATTAGAATTGAGGCCAAACTTGGTTTCATCAGACCATAGAATCTTGTTTCTCACAGTCTGAGAGTCCTTTAGGTGCTTTTTTGCAAAGTCCAAGCGGGCTTTCATGTGTCTTTCACTGAGGAGAGGCTTCCGTCTGGCCACTCTGCTGTAAAGCCCAGATCGGTGGAGTGTTGCAGTGATGGTTGTCCTTCTGGAAGTTTCTCCCATCTCCACACAGGATCTCTGGAGCTCAGCCAGAGTGACCATCGGGTTCTTGGTCACCTCTCTTACCAAGGCCCTTCTCCCCCGATTGCTCAGTTTGGCCGGGCGGCCAGCTCTAGGAAGAGTCCTGGTTGTTCCAAACTTCTTCCATTTAAGGATTATGGAGGCCACTGTGCTCTTGGGAACCTTCAATGCAGCAGAATCGTTTTTGTAGGCTTCCCCAGATCTGTGCCTCGACACAATCCTGTCTCTGAGCTCTGCAGGCAGTTCCTTCGACCTCATGGCTTGGTCTTTGCTCTGATATGCATTGTCAGCTGTGAGACCTTATAGACAGTTGTGTGCCTTTCCAAATCATGTCCAATCAATTGAATTTACCACAGGTGGACTCCAATCAAGGTGGGTGTAGAAACATCTCAAAGATGATCAAGAGAAATTGGAGGCACCTGAGCTAAATTTCAACTGTCATAGCAAAGAGTCTGAATACTTATGTCAATGTGATATTTCAGTTTTTTCTTTTTAATAAATTTGCAAAACTTTCTAAAATCCTGTTTTCTCTTTGTCATTATGGGGTATTGAGTGCAGATTGATGAGGGGAAAAACGACTTTAAAGTTTAAACGATTTCAGCATAAGGTTGCAACATAACAAAATGTGAAAAAAGTGAAGGGGTCTGAATGCACTGTATATAAAGCTCTTTCTAACCACCTTCTGACTGATTGTTCGGTTGTAGAAAACTGAAATTTGGCGTGCCGACACACATCGAAGCCGCTACACTGGGAAAAAAATCACAGAACCGTCGGAAAGCATCCGCAAATGAAAATTGACGTTAAAAAACCGTAAACAAATTCGTAAACCATAACCTCCTTCCACCTTTGGTGGGGGAGGTAAAAACAAAACAAAAAAAACCTTAATCAATATCAAGCATTTGAAACTTGTAATTTCTATACCTGTAAACTGTGAAATAAACATGACAATAGTACCCATAAATGAAAAAAAAAGAAAAAGCATTCTAAAAAAAAACATAAATAAATAAAATTAAATAATAATTTATGCTTTAATATAATAATTAAATTAAATTTATTTATTTTAATTAATAAATTAATTAAATTAAATTTAAATTAAATTTATAATTAAAATTAATTTAAATAATTAAATAAATAAATAAAATTATTAGATAATTAAACTTAATAATTAATAATTTAAATAATTAAATGTATTGAAATTTAATTTATAATAATTTATTTAATAATAATAATAATTAAATAATAATTAAATAATAATAAATTAATTTTAATAATTAATAATAATATTATTAAATAATTTATTAAATAATAATAAATAAATAAAATAGTATTTAATAATTAAGTAATAATAATATAATAATTTACATAAATTAAATAATTTATTAATTTAATTAAATATTTAATAAATAATTTATTAAATAATAAATAAATAAATAAGCATAAATTAAAATTTACGTAAAAAACTGGAAACTTTATGGCTTTGCGAGTGGGGAGGCTTACTGTAACCCTGCAGGACTGAAAAACAATACCTGTTAAAGGGCGGATGAGCACCCTAAGGGAGCCAAAGGCCATCCAGTACAGAGATGGTGTCTTCTAAAAAACACCCATCCGGTTGGACCAGTTTTTTATGCAGTAGATTGGAGACAGCAACCGCTCAGGGTAGTACTACCGTTCGGACTTAGGAGCGTCAAAGTGGTGCCCGGAACCATCATACACTTTCCGTGTCAGGATTGCAGGTCTTACTTTCTGTCTCACTCAAACTATCGCTACCGGGCTAGCTTCAATCTCTCTTTCTTGCAAACAAACATCATACACTTTTCTTACTCATTTTGACTCCTCACCTTTACATTCTCTCTCTTTTATTTACCTCTATGCAGCTCTTTTGTTTAAGGCCTGGCCCCAATGAAGACTATATAGTCTGTGGCTGGAGCCTTCAACATAAAAAAAAAAAAAAAAAAAAAAAATTGGGTGGAATCACCAAGATGTTGATCGCAGTACGCTAAACACTGTGGGAAGCAAATACAAGCAACGGATGTTAACCTTTGCTGGAACAAAAGGATAAATGTAGAGAGGAGAGCTCTTTACTCTTTTGGTCTGATGAAGATGAGATTCGTGAGCTCATTGGTTATAGTTCTAGCTCCGTTCCCATGGTGGTTAGCATACCGTGATTAACATCCTGTTGATTTCTTCTATTGTTCCACATGTCTGACCATGCAGATTGACACTAGACCTCACCAGAAAAACTAATTCTTCATTCTACATGGAGAAAAAAAAAAAACTTGTGGAGAAAATAAAGTTAACTCATATTATTGTCGTCAAAAAACATCAGGTATTGTACTCCACCCTTCGCTATTCCATCACCAGGCACTGCACAACGTCATTGCCAGGAGGTGCCAAAGGCCGACAGAGCCCAGCGATGACGCGCCGAAAGGGCATACTCAGTTTTCACTCCGTTTGTTTGTTTAAATTTTTTATGCTTCCGCCTCCGAAGGTGCCCGGAGGCATTATGTTTTTGGGTTGTCCGTCCATCCGTACGGGCTAAACGTCGTTTTCTCAGCAACCTATGCCTGATTGAGACAAAACTTTCAGGGTAGGAGTGACACCCATGCAGAATGTTTTTATGATAATTGTGACGTCATAGTCATAGTTTTGCGTGGTATGGCAAAACGCAAATAATTAAAACAAATATTTCTCGGAAACTGCTGAATGGGAAAATGTGAAAATTGGCACATTATCAACTTCCCAATGGGGAACAAAATCATGATAATGATGACATCATAGGCGAAGTGGTATACCAGCCAAAAATGTTTTAATCGAATTCCTTATCCTAAAAATCTGAAATAGCATGCACATGATCTATGGCCCACTTGTATTGAAATATTAAATTTATGACATCATAAGTCACATGGTTTGGCAGCCATATTGGATTTAACCTAAAACCTTAAAAAAAACATCTTCTCCCAAACCACCAAATCATTTGGCTCAAAACTATATGTGTGTCATTGACTAGGCATGGCGATTAAAATATGATCACGAAAACATCATTGGTCACATGGTGTGGCAGCCATATTGGATTGAAGGAAAATCTAAAATAATTATATCTCTGAAAGCACTTACCCTATTGATGCGAAATTTTACAAATATAATCTAACACCACTGTTGCATATAGTTTGAAAATGATGATGTCGTAGGTCACGTGGTTTGGCACCCATCTTTGATAGAATAATGAACCTTATCCGATCAACAAGAAACTTCACAAACGTGATGCCCTACCCATACATATGCAGAGTGTACATTTTTTTAAAGGTCATATGTCACGTGGTGTGGCAGCCATATTGGATCAAAGAAAAAAAAAACATGCAAAAACAGAAGAGTTGGCTCGCACCAATTTGATTGTGCAGGGTAAGTATTCTATGAATACCATCTAGTTTATTTATATGGCATAGGGGCGGTGTACTTTGAATATTGCTCTACTTGTTTTGTAATTTCCAAAACCTAATGGCATACGTCACTGTGCAGATTTTGGAAAATGATACTCATTCCAAAGTATCCTTCATTTAGGGAATTTAAAATTGTACAGTACTTTCAATGGCCTTCCATACCAATGTCAAAAAGAATTTGAGAATTCTCACTCAGTGAGCAAAATAGAATGTCAGCCACAGGCAAGAAACTAGTATGTAGAATAAGTTAATAAATTCTGATTTAATAAGGTGCAAACCGGCGATTCCAGAGTTTGCCACATCTCGTGCAGCAATTACTTAGAATAACCTGCGGCAGCATTGCTGGAAGTCTATCCATTAGAGTAATGAAGTGAAAAATCACTTGTATTAATGTGCCTGCACCTGGCTAATTACATGGTCAGCTTGCTGGTTTCTCCTCTGCGATTCTTCTTGTATGTGTAAGAGATACAGAGAGATACAGAGAGATACAGATAGAGAGAGATAGAGATAGAGATAGAGATAGAGATATAGAGAGAGAGAGAGAGAGAGAGAGAGAGAGAGAGAGAGAGAGAGAGAGAGAGAGAGAGAGAGAGAGAGGAAGAAGAAAGAACCACCTTTAGAGGCCATTTTTTCCCTGCAGAGCAGGGGTTGGCCTTTTTCGGGCACCTTGGTCCCCTTTGTGAAGCAATGTTTTATGGCCGGATGCCCTTCCTGCCGCCAACCCTGTTAGTCCCCTCTTGTGACACACAGGGAATTACCAGTGAACTGGTACTCAATTTGCCGACCTCGGAAGGATGACAGGCTGAGTCAACCCCCCTGGTGTTAATTCAGCGATCGACCGGAATTCGAACCCAGGATCCTAGGAACCCAAGCCGGCACCCTAACCGCTAAGCCAATAGCTAAGATATTGCAAGAGCAATAGCCAATCGCTAAGAGGGAGAAAGAGAGGGATAGACAGAAATACGGATGGTGAGACAGACAGATGGAGGGAGAGATAGACAGACAGAGGGAGAGACAGACAGACAGAGGGAGAGACAGATGGAGAGAGGAAGACAGACAGAGGGACAGACAGACGGAGATACAAACATATGAGGAGAGAAAGATGGAGAGAGACATATGTGGAGAGAGACAGACAGACAGAGCTAAAAAAAAAAACGGTTTAAAAGTCTTGTTATTAGAACATGTCTGATCAGCGTAGTTTAAAAGTCTTGTTATTACAACATGTTATAACAGAGCTGGGTTAAAAGTCTTGTTGTTATAACAAATTCTATCAGAGCAGTTTAAAAGTTTTGTTATTATAACATGGTCTATCAGAGCGGTTTAAAAGTGTTGTTATTATAACATGGTCTATCAGAACTGAGTTAAAACTCTTGTTATTATTACATGTTATATGACAGCGGTTTAAAAGTCTTGTTATTATAACATGTTATATCAGAGCGGTTTAAAAGTCTTGTTATTATAACATGTTATATTATATCAAAGCAGGTTTAAAGGTGTTGTTATTATAACATGTTATATCAGGGCGGTTGAAAAGTCTTGTTATTATTACATGTTCTATCAAAGCAGTTTAAAAGTCTTGTTATTATAACATGTTGTATCAAAGCAGGTTTAAAAGTCTTGTTATTATAACATCTTATATCAAAGCAGGTTTAAAAGTCTTGTTATTATAACATGTTATATCAAAGTAGTTTAAAAGTCTTGTTATTATATCATGTTATATCAAAGTAGGTTTAAAAGTGTTGTTATTATAACATGTTATATCAGAGCGGTTTAAAAGTCTTGTTATTATAACATGGTATATCAGAGCAGTTGAAAAGTCTTATTATTATTACATGTTCTATCAAAGTAGTTTAAAAGTCTTGTTATTATATCATGTTATATCAAAGCAGGTTTAAAAGTCTTGTTATTATAACATGTTATATCAGAGCGGTTTAAAAGTCTTGTTATCACAACATGTTATATCAAAGCTGGTTTAAATGTCTTGTTATTATAACATGTTATATCAGAGCGGTTGAAAAGTCTTGTTATTATTACATGTTCTATCAAAGCAGGTTTAAAAGTCTTGTTATTATAACATGTTATATCAAAGCAGGTTTAAAAGTCTTGTTATTATAACATGTTATATCAGAGCGGTTGAAAAGTCTTGTTATTATATCATGTTATATCAAAGCAGGTTTAAAAGTCTTGTTATTATTACATGTTCTATCAAAGCAGGTTTAAAAGTCTTGTTATTATAACATGTTATATCAAAGCAGGTTTAAAAGTCTTGTTATTATAACATGTTATATCAAAGCAGGTTTAAAGGTGTTGTTATTATAACATGTTATATCAGGGCGGTTGAAAAGTCTTGTTATTATAACATGTTGTATCAAAGCAGGTTTCAAAGTCTTGTTATT
Source organism: Myxine glutinosa (assembly GCF_964187855.1). NCBI lineage: Eukaryota > Metazoa > Chordata > Myxini > Myxiniformes > Myxinidae > Myxine > Myxine glutinosa. The sequence continues at coordinate 37,593,028 of NC_136273.1, read as the reverse complement.
ATAACATGTTATATCAGAGCGGTTGAAAAGTCTTGTTATTATAACATGTTATATCAGAGCGGTTGAAAAGGCTTGTTATTATATCATGTTATATCAAAGCAGGTTTAAAAGTCTTGTTATTATAACATGTTATATCAAAGCAGGTTTAAAAGTCTTGTTATTATAACATGTTATATCAGAGCGGTTGAAAAGTCTTGTTATTATATCATGTTATATCAAAGCAGGTTTAAAAGTCTTGTTATTATAACATGTTATATCAAAGCAGGTTTAAAAGTCTTGTTATTATAACATGTTATATCAAAGCAGGTTTAAAAGTCTTGTTATTATAACATGTTATATCAGAGCGGTTGAAAAGTCTTGTTATTATTACATGTTCTATCAAAGCTGGTTTAAAAGCATGTTGCTGTGGCACACATGATGCACATCCACAAAAAATGTACCAGGGCATTTTTGCATCATAAAACTTTGTATTTGTTAGCAGACGACAAAGGAAAAACAAAACAAAGAAACAATAGCTGTGGCATAGATTTTTTTTCATCTCGATGAACCAATAGCTTCTCTTAGCCTCGAAGCGATACATGACCGAGTGACAGCCAGATGAGGCCGTTTATGTTTCACTCTGACAGGCCCTGAGAGTAGTGGTATTTGTTTTAACCAGGGAATACTAGAACTGGAGCAGTGGAACACAGCTGAACCGTCCATTTGACTTGGCTTAGATTGATTGATTCAGTCATGCCCTAGCCGATAGCATTAGTAGAATACAGAATGTGATGCACTTCATGAGAACAGAACAGAAGGCTGCTCGGGCAGGTATAAAAAAATAATAAAGACTACAAATGTTGAGCCAGTGACGCAAACCTAATGTGCTTGGGCACAAAGCTCCTAACAAGGCTCAATAACATTGTATGTGTGAGCTGTGAATAAGGACAGTCCTGGCAGCAAGTTGTCATGCGCACCACCTGTGCAGCCTTTTTGGTAAGAGTTTGATGTCGGCACAGACTTCGAGCTTACTTGGAGCCTAATCTGAGCTCATAAGACCATCTCACATGCAACACTAAACAAACGAGAAAGCATCTGGAAATGCAAGTCCCGTCCGCGTCCGCTTGCATTCAGATGTCTCCTTCTTCTTCCTCAATATGCTCAAAATAACGTAAACAATTTGAAGAAAAATAAAATGAAAATTGATGATTTTAGGCCGCCGTGACCTTTGAGCTTTAGATCTAAAAAACAAAAATCATCTTCTAGCTTTTGATTGGTGAACCAATTCTGTGATTTAATATGCACATTCTTAAAATTTCAGGTCAATCAGATAAAAATTGATGATTTTATGTGATGCTGACCTTTGACCTTTTCACTAAATGATTAATTTGCCTTCTCCATATTCTCATAATAAGGTTTTGTTGAAAATTTTATGACAAAACTCAAATGGTAAATTGAAATTCCAGGTCAATTGGATGAAAATAGATGATTTTATGTGACACTGACCTTTGACCTTTTGCCAAAATTATGAATTTGCCTTTCCCATATTAGCATAATAAAGCTTTGGTGGAAATTTGATGACAATAGCTGAAATGGTAAAAAAAAGTTATGGGCCGGATGGACAGACACACACACAGAGACGGGGACACACACACAGACGGACACACACACACACAGACGGACACACACACAGACAGACACACACACACACACACACACACACACACACACACACGGACGGACACACACACAGACGGATGGACAAACACACAGAAAGACACACACACACACTGACAGACAAACAGAAGTGATTGCAAAACCCCGTTGAGTGCTCCGCATGGGACGGGCTAGTAAAGGCAGCCCATTTCTAAATTAAATGCCCATGTCTCATTGTCGGTCTTCATTGACCTGTGCTTCTTAGCTCCAACGTTGAAAAAAGAATTACTCAGTTTACAACACTCATGTAATCCCGAATCCATCATAACTTCATATCAATGAGTGGGATACCTTGCCCTGAATGCTGCCTATTAATCAGCAGTCTGTGCATTGAAAAGCATCGACAGGATGGCTGCCGTACCTCGGTCTGAACCATATTCACCCGACGGCTCCGTAGCTCCTGCACACCATTGTAAATGTCCACAACTCCTTCCTTCTCGGCCATGTCCAGCATAATGTCAATCACGATGAAGCAGCCCGTGCGACCAGCCCCAGCACTGCAGAAGAAGATGCAGAGTCATCCCACTGTGAGCCAGTGCCCCCCCCCCCCCCCCACATCCACCCAAGCCCATAATCGTTTGAAAATATTCGGCTTCCAAAGCTCAGGCAGTTATTGCTGTTATTGAGCGAGTACCAAAGGTGCCGCGTGATCCCCAACATCAAAATCCAAACATCAAACGTTCATGCCATTTTGCAACCAATTGTGAACTATCTAAAGGGCAGACACGTGTGTCAACACACACTGAGAGACAGACAGACAAACACACACTGAGACAGACAGACACACACACACACACACACACACACACACACACACCTGACACAGACACACACAACTGACACACACACACACACACACACACACACACACACACACACACACACACACACACACACACACACAACTGAGACACTGACACACACACACACACACACACACACACACACACACACACACACACACATACAGACACACACAGACACACACACAGAGACATACAGACTGACCGACAAACAGACACACACACTGAGACAGACAGACAGACAGACACACACACACACAGACTGAGACAGACACACACACTGAGACAGACACACACACACACACACACCGAGACAGACACACACACACACACACACACACACACACACACACACACACACACACACAGACAGACAGACAGACAGACAAACACACGTGATTGCAAAACTCCCTTTCCCACGGCGCGGGGCACAGGCTAACAACAAAAGCCTGACCATCGTTACTCATCTCTTTATCCCACACAGCAGAAGTAATGTCACACTCACATAGCAGTAATATTCAGCACATCTCACCCTTAATTAAAATAAATACACAACGTGTTAAGAATGAAACAAAATTCTGCTTCTGCTGGAGTACCAAGTGGAGCCACTTGGCAGGCGAGGGTTCTTTCAATAATAACAATGGACTTATAACAAATATTGGCACGGCCATGTTTCCTCATTAGGTTTCTGTAGCCATGACAGCAAGGCCAATAGTTATTAGACCCCATGGCTGCTCGTACAATAAGGAGGGTGTGTGTGATTAACGAGCCGTGAATACGCGGCGCTTTAAACAAAAACAGGAAGCAATTGCGAACGAATCTTGGAAGAACAGAGGATCGGTGGTTGGCTGCTTGAGAACAACACAGCTTTCATGTCGTGCGCACATTACGACGGCTGCGTTTCAAATCCAGGTATCAATTCCATTCCGAACGGGAGATATGGGCAACATTTTCCGAATGACAAAGAACATAATTTCAAATTAAAGAAACCCATTTGATTGTTGTCGTACTTCCCAGCTGGGTTGAGATAGGAAGAAACAGTCCACCATCTAAGGGAGCAGGCAATTTCAGAAGCCGACTTGGAATAAATGTCATCTCGATTATGACGATGCTTCGAGCACTAAGTTCAGCATAGGAAACTGTCACGGGTGCAGTGAAAACCTGCGAGAACTCCCACCATGTCTCTCCGTCTCACAACCCTCCCATCTACTTTCTCAACAATCCTCTCCAAGAAGTTCTGTCGCTCAAGCTTTTGGGTCTCACCATCTGCCATGATCTTTCCTGGGAAAACCACATTTCAAATCTGGCCTCCAAAGCCAGTCGCCGACTGGGCGTCCTCCGTCGAGCGAGGTCTTTCATCGGCACACCTGAGCTCCTCACCACATACAAGTCTTTCATTACGGTGGCACTAAAAACCGAATGTTTCATAATTTTAGGTCTTAGGGTCTGGATTTGTTTGATCCCATGAGAAAACACTCTTGGTAAATTTTCAGTGATCAAATCATATTTAGAGGTTGCTCATGGCCTCTAAACTTTCTCTGCTGTCATGGTCAACCCAACACGCGCGGTCTAACTCACCCGGCCACCGCGCTCCCTAATAATAATAACAATTATTATAATAATAACAGTAATAATAATAGGGTACGTTTTTGTTTTTGTTTTTCATCCTAACCCATTAAAGCCCACTGGCAACTATTTATGTTCATTATTTTTGAGGTTTATGAATTATTTATGATCAGATTATATTTGTCTATGTTGCAGTTTGTTATGTAATATGTATGGACATAATAATGTAATTATAATATTATTATAGAATTGTATGTAATTATACAATTTTGTATTGTATGCTCACTGCAACAAGCCATGTTGCGGTGAGCAACCCCTAAATATTATACGATTTGCATAAAATTTTACGTGTGTGATTTCTACAATAAATGGAACCACTGTGAATGGTCAGACCATAATTTTCATGGGTTTGAAATTTTACCCTTATTTTAGTGCCAACCCAGCTTTCATCCAAAGGTCAATGGAATACTGCTGTCTCCTCTGGGCTGGTGCTCCTGCCTCACACCTCGCTCGTCTTCACGCTGTTGAAACCAAAGTTTTCAGAATCATTGGAATCTCCTGCGATGAAGCTAACTCCAAGGGCCTTTCATTCTCTCACCGCAGGCAGGTTGGTGGTCTTTCTGTCTTCTTCCGACTCCTCCCCGGCCTTGCTCCCCCTGCTCTATCTGTGCTCTGTCCCCCAAATATTCCTGCAGGATGCACAAGATCTGCCTGCAACCATCTTATGGTGAAACTACCAAAATCTAGGCTCTCTGCTCACCTTCACTCTTTCATTCCTCTTTTCTCTCGCCTTTGGAACAAACTCCCTCACTCTCTTCAATCCCACTCCTCCCTCCAGGTCTTAAAAACAGCTGTTCATCACCATCGCTTATCTTCCCCCATTCAAAACCATGATATATTCTACCCCCGTTAATTCACCCCAGATCCACTTCCTTCAAATTCCCCATTTTGTTTTCTGAAAGTCCATGTCGTGTCCATCTTGTTTATCCCATGTACCACGCCCCAGCCCTTTCCCTTCAACAGATCTCCCGATGTCCCTGTTCTCTACTGTTGTTATGCTTCCCTCTCTCTCCCCCTCTTTTTTTTTTTTTTTTTTTTTTGTATACAAGATCGAGGCTCATGTAAGAGCTCACATTAATCAAAAAAACATAAATGGACACATAAAATATGTAATAAAGGGAGCGGGAGACAAGATGGAGAGAGAGAGGGAAGCACACAAGCACAACAGTAGAGAACAGGGACATCGGGAGATCTGCGGGGGGGGGGGGGGGGGGAGAGGGCTTGGGGAGAGGAGCCATGGGAAGGCGGGGGGGGCGGGGGGGGCGGTTAAAAAAAAAAACACATGGACACTGCGAGGACTTCCAGAAAAGAAGTTTATAGTTTACAGTTTAAGTTTGCAAGTTTACAGTTTATAGACTTGGGATAGGTTGCTGCCTGGCAATATATGTTCTATGTGTTAGCTCTTACATGAGCCTCGAATAAGTATTCAAAGAAAAAAAAAAAGAATGTCATGAAGTTGAGTTTAAAAGCTCTAAATATGGAATAAACAGAATCTCAAAATAGGTTTTGAATTGCGAAGGAACAACAGCCACCAGGAACAAGGCATGCACTAGGCCTCACCTGCAATGTACTACCATTGGGCCAGCTCCAAATGGGTTGGACGTTTTCACCCTGCGCACAAAGGCCAGCAGGCCCGTGGCATGGTACGGGACGCCGTGGTCAGGCCAGCTGGTGAAATGGAACTGCCGCACTTCACGCACCTCTTGGCTTCCAACCTGCACGTACACACCACCAAATGGAATGGTACACCTTACTTATTGGTCAGAGTGGATAATCTACTCGATTTCCAAAACAAAATGTCATCGGTAAGGCATTTGAACCAAACGTGCTACGACATCCTTTTTCGTTCAATAGACAAACAAACATCTGTCAATGCAACACCAGTTTGTGTTCCTTCCCAATGAAACGATGATGAGGAAGGACACCTCGACGGAAGCAGTTTGAAAAGTCAATCCCTCCGTCTAAACCCCCCCCCAAAAAAAACCTTTCAGGGATTCCGGAAAGAGTGCACCCAGCGAGGTTTTAGTTGCAAATGTGCTGCAGTTAGATGTTTCGACTTCGAAGCTGAGAAATGTGCACCTTTTAATTCATCTGAAAACTCCCGACCCGAACCCCTGACCATGCGTTTCACCGTTTTCCATACCACATGCTGCTAAACGAGTCATAATAGCAGCCTTAAGTGTGCAGATGTACTGAACATGCACTTCCAAGGTGAGGATCTATCAACTGCGCAGTTGGAGACAATAACACAACAAATTTTGCTGCGTAGATCGGCAGAGGATTGGGATGGAATAGGGTGGCCAGGCACTTTGTTACCGAGGTCTCTTTCAATCCCAACGGAAGTGTTGCCCGCGGCATCGACAGCCGTCGGAACGCTCTCCCATGTTGAAATGTGTCCATCAAACTAGGTCTGCAACTCTCATCCGTCTCAACTGCCAAAAGAGGCAAGCAGTTTTGTGAGCACCATACTCACCCGTTCCAAATTGAAGGTGCGAATAATGTATTCGGCAAGCATCTCCGTCTCCACCAAGGTGACTTTGATGGGCCCGTACACTTCACGATCATCGGGCCAGTATCTGCAACACTTAACCTGTGAAACAGAACCTGATCAGTCCACCATCGATACTCCATTCCATTTTCTCTCAAACCCGCTGAACAAAATGATTGATCGATGGACGAGCAGAAGAAGCTTTCTTTTTAATAAATTCTTCCTTGACCCATTGAATTTGGTAGAATTGCCTCAAAAACCCAAATGTCTGTCTGGTTGCATAACCCAGGAAGAAATGTTTGATTTAAGGCCAGAAGCACCCTCTGTAGATCTCTTCAATTTATTATAAACGTAAAAATGATTAATAGGAGAAATTCCCATTGAGTGCCATGTGGGCGATCAAATGTGGCCTGAAGAGAGCCGGGTGCGGCCGCGGTCCCGCGGCGACGTCTAAATGGTATTACACAGATGACCCACCGGTTTCCACCTTTATCAGACAACTCCCTCCGAGGGCAATTAGTGGTGCCAGTCAAATGCTCTCGCACAAATTAAGTTATAATGGTACGGCACACAACATTTTGTTACCTAGGAGACATGCTGAATGTAGAAGGTGGATCAGACTCGGCAATGGTTGCAAGAGTGAGATGTGCATGGAAGAAGTTTCGGGAACTGAGTGGCGTGCTGATGAAGAGGGGAGTGTCGTTGAAGCTGAAGGGAAAGGTGTATGCTGCATGTGTGAGAAGTGTTATGATTTATGGGAGCGAGACATAGGTAATGAACGTAGAGCAGCAACGAAGGCTGGAAAGGGTGGAAATGCGAATGGTTCGGTGGATGTGTGGAGTATCGTTGAGAGAGAGGAAGACAAATGATGAATTGCGAAAGATGATGGGAATATTGCCTGTGATTGATGCTGTGAAGAGGAACAGGTTGAGATGGTTTGGTCATGTGTTGAGGAAGGATGAAAGTGACTGGTTGAGAAGAGTGATGGAAATTAATGTAGAAGGAAGTAGAGGACGGGGAAGACCGAGAAAGACTTGGCTAAAGATGGTTGAAGAAGAAATGCGGGCAAGGGGGTTAACAAGGGGAGATGCAGAAAATACAGCAAAATGGAGAAGATTGTCATGGGGACCGCAAGGCTAACCCCCGCTCTTGCAGGGAAAATGGCCTTAAAATGCCTGTTGTTGTTGTGTTTTACACAACACATCCAGCAAATGGTGCATCAGCAAGCCACGAGCGTGTGGGTAAAGCAATTCACACGGCCCACGCCATGTGCCAGTTTGAGCCCGTGGGGGTAAAATGAGAGACATGGATTAGAATGTCCAGGAACCTTTATCTACTTGGAAGGAGATCAATCAGTGTTGCCTTCACTAAAAATGGGTTGTCCAAAACGGGAGCTTATGGATTGGGTCTCATACATCGGTCCGTCCGTCTGTCTGTCTGTGCGTGCGTGCGTGCGTGCATGTGTTCACAACCATATCTCGGAGATGTACGGACCGATTTTGTTCATGCTTGGCAGAGACATTACATGATGGTATACATACTAGGGCGTGCCCGCACTTACGTGCTTGCCCGTACGTGCTTGCCCGTACGTGCGTGCAAAAAAACATGCGTGCAAACAACAACAACAAAAAAAAACGTTGAAACCACGTGGCAGTAACGACCACAGAACCCCCCCCCCCCTCTATTTACATGAAATGGTTTGGTCCATTCGCAAAGCCAAAGCGAACGGCTTGCGAGTACGGTGACCATACCTTGGGAACCACTTGTCCGATTAATTTCAAACCTTGAAAAGGCACATCCTCGGGTCCCCAGCAATATACCTGGCAAGTTTCAAGTATATCGGACCGGTAGTTGTCGAGAAACAGCGGTCGCATACAGACAGACACACACACACACACACACACACACACACACACACACACACACACACACACAGAGATTGCTGGAATTATATAGAGACTAGGGCATTGCCCGTACGTGGGTGCCCGTTCCTTGCCAATGCCCGTACTATATATATATCTAAAATTATATCCCCCCCCCCCCCTCTATTTACATGAAATGGTTTGGTCCAAAGCGAACGGCTTGCGAGTACGGTGACAATCCCCCCCCTCTATTTACATGAAATGGTTTGGTCCAAAGCGAACGGCTTGCGAGTACGGTGACAATCCCCCCCCCCCTCTATTTACATGCAATGGTTTGGTCCAAAGCGAACGGCTTGCGAGTCCGGTGACAATCCCCCCCCTCTATTTACATGCAATGGTTTGGTCCAAAGCGAACGGCTTGCGAGTCCGGTGACAATCCCCCCCCTCTATTTACATGCAATGGTTTGGTCCAAAGCGAACGGCTTGCGGAGTTTGGTAAAGAAATCGCCATAGCGCGGTAACTACTCCTCCGATTAATATGAAACCTTGAAAAGGCACGTAATGGCGCACACGCTCGCTCTGACATCGGCCACGCCTACGCAACAAAGCGTTCTGTGATTGGCTGCCGGAAGTGAAGTCTTCACTGTCCGGAAGTTCGCAAATCGCAGTTAGGATGAATCGTTTTAATTTAATCGCAGTTTGAATTCGTTTTAAAACATAGTTTAACGGCAACATAGTTTTCCAACGTGAAATAAATGAATACGCTGTCAAATGTGCCGTCCGAGGCAGAGTCTGATCGCCACGTTCGGCACACGTGATAGCTCGCTGCTCTCTGATTGGTTGAAGCGTTTTTTGGACATAGCTCGGTAAGTACTTGTCCGATTAATTTCAAACCTTGAAAAGGCACATCCTCGGGTCCCCAGCAATATACCTGGCAAGTTTCAAGTATATCGGACCCGTGGTTGTCGAGAAACAGCGGTCACAGACACACAGACACACAGACACACAGACACACAGACACACAGACACACAGAGATTGCTGGAATTATAGATAGATGAACATCATTTTGTTTCAGGCTGCAATCAAAGATGGCTGACTGGTGTTCACTGTAGTTGTAAAAAACCGGATGTTGAACACGTCCTCAACAATTTCTCGGACATGCACTTACCAATGTTGTTCAAACTTGGCAAAGAGATAATAAATGATGGTATACATATGCGCGTCATTTTCTTTCGAGATCAGATCCAAGATGGCCAACTGGCGGCCATTTTGTTACTTAAACGTGTCCCCAACCATTTCTCAGACATGCATGGTCTGATTCTGTTCAAACTTGTCACAAGCACAGTACGTGATGGCATACACATGCACGTGACTTTATTTTGTGATCTGATCAAAGATGGCCGACTGGTATACTGGCGGCAATTTTAGTTGTAAAAACCCAATATCGACCACATCCTCAACCATTTCTCGGACAAGCATTTACCAATGTTGTTCAAACTTGGCAAACAGAAAATGGATGAAGGCTTACATATATACACGTCATTTGTTTTCGAGATCAGAACCAAGATGGCCGACTGGTGGCCATTTTGTTACTTCAACGTGTCCCCAACCATTTCTCGACATGCATGAACCGATTTTGTTCAAGCTTGGCACAAAGACAATACAAGAGAGTATACATATACAGAAGATTTTGTTTTGTAATCTGACAAAAGATGGCCGACTGACGGCCTTTAACTCCGTACAGCAAAATTAGTAAAACCACGGGGGTTATGACATTTTATGTCTTTTTCTTCTTGTTATCATTGTAATCCTGAAAACCTATCCAAAATACTCAATTCTCATAGCAGTTTTGGTTCAACAGAAATCCTGTATTGGAAGTCGACGGGCCCAAAGTATGAAACAACAAGTACAGATACATTCAAATACACCGCCCCCATGCCAAATAAAAAAATATCCTCCAGCGCGATAATGCTGGGGTGCCTTCGGCGCCACAACCGTGCAGTACATAGAAGACGGTATTGGGAGGGGAGGTGCACAATAATTGATTGATTAATGGCATAATTAAAATCAAGAAATAATAATCGTAAAATAATTTCTTCATCAATTGGCTAATAGCATACAACCACCAGTGCTTCATCCGAAGCTGTAACTTTTTGAAATTAATTAAGTCATCAATCAAATAATTCAATCATAAATCGATTAATTGATCAACCAATTATTCAAAAATACCCTTTACAGCCAAATCACTTGGTCACTGTCGTGTCCAAATATCAGCTTCCTAATTCAAAAGGTGCATGAGATATTGCCCAGATGAGAAAGAAAATAAATAAGTACCTAATTAAAGCCGAAAAAAATATATTGCTGGTCTCTGGTCATACCAAAGTTCCAGAATTGATGCGGCGATGCAGTTTTTTTTTCTTGTTTTTTTTTTGAAAAGCATGGATTGCACATATAAAGGTGATGTTTTTTGTGTCCTCATGCCTTGCGGTCCTCCTCATCTGCCGTGGCGCCGTCCATAGAAAAATTAAAGACAGCCAATGGGACAGGTCGGCCTTTTTGTAAATAATGAACACAAGCTTAATAAGTTATTTTAAAATGTATTTATTCTGAAAATCATTAAGTTCTTCAAGCATATTATAGACTGCCATTTCGTTCTCGAGATCGCCTCGCCGTACCGTCAAACATTCCAATGCGTCGATCGCGTCAACACTGCGCATGCGCAGGTGGTATAACAGGCGATTGCTGAAGCATTTGAATGCTGAAAAAACCACGCATGCGCAAATGACTACACCCCTGGACCAATCTTCGTGTACGGGATGACACGCTGCATGTGTATCAAAGCCGCGCATGCGCAGATGGGCTGTATGGGGTGGTTCAAATCGGCGCATTCGCAGCTGGGCTAAACGGCTAACGCAGAGGTGCTTGAATCCATGCCGATTGGTCTCACACGATCTCTTCTCCCAGTCCACCAGATTATCACAGACAACTTCATGACAAACGAGATAGGATCCAGGCCTAACTAACGAGACCACCCCCGCAGCTCTCTAGGCCTTCTGGTTGCTTCACAAAAACCCGACAAAGAACGTCTTCGTTTCAATAAATGACAATATCCAGCCGATTGGATTCATGACGGCACGGCACACAAAACTACTCATATCTTTGGAACGGCTGGTTGGATTTGGACAAACTAAACATGATTTTGTCGGGGAGAACCGTGCGCGAACGTCGATACCAATGGCGACCCTCACAGACCCGCATTTCCCGAGATAGCGCGCCGGCCCGGCAACATGCATACATTATATGGCTCCTCACGCTCGAAATCGCGTTTTCGGCGAGAACGTGAGGTCACGGCTCACTTAATTGCAATTATGTCGTCTCGGCGCCGCCTCAAGTATACGCAAATACTTGAGGCGGCGCGGCATTGTTTATGTTTAATGTGCTCTATAATTTATTATGTGCTCTATATTTATATAAACGGCGCATACTGTTGTAGGTACCGTTGGAAATTTGAAAAAAAATAAAAATTGTTGACGCGCAGGGTCAAAATCGATGCGCGCGCTGACCAGAGACCGGAAATATATATTTTTTGGCCTAATCGATAAGAATTAAGTAATTAATTAGTTAATTGATTGAACAAAAAACAAACTAGAACGGGCACTCGGTAGAGCGCATACCTTCGCCGCAGCTACTGTTCTGTACTTGGCATGGGAGTGTAGGGAACAGAACAGTGAACAGTTTGGTGCTGATTTCATGCAAATCGGATAAGAATTGACCGAGTTATGACAAATAAAAATACGATTTTGACCTTTTCGTGACCTTGACCTTGACCTTTGACCCGATTGCTCCCAAAATCTAATCAAATGTGTCCCGTATAATAACCAATCATCCCACCAAATTTCATGCAATTCGGTTGAATACTTTTTGAGTTATGCGAATAACATACACACACACACACACACACACAGACATACAAATAAATACACAGCGATCAAAACATAACCTTCCGCTTTTGCGAAGGTAACAAGAAGACGTCATGCGGAGCATGATACTTGCAAAATGTTGACCTCAAAAACACTTGGTGGTTGAATTCAGTGACCAGATATGCAAGTCCTCTTCAAATTTCAAGTCAATTGGATGAAAATTGAGGATTTTATAAATTTGGCCTATGTTGACCTTTTGGCCTATGTTGACCTCAAAAATACTTGGTGGTTGAATTCAGTGACCAAATATGCAAGTCCTCTTCAAATTTCAAGTCAATCAGATGAAAATTGAGGATTTTAGAAATTTAGCAAAGTTGGTGACCTTTGGCCTATGGTGACCTTTTGACCCCAAAAACAATACGTTTCTTGCCTTTGACCAACTCTACCATTTGGTGAAGTTTCGTGAAGATTGGTTGAAAATTGTGACCTGTAGGCCGGTGACAAACAAACAGACAACCAAACAGACGAACAGACAGACAGAACCACAAACGCAACGGACCAATATCCTTGAAAAATCTTCGATTTTGCAAGTAAAAATACCGTTTTTGACAAAGTACTTGCTCACGACTGTGCTGAAATTTCCGCTTCCTAGCTCAAAGGATGGCTGAGATATCGCCCGGACAAACAAACAAGAAAGAAAGGAAGGAAGGAAGAAAGACAAGTACAGATACATTCAAAGTACACCGCCCCCTTGCCAAATAATTAAATATCCTACAGCGCGGCATTGCCGGGGCGCCTCCGGCGCCCGGCAATACGGCAGTGCAGCTCAAAGAGGCTGCTTTGGGAGGGAGAGGTGTACGCTAATTCATTGATTAATTGTATAAATAAAATCAATAAAAGATTATCACAAATTATTTTCTTAATCAATTGGCTAATAGCATAACTAAACCACTCGTGCTTCATTCGAAGATGTGTCTTTTAGAAATGAAATTAAATAAGTCATTAATAAAAAAATAAATAATTAATTGATTCACCAATAAATAATTAATCGATTAAATGATTAATCAATAAATCAAAAATATCCTTGATAGCCACATCACTTGGTCACTGTCATGTCCAAATATTAGCTTCCCAGCTCAAAAGGTTCCTGAGATATTGGCCAAATGAGAAAGAAAATAAAGAAATGATTAATAATGAAAATAAATAAATAATAATCATTAAAAAATTAAATTATCAATCAATTCGGTCACAGAACACATAAACCACCACCATTTCATCAAAATCTGTAACTGGGATTTTTTTTTTTTTTTTAGTAATTAATCGAATAATTAAATAATTAATCGATTCATTGATTAATTGATTAATCAATAAATCAAAAATATCCTTGATAGCCACATCACTTGGTCACTCATGTCCAAATATTAGCTTCTGAGCTCAAAAGGTGCCTGAGATAGCCAAATGAGAAAGAAGATAAATAAATGATTAATAATGAAAATAAATAAATAATAATCATAAAAAAATTAAATTATTAATCAATTCCGTCAGAGAACACATAAACGACCACCATTTCATCAGAATCTGCAACTTAAAAAATTTTTTTTTGTCATTAATCAAATAATTAAATAATAAATCGATTAACTGATTAATTAATAATTGATTAATCAATACATCAAAAATATCCTTGATAGCCACATCACTTGGTCACTCATGTCCAAATATTAGCTTCTGAGCTCAAAAGGTGCCTGAGATATTGGCCAAATGAGAAAAAAAAACCAAAAAAAAAAACCTTTAGAGGCCATTTTTCCCCGCAAAGTGGGGGTTGGCCTTTTTCGGGGACCGTGGTTGTTGTTGTTTTTTGGTTCCCTTTTTGAAGCAATGTTTTACGGCCGGATGCCCTTCCTGCCGCCAACCCTTTTTGTCGCCTTTTACGACAAGCAGGGAATTACCAGTGAACTGGTACTCAATTAGCCGACCTCGGAAGGATGACAGGCTGAGTCAACCCCCCTGGCGTTAATTCAGCGATCGACCAGGATTCGAACCCAGGATCCTAGGATCCTAAGCTGGCACCCTAGCCGCTAGCCCAACACCAGGCCAAATGAGAAAGTAGATAAATAAACAATTAATAATGAAAATAAATAAATAGTAATCATAAAAAATCAAATTATTAATCAATTCGGTCAGAGAACACATAAACCACCACCATTTCATCAGAATCTGCAACTAAAAAAAAAAAAATTTTTTTGTCATTCATTTATTAAATTAAATAATTAATAGATTAATTGATTTTTTTTTTTTTTTTTTGTATACAAGATCGAGGCTCGTGAAAGAGCGAACATTAATCACACAGAAAGACAAACAGACACATAAAACAAATAACATCGGGAGCGGTAGACAATAATTTATAAATTAATAAATCAAAAATAGCCTTTGCAGCCAAATCACCTGGTCATTGGCATGTCCAAATATCAGCTTCCTAACAAAAGATGCCTGAGTTAATGGTCAGAAGAGAAAGGAAATTTAATTAATTAAATAAGTACTTAATTAATCGCTAATAATTAAATAACTCCTCAATTAATTGATTATTCAAAAAACAAAAAATACCGTTTTTGACAAAGGACTTGAGCACTACTGTGCCGAAATTTCAGCTTCCTAGCTCAAAGGATGGCTGAGATATCGTCCGGACAAACAAGAAAGAAAACAAACAAGTACACATACATTCAAAGTACACCGCCCCATGCCAAATAATTAAATATGCTGCAGCGCGGCATTGCCGGGGCGCCTCCGGCGCCCGGCAATACCGCAGTGCAGCTCATTGAGGCTGCATTGGGAGGGAGAGGTGTACACTAATTGATTGATTAATTGTATAATTAAAATCAATAAAAGATTATCACAAAATATTTTCATAATCAATTGGCTAATCGCATAACTAAACCAGTAGTGCTTCATCCGAAGATGTATCTTTTAGAAATTTAATTAAATAAGTCATTTATAAAAAATTAAATAATCAATTGATTACTCAATAAATAATTAATCGATTAATCAATAAATACTTAATAGATGAAATGATTAATCAATAAATCAAAAATATCCTTGATAGCCACATCACTTGGTCACTCATGTCCAAATATTAGCTTCCCAGCTCAAAAGCTGCCTGAGATATTGGCCAAATGAGAAAGAAAATAAATATATGATTAATAATGAAAATAAATAAATAATAATCATAAAAAAATTAAATTATTAATCAATTTGGTCAGAGAACACATAAACTACCACTATTTCATCAGAATCTGTAACTTAAAAAAAAAAAATTTTTTTGTCATTAATCGAATAATTAAATAATTAATAGATTAATTGATTAATTAATAAATCAAAAATATCCTTTGCAGCCAAATCACCTGGTCATTGGCATGTCCAAATATCAGCTTCCTAACTCAAAAGGTGCCTGAGTTAATGGTCAGAAGAGAAATGAAATTTAATTAATTAAATAAGTACTTAATTAAACGCTAATAATTAAATAACTCCTCAATTAATTGATTATTCAAAAAACAAAAAATACCGTATTTGACAAAGGACTTGCTCACTACTGTGCCAAAATCTCAGCTTCCTAGCTCAAAGGATGGCTGAGATATCGCCCGGACAACCAAGAAAGCAAGAAAGCAAGAAACCAGAGTGAAAACTGAGTACTCTCTTTCAGCGTGCGTCACTGCCGAGCCCCCTTTGGTGCCCGGCAATGACGATTGGCAATGCCTGGAGATGGTATAGGAAAGGAGCGGTGTACAACAAGTACACATACATTCAAAGTACACCGCCCCATGCCAAATAATTAAATATGCTGCAGCGCGGCATTGCCGGGGCGCCTCCGGCGCCCGGCAATACCGCAGTGCAGCTCATTGAGGCTGCATTGGGAGGGAGAGGTGTACACTAATTGATTGATTAATTGTATAATTAAAATCAATAAAAGATTATCACAAAATATTTTCATAATCAATTGGCTAATCGCATAACTAAACCAGTAGTGCTTCATCCGAAGATGTATCTTTTAGAAATTTAATTAAATAAGTCATTTATAAAAAATTAAATAATTAATTGATTACTCAATAAATAATTAATCGATTAATCAATAAATACTTAATAGATGAAATGATTAATCAATAAATCAAAAATATCCTTGATAGCCACATCACTTGGTCACTCATGTCCAAATATTAGCTTCCCAGCTCAAAAGCTGCCTGAGATATTGGCCAAATGAGAAAGAAAATAAATAAATGATTAATAATGAAAATAAATAAATAATAATCATAAAAAAATTAAATTATTAATCAATTTGGTCAGAGAACACATAAACTACCACTATTTCATCAGAATCTGTAACTTAAAAAAAAAAATTTTTTTTGTCATTAATCGAATAATTAAATAATTAATCGATTAATTGATTAATTAACAAGTACAAATACATTCAAAGTACACCGCCCCATGCCAAATAATTAAATATGCTGCAGCGCGGCATTGCCGGGGCGCCTCTGGCGCCCGGCAATACCGCAGTGCAGCTCATTAAGGCTGCATTGGGAGGGAGGGGTGTACACTAATTGATTGATTAATTGTATAATTAAAATCAATAAAAGATTATCACAAAATATTTTCATAATCAATTGGCTAATCGCATAACTAAACCACTAGTGCTTCATCCGAAGATGTATCTTTTAGAAATTTAATTAAATAAGTCATTTATAAAAAATTAAATAATTAATTGATTACTCAATAAATAATTAATCGATTAATCAATAAATAATTAAAAGATGAAATGATTAATCAATAAATCAAAAATATCCTTGATAGCCACATCACTTGGTCACTCATGTCCAAATATTAGCTTCCCAGCTCAAAAGGTGCCTGAGATATTGGCCAAATGAGAAAGAAAATAAATAAATGATTAATAATGAAAATAAATAAATAATAATCATAAAAAAATTAAATTATTAATCAATTTGGTCAGAGAACACATAAACTACCACTATTTCATCAGAATCTGTAACTTTAAAAAAAAAAATTTTTTTGTCATTAATCGAATAATTAAATAATTAATCGATTAATTGATTAATTAATAAATCAAAAATATCCTTTGCAGCCAAATCACCTGGTCATTGGCATGTCCAAATATCAGCTTCCTAACTCAAAAGGTGCCTGAGTTAATAATGGTCAGAAGAGAAATGAAATTTAATTAATTAAATAAGTACTTAATTAAACGCTAATAATTAAATAACTCCTCAATTAATTGATTATTCAAAAAACAAAAAATACCGTATTTGACAAAGGACTTGCTCACTACTGTGCCGAAATTTCAGCTTCCTAGCTCAAAGGATGGCTGAGATATCGTCCGGACAACCAAGAAAACAAACAAACAAGCAAGAAAACAAACAAGAAAACAAACAAGTACACATACATTCAAAGTACACCGCCCCATGCCAAATAATTAAATATGCTGCAGCGCGGCATTGCCGGGGCGCCTCCGGCGCCCGGCAATACCGCAGTGCAGCTCATTGAGGCTGCATTGGGAGGGAGAGGTGTACACTAATTGATTGATTAATTGTATAATTAAAATCAATAAAAGATTATCACAAAATATTTTCATAATCAATTGGCTAATCGCATAACTAAACCACTGGTGCTTCATCCGAAGATGTATCTTTTAGAAATTTAATTAAATAAGTCATTTATAAAAAATTCATTGATTACTCAATAAATAATTAATCGATTAATCAATAAATAATTAATAGATGAAATGATTAATCAATAAATCAAAAATATCCTTGATAGCCACATCACTTGGTCACTCATGTCCAAATATTAGCTTCCCAGCTCAAAAGGTGCCTGAGATATTGGCCAAATGAGAAAGAAAATAAATAAATGATTAATAATGAATATAAATAAATAATAATCATAAAAAAATTAAATTATTAATCAATTTGGTCAGAGAACACATAAACTACCACTATTTCATCAGAATCTGTAACTTTAAAAAAAAAAAATTTTTTTGTCATTAATCGAATAATTAAATAATTAATCGATTAATTGATTAATTAATAAATCAAAAATATCCTTTGCAGCCAAATCACCTGGTCATTGGCATGTCCAAATATCAGCTTCCTAACTCAAAAGGTGCCTGAGTTAATAATGGTCAGAAGAGAAATGAAATTTAATTAATTAAATAAGTACTTAATTAAACGCTAATAATTAAATAACTCCTCAATTAATTGATTATTCAAAAAACAAAAAATACCGTATTTGACAAAGGACTTGCTCACTACTGTGCCGAAATTTAAGCTTCCTAGCTCAAAGGATGGCTGAGATATCGTCCGGACAACCAAGAAAACAAACAAACAAGCAAGAAAACAAACAAGAAAACAAACAAGTACACATACATTCAAAGTACACCGCCCCATGCCAAATAATTAAATATGCTGCAGCGCGGCATTGCCGGGGCGCCTTCGGCGCCCGGCAATACCGCAGTGCAGCTCATTGGGGCTGCATTGGGAGGGAGAGGTGTACACTAATTGATTGATTAATTGTATAATTAAAATCAATAAAAGATTATCACAAAATATTTTCATAATCAATTGGCCAATCGCATAACTAAACCACTAGTGCTTCATCCGAAGATGTATCTTTTAGAAATTTAATTAAATAAGTCATTTATAAAAAATTAAATAATTAATTGATTACTCAATAAATAATTAATCGATTAATCAATAAATAATTAATAGATGAAATGATTTATCAATAAATCAAAAATATCCTTGATAGCCACATCACTTGGTCACTCATGTCCAAATATTAGCTTCCCAGCTCAAAAGGTGCCTGAGATATTGGACAAATGAGAAAGAAAATAAATAAATGATTAATAATGAAAATAAATAAATAGTAATCATAAAAAAATTAAATTATTAATCAATTTGGTCAGAGAACACATAAACTACCACTATTTCATCAGAATCTGTAACTTAAAAAAAAAAAATTTTTTTGTCATTAATCGAATAATTAAATAATTAATCGATTAATTGATTTATTAATAAATCAAAAATATCCTTTGCAGCCAAATCACCTGGTCATTGGCATGTCCAAATATCAGCTTCCTAACTCAAAAGGTGCCTGAGTTAATAATGGTCAGAAGATAAATGAAATTTAATTAATTAAATAAGTACTTAATTAAACGCTAATAATTAAATAACTCCTCAATTAATTGATTATTCAAAAAACAAAAAATACCGTATTTGACAAAGGACTTGCTCACTACTGTGCCGAAATTTCAGCTTCCTAGCTCAAAGGATGGCTGAGATATCGTCCGGACAACCAAGAAAGAAAGAAAACAAGAAATCAACCAGAGTGAAAACTGAGTACTCTCTTTCAGCGTGCGTCACTGCCGAGCCCCCTTCGGTGCCCAGCAATGACGATTTGCAATGCCTGGAGATGGCATAGGAAAGGTGCGGTGTACAACAAGTACACATACATTCAAAGTACACCGCCCCATGCCAAATAATTAAATATGCTGCAGCGCGGCATTGCCGGGGCGCCTCCGGCGCCCGGCAATACCGCAGTGCAGCTCATTGAGGCTGCATTGGGAGGGAGGGGTGTACACTAATTGATTGATTAATTGTATAATTAAAATCAATAAAAGATTATCACAAAATATTTTCATAATCAATTGGCCAATCGCATAACTAAACCACTAGTGCTTCATCCGAAGATGTATCTTTTAGAAATTTAATTAAATAAGTCATTTATAAAAAATTAAATAATTAATTGATTACTCAATAAATAATTAATCGATTAATCAATAAATAATTAATAGATGAAATGATTAATCAATAAATCAAAAATATCCTTGATAGCCACATCACTTGGTCACTCATGTCCAAATATTAGCTTCCCAGCTCAAAACGTGCCTGAGATATTGGCCAAATGAGAAAGAAAATAAATAAATGATTAATAATGAAAATAAATAAATAATAATCATAAAAAAATTAAATTATTAATCAATTTGGTCAGAGAACACATAAACTACCACTATTTCATCAGAATCTGTAACTTAAAAAAAAAAATTTTTTTTGTCATTAATCGAATAATTAAATAATTAATCGATTAATTGATTAATTAATAAATCAAAAATATCCTTTGCAGCCAAATCACCTGGTCATTGGCATGTCCAAATATCAGCTTCCTAACTCAAAAGGTGCCTGAGTTAATAATGGTCAGAAGAGAAATGAAATTTAATTAATTAAATAAGTACTTAATTAAACGCTAATAATTAAATAACTCCTCAATTAATTGATTATTCAAAAAACAAAAAATACCGTATTTGACAAAGGACTTGCTCACTACTGTGCCGAAATTTCAGCTTCCTAGCTCAAAGGATGGCTGAGATATCGTCCGGACAACCAAGAAAACAAACAAACAAGAAACCAGAGTGAAAACTGAGTACTCTCTTTCAGCGTGCGTCACTGCCGAGCCCCCTTTGGTGCCCGGCAATGACGATTTGCAATGCCTGGAGATGGCATAGGAAAGGAGCGGTGTACAACAAGAAACCAGAGTGAAAACTGAGTACTCTCTTTCAGCGTGCGTCACTGCCGAGCCCCCTTTGGTGCCCGGCAATGACGATTTGCAATGCCTGGAGATGGCATAGGAAAGGAGCGGTGTACAACAAGAAACCAGAGTGAAAACTGAGTACTCTCTTTCAGCGTGCGTCACTGCCGAGCCCCCTTTGGTGCCCGGCAATGACGATTTGCAATGCCTGGAGATGGCATAGGAAAGGAGCGGTGTACAATAAATCAAAAATATCCTTTGCAGCCAAATCACCTGGTCATTGGCATGTCCAAATATCAGCTTCCTAACTCAAAAGGTGCCTGAGTTAATGGTCAGAAGAGAAATGAAATTTAATTAATTAAATAAGTACTTAATTAAACGCTAATAATTAAATAACTCCTCAATTAATTGATTATTCAAAAAACAAAAAATACCGTATTTGACAAAGGACTTGCTCACTACTGTGCCAAAATCTCAGCTTCCTAGCTCAAAGGATGGCTGAGATATCGCCCGGACAACCAAGAAAGCAAGAAAGCAAGAAACCAGAGTGAAAACTGAGTACTCTCTTTCAGCGTGCGTCACTGCCGAGCCCCCTTTGGTGCCCGGCAATGACGATTGGCAATGCCTGGAGATGGTATAGGAAAGGAGCGGTGTACAACAAGAAAACAAGACAAGTACACATACATTCAAAGTACACCGCCCCATGCCAAATAATTAAATATGCTGCAGCGCGGCATTGCCGGGGCGCCTCCGGCGCCCGGCAATACCGCAGTGCAGCTCATTGAGGCTGCATTGGGAGGGAGAGGTGTACACTAATTGATTGATTAATTGTATAATTAAAATCAATAAAAGATTATCACAAAATATTTTCATAATCAATTGGCTAATCGCATAACTAAACCAGTAGTGCTTCATCCGAAGATGTATCTTTTAGAAATTTAATTAAATAAGTCATTTATAAAAAATTAAATAATTAATTGATTACTCAATAAATAATTAATCGATTAATCAATAAATACTTAATAGATGAAATGATTAATCAATAAATCAAAAATATCCTTGATAGCCACATCACTTGGTCACTCATGTCCAAATATTAGCTTCCCAGCTCAAAAGGTGCCTGAGATATTGGCCAAATGAGAAAGAAAATAAATAAATGATTAATAATGAAAATAAATAAATAATAATCATAAAAAATTAAATTATTAATCAATTTGGTCAGAGAACACATAAACTACCACTATTTCATCAGAATCTGTAACTTTAAAAAAAAAATTTTTTTTGTCATTAATCGAATAATTAAATAATTAATCGATTAATTGATTAATTAATAAATCAAAAATATCCTTTGCAGCCAAATCACCTGGTCATTGGCATGTCCAAATATCAGCTTCCTAACTCAAAAGGTGCCTGAGTTAATAATGGTCAGAAGAGAAATGAAATTTAATTAATTAAATAAGTACTTAATTAAACGCTAATAATTAAATAACTCCTCAATTAATTGATTATTCAAAAAACAAAAAATACCGTATTTGACAAAGGACTTGCTCACTACTGTGCCGAAATTTCAGCTTCCTAGCTCAAAGGATGGCTGAGATATCGCCCGGACAACCAAGAAAGAAAACAAACAAACAACCAGAGTGAAAACTGAGTACTCTCTTTCAGCGTGCGTCACTGCCGAGCCCCCTTTGGTGCCCGGCAATGACGATTTGCAATGCCTGGAGATGGCATAGGAAAGGAGCGGTGTACAACAAACAAGAAACCAGAGTGAAAACTGAGTACTCTCTTTCAGCGTGCGTCACTGCCAAGCCCCCTTCGGTGTCCGGCAATGACGATTTGCAATGCCTGGAGGTGGCATAGGAAAGGAGCGGTGTACAACAAACAAACAACCAAGAAAACAAACAAACAAGAAACCAGAGTGAAAACTGAGTACTCTCTTTCAGCGTGCGTCACTGCCGAGCCCCCTTCGGTGCCCAGCAATGACGATTTGCAATGCCTGGAGATGGCATAGGAAAGGAGCGGTGTACAACAAGTACACATACATTCAAAGTACACCGCCCCCATGCCAAATAATTAAATATCCTACAGAGCGGCATTGCCGGGGCGCCTCCGGCGCCCGGCAATACCGCAGTGCAGCTCATTGAGGCTGCATTGGGAGGGAGAGGTGTACACTAATTGATTGATTAATTGTATAATTAAAATCAATAAAAGATTATCACAAAATATTTTCATAATCAATTGGCCAATAGCATAACTAAACCACTAGTGCTTCATCCGAAGATGTATCTTTCAGAAATTTAATTAAATAAGTCATAAATAAAAAATTAAATAATTAATTGATTACTCAATAAATAATTAATCGATTAATCAATAAATAATTAATCGATTAAATGATTAATCAATAAATCAAAAATATCCTTGATAGCCACATCACTTGGTCACTCATGTCCAAATATTAGCTTCCCAGCTCAAAAGGTGCCTGAGATATTGGCCAAATGAGAAAGAAAATAAATAAATGATTAATAATGAAAATAAATAAATAATAATCATAAAAAAATTAAATTATTAATCTATTTGGTCAGAGAACACATAAACTACCACTATTTCATCAGAATCTGTAACTTCCCAAAAAAATTTTTTCTTGTCATTAATCGAATAATTAAATAATTAATCGATTAATTGATTAATTAATAAATCAAAAATATCCTTTGCAGCCAAATCACCTGGTCATTGGCATGTCCAAATATCAGCTTCCTAACTCAAAAGGTGCCTGAGTTAATAATGGTCAGAAGAGAAATGAAATTTAATTAATTAAATAAGTACTTAATTAAACGCTAATAATTAAATAACTCCTCAATTAATTGATTATTCAAAAAACAAAAAATACCGTATTTGACAAAGGACTTGCTCACTACTGTGCCGAAATTTCAGCTTCCTAGCTCAAAGGATGGCTGAGATATCGCCCGGACAACCAAGAAAGAAAACAAGTACACATACATTCAAAGTACACCGCCCCATGCCAAATAATTAAATATGCTGCAGCGCGGCATTGCCGGGGCGCCTCCGGCGCCTGGCAATACCGCAGTGCAGCTCATTGAGGCTGCATTGGGAGGGAGAGGTGTACACTAATTGATTGATTAATTGTATAATTAAAATCAATAAAAGATTATCACAAAATATTTTCATAATCAATTGGCTAATCGCATAACTAAACCAGTAGTGCTTCATCCGAAGATGTATCTTTTAGAAATTTAATTAAATAAGTCATTTATAAAAAATTAAATAATTAATTGATTACTCAATAAATAATTAATCGATTAATCAATAAATACTTAATAGATGAAATGATTAATCAATAAATCAAAAATATCCTTGATAGCCACATCACTTGGTCACTCATGTCCAAATATTAGCTTCCCAGCTCAAAAGGTGCCTGAGATATTGGCCAAATGAGAAAGAAAATAAATAAATGATTAATAATGAAAATAAATAAATAATAATCATAAAAAATTAAATTATTAATCAATTTGGTCAGAGAACACATAAACTACCACTATTTCATCAGAATCTGTAACTTTAAAAAAAAAATTTTTTTTGTCATTAATCGAATAATTAAATAATTAATCGATTAATTGATTAATTAATAAATCAAAAATATCCTTTGCAGCCAAATCACCTGGTCATTGGCATGTCCAAATATCAGCTTCCTAACTCAAAAGGTGCCTGAGTTAATAATGGTCAGAAGAGAAATGAAATTTAATTAATTAAATAAGTACTTAATTAAACGCTAATAATTAAATAACTCCTCAATTAATTGATTATTCAAAAAACAAAAAATACCGTATTTGACAAAGGACTTGCTCACTACTGTGCCGAAATTTCAGCTTCCTAGCTCAAAGGATGGCTGAGATATCGCCCGGACAACCAAGAAAGAAAACAAACAAACAACCAGAGTGAAAACTGAGTACTCTCTTTCAGCGTGCGTCACTGCCGAGCCCCCTTTGGTGCCCGGCAATGACGATTTGCAATGCCTGGAGATGGCATAGGAAAGGAGCGGTGTACAACAAACAAGAAACCAGAGTGAAAACTGAGTACTCTCTTTCAGCGTGCGTCACTGCCAAGCCCCCTTCGGTGTCCGGCAATGACGATTTGCAATGCCTGGAGGTGGCATAGGAAAGGAGCGGTGTACAACAAACAAACAACCAAGAAAACAAACAAACAAGAAACCAGAGTGAAAACTGAGTACTCTCTTTCAGCGTGCGTCACTGCCGAGCCCCCTTCGGTGCCCAGCAATGACGATTTGCAATGCCTGGAGATGGCATAGGAAAGGAGCGGTGTACAACAAGTACACATACATTCAAAGTACACCGCCCCCATGCCAAATAATTAAATATCCTACAGAGCGGCATTGCCGGGGCGCCTCCGGCGCCCGGCAATACCGCAGTGCAGCTCATTGAGGCTGCATTGGGAGGGAGAGGTGTACACTAATTGATTGATTAATTGTATAATTAAAATCAATAAAAGATTATCACAAAATATTTTCATAATCAATTGGCCAATAGCATAACTAAACCACTAGTGCTTCATCCGAAGATGTATCTTTCAGAAATTTAATTAAATAAGTCATAAATAAAAAATTAAATAATTAATTGATTACTCAATAAATAATTAATCGATTAATCAATAAATAATTAATCGATTAAATGATTAATCAATAAATCAAAAATATCCTTGATAGCCACATCACTTGGTCACTCATGTCCAAATATTAGCTTCCCAGCTCAAAAGGTGCCTGAGATATTGGCCAAATGAGAAAGAAAATAAATAAATGATTAATAATGAAAATAAATAAATAATAATCATAAAAAAATTAAATTATTAATCTATTTGGTCAGAGAACACATAAACTACCACTATTTCATCAGAATCTGTAACTTCCCAAAAAAATTTTTTCTTGTCATTAATCGAATAATTAAATAATTAATCGATTAATTGATTAATTAATAAATCAAAAATATCCTTTGCAGCCAAATCACCTGGTCATTGGCATGTCCAAATATCAGCTTCCTAACTCAAAAGGTGCCTGAGTTAATAATGGTCAGAAGAGAAATGAAATTTAATTAATTAAATAAGTACTTAATTAAACGCTAATAATTAAATAACTCCTCAATTAATTGATTATTCAAAAAACAAAAAATACCGTATTTGACAAAGGACTTGCTCACTACTGTGCCGAAATTTCAGCTTCCTAGCTCAAAGGATGGCTGAGATATCGCCCGGACAACCAAGAAAGAAAACAAGTACACATACATTCAAAGTACACCGCCCCATGCCAAATAATTAAATATGCTGCAGCGCGGCATTGCCGGGGCGCCTCCGGCGCCTGGCAATACCGCAGTGCAGCTCATTGAGGCTGCATTGGGAGGGAGAGGTGTACACTAATTGATTGATTAATTGTATAATTAAAATCAATAAAAGATTATCACAAAATATTTTCATAATCAATTGGCTAATCGCATAACTAAACCAGTAGTGCTTCATCCGAAGATGTATCTTTTAGAAATTTAATTAAATAAGTCATTTATAAAAAATTAAATAATTAATTGATTACTCAATAAATAATTAATCGATTAATCAATAAATACTTAATAGATGAAATGATTAATCAATAAATCAAAAATATCCTTGATAGCCACATCACTTGGTCACTCATGTCCAAATATTAGCTTCCCAGCTCAAAAGGTGCCTGAGATATTGGCCAAATGAGAAAGAAAATAAATAAATGATTAATAATGAAAATAAATAAATAATAATCATAAAAAAATTAAATTATTAATCAATTTGGTCAGAGAACACATAAACTACCACTATTTCATCAGAATCTGTAACTTTAAAAAAAAAAATTTTTTTGTCATTAATCGAATAATTAAATAATTAATCGATTAATTGATTAATTAATAAATCAAAAATATCCTTTGCAGCCAAATCACCTGGTCATTGGCATGTCCAAATATCAGCTTCCTAACTCAAAAGGTGCCTGAGTTAATAATGGTCAGAAGAGAAATGAAATTTAATTAATTAAATAAGTACTTAATTAAACGCTAATAATTAAATAACTCCTCAATTAATTGATTATTCAAAAAACAAAAAATACCGTATTTGACAAAGGACTTGCTCACTACTGTGCCGAAATTTCAGCTTCCTAGCTCAAAGGATGGCTGAGATATCGCCCGGACAACCAAGAAAGAAAACAAACAAACAAGAAAACAAGTACAAATACATTCAAAGTACACCGCCCCATGCCAAATAATTGAATATGCTGCAGCGCGGCATTGCCGGGGCGCCTCCGGCGCCCGGCAATACCGCAGTGCAGCTCATTGAGGCTGCATTGGGAGTGAAAGGTGTACACTAATTGATTGATTAATTGTATAATTAAAATCAATAAAAGATTATCACAAAATATTTTCATAATCAATTGGCTAATCGCATAACTAAACCACTAGTGCTTCATCCGAAGATGTATCTTTTAGAAATTTAATTAAATAAGTCATTTATAAAAAATTAAATAATTAATTGATTACTCAATAAATAATTAATCGATTAATCAATAAATACTTAATAGATGAAATGATTAATCAATAAATCAAAAATATCCTTGATAGCCACATCACTTGGTCACTCATGTCCAAATATTAGCTTCCCAGCTCAAAAGGTGCCTGAGATATTGGCCAAATGAGAAAGAAAATAAATAAATGATTAATAATGAAAATAAATAAATAATAATCATAAAAAAATTAAATTATTAATCAATTTGGTCAGAGAACACATAAACTACCACTATTTCATCAGAATCTGTAACTTTAAAAAAAAAAATTTTTTTGTCATTAATCGAATAATTAAATAATTAATCGATTAATTGATTAATTAATAAATCAAAAATATCCTTTGCAGCCAAATCACCTGGTCATTGGCATGTCCAAATATCAGCTTCCTAACTCAAAAGGTGCCTGAGTTAATAATGGTCAGAAGAGAAATGAAATTTAATTAATTAAATAAGTACTTAATTAAACGCTAATAATTAAATAACTCCTCAATTAATTGATTATTCAAAAAACAAAAAATACCGTATTTGACAAAGGACTTGCTCACTACTGTGCCGAAATTTCAGCTTCCTAGCTCAAAGGATGGCTGAGATATCGTCCGGACAACCAAGAAAGAAAACAAACAAGTACACATACATTCAAAGTACACCGCCCCATGCCAAATAATTAAATATGCTGCAGCGCGGCATTGCCGGGGCGCCTCTGGCGCCCGGCAATACCGCAGTGCAGCTCATTGAGGATGCATTGGGAGGGAGAGGTGTACACTAATTGATTGATTAATTGTATAATTAAAATCAATAAAAGATTATCACAAAATATTTTCATAATCAATTGGCTAATAGCATACCGAAAGCACTCGTGCTTCATCCGAAGATGTATCTTTTAGAAATTTAATGAAATAAGTCATTTATAAAAAAATAAATAATTAATTGATTACTCAAAAAATAATTAATCGATTAATCAATAAATAATTAATAGATGAAATGATTCATCAATAAATCAAAAATATCCTTGATAGCCACATCACTTGGTCACTCATGTCCAAATATTAGCTTCCCAGCTCAAAAGGTGCCTGAGATATTGGCCAAATGAGAAAGAAAATAAATAAATGATTAATAATGAAAATAAATAAATAATAATCATAAAAAAATTAAACTATTAATCAATTTTGTCAGAGAACACATAAACGACCACTATTTCATCAGAATCTGTAACTTTAAAAAAAAAAAAAATTTTTGTCATTAATCGAATAATTAAATAATTCATCGATTAATTGATTAATTAATAAATCAAAAATATCCTTTGCAGCCAAATCACCTGGTCATTGGCATGTCCAAATATCAGCTTCCTAACTCAAAAGGTGCCTGAGTTAATGGTCAGAAGAGAAAGGAAATTTGATTAATTAAATAAGTACTTAATTAATCGCTAATAATTTAATAACTCCTTAATTTATTGATTAATCAACAAAAAAAAAATACCGTTTTTGACAAACGACTTGCTCACTCTTGTGCCGAAATTTCAGCTTCCTAGCTCAAAGGATGGCTGACATATCGTCCGGACAACCAAGAAAGAAAACAAACAAGAAAACAAACAAGAAACCAGAGTGAAAACTGAGTACTCTCTTTCAGCGTGCGTCACTGCCGAGCCCCCTTTGGTGCCCGGCAATGACGATTTGCAATGCCTGGAGATGGCATAGGAAAGGAGCGGTGTACAACAAGCAAGAAAACAAACAAGAAAACAAACAAGAAACCAGAGTGAAAACTGAGTACTCTCTTTCAGCGTGCGTCACTGCCGAGCCCCCTTTGGTGCCCGGCAATGACGATTTGCAATGCCTGGAGATGGCATAGGAAAGGAGCGGTGTACAACAAGCAAGAAACCAGAGTGAAAACTGAGTACTCTCTTTCAGCGTGCGTCACTGCCGAGCCCCCTTTGGTGCCCGGCAATGACGATTTGCAATGCCTGGAGATGGCATAGGAAAGGAGCGGTGTACAACAAACAAGAAAGCAAGAAACCAGAGTGAAAACTGAGTACTCTCTTTCAGCGTGCGTCACTGCCGAGCCCCCTTTGGTGCCCGGCAATGACGATTTGCAATGCCTGGAGATGGCATAGGAAAGGAGCGGTGTACAAAAACAAACAAACAGAGTGAAAACTGAGTACTCCCTTTCAGCGTGCGTCACTGCCGAGCCCCCTTCGGTGCCCAGCAATGACGATTTGCAATGCCTGGAGATGGCATAGGAAAGGTGTGGTGTACAAAATAGCCTTTGCAGCCAAATAACCTGGTCATTGGCATGTCCAAATATCAGCTTCCTAACTCAAAAGGTGCCTGAGTTAATGGTCAGAAGAGAAAGGAAATTTGATTAATTAAATAAGGACTTAATTAATCGCTAATAATTAAATAACTGCTCAATTAATTGATTAATCAAAAAACAAAAAATAACGTTTTTGACAAAGCACTTGCTCACTATTGTGCCGAAATTTCAGCTTCCTTGCTCAAAGGATGGCTGAGATATCGCCCGGACAACCAAGAAAGCAAGAAAACAAACAAACAAACAACCAGAGTGAAAACTGAGCACTCCCTTTCAGTGTGTGTCACTGCCGAGCCCACTTCGGTGCCCAGCAATGACGATTTGCAATGCCTGGAGATGGCATAGGAAAGGTGCGGTGTACAACAAACAAACAAACAAACAGAGTGAAAACTGAGTACTCCCTTTCAGCGTGCGTCACTGCCGAGCCCCCTTCGGTGCCCAGCAATGACGATTTGCAATGCCTGGAGATGGCATAGGAAAGGTGCGGTGTACAAAAACAAACAAGCACAGATACATTCAAAGTACACCGCCCCCATGCCAAATAATTTAATATCCTCCAGCGCGGCATTGCCGGGGCGCCTCCGGCGCCCGACAATACCGCCGTGCAGCTCATAGAGACTGTATTTGGAGGGAGAGGTGCACAATAATTGATTGATTAATTGCATAATGAAAATCAAGAAAAGATTATCATAAAATATTTTCTTAATCAATTGGCCAATAGAATAACTAAACCACTAGTGCTTCATCCGAAGATGTATCTTTTAGAAATTTTATTAAATAAGGCATTAATAAAAAAACTAAATAATTAATTGATTAATCAATAAATAATGAATCAATTGAGTGAGTAATCAATAAATCAAAAATATCCTTGGTAGCCACATCACTTGGTCACTGTCATGTCCAAATATTAGTTTCCTAGCTCAAAAGTTGCCAGTGATATTGCCAAGATGAGCAAGGAAATAAATAATTAATTAATAATGAAACTAAATAAATAATAATCATAAAAAAATGAAATAATTAATGAATTCGCTAATATAACACATAAACGACCATTTCATCAGAATATGAAACTTTAAAAAAAAAAAATTCGTCATTAATCGAATAATTAAATAATTAATCGATTAATTAATAATGAAAAGAAATAAATAATAATCATAAAAAAATTAAAAAGTTAATCAATTGGCTCATAGAATACATAAACCACCACCATTTCATCCGAATCTGTAACTTAAAAAAATTAATTAATTAAGTCATTCATTGAATAATTAAATAATTAATCGATTAATTAATTAATCAATAAATAAAAAATACCTTTTACAGCCAAATCACTTGGTCATTGTCATCTCCAAATATCAGCTTCCTCGCTCAAAAGGTGCCCGAGATATTGCCCAGATGAGAAAGAAAATAAAGAAATAATTAATAATGAAAATAAATAAATAATAATCATAAAAAAATTAAATGGTTAATCAATTGGCTAATAGAATACAGAAACCACCACCATTTCATCCGAATCTGTAACTTAAAAAAAAATTAATTAAGTCATTCATCGAATAATTAAATAATTAATCGATTAATTAATTAATCAATAAATCAAAAAGGCCCTTTACAGCCAAATCACTTGGTCATTGTCATGTCCAAATATCAGCTCCCAAATTCAAAAGGTGCCTGAGATATTGCCCAGATGAGAAATAAAATAAAGAAATAACAAGTAAAGATACATTCAAAGTACACCGCCCCCATGCCAAATAATTAAATATCCTACAGCGCAGCATTGCCGGGACGCCTCCGGCACCCGGCAATACCGCAGTGCAGCTCATTGAGGCTGCATTGGGAGGGAGAGGTGTACACTAATTGATTGATTCATTGTATAATTAAAATCCATAAAAGATTATCACAAAATATTTTCTTAATCAATTGGCTAATAGCATAACTAAACCACGAGTGCTTCATCCGAAGATGTATCTTTTAGAAATTTAATTAAATAACTCATTAATAAAAAATGAAATAATCAATTGATTAATCAATAAATAATTAATCGATTAATCAAAAATAATTAATCGATTAAATGATTTATCAATAAATCAAAAATATCCTTGATAGCCACATCACTTGGTCACTGTCATGTCCAAATATTAGCTTCCCAGCTCAAAAGGTGCCTGAGATATTGGCCAAATGAGAAAGAAAATAAAGAAATGATTAATAATGAAAATAAATAAATAATAATCATAAAAAAATTAAATTTATTAATCAATTCGGTCAGAGAACACATAAACCACCACCATTTCATCAGAATGTGTAACTTAAAAAAATTTTTTTTTTTGGTCATTAATCGAATAATTAATCGATTAATTGATTAATTAATAAATCAAAAATAGCCTTTGCAGCCAAATCACCTGGTCATTGGCATGTTCAAATATCAGCTTCCTAACTCAAAAGGTGCCTGAGTTAATGGTCAGAAGAGAAAGGAAATTTGATTAATTAAATAAGTACTTAATTAATTGCTAATAATTAAATAACTCCTCAATTAATTGATTGATCAAAAAACAAAAAATATGGTTTTTGACAAAGGACTTGCTCACTGTTGTCCCGAAATTTCAGCTTCCTATCTCAAAGGATGGCTGAGATATCGCCCGGACAAACAAACAAACAAGCAAACAAACAATAAAGCAAGAAAACAAGTACAAATACATTCAAAGTACACCGCCCCATGCCAAATAATTAAATATGCTGCAGCGCGGCATTGCCGGGGTGCCTCCGGCGCCCGGCAATACCGCAGTGCAGCTCATTGAGGCTGCATTGGGAGGCAGAGGTGTCCACTAATTGATTGATTAATTGTATAATTAAAATCAATAAAAGATTATCACAAAATATTTTCATAATCAATTGGCTAATCGCATAACTAAACCACTAGTGCTTCATCCGAAGATGTATCTTTTAGAAATTTAATTAAATAAGTCATTTATAAAAAATTAAATAATTAATTGATTACTCAATAAATAATTAATCGATTAATCAATAAATAATTATTAATGGATGAAATCATTAATCAATAAATCAAAAATATCCTTGATAGCCACATCACTTGGTCACTCATGTCCAAATATTAGCTTCCCAGCTCAAAAGGTGACAGATATTGGCCAAATGAGAAAGAAAATAAATAAATGATTAATAATGAAAATAAATAAATAATAATCATAAAAAATTAAATTATTAATCAATTTGGTCAGAGAACACATAAACTACCACTATTTCATCAGAATCTGTAACTTAAATTTTTTTTTTTTTTTTGTCATTAATCGAATAATTAAATAATTAATTGATTAATTAATAAATCAAAAATATCCTTTGCAGCCAAATCACCTGGTCATTGGCATGTCCAAATATCAGCTTCCTAACTCAAAAGGTGCCTGAGTTAATGGTCAGAAGAGAAAGGAAATTTGATTAATTAAATAAGTACTGAATTAATCGCTAATAATTAAATAACTCCTCAATTTATTGATTAATAAAAAAAAAAAAATACCGTTTTTGACAAAGGACTTGCTCACTATTGTGCCGAAATTTCAGCTTCCTAGCTCAAAGGATGGCTGAGATATCGTCCGGACAAACAAACAAGAAAACAAGAAAACAAACAAGAAAGAAAACAAGAAAACAAACAAACAAACAAACAACCAGAGTGAAAACTGAGTACTCTCTTTCAGCGTGCGTCACTGCCAAGCCCCCTTCGGTGCCCGGCAATGACGATTTGCAATGCCTGGAGATGGCATAGGAAAGGAGCGGTGTACAATTAATAACAAAAATAAGTAAATAATAATCATAAAAAAATGAAATAATTAATCAATTCGTAACTCGGGTCAATAAATAGAACATGTAAACCACCACCCTTTCATCAGAATCTGTAAAAAATATTTTTTTTTTCGTCATTAATCGAATAATTAAATAATTAATCTATTAATTGATTAATCAATAAATCAAAAATATCTTTTACAGCCAAATCACTTTGTCATTGGCATGTCCAAATATCATCTTCCTAACTCAAAAGGTGCCTGAGATAATGGCCAGAAGAGAAAGGAAATAAATAAGTATTTAATTAATCGCCAATAATTAAATAACTCATCAATTAATTGATTAATCAAAAAACAAAAAATATCGTTTTTGACAAAGTACTTGCTTACTATTGTGCCAAAATTTCAGCTTCCTAGCTCAAAGGATGGCTGAGATATCACCCGGACAAACAAACAACCAAGAAAACAACCAAGAAAACAAACAACCAGAGTGAAAACTGAGTACTCCCTTTCAGCGTGCGTCATTGCCAAGCCCCCTTCGGTGTCCGGCACTGACGTTATGCAGCGCCTGGAGATGGCACAGGAAAGGAGCGGTGTACAACAACCGGAGTGTGAGTACTCCCTTTCAGCGCGCGTCATGCAGCGCCTGGAGATGGAATATGAAAGGAGCGGTGTACAAAACACCATCCACCAACATTCGGGATGAATGTTATCTCGGCTTTTGGAGCTTTCCAACTCACCCATCCTTACAGCAGTGGATAGACAGCTTTTGAGTGCAAACAAACATACTCCTACCAATCTGAGTGCTAGGACAACATTAGTACACACAGATTCAAATTTGGGGGTTATTCTGAGGGTTAGCCAAAAGGGACGGCACATAAACTCAAGAACAAGAGAAGAAACCCAAGCTGTTCCATTAGACATTTGCCCATTTCTTCAGTCATTTTGTTTTGTACTGACGGCTACGCAAGACACTTAAAATCGAAGCAATCAGTTTTGTAATCGACGAGTAGGATGTGTTACGTGGTCCCCTCGGTGACTACCTGGTCTCGGTGACCCCCGGACCGTGAGAGGACCTTCGCCAGCAAGTAGTATTATATATATGCGCTTTCGCAACGCAATCCCTATGAATTCCACCCAAGAGAAACTGATGTGCAATGATATATTTCCAGGGTAAGGATAGCATACGATTTCAATGATACAATCACGGATATTCCCCGAGCAATCAACAACAAACAACCATCAACAATTCCCCAATCCACAATCAATTCCCTATATGCTTAAGATGGCCATCTTATATAGGAGTGTCCACTTCTGTACTTACGACCCCCTTTTGGTCTCTGCCCCTCACAATGTCTCTGGGCCCCTCCTGACTGAGATGCTGGTCGGCGTCGCCGCTCTCGGGCGGTTGAACGAACCCCGGGTGGACGTGTTTCCACCGGGCAGGTATCGTACCCGGCACCGCGGCTGCAGCCCCTCGTGGCCACGCGAAGCGGGTACGGTAAATCAAGCCAAAAGCCCCACGCCGCTTGCAAGGCGTGTTAGGCCCCAACGGGCGACCCGTACGCGTCTGTTTAGACGGTGCCGCGAACGGTGCCAGACGCGGGGTCGATGCACGGCCCCACGTCAACTTGACGTCTCCACCGGGTAGGTACACATCCCGGTAACTCCTCTCGCCAGACGGGCTTCGGAACGCCGCTTTTCCACGCAGCGCAAGGTCGATCCCACCTTTCGTCGGAGCGGGGCGAGGAAGAAGACGAATACTCGTCGCTTTTCTTCCTCGTGTCTTTTCCTCTTCCGTTTCCGGTCACTTCCGTTTCCGGACACTTTTTCAGAAGGGCTCCTGAGCCTCCAACCACAACAACCCTTAATCTACTACACACGGATAAGCAAAGACCTGAATGGTAATTTACATACATTCACATAAATATGTAACACATGTCACACATGTAGCATGTCACACGTGTCGAACTATCACAGCCACGCACCAAAAATCAATGCCAGCCTCCATGCGTGCCTTTAACTAGAGGTGACGAGTTCTTGTTGTCATGGCGATCCCACAAATCACACCAACAAATGCACAAAGGTTTTAACAACGCAACCTCTAGCAGGACGTTGAATATCCGTACACAGCTCAGAGATCCCCAGGTACATCCTGATACCTCATGACTGTACAGGTTGGAGTTGAGCAACTTGGGTAAATCAACTGCCATAGTGACGCCGCTACGCTCCAGCAATGGTATGTTGCTGGAGAGAGAGAGAGAGAGAGAGAGAGAGAGAGAGAGAGAGAGAGAGAGAGAGAGAGAGAGAGAGAGCTAATGAGACACGCCAATGAGAGCGAAACGCACCAATGAGAGAGAGCTAATGGCTGACGTGAGGCGGAGGAGGCCAAAGCAATTGTTTACCTTCATTTAATCTACCACAAATTCTCACTCGTGATGCAAAACTTTTACAACGACATGGATATGTTATTCCTGGTGCATTCCGCTGCTTAGTCGAGCAAAGTAAAACTCACCCGACCAACCTCCACCAGGTTGGTGACCATAATAATTGATGCTGTCTGTTCCTGCCAAACCATGCGCCAGAAATCGCAGATCGTCTCGGGGAGGGGACCTGGAAAAGGCAGAAGGATAATTGTTTGGGCAAATTGGAGAAGATAACAAAAGGGGTTATAAATGAAAAATGGCGCACATAATGGTACAGGGAAGCAGAGCGCAATGGTGATAGAAATGTATAATAAGAAACAGTCAATAACAGGAGAAAAACAAACAAACAAACAACACTAGTAGGGTTGGGAATGGGGAATGGGGTGGAGGAAATTGAAAGGGCACATGATATGAATCAATGTGGCTTTAGGTTCAACATTTGAGGAGGCATTTTGAGAAAATAATTTGAAAAACACATTTTTCGGTTTCATGCCGCACAAATAAACAACTCAACAGCACTCGAGCACTAAGGGGAGAGACTATTTGTTCCCTCATGCCAACATCACCCAATATCGCAATGATTACACAGACTCTTGTGTAATCACCATTACACAAGGTGATTACACCTTGTGTAATGGCAATTGTGCCGGTGTCCATGGATGTTTTATCCAAAATGTTAGAAAAATTCACGCAAAGGAGAGACGACAAAACTTTCACAAAGATCTCAAGCAAAAATGAGGATTTCATGGCAAAAGTCATACCTTCAGAGATTTATTCATTCCTTATTTGGTTAACTAACACACCCAGTCCCGACGGGTGGAAGGGTCATGTTATTATCCTCTCTGAGGTATGTAGATTACAGTAGATCTAGGCTCTGGTACATTACTCTGTGGTGGATGCGATAACCATATAATGCCTCAAGGACGTCGAGATTCCTCCAGATTTGTTTCAGTTTTGTGTTAAACAGCAGTACCGACGGTTTGAAAAGGTAATCATACGTTTTTGTGCTTTATCGTTTTTTTTTACTTCTGGTAGGCTTCTCTGGGGGAGATGGGATATTATCTATATAATAATAGCGTAAGGACTCGACTTTGTTATCCCTTTTACGCCGCACCCAGTGACCCGATGCCCAAGGCACTAATGGATTTACGATCTACGAATCGTGCTCTTTGTTTGTCATGTACAGCCATACTCGAAAAATCTGAATTAGCCGACGTTGGGGCCCAAAAGCATCCGATTAACTGCCGATACGACGCCATCTTACGACGCCATCGTATTGGCGTCTGCTGGGTGAAGGCGAAGCAAGCTGTCCGCTGATTGAACAGGCGAAGGCGAAAGCAAGCCGTCCACTGAGTGGACAATCCAGAGCATGCATTTGTGCCGGTGTCGGCGATCGTTGTTCATATACGCACTCTTCATTCTCATCTTTCTTCCTAACTCTTACTCGGACAAGCAAATCCCCTATGCCATCCATAATGGTACACTCTATCCATACACCACATCCTCCCTTCCGTGGATGTTCCACGGGTTTCGGCTAGTTAGTATTAATATTGTTTTGTAATAACATTAATATTACTAGTGAGATACCCATGCAATGCATGGGTGGGAGGCCAGAAGCAAACAGGCAATGCCGATACAGCGAATGCTAAAGCATGAAACCAATAAATTCCACATTCCTGTAGCACTCTCAGTCGCACGTCAGACATGGACAGCAAGTTCGTGAAGGACATCCATGAAAAACGTACCCGTTCGCAAACAAACGGATACGTTCACGTATAGAAACATCGATCGTGGGTCCGTGGCGAATCTGCATATGGCGATCCGCGAAGTTAACGTTCACAAAGTAGAAACCATCACGGCATGTCGTCATTCACTTGAGCTCGATATCTCTTTTTTCATTCCAAACAACATTACTACAATCACAAATTAATCACAAAATAAACTTTTAACAACATTGTTGATGTTTCCTTCATTGTAAAAACTACCAAGTCAACAGTTAAAAGGATTTTGAGCTGATAGGTGTTACGGTCTTGGCAAGATCGATGGAGACAGCGATCTGTTGGCTTATACACCGCCCAAATAGCTATGTGGAATTCTCTCATGTAGAGATTAAACCCACGTCGTTTGAACTTTGGCCGAGGTCATTATTTACTTTTAATAATATTTATATACGAATCAAAAAGAAGATAATTGGTTTTGGGTCGTCCTTTCCGCATATCTCATAGGATTGTGAGTTGGAGAGACGACCGTGATGGCAGGGAGAGGGTTGGCATTCTCTCAAGCATGGATTCAACCCATGTCCTTACAAAAGGTCTTTGTCCGAGGTCACCGAGTCTGTCCGAGGCAGCCATGCAGCGATCGGTGCAGCCGTTTGTGCGGCACCCTGGAAAATAACGTTATGCAGGAGACCAAAGCTGAAAATGCTGGAGACCAAAGCTGAAATTGGAAAAACAATCTACCCTATTTTACTCCAGGGGTAAAGCTAATCCCAAAATATCGTTGCGATCGGTTCAGCAGTTTTTGCGGTACCTTCGAATGACGGACAGACGGACGGAGGACAGACAGACGGACGGACATTTGGTGAATTATAGTAAGATTCTATTATCATTAGTGTTGTTGTTGTTGTTAGTTGTATTGGAGGTTATTTCCATATGCAGGTTTCAGAAGGTGAAATGGAGCCCTCCCAGATCTCAAAGGGTTTAAAGCTGTAGCAAATATTAACCCAAGATTTCACCACTGCAATGATGGGCAAATGACCTCATTGCCTTGTTTGAGGTCGGTTTCTTGCTTTTCAGTTGAATAAACACACACACCCACACTTACTTACACACACACACACCCACAGTTACACACACACACACACACTTAATTAATTGTACAGTATCGGTTGTTCCTAAACTTACACACACACACACACACACACACACACACACACACACACACACACACACACACACACACACACAATTGCCAAATGCCTTGTTTGGGGATGAGAGAGTGTGGGGGGGGGGGGGGGGGGGGGTGAAAGATGGGATTGCACTCGACCTGACCCTCGATATCCTCAGGATGTACGCAAATTTGGTAGAGAGTGGTCTAACCGTTTTTTTACCATGATTTTCAGACCTACACAAACATACAGGGCGAATTTCCTTGAGGGGAAGGGGATTCTGAGAGGCGGGGGTGGAGTAGCTATGGTTCGGCCGTGAAAGAATAACAAGCACACAAACAAACACAAACACTTGAAAATATTTACAAGATATATCATAGACATTATGTTGACGTGGTTGAGATGATCCATTTCAGCAGGAAAGGCACGGCCAACCAGAAAATAAAACAAAACTCCAGTGCACAAATTTGCAACAACTAAGTGAGAGAGAGCAAACTTAACCTCAGGTGATGTTCCTTCATGGTCCATGATATTCCTGAAACCCAGAACTGCATTTTCCAGCCGGCAGCCATTTTTATATCTTATTAACAACTCATTTCCAGGTATGTGTCAAAACATAGTATTTCCTTTTTGGGGGCTATTCAAAATGGGGGGAACATGCATAATCGGTATTACACCCAATAAACATCGGTCATCAGTGCTTGAGGCTTGGTAAGCAAAAGGCCAAGGAGGGGGTCTAACCAGATCCCAAAAAGAGTACAATCTACAAAGAAAGGTCTCCAAGAATGGGATGGTGCCAAACAAAAAGGACAATAAAGGTAAACACACAACACCAACCTGGCATACATACACCCGCCAAAAAAGCTTAACCACACCAACCGCCCAGAGAACCCGGAAAGAAGAAAACCGGAACTACATTAACAGGGAAATGCTTGCATAACCCTCGCATACAATCATATAATGCTAGATTACGCCAGTTTCACTGCACAAAGGAGCCAAACGTCAATGATGATGGCTTAGCTCTACCCTGACACTAAAAAAATCCATGCGGCTTGTTTTTGTCGCCTAACCAACTCATCCAGCATGTTTTGTCACAACTCGTCCACAACATTTTGAGATATCCTCCTCACAGACATACAGACGGTGGTGAAAACATAACCTCCATCCACCATCGGTGTCGGAGGTAAAAAAAAAAATGGCTGTGCAGGCTGAAACTGCAGTTCTGTTTGTGAGGAAGTACATGGGCCCTGAGGGAAACGTCACCTGTGGCTACGTTTGCTTTCTCTCTTCGTTGTTGCAAATTTCTGGAGTCGAGTTCAGTTTTGTTTCCTCTGAATGTTCCCAATAAATGGACCATCTCGGCTATATAAACCAAATATCAAAAAACACGCGCACATATCTTTGGACCACAAGACCACCCTTCGGCTGCCTTGCTACGGACATAGTGTGACATCCAACGAGAGTATCATCATTTGATGGGCAAATTAAGCTGGCTGACCCATCTGCACTGACAAATGTACTAGAATAAGAATTATGTTCGCATCCTGGAGGCCAGAGTTCCTAACGCGAATCATTTTCCTTGAAACCTTCTCTGCCGAAGAGCAAAGGCACGTCTTTTCATTTAGCTGCCATTCCTCATTTTGTCCATGGTTCTTCCTCTTCCTTCCTCGTGCTGTGCTTGTGAGTTATACATTGTGTGTATACTTTTTCCTCTTGGTTTTAGTGATTCTTCTTTACCCTTTAGGGTTTTTATTTTGCAGTTATTGCATTTATTTACCGTTATGGTTTCCATGCCAGTGAAGATGGATGAGGCATGGGCAATGAAATATATTGATGTTGTTGTTGTTGTTGTTGTTGTTGTTGTTGTGCACCTGGTTGAAGACACAGGTACTCATAATTGAGAGATAATTCGACTTTACACATTCCCGAAAAGATGTCAAAACAAACCGGACACACCTACTACACAAGTGCAATTTGTTGGAATCGCAGTCAAAGTGAATTATTTGGTGGTAATGCGCAAAGCTTCAAGTTAAAATGTTTTCAAGGCACTCAGATAAATTTAATTAAAATGTGAAGAATCGAAATTAGTTTCTTGGTGAAAGTTTCAAAGGGTTTGATGAAAAAGCTTTTTTTCTGTGTGACCCGGAGAGAATTGGACGTACAAGAAGCGTACTTAAATCTCGAACAAAATCATCCGCGTTCACTTTACGTCAGAGGATGGCAAACCCAACATGAAGATGTTTGAATACATCGTCTGCATGTGAACCATTACCTTGTGTGGCGATATATTGCTTTGATCGATGATATCCCTACAAAAACACAAAGAGGGGAACATGAAATAAATAAATAAATAAATACGTCTATTCACTTCATGCAAACAAATACAAAACCCATTATTCATGACAGTCATACAACTGTAGTATAATCTCTACAAATATATATATGTATATACTAGTGGGGTATGCTCACACATTGTAAGCAATAACAAGCCATGCTTAGGTGCATAATAAATAGAAGTTTTATGATTAAACAGGCAAGCATCACCGACCTCCTTCTAGATATCAATTAAGGTTTATTTATTATTTATTTTACAGACACGTTCACTGTTTATATGGACATTTTCATTCAGATGTTTATTTCCCAGTTTACAGTAATATAAATTACAATTTTGAAATGCTAGATATTGATTGAGGTTTTTTATGTATGTGTTTGCGATTTTTTAAATGTAAGTTATAATTTACGGTCGCTTTCCGATGGTTCTAGGATTTTTCCCGGTGTCCGTCGGGTATCCGTCGACCTCGATGTCCGTCGGCACTCCAAATTTCAACCCGGAAGGTACCAAACATTAATATCAGTCAGTGGTTAGAAAGACCTTTATATGTATGTATGATATACAGTGGGATATAAAGAGCTTCACCCGTTCAGGGAGGGGCTTCACCCATTCAGGAAGGGGCTTCACCCGTTCAGGAAGGGGCTTCACCCATTCAGGAAGGGACTTCACCCAGTCAGGAAGGGGCTTCACCGGTTCAGGAAGGGGCTTCACCCATTCAGGAAGGGGCTTCACCCATTCAGGAAGGGGCTTCACCCATTCCGGAAGGGGCTTACCCCTTCAGGAAGGGGCTTCACCTGTTCAGGAAGGGGCTTCACCTGTTCAGGAAGGGGCTTCGCCCATTCAGGAAGGGGCTTCACCCATTCAGGGAGGGATTTCACCCGTTCAGGGAGGGATTTCATCCGTTCAGGAAGGGGCTTCACCCATTCAGGAAGGGGCTTCACCCATTCAGGGAGGGATTTCACCCGTTCAGGAAGGGATTTCATCCGTGCAGGGAGGGATTTCATCCGTTCAGGGAGAGATTTCATCCGTTCAGGAAGGGGCTTCACCCATTCAGGAAGGGGCTTCACCCATTCAGGGAGGGATTTCACCCGTTCAGGAAGGGATTTCATCCGTTCAGGGAGGGATTTCATCCGTTCAGGAAGGGGCTTCACCCATTCAGGAAGGGGCTTCACCCATTCAGGGAGGGATTTCACCCGTTCAGGGAGGGATTTCATCCATTCAGGGAGGGATTTCACTGGTTCAGGGAGGGATTTCACCCGTTCAGGGAGGGATTCACCCGTTCAGGGAGAGGCTTCAAAAACAAATCTCCACCATTCTGTTTGCTCCGCATAGCTCTGGAGGCCTCATCAGCTTATTTTGTAAGGCTCACACTTTCTGACTCTCTCACCGCTTTTTGTCCACTCTAATTCACCAACTGATTTCATTTCTCATAGTCACTAAGATGGTTTAAGACTCAGTTGCAAAGAACAGTCAGAAAATTGGACGAAAATTAGCGTTTTTAGACAATAATGCATTTTAATTGAAATGAAGGCCTGTAATATAAAGGATATATTCAGAGTCCCTCACAGCTTTATCTCAACTCTGGCTCACCACTGATTAAATTTTTCATAGTCGCTAAGATGGTTTAAGATTCAGTTGTAGCAAAAGGTGAGAAAATCGGACAAATATTGGTGTATTATTGACAAACATGCATTCTAATAGCTGTTTTGAATGTATCCGGTCAAACACGATGTGAGTACAGGGAGAGAGGGAGGGAGGGGGTGGGGGAGAGGGAGAGAAGGGAGGAGGGGGGAAGGAGAGAGGGAGAGGAGGAGAATGGAGTCAGGGAGGAGGGAAGAGGTGGAGAGGAGGGAGGATGGAGAGGAGGGAATGGTGGAGAGGAGTAAGGGGTGGAGAGGAGTAAGGGGTGGAGAGGAGTAAGGGGTAGAGAGGATTAAGGAGTGGAGAGGATTAAGGAGTGGAGAGGAGGGAGGGTTGGAGAGGAGTAAGGGGTAGAGAGGATTAAGGAGTGGAGAGGAGGGAGGCGTGGAGAGGAGGAAGAAGGAGAGGAGGAAGGAGGAGAGAGGAGGAAGAGTAGGGTTCCCTACTAGGGAATTTGATATTAATTATTACTTAGTCAAAGTACATGAGTGACTGAAAACTGAAGTGAGTGATCAAACAGTAGGCCAAATATATTATTACCTCGACATACAAAGCATCTACTTCTGAAATTTGGAACATATTACCTCGATGTACAAAGCATTTACTTCTGAAACTTGCAGCCGATTTCATCCAGTTGAAGCCGCGAAACGAATTTTCAGTCCCCATCTTAAAGTTCCATACAGAGAAATGATCCTATATAAAGGGAGGGGCACTTCGTGCCTCCCTTGATTTAAAGCGAATTAACACTTTTCCAAATATGTAATTAAACAATGCTTTGAAGAACTTTATACGTACTAAATTGTATATGTGGACTAACTATGAAATACAATATTTATTAATAACGTTTGGTTTCAAGCAATTTTTAATTTGTAAAGTGAAAAGTGAAAGTGAAAAGCCTGGCGTTGGCTTAGCGGTTGGGGTGCCGGCTTGGGATCCTAGGATCCTGGGTTCGAATCCTGGTCGATCGCTGAATTAACACCAGGGGGGATGATTCAGCCTGTCATCCTTCCGAGGTCGGCTAATTGAGTACCAGCTTGCTGGGAGGAATGATCACGGTGCGTACCCCGATTTAGAATAGGTACACCGTATCCCTGCGCATCGTAGGAGGCGACCAAGGGTTGGCGTCAGGAAGGGCATCCGGCCATAAAAACATTGCCTCAAACAGGGAACCATGATTGTCATGGGGCCCGCAAGGCTAACCCCCTCTCTAGCGGGGAAAAATGGTCTTAAAACGATCATTCATTCATTCATATTCAAAGTGAAAAGTGTATTCGATGCTTTCAAGTTTAAAAATGAACAACAGAAGTAAGTCAGTCAAGTCAGGTTCTGCCCCGCTCCCTTTTTTCCTTTGTTCGCCATCCCCTCCCCCCACCCCCTCCATGAGGCTTAGATTTGCAGGAAAAAAAATGAGGAGGTGAACGATTCTAAGTGAAGAGTAAGCAATTTAATGCACACTTGCAGCATATCATTAATGATAAAAGAAAGAGAAAGAGGAAGACAGCAAGTGGATGAAGGAAAGGAATATTAAATGCCAGGATAATGATGGAGAGGGGAAGAGTAAATAAAGGAAGGAAGAGAAGTGAAAGAGGAGATGAGAAATAGATTTCTCACATCCATGTAACTGGCGTTGATGTAGTCCGAATTGAGGTCTCCGTTGACAGTCTCCAGGACGGCACGCGAGTGATCATCTGCAGAGAAAACAGTGGAAGGCATCATGAAGGCACACGGTCTCCGTTGACCTCACTGGTGACTCG
The DNA here is from genome assembly GCF_964187855.1 of Myxine glutinosa. Taxonomy (NCBI): domain Eukaryota; kingdom Metazoa; phylum Chordata; class Myxini; order Myxiniformes; family Myxinidae; genus Myxine; species Myxine glutinosa. Next base: position 37,548,326 of record NC_136273.1, on the reverse strand, counting down.
AATGGGTGACCCACAATTTCGAGTGGCAAACCAAAGGTTAATACACACAGTGAGGCTTGGCTAGAGAGTTTGGGTTAAGAGCATCTTATAAAAGGATCAAATAACTCAAAGATGACTCATTAACGGGGAGATGTTGTGCTGTTAGTCATTAAGCAATCATTTAAGAGCTGTTACTTGGGAAATGTGGACATGAGAAAGGAGTTTAAACAAACCTCCTCAAAATGCAAAATTCGAATTAATTATAAAAAACTAAGCAGGCTCGGAAAGCTAATTAAAAAAAAACAAACCCTCGAAGCAACAAATGAGTTGTTTGACCTTTAATTGTATTTTTTTAAATCAACAACAAGCCTTCCCCCGTCAATTTCAAGAATTGTAGTACAGGCCGCGCTGTACATTAAATCATTATTTCAACATAAACATTTCCTAATCCATGGTCAAACTAGAATGGCACCCGGTAGAGCGCATACCTCCACCAGGCTGAACAGTTTATGCTTTGTATCCAATGACAGGCCGGATCTGGATTCAAGCCAATCGGATGAAAATTGAGGATTTTAGAAATTCAAAAAAAGGTGGTTGATCTTTTGGCCTATGTTGACCTTTTGGCCGATCCTTCTCAAAAATAGTTGGTGGTTAAATTCAGTTAGCTGATATGAAAATCCCATTCAAATTACAAGTCAATCAGATGAAAATTGAGGATTCTATAAATTTGAAAAAGTTGTTGACCTTTGGCCTATGTTGACTTTATGATCTATGTAGACCTCAAAAATAGTTGGTGTTTGAATGCAGTTAGCTGATAGGTAAATCCTATTCAAATTTCAAGTCGATCGGATGAAAATTGAGGATTTTAGAGATTTGAAAAGTTTGTTGACCTTTTGGCCAATGTTGATCTCCAAAATAGTTGGTGGTTGAATTCAGTTACCTGATATGTAAATCATATTCAAATTTCAAGTCAATCGGCTGAAAATTGTGGATTTTAGAAATTCGAAAGAAAGTGGTTGACCTTTGGCCTATGTTGACCTTTTGACCTCAAAAATATATAGGATTTTGTCGGACCACGAACCCTACCATTTGGTGAAGTTTGGTTTAAAATTGTGACCTGTAGGCAAGTATAAGTGAGCGGACACACACACACACACACACACACACACACACACACACACACACACACACACACACACACACACACACACACACACACACACACACACACACACACACACACACACACACACACACACACACACACACACACACACACACACAACCCGGAGTGATCAACATACTTGTCAAAAAAATTTTTTTTTTGGCCAAGTAACAAACGGGTGAAAACAACTCCACCTTTGGTGGTTTAAAATAAATGGTCATGACAATTTATAGCCAGGGTGGCATTCAAACCCAAGCCAGACAGCTGAGAGACGAGTGTGCATACATCTACGCCATCCTCGAGGCCTATTTAAATTTATTCAAACTGACCCCTTCACCGCCGCCAATCCTTTCTCTCCACTCGTTTAAAATCTCAGAACACATTCACCAAAAGGGAACAGAGTTCTTTTTTCCTTGGGCTTTTGGTGAGTGGCTCGACAATGCCAGATAGAGATCCAGCCAGCAGGGGACCGACCAGACCCTTGCTGGCTTGAACCCAGTATAACAAGCAGAGCCTTCAAAACTTGGAGGGTATGCGGACGGTGGGAGACCAAATTCATGGTCTTTGATTGCTGTATGCGAGACAAACACAACAGCATGGTGGCTTGCAAACAGACAAATAAATTACAATAAATGGACAAGATGGGAATAAATGGATTCTGTTCTCCCTTCTGGGCAATTTGCAACAACTCACACATTACTGTCTGGGCCGGTGCTCCTGCCTCACACCGAGCTCGGCTTCACGCTGTTGAAACCAAAGCTTTCAGAATCATTGAGTAAAAGGCCCTCGGAGTTAGCTACATCGCAGGAGATTCCACTCACCGCAGGCAGGTTGGTGGTCTTTCTGTCTTCTACGGACTCCTCTCCGGCCTTGCTCCCCCAGCTCTATCTGTGCTCTGTCCCCCAAATATTCCTACAGGTCGCGCAAGATCTGCCAGCAACCCTCTGATGGTGAAACTGCCAAAATCTGGGCTCTCTGCTCACCTTCACTCTTTCATTCCTCTTTTCTCCCGCCTCTGGACCAAACTCCCCCACTCCCTTCAATCCCACTCCTCCCTCCAGGTCTTCAAAACGGCTGTTCACCACCATCTCTTATCTTCCCCCATACAAAACCTTGATCTTTTCTACCCCCACTAATTCACCCCAGATGCACTTTTTTGAAATTCCAACTTCTTTCCTGGAAGTCCTTGCAGTGTCCATATGTTTTATACCTCTCCCACCTCCCCCCAAGCCCTCTCCCTTCCACAGATCTCTCGATGTCCCTGCTCTCAAATGTTGTGTTTGTGTCCTTCCCCCTCTCTCCCCATCTTGTCTACCGCTCCCCTTATTATATGTTTTATGTGTCGGTTTGACTTTTTGTGTGATTAATGTTAGCTCTTTCACGAGCCTCGAACTTGTATGCAAAAAAAAAAGAAAAAAAAAAAAGGCCACTGCTGCGGATAATGTAACAATAACTGACAACTCCTCAAAAGCCAGTTTTTTCGGCCATACCCTTCACTTGAACCTCCCCCAAATCATCCCCCTCTCCTCCAGCCCAACCCCCTTCCATCCCCAATGCTTACATGCGATGATGTTTCCATAGCGATTCTTGCTGCGATTCTCCTCTCGTTTTGCAACCGACCAGGAGGCCAATTGGCCTTCAAAGAAACTCTGAAGAAAGGAAGTAAGGATGAGGTTATAATCCCATTTATTTACTCAAACAAAACAACCACATCCGGAGCTCTTCCGCATGAAAGCACAATCTGCTACCTCAAAGTAGCAACAATTCAAAGAATCAGGGTGCAATCTCTATAAAAGGTCCGAATGTCATGACGACTCAAGTGCATGTGATAAAGGCAGTTTAAATGTTTGACGTCACACAAATAGGAGAAAGCAAACAGTCTGGCAGGGCCTGGAGTATGAGCAGGGTGAAGCGAGGACAGCTGAGGTTGTCAAGGTGTGAGCAAATCTGAGAGAAATACAAAATGATAAGCATAAAGATAAAGTTAATTCTATATTGGAGGGATGGATATTTCCGTTTGTCATGGCCGAAGACTGATGACGTTGACAGGGCATACCTGGGGAATATCTTATATGGGCCTGTCAGACTTGAGGGATATGCTGACTTCACAATCCCAAACCTCATGGAAATATAACAGGAGCTTGAATCCCTGTTCAGGAATCTCACGTGATTGAACTTTGCACATGCCACGTCAGTTATGACACTTTTTGATCAATAACAGGAAAAGTTTTTGGAAAATTATTTTTGTTTCTCTTTTGTTTAGAAGTGCAATGTCTGTTAGTAACTAAAAGTATTATGGAACAACACTTACAATTCACAGTTGTGTCCCCGTGTGAGTCCCCAGCCTGCGTGTGGATCTCCATACTCATTATTGGATTAATCTCCACTTCGGCAAGTAAAAGCTACTGGATTCACAATTTTTTTTCCATCTTTTCCATCAAGTTCCCTATTCAATTCTCTCGGCGGACGGAATAAGAAATGTCGGGTGGAAAATGTCCGGCGGAATTTATTTTCTCCATCTTTATGTTTTGCGACTTTATGAATTTTGTGCTTATTTTTATATTCTGAATGTAGCTCCTTCATGAGCTACCCAAAATGGGCCTATTATGAACACAATGAACTTATCCAGACTGTGATCAAAATGTATTTCACCAAAAACGACAATATCCAAGTAAAAAATAAAAATAACCACCTTTAGAGGCCATTTTTCCCCGCAAGCGGGGGTTGGCCTTTTTCGGGAACCGTGGTTGTTGTTGCTTTTTGGTCCCCTTTTTGAAGCAATGTTTTACGGCCGGATGCCCTTCCTGACGCCAACCCTTTTTGCCACCTTTAGCGACAAACAGGGAATTACCAGTGAACTGGTACTCAATTAGCCGACCTCAGAAGGATGACAGGCTGAGTCAGCCCCCCTGGCGTTAATTCAGCGATCGACCGGGATTCGAACCCAGGATCCTGGGATCCTAAGCCGGCATCCTAGCCGCTAGCCCAACACCGCTAGCCCAACAACACCTAGCCCAACACGACAATATCCAAGTAACTCACGGTTTTTAAATCGGTGTTTCACACGCAGTTGTTCGTGTTTAAATTGGGAATACAATAAAGATAAATACTTTTGGAAAGTTGAGAAGACAAAAGGAAAAACAAAATCTCAAAAGAAAAAAAACCCGTTGTAATTGTAACTGGCAACGACAACAACAACAACAACAACAACATTGAAGATAGTGAGTGTGTTGTGATTCTGGGATGGACAGTTGACTGGCATTGCAGGTGTGAGGTTTTGAAAGCACCTGAAGGTGGCAATGTTTGGATTCAAACTGGTCTTTCATTGCAAACAGAACAGCAAGTAAGCTGGCATGTCAACACCGAAATGACAACAAAAGGACAAGGACACCGCTGCGGATAAAGTAACAACAACTGACTTATGAGCATTCCAACAACTCAACAAAAGCCACTCTTTATCGGACTTTTCCTTCACTCGAACATGGTGAGAAGGGACACAGAGGGACAGACAACATTCCAGGAGCGTGAACACATCATAATATCACTAAATATCAACCTGTTTCACTTGGTCAGACTGAAAGAGGATGCCATTCCGCTTCTTGCTTCACTTCCAGGACCCAAAACTGTTGCATATGAGGAAGAGTTTAACCTTAACCCCAACAGAATTGAGCAACAACCACGAGTAAAGAAAAATTAACCGGTATCTGGAATAAAAAGAGCTAAATAAAACTGGAAGAGATGAAATCAAGAGTAGTCTACTGATAATGAAGGTAAAGAGTCCATAATGAAGAAATTGTCAGTTGTAAGTCGGTATGTTTGGCTTTACCATCTGAACCAAGGGGTCATGATGCTCCAAAGATGTTTTTTTCCCGCATACTACATGGATTTGTCCACTGTCTACCAATTTCCTTCCAATTCACATTGAAATACATTGATGTCTACTATAATGTCTTAGACGTGCAAGTTATTTGTACACATTCACGTATGGACCCCAGACCAATAAAAAGAGCTGCACGAAGAGCCAAAAGCCTCTGCTCCTCGATAAGCCTCGACACTTGGATAAAAACAGACCATCGAAAGTCACCGTCATGGAAATGGCTCCTGAATGTGCATCCCACCTCTTCCTTCCTCCTTATCCAGAAGAAACAGAAAGAAGTGCGAATGGGAAGCAAGACTGCAAAAAATGATGGTGGAAATCTTGCGTGTTATGGAAAGGATTTGCAGGAAATGGCCATGACCCCCTCCCCAGACCGTCAGAGAGCAATGCTTATCTCCTTGCAGGCGGTGGCTGTCTCCAAGGCAATGGGTGACAATATGAATAGCTGAAAGAAGAGCTCCCTGTAATGCATGGTGAGCACTCCAATGGCAAAATAAGGAGGACTCAAGGTAAAGCCAATGATGATCCTGCAGCAGAAGATTTGTCTTGTAAATGCTGAGACCCAAACAACAGCAGCAATGGTAAATTTGCTGGCGACAGATCTCAGAACTTTGTGAAAGTTTCAACCCAAAAGCCTTTCCTACTCCGAGGAAAGGCAATGCAAGCTTGCTTCAGTTACAAGCTGATGAGTGTTTTTCTCTGTGTCAATAACTCTACTGATTATATTGCTTTCCACATCATTATGAGAAGGCGGGGAGTGACAGATGGAGAGTTAAAACAATTATCTATCTGACCATCGCTTAGCTTATGGAGCTAAAATAAGCCATCAGTGACTGTAGAGCCATGTGCAACTTTACCGTCACAAGTGTCGTCACTCTTGGTACCAACAGGGTCACGGATATATTGTATGCAATATGCAAATATATGAGGGTCACTTGGCCGGTGGTGTCCTCATGAGCCGTGTTGATAGTTCCAATGCAACCTGCCAATTGATTCCCTTTATTTGGCTTACTTCCACTGGCTGTTTGTACTTACCGGGCCCATCATGAGGACCCTCCTCTAATGAGAAGCCTGGATAATAGGCTTAGCTTCACTTCTTTAAGCTTATGATTGGGGGGAAACTCACCATGCACACTCAATACAGCCTCTGAGTGCAATAGCAGAAAAGGGCCAAAAAGAGCATTTTGTCCAAACTGCAGTCGAGCAATTTGTTGGTAAGTAAAATATATCACCTACTCATCGATGGAACAGAGCTAATGTTGCTGTTGTCTCGTCTTGTTCCATCCAGTCCTTCCCGACAGCTGCCCGTCGTCGCCTTCCAGAGTCTCCCGTACCAGCTCATGATATCTATCTATAATTCCAGTAATCTCTGTGTGTCTGTGTGTGTGTGTGTGTGTGTGTGTGTGTGTTTGTCTGTGACCGCTGTTTCTCGACAACCACGGGTCCGATATACTTGAAACTTGCCAGGTATATTGCTGGGGACCCGAGGATGTGCCTTTTCAAGGTTTGAAATTAATCGGACAAGTGGTTCCCAAGGTATGGTCACCGTACTCGCAAGCCGTTCGCTTTGGCTTTGCGAATGGACCAAACCATTTCATGTAAATAGAGGGGGGGGGGGGGGGGGGGGGGTTCTACCGTACTCGCAAGCCGTTCGCTTTGGCTTTGCGAATGGACCAAACCATTTCATGTAAATAGAGGGGGGGGGGGGGGGGTTCTGTGGTCGTTACTGCCACGTGGTTTCAAAGTTTTTTTTTGTTGTTGTTGTTTGCACGCATGTTTTTTTGCACCCACGTACGGGCACGCCCTAGTTTTCTAAATTCCTTGACCCTCTTTTTCCCCTTCCTGTCACTCTCCTTCTTATACTGTTGTGCATTTGTACATTTTTGTCTGACAGTTGCACTCCACTCCTGTTTCGGTCTACTGACCTGCTGCCCAGTGCCATTTGTCATGTAGTTATTTCATGTGAGAGATAGAGGGACAGAGAGATAGAGGTATAGAGAGATAGAGGGACAGAGATAGAGGAACAGAGAGATAGAGGGACAAAGATATAGAGGGATAGAGGGACAAAGATATAGAGGGATAGAGAGACAGAGATAGAAGAACAGAGAGATGCAGGGACAGAGGTAGATGGATAGAGAGATAGAGGGATAGAGGGACAGAGATAGAAGAACAGAGAGAAAGAGGAACATATCGAGGGACAGCGAGATAGAGGGACAGAAATATAGAGGGACAAAGAGATAGAGGGATAGACGGACAGAGATAGAAGAACAGAGAGATACAGGGACAGAGAGGTAGAGGGATAGAGGGGCAGAGAGACAGAGGGACAGAGGGACAGAGAAACAGAGAGATAGAGGGACAGAGACAGAGAGGTAGAGGGATAGACAGACAGAGATAGAAGAATAGAGACACAGAGATAGAGGGACAGAGAGATCGGGGGACAAAGAGATATAGGGACAGAGAGGTAGAGTAATAGAGGGACAGAGATAGAAGAACAGAGAGATAGAGGGACAGAGAGATAGAGGAACAAAGAGATATATTGAGAGAGATAGAGGGACAAAGAGATATATTGAGAGAGATAGAGGGACAGAGAAATAGAGGGAGTGAGATAGATGGAGAGAGATAGAGAGAGATAGAGGGACACAGAGATATAGGGAGAGATAGAGGAACAGGGAGATAGAGGGACAAAGAGATATAGAGAGATATAGAGGAACAAAGAGAGAAAGAAATAGAAAAAGAGAGAGAGAGAGAAAGAGAGACTCTCCCATGATGAAACTGAGTCTATATGGGCCTATTACTTTACATCACTGCCAGATTGGTGGTCTTTCTGTCTGCTACTACCTCCTTTCTGGTCTCACACCCTCTGCCCTTTCTGTACTCTGCCACCCTTCCTTGCCAGGTTTCTTCAGGGCACACACATCAACCCTCTTCTGGTGAAACTCCAAAAATCCAGGATAACTGATCACCTCCACCCATTTGTTCCTCTTTTTTCCCCACCTATGGAACCAACTAAGCATCCTCTTCAATCACATTCTTCCCTCCAGGTCTTCAAGCCAGCTATTCACCACCATCAGATTATCCCCAATCCAAAACCATGATCTTTTCTACCCTCGTTAACCACCCAAGCCCACCTATTTCCAAGTTTCCAGATTCTACTTCCAGATAATTTTCGGCTGTATCCATCTTGTCCATCCAGTGTGCCTCCTCTATCCCTCTTTTCTTCAAGTCTCCCTCTATTTTGTCCCTCAACCCCACCATTGGTGTGTGTCAATCATCTCTTTCCACTATTCCTTTTGTTTTGTTATGTCCTAATCAGTTCTATGCTCTAACTCCTCAACGAGCCTCGACCTTGGATACAAGAAAAAAAGAGAGAAACAGAGAGAATTTCTCCATCTTGGTGAACACTTTACACAGGACATTGAGACATACAGGAATCCACTCAACCACATATCTCACGTCAAATTTTTAACTCTACCTATATCCAATAAATAACACTGAAACCAATTATATAACTAATTAAACGACCATCCGGATTATCAGCTACATTGCATTCATCATAGGGGTTTCGACCCTTTAACCACAGAACCTCCCAGAACGGTGGGTCGACAACTTCAATTGTATCCAGAAATGAATGAATGAATGAATGAATGAATGATCGTTTTAAGGCCACTTTCCCCGCTAGAGCAGGGGTTAGCCTTGCGGGCTCCATGGCAATCGTGGTTCCCTGTTTGAGGAAATGTTTTATGGCCGGATGCCCTTCCTGACGCCAACCCTTGGTCGCCTCTTACGATGCGCAGGGATACGGTGTAAAATATATAAAAATATATATTTTACATTGGTGTGTGTCATTGGTGCGCAGGGATACGGTGTGCCTATTCTAAATCGGGGTACACACCGGGATCATTCATCCCAGCAAGCTGGTACTCAATTTGCCGACCTCAGAAGGATGACAGGCTGAGTCAACCCCCCTGGCGTTAATTCAGCGATCGACCGGGATTCGAACTCAGGATCCTAGGATTCCAACCCGGCACCCGAACCGCCAAGCCAACACTAATTGTATCCAGAAATGTAAAAAACAAAATTTACGAGATACGACTCGACAAGATCTCCAAATTTAACAACAACCTTTCAAATCTCCTAATAAAAATCAGAGAGAGTGGGAGAGATGAGCAACGCTATTTTAAATCCAGGAAGAGTCAAGTCTTTAAATATCATATCTGCACATCAACAGAGCTTTGCTGTTGTTTAGTCATTTCAGGGCTGAAAGTGTGGCATCAACAAGGCCAGCCGGAAACCGGTACAAAACAGGCCAAAGTTTTATATTACGAACAATGATGAATTATGGCACACATACACAGGCCCTGGGCAATTGGTTTCACCAATACGTCATAATAATGAAGAAATTTCATCCGATGATCATTATAATTCCATTTGCGACGAGTCTATTCCTTGTTAATGATTCTTGTGGGGGTTTCCCCCCCTCGTGTGCCACAATCTAGACATACAGCATGGAAGGACAATGAACAGTCGAGGTTGGTGCAGTAAAAAAAAAGAAGGTTTTCACGAAGGCTAATGAACAGAAACCAATGGGTTTTTCAAATATCATACGTGAGGGGTTCGCTCGCCAACTGCCAGAGCCATTGCATATGTAAAGGTCAAAGATGGCAGCTTCCAAGCGCTATGACTTACAGACGGTCCCCACCAGCCGCCTGGCACACATTAAGGATAAATACACACTACAGATGAGTCCAATATATCATGTGTCTGAGTTCAAAACACGAAGTCTGACCTTCTCATAAGGCCAGGGTGACGAGCTTTCAACACGCACAATGTTTCTTATCTGTGCGTTCACAAATTTGGGGACAATTTTCAGCGGTCAGTCCATCGGGCCTAAGATGGACGGCTTTGCTGCCAACGGCAGCACACCTTAAAAAAGAGCTGCTGTGATTAAAATGCCAGCCGGTCTCGGTCAGGCGTTGCACAGCCGATACACATCACGGTGCTATCACATCGACAGTTTGAGCATTTAGGGAACAAACTGTCTCTTTCAAACAGCCAAAAGGATATTTTGGACCAATCGACACATGACCGAGAAGGTAGTCTTCCCTTCCCAATGGGCACTTATCTGCCCATGCCAGAGAGAGAGAGATATAGAGAGAGAGAGACACAGAGACAGAGACAGAGACAGAGACAGAGAGAGAGAGAGAGAGAGAGAGAGAGAGAGAGAGAGAGAGAGAGAGAGAGAGAGAGAGAGAGAGAGAGAGAGAGAGTCAGAAATCAATGTCTTTGACGGTCAATGGCGCAGAGGTGACGCAGGCTGCAATTGCAGGGAGTTATCAGGAAATCTCAGAAAGCGAAATGCACTCAGTGCCTTCTTTCCACCATTTTGTTACAAATGACCACTTCCTCCAGGAAACACAACATTACATCCCACCCACACACTTAAGTCATTTCATCCTATGAAGTCCACAGTTGGCATGCCATCTAAATGTGTCTCATGGTTCATTGCACCTGAAAGTGGAAAGCGACATTTTGGATATAAAAAGAGGTAATTACAAGTCTAAAAGCTGGAAATATAATGTGTTTTCCAATGGGTAAGAGCTCAGTTGAAAACAAAGAGAAAAGCTGGGACAAACATGATGAAAAATGTGACCAAACTCAGCTACGTTTGGAATTCGCAAAATTGGCCCACTTCATTTCCTCTTCAAAAGTAAGAAGACAAATTTGTTTGTCCAACAAAGAGGATACAAGGTCAGTGCCATTGCATCTCGTTCTTCTAGGCAGCTTACCTCATGCAAACGTCACTCAGGTATCCTTTCAAAGGCTGGTGATGCCTTGTCTAATAATAATCTAAGAATAAGGCCTTGTGATGCCTTGTCAAATAATAATCTAATAATCTAATAATAAGGCCTTGTGATGCCTTGTCTAATAATAATCCAATAATCTAATAATAAGGCTTTGTGATGCCTTGTCTAATAATAATCTAATAATCTAGTAATAAGGCCTTGTGATGCCTTGTCTAATATAATAATCTAATAATCTAATAATAAGGCTTTGTGATGCCTTGTCCAATAATAATCTAATAATCTAATAATAAGGCCTTGTGATGCCTTGTCTAATATAATAATCTAATAATCTAATAATAAGGCTTTGTGATGCCTTGTCCAATAATAATCCAATAATCTAATAATAAGGCTTTGTGATGCCTTGTCCAATAATAATCCAATAATCTAATAATAAGGCTTTGTGATGCCTTGTCCAATAATAATCTAATAATCTAGTAATAAGGCCTTGTGATGCCTTGTCTAATAATAATCCAATAATCTAATAATAAGGCCTTGTGATGCCTAGTCTAATAATAAATCTAATAATCTAGTAATAAGGCCTTGTGATGCCTTGTCTAATAATAATCTAATAATAAGGCTTTGTGATGCCTTGTCTAATAATAAATCTAATAATCTAGTAATAAGGCCTTGTGATGCCTTGTCTAATAATAAATCTAATAATAAGGCTTTGTGATGCCTTGTCTAATAATAAATCTAATAATCTAGTAATAAGGCCTTGTGATGCCTTGTCTAATAATAATCCAATAATCTAATAATAAGGCCTTGTGATGCCTTGTCTAATATAATAATCTAATAATCTAATAATAAGGCTTTGTGATGCCTTGTCCAATAATAATCCAATAATCTAATAATAAGGCTTTGTGATGCCTTGTCCAATAATAATCTAATAATCTAGTAATAAGGCCTTGTGATGCCTTGTCTAATAATAATCCAATAATCTAATAATAAGGCTTTGTGATGCCTTGTCCAATAATAATCTAAGAATAAGGCCTTGTGATGCCTTGTCAAATAATAATCTAATAATCTAATAATAAGGCCTTGTGATGCCTTGTCTAATAATAAATCTAATAATAAGGCTTTGTGATGCCTTGTCTAATAATAAATCTAATAATCTAGTAATAAGGCCTTGTGATGCCTTGTCTAATAATAATCCAATAATAAGGCTTTGTGATGCCTTGTCTAATAATAAATCTAATAATCTAGTAATAAGGCCTTGTGATGCCTTGTCTAATAATAATCCAATAATCTAATAATAAGGCTTTGTGATGCCTTGTCTAATAATAATCTAATAATCTAGTAATAAGGCCTTGTGATGCCTTGTCTAATATAATAATGTAATAATCTAATAATAAGGCTTTGTGATGCCTTGTCTAATAATAAATCTAATAATCTAGTAATAAGGCCTTGTGATGCCTTGTCTAATAATAATCCAATAATCTAATAATAAGGCTTTGTGATGCCTTGTCTAATAATAAATCTAATAATCTAGTAATAAGGCCTTGTGATGCCTTGTCTAATAATAATCCAATAATCTAATAATAAGGCTTTGTGATGCCTTGTCTAATAATAATCTAATAATCTAGTAATAAGGCCTTGTGATGCCTTGTCTAATATAATAATGTAATAATCTAATAATAAGGCTTTGTGATGCCTTGTCTAATAATAATCCAATAATCTAATAATAAGGCTTTGTGATGCCTTGTCTAATAATAATCCAATAATCTAATAATAAGGCTTTGTGATGCCTTGTCAAATAATAATCTAATAATCTAATAATAAGGTCTTGTGATGTCTTGTCTAATAATAATCTAATAATCTAATAATAAGGCCTTGTGATGCCTTGTCTAATAATAAATCTAATAATAAGGCTTTGTGATGCCTTGTCTAATAATAAATCTAATAATCTAGTAATAAGGCCTTGTGATGCCTTGTCTAATAATAATCTAATAATCTAATAATAAGGCTTTGTGATGCCTTGTCTAATAATAAATCTAATAATCTAGTAATAAGGCCTTGTGATGCCTTGTCTAATAATAATCTAATAATAAGGCTTTGTGATGCCTTGTCTAATAATAAATCTAATAATCTAGTAATAAGGCCTTGTGATGCCTTGTCTAATAATAATCTAATCATCTAAGAATAAGGCCTTGTGATGCCTTGTCAAATAATAATCTAATAATCTAATAATAAGGCCTTGTGATGCCTTGTCTAATAATAAATCTAATAATAAGGCTTTGTGATGCCTTGTCTAATAATAATCTAATAATCTAGTAATAAGGCCTTGTGATGCCTTGTCTAATATAATAATCTAATAATCTAATAATAAGGCTTTGTGATGCCTTGTCTAATAATAATCCAATAATCTAATAATAAGGCTTTGTGATGCCTTGTCCAATAATAATCCAATAATCTAATAATAAGGCTTTGTGATGCCTTGTCCAATAATAATCCAATAATCTAATAATAAGGCTTTGTGATGCCTTGTCCATTAATAATCCAATAATAAGGCTTTGTGATGCCTTGTCCAATAATAATCTAATAATAAGGCTTTGTGATGCCTTGTCCAATAATAATCTAATAATAAGGCTTTGTGATGCCTTGTCCATTAATAATCCAATAATAAGGCTTTGTGATGCCTTGTCAAATAATAATCTAATAATCTAATAATAAGGTCTTGTGATGTCTTGTCTAATAATAATCTAATAATCTAATAATAAGGCCTTGTGATGCCTTGTCTAATAATAAATCTAATAATAAGGCTTTGTGATGCCTTGTCTAATAATAAATCTAATAATCTAGTAATAAGGCCTTGTGATGCCTTGTCTAATAATAATCTAATAATCTAATAATAAGGCTTTGTGATGCCTTGTCTAATAATAAATCTAATAATCTAGTAATAAGGCCTTGTGATGCCTTGTCTAATAATAATCTAATAATAAGGCTTTGTGATGCCTTGTCTAATAATAAATCTAATAATCTAGTAATAAGGCCTTGTGATGCCTTGTCTAATAATAATCTAATCATCTAAGAATAAGGCCTTGTGATGCCTTGTCAAATAATAATCTAATAATCTAATAATAAGGCCTTGTGATGCCTTGTCTAATAATAAATCTAATAATAAGGCTTTGTGATGCCTTGTCTAATAATAATCTAATAATCTAGTAATAAGGCCTTGTGATGCCTTGTCTAATATAATAATCTAATAATCTAATAATAAGGCTTTGTGATGCCTTGTCTAATAATAATCCAATAATCTAATAATAAGGCTTTGTGATGCCTTGTCCAATAATAATCCAATAATCTAATAATAAGGCTTTGTGATGCCTTGTCCAATAATAATCCAATAATCTAATAATAAGGCTTTGTGATGCCTTGTCCATTAATAATCCAATAATAAGGCTTTGTGATGCCTTGTCCAATAATAATCTAATAATAAGGCTTTGTGATGCCTTGTCCAATAATAATCTAATAATAAGGCTTTGTGATGCCTTGTCCATTAATAATCCAATAATAAGGCTTTGTGATGCCTTGTCTAATAATAATCCAATAATCTAATAATAAGGCTTTGTGATGCCTTGTCCAATAATAATCGAATAATCTAATAATAAGGCTTTGTGATGCCTTGTCCAATAATAATCGAATAATAAGGCTTTGTGATGCCTTGTCTAATAATAATCCAATAATCTAATAATAAGGCTTTGTGATGCCTTGTCTAATAATAATCTAATAATCTAATAATAAGGCTTTGTGATGCCTTGTCTAATAATAATCCAATAATCTAGTAATAAGGCTTTGTGATGCCTTGTCTAATAATAATCCAATAATCTAATAATAAGGCTTTGTGATGCCTTGTCCAATAATAATCTAATAATAAGGCTTTGTGATGCCTTGTCTAATAATAATCTAATAATCTAATAATAAGGCCTTGTGATGCCTTGTCTAATAATAATCTAAGAATCTAATAATAAGGCTTTGTGATGCCTTGTCTAATAATAATCTAAGAATCTAATAATAAGGCTTTGTGATGCCTTGTCCAATAATAATCTAATAATAAGGCTTTGTGATGCCTTGTCTAATAATAATCCAATAATCTAATAATAAGGCCTTGTGATGCCTTGTCTAATAATAATCTAAGAATCTAATAATAAGGCTTTGTGATGCCTTGTCTAATAATAATCTAATAATAAGGCTTTGTGATACCTTGTCTAATAAGAATCTAATAATAAGGCTTTGTGATACCTTGTCTAATAAGAATCTAATAATAAGGCTTTGTGATGCCTTGTCTAATAATAATCTAATAATAAGGCTTTGTGATGCCTTGTCTAATAATAATCCAATAATCTAATAATAAGGCCTTGTGATGCCTTGTCTAATAATAATCTAAGAATCTAATAATAAGGCTTTGTGATGCCTTGTCTAATAATAATCTAATAATAAGGCTTTGTGATACCTTGTCTAATAAGAATCTAATAATAAGGCTTTGTGATACCTTGTCGAATAAGAATCTAATAATAAGGCTTTGTGATGCCTTGTCTAATAATAATCTAATAATAAGGCTTTGTGATGCCTTGTCTAATAATAATCCAATAATAAGGCTTTGTGATGCCTTGTCTAATAATAATCTAATAATAAGGCTTTGTGATGCCTTATCTAATAATAATCTAATAATAAGGCTTTGTGATGCCTTGTCTAATAATAATCTAATAATAAGGCTTTGTGATGCCTTGTCTAATAATAATCGAAGAATCTAATAATAAGGCTTTGTGATGCCTTGTCTAATAATAATCCAATAATCTAATAATAAGGCTTTGTGATGCCTTGTCTAATAATAATCTAATAATCTAGTAATAAGGCCTTGTGATGCCTTGTCTAATATAATAATCTAATAATCTAGTAATAAGGCTTTGTGATGCCTTGTCTAATAATAATCCAATAATCTAATAATAAGGCTTTGTGATGCCTTGTCCAATAATAATCTAATAATAAGGCCTTGTGATGCCTTGGCTAATAATAATCTAATAATAAGGCTTTGTGATGCCTTGTGTAATAATAATCTAATAATAAGGCCTTGTGATGCCTTGGCTAATAATAATCTAATAATAAGGCCGTGTGATGCCTTGGCTAATAATAATCTAATAATAAGGCTTTGTGATGCCTTGGCTAATAATAATCTAATAATAAGGCCGTGTGATGCCTTGGCTAATAATAATCTAATAACAAGGCCTTGTGATGCCTTGGCTAATAATAATCTAATAATAAGGCCGTGTGATGCCTTGGCTAATAATAATCTAATAATAAGGCCTTGTGATGCCTTGTCTAATAATAATCTAATAATAAGGCCTTGTGATGCCTTGGCTAATAATAATCTAATAATAAGGCCGTGTGATGCCTTGTCTAATAATAATCTAATAATAAGGCCGTGTGATGCCTCGTCTTATAATAATCTAATAATAAGGCCGTGTGATGCCTTGTCTAATAATAATCTAATAATAAGGCCTTGTGATGCCTTGTCTAATAATAATCTAATAATAAGGCCTTGTGATGCCTTGTCTAATAATAATCTAATAATAAGGCCTTGTGATGCCTTGGCTAAAAATAATCTAATAATAAGGCCTTGTGATGCCTTGGCTAATAATAATCTAATAATAAGGGCTTGTGATGCCTTGGCTAATAATAATCTAATAATAAGGCCTTGTGATGCCTTGGCTAATAATAATCTAATAATAAGGCCTTGTGATGCCTTGGCTAATAATAATATAATAATAAGGCCTTGTGATGCCTTGGCTAATAATAATCTAATAATAAGGCCTTGTGATGCCTTGGCTTATAATAATCTAATAATAAGGCCTTGTGATGCCTTGGCTAATAATAATCTAATAATAAGGCCTTGTGATGCCTTGTCTAATAATAATCTAATAATAAGGCCTTGTGATGCCTTGTCTAATAATAATCTAATAATAAGGCCTTGTGATGTCTTGGCTAAAAATAATCTAATAATAAGGCCTTGTGATGCCTTGGCTAATAATAATCTAATAATAAGGCCTTGTGATGCCTTGGCTAATAATAATCTAATAATAAGGCCTTGTGATGCCTTGACTAATAATAATCTTATAATAAGGCCTTGTGATGCCTTGGCTAATAATAATCTAATAATAAGGCCTTGTGATGCCTTGTCTAATAATAATCTAATAATAAGGCCTTGTGATGCCTTGTCTAATAATAATCTAATAATAAGGCCTTGTGATGCCTTGGCTAAAAATAATCTAATAATAAGGCCTTGTGATGCCTTGGCTAATAATAATCTAATAATAAGGCCTTGTGATGCCTTGGCTAATAATAATCTAATAATAAGGCCTTGTGATGCCTTGTCTAATAATAATCTAATAATAAGGCCTTGTGATGCCTCATCTCGCAGGGCCTACAAGGTCGCCTAAGCTCTTTCAGGCTTTGCATTTTATGTTTCGCCTTCTTTTCAAGCTTTTCATCCTTGATCACTGTACTGTGAAATAGGTGGGTTTATGCTGACGCACGAGGTGCAAGCTGCAACCCCATGAGAGCCAGGGAATTGGAGCAAAGTAATAAATAAATCCTTCTTTCCACTCCACAACAGTTGCAGAGAACTTCAATATCTGACAAAGCGTTTGCCGTTGTGCGCAGCAGGTCAGACCGTTATGTAAAAGAATCGTTAAATCGACGATCGGATTGCTTCCTCGTGTTCTTGAGATATTGAGTTCACCTCTGATGGAGCATGACGATTTTTTTTCCCACTTTCCTTTTCCTCGTTGAGACTCAGAGCGCTGAGTGTCACTCATCAAATCTGAGCCCTCTTCCTCCTCCCCCCCAAGCCCTCTCCCTCCCACAGATCTCCCAATGTCCCTGCTCTCCATCTTGTTCTCCCGCTCCCTTTATCATATGTTTAATGTTTTAAGGTGGGTTTTCACGGGACACGCGAACGGTTCGCGAAGGATGCGAATGTCGAAAAAATGGCAAAGTCCAACATTCGTATTTTAGGCTCCAAAAGTTCGCCAAACATGCGCGGGAGTTCGGAAGCGTCGTCAATTGTTCGCAGGAGTCGTTTTTTGTTCAGCGTGTATTTCAAAAATGTTTGAATAATAATGTTTGAACCCACCTTTATGTGTCAGTTTCAAAAATGTTTGAAATACCCGCCGAACAAAAAACGACTCCTGCGAACAATTGACGACGCTTCCGAACCCCCGCGCATGTTTGGCGAACTTTTGGAGCCTAAAATACGAATGTTGGACTTTGCCATTTTTTCGACATTCGCATCCTTCGCGAACCGTTCGCGTGTCCCGTGAAAACCCACCTTTATGTGTCAGTTTGTCTTTTTGTGATCAATGTTAGCTCTTACATGAGCCTCAACCTTGAAAAAAAACCAAAAAAAAAACCACTGTTACAAGAAGTGCGTTCAAAGGTTTCTTAAATGTCATACTCACAATATAGCCCAAGGCTGTAGCACACTGAGGTTTTGTTGTTGTTGTTCTTCTTTAACGGCACTATTAGTAATATCCCACCTTGTGGGGTCGGCCGGTGGAAGCTTGGCCTATGTCTTTCACGAAAAGGCCTGGTCAGGCCTCATATTCCCCAACTTAGGGCAGGAATTTGGAATTTGGCCATGGTGCCGGCGATACTCGCCTACTCTTTGCGAAGGACACCATGGAATCTTTAACGTCCACCAACCCATGCTGGCAGACGGGACTTCCGGTTTAACATCCATCCGAGGGAAGGCACACACATTGGTGGATCACTCTACCTGTGAAACACCAAACTGACAATTTATAGCTGGGTAGGGATTCGAACCCAGACTAGATAGCTTTAAAGGCGAGTGTGTGAACAACCAAATTCTCACAATTTTCCATGGACAACGAAGCAGGGGTTAGAAATTCCAATATAAAATCGACACAAAGAAAGAAATATGGAACGAATTGCCAGACAAATTGCTCGTGGAATTAAAGGCGGCATGCTCCGGCTCGTAGGAGACAAAAAAAAAGGTGAAATTAGTTTGTCACGTTCTGATGCAGAGCTCGCTCAGTACAAAAGACGACTGTGAAAAGCCAACATTGTTATTCCAAATAAATTACAGGCCCAAAACGGGATGGCTTGACAATTCAGTGATGTCTGTACAGTTTTGTCTCTCCAATTTTAAGAATTATAATTTAACCTTCAACACCAAATCACAATAGGCTGTTGTCAAACGAAATGGAACTATGATGATAACATAAGTGAACAATGCGTGTATATATTGTTGCGAATCTGTAACAATATATATATATATATATATATATATATATATATATATATATATATATATACATATATATATATATATATATATTGCTACGGTTTTGAGATTTGTACATATGACATCATCAAAGGCTAAAGGTTTGCCCCCCATAGTTAGTCCACGAGCAACACGTAGGCCACCTTAGAGTATTAGTTATGTCATAGTATGTGTGAGTATAAGCCATTTCCACTAGTAATATCTGCATTGTGTAAAGACATGAGTTTAGGTCCTTTCATTTTGCGTCCACCCTCCAAGTTCCACCGATGGGCATAACTGATCCCGCGCCCCATCTGGCTACCCGCAGCAGTTTGTTACGCTTTGGCTGCCAGCAGCATTCGCTGCCCTTTGTTCGCTCGCGAGTCAAGTAACACGAGGTAGGCCTGAGAAGAGGGAGGAGCGGGGGGTCGGGGTGGGGCGGCGTCAAGGAGCACGTCAGAGGCGATGACGGTAAGGGCCACCAGCCAACCAGGGCTCTAGGAGCATGGCGTGATAGGGCGTGGTAAGGCGCGTCTGGCAAATGCTAGAAGGTCCGCGGGGCGTGCCTATAAAAGCCTTGGCACAAAGACCTTGAACAGAACTTACGAGGACTTGCACGAGAGGGAGGACTTACCAGCAGGACTGTATCGAGAGGACTCGCGGAGTGGAAGACACTTGCTTGAAGGACTTGAAGAGGGCTGGTTGGGAGCGCATTGTGACCACTTTGAGGCTTAGCGCTTCGAGGCTATTGAACTGTATTCGCCTATTACGTACGTAGCCACGCGAGTGAATGCGGCAATAGCCGCCAGTGTTAACCACCAGAGCCCAGACCCTACCGTTCGCCCCGTATGACCCCGTGTGCGCCAACGACACGCGGAGAGCTCCTGCCGTCTCTACTTACCATCTGCCCGGTACGAGCTGGGGACCGGAGAGAGAGCTGCATGGAAGCCATCCCTGGACGCGCTGGTGACCATCAACCTGACCTTCATCAGCAAGCCCCGTGTGAGTGTCTGTGTGTGAGACGGGCCCGTTTGTCTTGGGGTAGTAAGTTAAGACTGTTTTTAAGGCTGCACTGTGTCCTCTTCTGCTGAACCATTGTAAAAAGTGTGAATAAATCTTGTTATTCCTTTTCTTCTGAATTCGACCGCTTTTGTGATTTCTCCATTGGGTAAGCGTGGCACGAATAAGAACCGCTTGGATCGGGGTCTAGTAATTGATAACGGCTCGGATCACGTGTTCGCTACCGCTCGGCGCATCCACCAACACACGTGATTCGTGCGAGGCTTATCTCCTTGTTTCAGGGCAGCGCTAGTACTTAGGAAATAGCAAATTTGGTCCTACAACCCTATTTAGCGCTGTCCGGAAAGGACGTCATAGGCCTCGGGTCGCGCCTGGTCAGTCAAAGGCAAGGGGACTAATTCCCCCTTGGTAAGGGGAGAAGGTCGGCGCAGAGATCCGCAACAATATATATATATATATATATATATATATATATATATATATATATATATATATATATTGTTGTGGATATGAGAATGTTTTTTTTTTTTTTGTTGTGTAATGAATTGTGGTAAAATGTCACCCTCCTTCCTGCAATTGTTGTTGTATAAAGACCAAAGGGCGTTCCCGTAGTTAATTCCATAAAGCATACACGAAGGACACCATATATCCCTGTTCAGTAGTTATATCCTTATTATGTGTATTAGGGTAAGGCCTTGTCTTCCATTAACTTAATACTCCATTGCACTGCATTAAATAAGAGTAGATCCCCTTTCCCTTCACATTCCCCTTCCAACAAATTGCCAACTGTTCCCTCCGCGACTCCATTCGCCATGTGCTCCGGCTCGGAGAAGAAGGGCGGGTCTCCACCTCGTCATAGAGGGGAGGAGGGAGCCAGCCCCGAACAACCAACCAAGCACGAGGGGTTTGGTTTGAGAGGGCGGAGGAAGAGCGATCGGGGAGGTTCGAAAAGGTTCAAGGGTGGGGCTATATATAACCCATGGAAGACGCCCCCACCTCAGACGAGTCCTGGAAAAGCACGCGACGTCCCCACAGCGGCACGAGCAGACGATAGAGACGGCAGACGAGTCGGGGCGAGCCCTCGGAGAAAGAAGGGAGACGCGTCCTGAGGTGAGCCAGAGAAGCAGTTTTGGCTCCACCAGCAGTTTTGGCTCCACCAGCAGTTTTGGCTCCACCAGCAGTTTTGGCTCCACCAGCAGCTTTGGCTCCACAAGCAGCGTTGACTCCACCAGGCAGTTTCAACCCGTTACCCCGCGGGAACCAGATTGCGGTGGCATCGGTGGCCGTCGAGGTCCAGCCCGACGTCCCGTGCGGGATCAAACCCGAACCATCTGCCCCAGCTGAACCTTCCCATTCCTCCTTCCAGCATTCATTCCTGCCATTCCATCCTTCTTGTGTACGTGTTTGTTTTGTTTGTCTTGTCCCTGGGTTAAGTTAAGCCTGTTTAGTTAAGCTAGTATTTTCACTGTGTCTGATTTCTTCTGTAAATTGTTTTATTATCCTTCCTTCTCCTTGGTTTTTTTGTCCTGTAAATAGCAAATAAATTATATTCGTATTCCCTATTTCTCCTTCTTCACATCCGTGTCGCCTTAGTCTTTTCCCCATTGAATATCTGTGGCGCGATTTTGGCCAACGTCCAGGAATCGGGTTAGTCGGGGTAACTGTTAGGGCCGTGGCGCCATCCGCTCGGCAAAACAACATCCTATCCGCAGTCCGTAACTATATATATATTTATATATATATATATATATATATATATATATATATATATATATACAGTGATCCCTCGTTTATCGCGGGGGTTACGTTCCAGAACCCCCCGCGATAGACGAAAATCCGCGAAGTAGCGACCATATTTTTATTTTATTATTTATATATATTTTAAAGCTTTATGACCCTCCCCACACTCTTATTAACCTTTCCCACACTCTTATTAACCTTTCCCACACTCTTATTAACCTTTCTCACACTCTTATTAACCTTTCCCATACTCTTATAAACACTTCCTATACTCTTAAACACTTTTTACACTCTTAAACATACGTAATTTTAACAACATATAAAATTCTAATGGGTACTCACGATTGAAGATACTGTAGCGACCCATGGTTTCCCCAAGCAAGACCAGCATCAGAATCTCCTTGCTCCAGCCGGTGACGTCACCGGCGGGGATCCCCGGTGCCAGAGTGGCTGGTCACGTGACCGCCAAAGCGTGCCGCGCGTGCGGGTATAATCAGCTACACCTGTTGATCACGTGACCGCCGAAGCACGCCACGCTTGAGAGGCGTGGCTTTCGGTTTCTGGTTGTGCTTTATAATGCAGCCCGATAAATGGGCTTTTCAGTGTTCCCGAGTTGGTTTTGAGAATAAATATCTTCTCGGACGAGTTTGTGTCTTGCCCGTCATTTCGTCCGTATCAAGCAAGAGCCCCGGCTCTTCAATACTACAACTTGCGTGATGAAGATGATGATGAATTAGCTGTGCAGTACTGATGACGATGAAGGTGATGACGATGATGAATGTACTGCACAGCCAGAAAGAGCATTACAGTTACCCATTACGTGGGTAACTAGCGCAAATGGAAGCTGCCGCATCTGCGTTTTCCATACGCACGACTCTGTCTCTTTGTCTACTGTTCTACTGTACACTATGTACAGTATTTTATTTCTTGTAATATGTTTTAATTACTGTATTTTTCTTATTTTTTTACGTTTTAAAATTTTTTAGGCTAGTAAATGCATATTTTACCACAAAAATATTTAAAATAATAGTATATAAAAATACATTTATACCGCAAAATCCCGCGATATAGCGAAAAATCGGCGATATAATTTTACATATACTAGCGAGAAAAACCCGCGATGTACCGAAGCCGCGAAAAGTGAACCGCGATATAGCGAGGGATGACTGTATATATATATATATATATATTGTTGCGGATATGGGATTTACATCCATCCATATCCGCTTGTAAATATTCCCCTATTTCCTCATCCTTCCCAACTATCCCCAATCCCCCATTCCCTAGTCCCATTTTCTGTAAACAACACTCTGTAGACCCGACCTTCCCCTATTTCCCCCATTAAATGTCGCATCCAGGTCCACCACACCTCACGTAGACAACGATAGGACATCTTGCTAGTTATTCTTAGTCTATGTCAGTTAAGGACTCGTTTCCATTAATTCTGACTCTTCGTTGCACCAGAATGTGATTGTATGGCACCGTTAGAAAGTTTAGGACCTCCCAATACCTCCCCGCAGCTCTTCCTCATGGAACAACAACACCAACAACAACAACAGCAGCGGCGGCACGGCGGCGGCGCGGGGAGTGCGCGTCCTCACTCCGGCTTGGTTAGCCGCCATTGAACATGTGCTCCGACGGGGTTACCACGCAGGGGCTCGCTGTCAGCTCCTCATCAAGGGCGGAGCCCGGTAACCCCCCGCACCCAATAGAAGGGCGGACCGATCCCATCTGGGGCGGAGCTAACGAGCCGAGGGCGTGTCACTCCCCGCTGAGCATGCGCAGGAAGAGGGAGGTGACGTCAGATGCGCCCTGAGCTTGGAGAGAGAAGACGCCACCTCCGAGCGCGACAATACCTCCCCGCATCTCTGGACCGGACCGTGTTGATTCTGCCCCTGAGCCAAGGTGCACCTTGTGCTATCGACTGCCTGTCCTTCCTTGCCATCAATCCCCGTGTAAGTCAGTCTTGTCCCGTTTGTCTGTGGTCTGTCGGGGATAGATAAGACTGTGTTTAAGTGCCCATCTTTTCTGTGCTTTACCTCTTACCGTGTAATCTACCCGTTTCTGCATCACCAATTATATCCTCCTCCGGAGGTCTTGAGAACTGTACCCCTTGTGTCGTTGCATTAATCCCAGCCGTTGTGTCCTTTCCTTCATTGATTTAGCGTAGCGCGATTCGGCCAACGTTCGAGTGGAATCGGGCGGGATAGGGTTCTAATCGGGGAGTAACTGTTCGGACGCGGTAATACCAAACCGCTCGGTAAACTAACATCTAAAACCGCGTCTGTAACAATTGGTGTCGAGGAGTGAGATCGGACCCGAAGCGCGCTTCACGCGCTCGAAATTATTAACGGCGAAATTTGATTTTGTTTTACAAAAATAAAAACCCGAATTTTGAAAGTCGCGCTATGGCGGATCAAGACGGCTGGGTTCCGGTAGAGGAGAGTGAGGCAGGGTCGATCCAGGACCAAATTGAGGGACATGAGGAGAGCGAAGCAGTGAGGGCGGCAGGTTCGCAAAATGGCGTCTCACACATGGCTACGGCGACCGCGCCCGTGACCGTAGCAGCGCCGTTGGTGGATTCGAACCTTTTTTTCCTGCAAATGAGGGCCCTTATGGGACAAATGGGAGACCAAATTGGAGGTTTGAAAAACAGTATAGAGGCTCAGGGTGAGCGATTGGAGGGCCAAATGGGGGCCAATAGCGAGAAATTGAGGGAGGACATGGGGTCCAATAGCGAGAAATTGAGGGAGGACATGGGGGCCCAGATCGGAGGGTTAGGGAGTAGAATAGAGGGATTAGACAATAGATTAGGGGAAATACAGGAGGGGTTAATGGGGGTAGAAAACAGAATGGCTGCCCAGGAGAATCAGATAGAGGGAGTGAAAAATGGGTTAGAGGGGTTAGAAAACAGTATGGAAGGCAAATTGAGGGACATGAGGGACCAAGCGGAAAGGGAAGTTAAACAAATGGGGCAGCAGATAGAGGGGGTCAGAATGGGGGTAGAAACTAAATTGGATGCTCACAGGGAGGAAATGGAGCAGATGAGGGTGGCATCTGGGCAGGAGATGCAGGTGATGGGAGAAGAGATCAGAAGAGGTGTGAGTGAGGAGGTCGGAGGAGTGCGCGAGGAGGTGAGGCACTGTGAGGAGCGCATGGAGAAGGAGGTGAGAAATGGGACTGTAAAGTTACAAGGGGGCATAGAGGACCTGACGCAGGAGGTGGAACAGCTGACGGTGGGACAGACTGAGTTAGTGGAGCAGGTACAAAGGAACACTGCGGTACTAGGAGGGTTAAAAGCGACACAGAAAGAACTAAAAGATGACTTGATAGCGACGAAGAGGCAATGTCAGATGGTACGTGAGGGACTGACAACGAGGTTGGACGAGGTGACAGAGGTAATGGAGACGAAGGACCGGCAGGTGAGGACGCACATGGAAACGGTCAAGGTAGCCTTAGAGGACGAACTTGAGGAGACGTACCGGGAAATAAAAGAGGTGAAGCAGAAATTAGAAGAAGAAGAAGAAGAAGATAAACTGAAGAAAGGTGTGTGACGGACAGGTGCATGGGGAAAGAGTGCGCTGTCAAAAGTAAGGAAGAGTGTACACCTGTGGTGAGTGTTACAGAGGGTGTAACGGGAGAGTGTGCGCGAGAAAGGTGTGTAACGGACGGGTGCATGAGGAAAGAGTGCGCTGTCAAGAGTGGAGGTGAGAGTAGTACAAGTGGCACGGAGCGTGAGTTGGTTGTGACAGGTGAGCGAGGATGTACACCTGGAATGGAAGGATGCACACCTGGAATGGTAGAGCGTGTGTGGGAATGCACACTTGAGTTGGTCGTGAGGCACGTGGTTGGGTGTGCGAGTAAGAGCACACCTGTGATTGTCACAGAGGAGGTGACCGAGGAAGGGGCGCGAAGAGGTGTGTTGGTGAGGTGTGCGAGCGACGAATGTGTGCCAAAGTGTACGGTGATCAGGTGTGTGACCAAGGCTGTGAGTGGAATGAGTGTACCTGGGTGTGTTAGAGAAGGTATGACGAGGAGCATGGAAACGGCTGGATGTATGAGCAAGAAAGGGGTAGCGTATGCTTGTAAGCATGCAGGTGAAGCATCGACGGTAACCGGGTTAGAGGTTAGAACGACTTATAGCCGAATCGGGCCGTCGGTGCGCGTCGGGCAGCTTCGCGTGCCGCGAGGACCAGCGGGGATCCGAACCACGGCGGTTTCGAAAGAACCGCCGTACGCGATCCACGCTGTGCCTCGCTTGGAACGGCCGCGTCCGGGCTCCACTAGGCGGAGCGGGCAGCCCGATAGGAAGGGTCGTCATGGCGACCACTTTCTATTGAGATGTGCCGGCAGGTCGAGATCGGGACATTGGATGGCTCCGTGCCGAGATGGTGCGTGGGATCTCGGCCCGGGTAAACCTCCTTCCCTGCACCGAATGCGGGACGTATCCAGCCGCTGGCACCAAACAACCCGCATTCATGGCTTGGCTGTACGAAGCCGAGCTTTAGAAGTTAATTGGCGCACCGAGAGGCATTAGTAAGTAGACTGTAATGACGAGGATAGTGTTTTGGCCCCGAAATTAGAAAAACAAAATTTGATGATTGGCAAAGGATTGGCAGTAATGATTGGCAGATGATGGGTAGTGATTGGCAAATTTTTGATTTGTTGAAATTTGATGTGCAAAATTGGTAGTGGGAGATGCCCGATGTGGTGGGATGGCAACTCTGTCATCCCTCACAAAGGTGGGCAAATGCGCAATAGTTTATGGGGTGTATGGCAGTGAAAACTAGCCCGGGTGGGTTAGGTTATATTGTTAGGGATCTAGCGAAGATGACATTAGGTAACGTTAAGATTAGTTAGTGACTGATACCTGTAGTGGGGACGCAGGTAGATTAGTGTGGATGATAATGACGAGGGAGCGCAATAGTTTAAAGGGACGACTGGGAAGCGCAAGTTTCAGAGGGGAGTAGTTAGATGAGATGATGCTGTGTGAGAACTGGACAGGTGTGTGGAGCAGTGTATGAGTAGTGAGTGTTGTGGATCAGCGCGAATGCGCTTGGGGAGAGAAGGGTGCAGGTGGCACCAGGTGTGAGAGCACAGGTGTGCAAGTACAGGTGTGTGGAATACATGGAGTATTGGAATGAGTGGTGTGGAGAGAGTTGGAGTAAGTGGTACGGAGTGGTGTGCATGGTGCGAAGGTGTGGATGGGGGAAGAGTGGACCCCTTTCACGAGTACCCGGGGCGGGTAGTGTAAGTGTTAGGTAGAGGGTATAGGTAAATTGTGGTTGGATATTGGCATTTGTGGTGCGGTTGCAGAATGGTATTGTGGATGGGTGCATTAGTGTTGTGGAAATGGCTGGGCGTGTAGCCTGTTAGTGTGTGTAGTTGGTTTGGGCACTCCACCACTGTGAGGATGTCGGCCAGGTGAGGCCGCAGGTGGGCTCTGGGAGCCGTTAGTGTCAGTGGGTGCCTGAGGATCCCGGGTGTGGATCGGGCAGCCCGTGCCAGAGAGGGCACTGAGGGGGTGAGAGTGCGAGAGGGCCTTCCCCAGTTAGTTAGGTTAGGGTGAGGAGCAGGTAAGCTCGGGTGGCAACTACAGTGGTGGAGGTGTGCAGGTGGGTAGACCTGTTGCGGATATGGAATTTGGCCTCCATATCCGCTTGTAAATATTCCCCTATTTCCCCAATACTCCCCAACTATCCCCAATCCCCCATTCCCTAGTCCCATTGTCTGTAAACAACACTCTGTAGAACCGACCTTCCCCTCTTTCCCCCATTAAATGTCGTACCCAGGTCCACCGCATCTCACGTAGACAACTGTCGGACATCTTGCTAGTTATTCTTAGTCTATGTCAGTTAAGGACTCGTTTCCATTAATTCTGACTCTTCGTTGCACCAGAATGTGATTGTATGGCACCAGTAGTGAGTTTAGGACCTCCCAATACCTCCCCCCAACCTCATCTCCGCATCCTCTCATCATCTCATGGAACAACAACAACTACAACCACAGCAGGGGCGGCGCGGCCGCGGTGCGGGGAGTGGGCGTCCTCCCTCCGGCTCGGTTAGCCGCCATGGCCCATGTGCTCCAGGTTACGGGGTTACCACGAAGGGGCTGGCTGTCAGCTCCTCGTCAAGGGCGGAGCCCGGTAACCCCCCCGCACCCAATGAGAAGCAACGGGCCGATTCCATCTGGGGCGGAGCTAACGAGCCGAGGGCGTGTCACTCCCCGCCGGATATACGCGACGACTAACCGGATGTGAGGTCAGATGCGCCTGAACTACGGAGAGCAAAGGACGCCACCCCCAGCGCGACGATACCTCCCCGCATCTTTGGACCGGACCGGGTCGATTCTGTCCTTGAGCCAAGAGTGCACCTGGAGCCATCGATTCTGCCTTTCCTTGCCATCAATCCCCGTGTGAGTCAGTTTTGTCCTGTTTATCTGTCGTCTGTCAGGGCTAAGATAAGACCGTGTTTAAGTGCCCACCTTTCTATGCCGTCTCTCTTGTCTTTGTAATCTAACCTTCCGCAATATTATAACCTCCTCCGGAGGTCTTGAGAACCGTACCCCTGGTGTCGTGTCATTTTAAACCCAGCCGTGTGTCCTTTCCTCAATTGATCTAGCGTAGCGCGATTCGGCCAAAGTTCGGGTGGAATCGGGTAAGTTTGTTAGGTCGCGGTCACCAACCGCTCGGTCTACAACATCTAACCGCGATCTGTAACAATATATATATATATATATATATATATATATATATATATATATATATAAATATATATATATATATATATAAATATATATATATATATATATATATAAATATATACATATATATATATATAAATAAATAAATATATATATAAATATATATATATATATATAAATATATATATATATATATATATAATAATAATAATAATAATGCATTTATTTTATATAGCGCTTTTCAGGAAGCCCAAAGACGCTTTGACAGAGTGCAAAACATAATGCATAGCAAAACATAAAAACAATTGCAAAAAAAGAAGAATCAATAGGGAAATATTCAAAGCACAAAGGAGGGAGAAGGAGAGGAGATAGTCAGGGGTTAGATGATGTGGGTTAAATGTTGAATGCAGTGTTGAACAGATGGGTCTTGAGTGATGTTTTGAATGTGGTGAGTGAGGAGGAGTCTCTGATGGTGTGAGGTAGTGAGTTACAGAGGGTGGGAGCAGCGATGGAGAAGGCCCTGTCTCCCCAGGATCTGAATTTGGTCCGGATGGGGGGGGGGGGGGGGGTCAGGAGGTTGGTACCAGCAGAGCGGAGGTTGCGGGTGGGAGTGTGTCTGGAGAGGAGGTCAGCCAGGTAGGATGGGGCCAGGTTATGGAGGGCTTTGTAGGTCAAGAGGAGGATTTTGTACTGGATTCTCTGGGAGATGGGGAGCCAGTGAAGCTTGTAAAGGACGGGGGTGATGTGGTCACGGGTCCGGGAATGGGTGAGTAGACGGGCAGCGGAGTTCTGAATGTATTGGAGTTTATTGGTGATTGTTGAGGGTGAACCATAAAGGAGGCT
The DNA here is from genome assembly GCF_964187855.1 of Myxine glutinosa. Lineage (NCBI taxonomy): Eukaryota > Metazoa > Chordata > Myxini > Myxiniformes > Myxinidae > Myxine > Myxine glutinosa. The sequence goes on along the minus strand of NC_136273.1, from coordinate 37,518,879 downwards.
ATTGCAGTAGTCCAGACGGGAAGTGATGAAGGCGTGGATGAGGGTTTCTGCAGCCACGGAGGAGAGGGATGGACGGAGACGGGCGATGTTTTTCAGGTGAAAGAAGGCTGTCTTTGTGATCTGTTTAGTGTATTTGTCGAAGGAGAGGGTTTGGTCAAAGATGATGCCAAGATTCCGGATGTGAGGGGAGGTGGATACTGGGATACCGTCGATGTTGAGGGCAAAGTTATGGGTGGATTTTATGAGCGTTTTTGGGCCAATGATGATTATTTCAGATTTATCATAGTTAAGTTTGAGGAAGTTGATTTGAAGCCAGGATTTTATTTCAGTGATGCAGTTTGTCAGGATAGAGTGGGTGGCGGTGGAGATGGACTTGGTGGAGATGAAAAGCTGGATGTCATCGGCGAAGCAGTGGAATTGGAGACCATGACGGCGGATTAAGTGACTGAGGGGGGACAGGTAAAGGATGAAGAGGAGGGGGCCAATATATATATGTATATATAAATATATATATATATATATATATACATATATTTAAAAAAAAGAAAAAAAAAAAAAGAAATATATATACAAAGTATATATATATATATATATATATACTCAAAGGCAAAAGTTATTGTGACACACAAACAACAAACAGAATCAGTGTTAAACTTTTACTGCCGCGAATGAAATGTTATTACATGGAAAGACAAATGTTTCAAGGTGTGGTAACGATCAACAGTCCATAAGAACAGTGCACCTGGCATAAGCAAATGAGCCACAACACAAGAGGGGGTTCACAAGCAAGTTCACACAGTCAGTAGCGAGTGTGTCCACCTTGTGCATTGATGCAGGCCTGGCACCTTCGCCTCATTGAGGCCATTAAACGTCGATGAAAGTCCTTGGGAAGATCATTCCATATCCGAGGAAGGATTTGGTGGAGTTCCTGCAGCGTTTTTGGAGGATTCGGATGACGTCGTAAACGTCGCTCCATTTCATCCCAGACGTGTTCAATGGGTGACAAATCAGGGGATCTTGCAGGCCAGGGTAACACATTAACATTGTTCTGATTAAGATACTGCTGTACAACTCGAGCAACGTGTGGTCTGGCATTATCGTGTTGAAACGTCACTCTAGGGCCGTTCTGTTGCAAAAACGGTAAAGCGGCCATTTGCAAAATCTCGTCTCGGTACCTCACAGCATTCAAGTTCCCCTCAATCACAATCATTGGCGTTCTTGCTGCAGCTGTTATCCCACCCCAGATCATAATGCCCCCACCTCCAAAACGATCCCCTTCCAGAACACATGGCCTGATGTAACGTTCACCTGTGCACCTGTAGGCACGTGTCCTACCGTCAGCTCGGTGAAGCTGTGCCAAATGGTGTTTCTATGGACGTTGAATCGACGAGCAACATCACGCTGCGAGGTACCAGACTGAAGCATACCTATAGCTCTCCATCTGTCATTTTCCCCGAGGCGTGGCATGTCGAACTTATTCCAGAACGATGAATAGAGGTGTTTTTCTGACTTCTGCACTTCTTAAGACTGCATTGAGTGGAAATGATAAGCGTCTGGTTGTCTGGCCTTTTAAAGTGAACATTGCTGGCCATTTTTCTCGAATATGTCATGCTTCTTGCAAATTTCATGCAATTCGAACAACAACTGCTTGGTTGCGTTTCTTCGACCATTTTAACACACTCTTTCTCTGGTTCAAATCCAAAAATTCATTCACAAGATTACCAATGAAAAAATTCCATGTCACACTAACTTTTGCCTCTGAGTATATATATATATACAGGGGGCTGCAAAAGTAGGTATACAGTAATGAAAAACAAAACGTGTGCACACACAGAACGTATTTTATTGATTATACAAGCATATCAATAATAACATATCAATAATAAACATATTAATCGCTAAATTACATATTACAAATAATTACATTTACCTAAATTACAAATTACAAATAATTACATAAACGTAATACTGGTATAATCCTTACTGTATACCTACTTTTGCAGCCCCCTGTATGTGTATATATATATATATATATACACAGTGCATTCAGAAGGTATTCAGACCCCTTCACTTTTTTCACATTTTGTTCTGTTGCAGCCTTATGCTGAAATCGTTTAAATTCATTTTTTCCCTCATCAATCTACACTCATTACCCCATAATGACAAAGAGAAAAGAAAGCCCACTTGAAGTTTGCGAAAATAACCGAAAGGACTCTCAGACTGTGAGAAACAAGTTTCTGTGGGCTTTCATGTGTCTTTCACTGAGGAGAGGCTTCTGTCTGGCCACTCTGCCATAAAGCCCAGATCGGTGGAGTGTTGCAGTGATGGTTGTCCTTCTGGAAGTTTCTCCCATCGCCACACAGGATCTCTGGAGCTCAGCCAGAGTGACCATCGGGTTCTTGGTCACCTCTCTTACCAAGGCCCTTCTTCCCCGATTGCTCTGTTTGGCCGGGCGGACAGCTCTAGGAAGAGTCCTGGTTGTTCCAAACTTCTTCCATTTAAGAATTATGGAGGCCACTGTGATCTTGGGAACCTTCAATGCAGCAGAGATTTTTTGTAAGCTTCCCCAAATCTGTGCCTCGACACAATCCTGTCTCTGAGCTCTGCAGGCAGTTCCTTCGACCTCATGGCTTGGTTTTTGCTCTGATACGTATTGTCAGGTGTGAGACCTTATATAGACAGGTGTGTGCCTTTCCAAATCATGTCCTTTCAATTGAATTTACCACAGGTGGACTCCAATCAAGGTGTACAAACATCTCAAAGATGATCAAGAGAAATGGGAGGCACCTGAGCAAAATTTCAAGTGTCATAGCAAAGGGTCTGAATACTTATGTAAATGTGATATTACAGTTTTTTCTTTCTAATAAATTTGCAAAACTGTGCACTGTGATTCTGAAATCCTGATTTCTCTTTGTCATTTTGGGGTATTGAGTATAGATTGATGAGAGAAAAAATGAATTTAAACGATTTCAGCATGAGGCTGCAACATAACGAAATGTGAAAAAAGTGAAGGGGTCTGAATACTTTCTGAATGCACTGTATATATATATATATACAAACACACACACACACACACACACACACACACACACACATACCCTGGTCGGACGTGGTTGTCGGTACCGGTTGTTGTAGAAATGAACCCTCCAGTTCAGATCCAATGATGGATATTGACTTCACCTTTTCTTTTCATCGACCTTGGATGCGTGTTTCTGCTTTCAACTATTATTATCAAGAGAAAACCCAATGAGAATGCCGACGTGACAAAATATGCTGCACGACACTATGAATACACACACAACATCTCAAGTTCCAGGAAGCAAGGTGAAGTGAAAACCACACCTGAACTGTTCTAAACAAGCCAAAATATGCCTCATTTGCATGACACAACACATCATTAGGTGGGTCATATGTTTGTTTCCAACATCTCGGCTCATGAAAGAGTGATGGGATGGAGTAAAAAGGCAACAAACTCAGACTGACACTGCAAAGTAAGAGCATTGGGTTTGGAGGGAGAGTTAATGGGGTAGATATAATCGCACAGTAGGAATTGGTTTGAAATAAGATGTTGGTGCTCCACCTGCTTGGAGCCCTCAAGGGAAGTGTGTGATTGAACCGTCTCAGGAAGGTGGGGAGTCGGGGTGTGGGAAAAGCCTTGATCTTGAGAATTAAATTTGATTGATCAATCAAGATCAACAGGGACCAAGTGGGAGAAAATCTCAACCAAACTGAGTTCACAAATACTGCAAGACAGACACCTCCACAGAGTTTGAGCATCACTCTTTGATAAGTGTTTCTGCCTTCAAGTTTCATTTGATAAGACCAAATTCGCTTAAAATTTAAGCGCATTCACCATGTACATGTGTACGTGTACACACACACACACACACACACACACACACACACACACACATTCCTGCAACACACACACACACACTTCAGACAAACACAGCATCTGCTCTTGGGGGCAGTGACGTAATTCTCCAGTGGCAATCTAGGGTCAGTGACGTCATGATTACGTCACATTTCTCTCCACAAAGTAAGGCATATAACATCACTTTTCACGTATGACGTCGCATACGATATCACAGCGAGGAATATGACGTCATATGGTGATGTCACCTTTCTCTTCACACAATGAGGTACTTAAGAATAAATCTCTTCCAGTTGATGCCAATCCAAATGGCTCATCTATGCTCTATCCATTTAAATGGTCATCATCAAGCAAGGAAGCAGTACATACCATTTTAAAATCCTTTATGACTCGGCAGGGATCACAATTGAACCCCCAAATCTACCGGCCTCAGAGACGAGGCAACAACAACAACAACATGCATTTTAAGGCCATTTTCCCTGCTAGAGCAGGGGTTAGCCTTGCGGTCCCCATGACAATCTTCTCCATTTTGCCCTATTTTCTGCATCTCTCCTTGTTAACCCCCTTGCCCGCATTTCTTCTTCCACCATCTTTAGCCAAGTCTTTCTCGGTCTTCCCCGTCCTCTACTTCCTTCTACATTAATTTCCATCACTCTTCTCAACCAGTCACTTTCATCCTTCCTCAATACATGACCAAACCATCTCAACCTGTTCCTCTTCACAGCATCAATCACAGGCAATATTCCCATCATCTTTCGCAATTCATCATTTGTCTTCCTCTCTCTCAACGATACTCCGCACATCCATCGAACCATTCGCATTTCCACCCTTTCCAGCCTTCGTTTCTGCTCTACATTCATTACCCATGTCTCGCTCCCATAAATCATAACACTTCTCACACATGCAGCATACACCTTTCCCTTCAGCTTCAGCGACACTCCCCTCCTCATCAGCATGCCACTCAGTTCCCGAAACTTCTTCCATGCACATCTCACTCGAGCAACCGTTGCCGAGTTTGATCCACCTTCTCCATTCAGCATGTCTCCGAGGTAGCAAAATGTTTTCACACCTTCCAGCTTCACGCCGTCTCCAAGATCCAACTCAACATTTCCTCCATCTGCAGCTCCCTCTGTGCACACCTTACATTTGAATGTAGCTGCCACACTGGTAAATGACCCTCTCAGACCACTACATTTTTGATGAACCCACTCAGCACACATTGTACATTGAATGGAGTTCACTCCGACACCCTTCCTGCACACAGCACACGGCCACTTCCCAGTTCTTTCCACCTCACCACATGTTTTACCACTTGCCATCACCTTCGTCTTTCCGATATTCACCTTCAGACCTTTTGTCTCCATACATTCCATCCACTTGTTCATCTTTTCCTTCAGTCCATCCATACTTTCCGCAATCAACACCAGATCATCTGCATACAACAACTCCCACGGTAAACCCTCCTTTACGTTCTGAGCCAGCACCTCCATCACAGCTACAAATAGTAGTGGACTTAGTACGGACCCCTGATGCACTCCCACCTTCACCTCAAACTCACCACTGTTCCCGTCCTTCGTCCTTACAGCTGTGCGCGCTCTTTTGTACATTGCCATCACTACTCTGATCAACCATTCCTCCACTCCTAACTTCCTCAATGCCCATGTCAATACTTTGCGTGGAACCCTATCGAATGCTTTCTGCAGATCAACAAACCCAAAAAACAACTTCTTCCTCTTCTCCATGTACTTCTCCTGCAACTGCCTCACAATGAAAAGCGTGTCTGTCGTTCCTCTTCCTGGCATAAATCCAAACTGCATTTCGTCGATCTTCACTTTCTTCCTTATCCTCCTCTCCAACACCCTTTCCAATACCCTCATTCCATGCTCCAATAACTTTATCGCTCGGTACGAGCCACACTCCAGAGGGTCACCTTTCCCCTTGTATAGAGGGACGAGGGTACTCAGTTCCCAATCCACTGGAATGCGGCCTTCTTTCACCACCAGATTACAGATCTCTGTCATTCTCTTCACACCACAACTTCCTGCTGCCTTCAACATATCTCCCACAACTCCCGTTGGCCCTCCAGCTTTTCCACTCTTCATTGCTTTTATCGCTTCCTCAACTTCCTTCTCAGTTATCTTCTCTGCCGGTCCTAAAACTGGGTTACTCTCTGTGTTGCCATCCCATTCATTCTCTATATTCAACAGCATTTCCATATATCTTTTCCATCTTCCTTTAATTCCATCTGGGTCGACAACAATTTGTCCCACTTCATCCTTCAATCAACCCACCCCCATCACATCACACCTCTCTTTCGCTATCTGCTTTGCAATCCTGAATACTGCTTTCTGACCCTCTTCCGAATCCAAGCGTTCTCCGAACATTTTCCTACATGCCTCCTGCGCCTTTGCTACCTCTTTCTTTGCAGCCTTCCTGGCTGCCTTATAACTTTCATGCTCTGCTGTTTCTGCTGCCGTACCCTTCGCCTTCTGCCACTCCTTGAACTTCTTCCTCTTCTCGTCAATCCTCTTTCCAACTTCATCATCCCACCACCATGTTTCCGAGTGCCTCGGTGGTCCTTTTGTCCATCCACATACCTCACCAACGGCTCCCAACAGACTAGATTTCATTGACATCCAACCACTTTCAAGCTCAACCACATCATCCTCTACCCTACTCAGCCTCTCTTTTAATGCCTCCCTTACTGTCACCTCTTTCAACCTCCACACCTTCATTCTCGGTTGGTACTTCACCCGCCGAGCTCTCCTCGCACCTTTCACCCTTATGTCGCAGACAACCAAGTGGTGCTGTGAAACAGCCTCCTCCCCCGGGATCACCTTTGTGTCCCGGAGGTGCCCCCTATCTCGCCTACGCACCATCAGGTAGTCAACGGTTGTCGTCGACCCACCTGACGTGTATGTAACAAGCTTATTATCCTCTTTCTGGAACTGAGTATTACAAATCAACAAATCAGCTCCATCAGCAAACTCCAAAATCCTTTCACCTTCTCCATTTCTCACACCATATCCGTAACCCCCATGAACTCCCTCAAAACCATCCATACTCCTTCCCACATGTCCATTCAGGTCTCCTCCCACCACAACAACTTCCTCATCTTTCACGTTTTCCATCAGCTTCTCTATCGCACACCAGAACTTGTCCTTCTCTTCATCGCTTCGACCAATCTGCGGAGCATATCCAGAGATGACGTTCACCAAGAGCTTTCCAATCATCATTTTCACCATCATCAACCTATCACTCACTCTCGTCACACTCACCACACTGTCTACAAACTCCTCAGAAAACAGGACACCAACACCATTCACGCCCTCCAGGCACCCTTGCCACACAAACTTGTATTTCTGTCCCTGCGTACCCTTCACCATTCTCACACCACTTCCCTTCCATCTCGTCTCCTGCACACAACATATGTCCACTCTTCTTCTGACCAATACTTCCACCACTTCTCCTGATCTCCCTGTCATTGTCCCTACATTCCATGTCCCAAACCTCAGAAACCGATCTCCACTTCGGGCTGCACCCTGCCCATATGTACTTGTAATTGTCATGGTTCTCTTTTTGAGGCGATGTTTTTATGGCCGGATGCCCTTCCTGACGCCAACCCTCTTAGTCGTCTCTTACGACACGCAGGGATACGGTGTACCTATTCTGACCAGGGTACACACTGGGAAACGTTTAAAACATGGAAATTCTGGGGGGGGGGGGGGGGGGGGAGGGGGGGAGGGAGGGCGGCGTCAGCATCACGGCTGCGGTTTAAACATATTCTAACAATATCCAAACAGAACCATGATAACCATGAAAAACAATCTGGGAAAAGTCTCCAAGCGAGAACGTGAATTTGAGAAAGAAGGAGCAGAGGTGGAAGAAAAACGAGATACAGGGGGCGGGGCACAAGTCGAGACGAGGAGGAGAGCGAACAAGCACGTGTCCGGGAGGAGAGAAAGAATCAATATGGAATTCTTTGTCTATCCGTTTGTCCTGTTTTTAAAAACGCCGGACAAAGGGTAAGATGCCCGCGAGAGGCAGGGGGGAGAAATGAAAATCAAAGAAACAAGCAAATACTATGAAGGAAAGAACTTACACTCACAAAACACCGACAGGGGGAAGGGAGCCCGGAAAGACCAGGCCGCGCACGACGCGCGAATAAAAAACGACCAATCACACACAAATCCGCAACAACCACAAACCAAAACTAAACAGAAACACACAACAACACACACACAACAAAACAACCAGCGGAAACCCGACAAAGACACGAATGGGAAAACACTCAAACTTCGATGCCGTGGAGAGATCGAAGCAAGCCTCGTCGCCCGAGGGACCAGAAGTGATCACTCAGAGACGAGGCATTAACTGTAATTTCACAAAGTATGTTAACGTTGATCAAAGGTATGGGAAGCAAGAAGAAGCTTGATCTGCACGTTATGCTCTGACGAAAGGCGTTCTCTGTTTCCGATGGCAGTTGCCATACCTCGATCAACCGTCCATTGATTCCATCCGTTGCTCCACCTGTTTGCCAATGGAGTGGCACCAGTTTTCCATTCTACAATCCATAACTTATAGCCCATGGGCCCCAGCTGCACTTTTTGTTGCGGAGAGTTGTAGCTAATTTTTATTTTGAAATTCTCACAATGGCAAACAGGTACAGTAATGGTGTACTGATGCCACACTTGCCAGGAGCCAATCACAGTGCACCTAGCCTCTTATAGCCAATCAGTGGCGTCTTGGGACTTGTCAGGTGAAGCATAGTTCAAGCTTGCTCTCTCAGGGCATCCATGTGGATAATGAAAATGTTTTGGTCTGAATCAAACAAATGTGACCCTGCACTTCCAGGGTCCTTGACAAAATGAATATGATATCATTTCCAACTTTACGTGGTTGCAGAGAAAACGAATTTAAAAGCGAATAAAGGTGAAAAAAAGTGAACGCGGGGGAAAAAAAAAATGAGGCCCTCGGCCGATGTTCCACAACATGGTCAAGGCTGATTGTGGACATGTATTCCTAGGACATATACCTATATAATATATATTGGACACCACTAATACTGTGGGCACCGGATAGTAAGGAGAAACAGGATGTGATGCACATAGCCCCTTGAGAGGGAGAAGGAAAAGGAGATAAAGTGAGAGGAGGAAAAGGAGAGGAAGAAGCAAAAGGAGAGTGAAGCGGAGGATGGAGCAGTACAATTAGAGGGAGAGCAAGAAAGAAAAGGAGAGGAAGAGGGAATAATATTAGTGATGTCATCACTTACCTCAAATTGTATCGATCAATCATTGGAAACACCTTGGAGAAAACCTTAATCATACTGAATCCACCAATCTTGCAAGGGAGAGATTAACCCCAATCATGTAAGTGAGATTAACCCACACCCCAATCTCTCCTCCGCCAAAATTTGCAGGTTTTCCTCCTGAGAGTTTCCTTCTGTCTGTATCCATCTTGTCCACCCCATGCGTCCTTTCCTACCACCATTCCATCCCAAAACCCTTTTTTTGTCCAAATCTGCCTCTATCTTAGTCTCAACTCTGCTGTCGGTGCTTAAATTCCTCCCTCTCTCTCTTTGCTGTTCCTTTTGTCCTGTTGCATCCTGATCGATTCAGTGAACAAATCCTCGCTCTTCCATTGAGCCTCGACTAGCTATGCATTCAAAAAAGTGCTCTTCAGGAATTAACAAAAGGACAACAACCTCAAAGTGAAAGTAAAGTCATTGCTGGAGTGTTGAGGATCCAATGCGAGGCGAAGGGCACAGTAAGTTCCCATCACGGATGAGGAATCCTGCTGGGAATGCTGCATGGCAACAGCTGTGCCTTGCTGTGGACTTGATCAATGGAAAATCCAAAGAGTACCGGAGTTTGATTGCTACAAGCCTACCGACTGCAAGGTTTCAAGGTTTGAAGGCTCTCTAATACTCACGGTATCAGACAAAGCAGTGGTACGTAAGGCTGATGGAACGTATGTACACATTCCTGTTTATAAAAATAATTAAAAAGTCATCATTGCTCTTGCTGACTTTCCCAAGTGGAATCGAAGTTAAAAAGCTGCTGCCTTCTAATCTCTTATTATCCTTCTAAAAACTCCTCTAATGATAGTCGTCCAGGAGCCAGAATCTGCTCAAAATGGTTTCGTGCAACACCCACTACACAGTTGGTTTGTCACTTCCAGGTGATTGGGGAACATCTATAGAACGAATCCAGCCCTGATGTACAGTTGAATTGTGGCAGCAACAATAAATGGCAGCCACTTTTCTATGAGGGGGGTGGTGTCCGAGGCGTAAATCTGAGATTTTGATGGATCTCATTTATTTATTTTTTCTCTTAGCCCCTACAGGCAAGATACATCCAATTTTGTTGTGACAGTTTCATTCATGAGTATGAGACATCTATATGTGTATGCTATAAAATAGTTTTATATTTCGCATGTCATAGCTGTTCATATAATTATGCAAAAATAATATCGCCTAATTCGAGGAATTCCCGAAATTTCCGTCAGTGCAGATCGAGATATCTTTGGCAGATTACTCATTGTTGCTAAAGCACGTGATGTCAACCTCAAGGAAGTCCTCGCACATGAACTATCATCTGTGCCTTATGCATTGGCACATTCTGACGGCAGTATGCGTAAGAATGTGAAGAGTGATCTGCTAGCAGAGTTGGAAACAAAAGCTGATGTGTTGCCAAATCTTCCATATAATGAAGCACCACTACCCACTGCTAATGTCATTGATGCGATGGCATTGGTCCAAATGGTAAAATCTGGCGGCACTAAGACATTTGGCCAATTGGCAGAGAAGTATTATGATCTGATATCAGCACCATTTGGGAAGAATGGCTGCAACAGGGTAGATGTGGTCTTTGATCGCTACGATCACCCTTACTCTATCAAGACCGGAGAACGCATGCGACGAGGGTCTTCTACAGAACTGGAGATTAAGATATTGGGACCCAGTACGCCTCTACCTAAACAATGGGACAAATATATACTTAATCCAAACAACAAAGCAAATCTATGTGCATTCCTATGTGATCGATGGTGCCAAACTGCACCAGAAAAACTAGCACCAGGCAATCAGCTGGTCCTCGGTGGTGGCTTCAAGAACGGAAAGGAGTGCAAGCTGATCGTAAGAGGGCATGTGACTAAACTCTCACCTCTGGAGCCTGACCACGAAGAAGCAGACACCAGGCTTCTTCTGCATGCTCACAATGCGTCATATGACCACCCACAGGTGATCGTGCAATCACCAGATACTGACGTTGCAGTCATATGCATACACATGTACGCCACAATGAGATGCCAAAAACTTTGGTTTCGTACTGGAATAAAGCAAAAGTTACGACACATACCAATCCACGAAATAGTCTTGGCCATTGGTCCAGAAGTATGCAAAGCACTCCCATCATTGCATGCACTAACAGGAAGTGACACGACGAGTGCCTTCAGTGGAATTGGTAAGAAGACAGCTTTGAGGAAACTTCAGGACGGTAAAGACCACCATCAGAAAGTGTCACAACTGGGAGATATTATCCCACCGACAGAGGATACTGTCTGTGCTTGTGACGGTTCATATGCTCCCTGTACACAACAGCTCAGGCAGCAGGTGACACGGCGGACGAAATCAGATATTGGATGTTCTGCCAGAAAACACAGAAGAGTGAATGCCTACCACCAACATCTGACAGTATTAGGCAACACATTTATCGAGCTAACTATCAGTCATTCATCTGGAAGAAGTCATTGCTCCCCAACCAAGCACTACCAAAGCCAGATGGTAATGGATGGAACATCGAAGATGGAACTCTCCAGCCCGCCCTCATGACCAAAGACCCTGCTCCAGTTGGACTAGTTGAGCTGACCGCGTGCAAGTGCAAAGTGTCTGCATGTCAACGCAGCCACATATGTGCCTGCAAGAACAATAACATGCCATGCACAGAAGCCTGCACTTGCATGGGAGGTGAACAATGCAAAAACCCAAACAAAGAACCTACCACAAGCGACTCAGAAGATGATGATGAGGAAGATTAATGATGGCATTTTCGTGATTTTATACCACTTAGAGGATGATTCAGTAGCAAAATATGTGCGTTTATTTTAATAATACAACAAATAACAGTTATACGTTAACATTGTAATGTTCAGTGAATGACTATGGTTATGATACGCAGCCAGATTTGACCTGGTGAGATATTTTTGCTGAGATTACTTGTGGACTTTTGGTCATAACAGGAGTGGGGTTGATGATTTAAGGGGAAATGAAATCTATATTTTTCTGACTTTACTTAAGGATTGCCCAATTTTGTTTCTTGAAAAGATCATAAAGACATATCATATTACAACCATAACCGCATTTGAACAACATAAAGATGATATTGCATAATTACAGTCGAAAAGCAAAAACTACATATTTCAGCGATTTTGTGTGTTTTGGGTATAATACAAGGTATAATAATAATTTTTTTTAATCATACTTGAACAGCATAACGAAAATCCCCTCATACTTCCCACTATCCTTTTAATTATAATGTTGAAGAATCCCTATTGGAAGAGCTGAAAAAACAAAAATTCAAAAAAAATAGTCAATTTCGAGCTTTACGCGACCCCCTTAATAGAAAAGTGGCTGCCATTTATTGTTGCTGCCACAATTTAACTGTACATCAGGGCTGGATTTGTTCTGCAGATGTATCCCAAGCACCCTGAAATGACAAAACAACTGTGTAGTGGGTGTTGCACGAAACTCATTTTCTAGGCCTCTCTTGAAAACTGGCTCCTGGACTATAAAGATGGAGAGGACAGTTACAAAAAGTGCTCCTCGAGCACTAAAATAAAATAAAATAATAATCCTACATAGGAAAATGGCAAACCTCTAGATCACGATATTTTAAACTCTTTTTATCCAAACAAGCTGGCTCCGGATGAAGCTAACACATCACTGAGGAATGGCAAGAGAAAGTCCCAAGAGAGCAGCTTGTGTTTACAGGAATAAAGCTCACCAATCTGGATGTCATGGGGAGAAACATCTTCGAAAGAGTTACGAGTGAAAGAAGCTTTGGAGCCGCACATCATCCCAGCTGGTCTCTCCAGGAGTTGGGAACTCGAGGGCGGTGACCGGCCGCCCATGGCTTTCCAATTAGAATTATTGAGGCATTCGATACGAGAACACAAACCATTCATTTAGGGAAGGATATTGGCAATCAGTGGCTTTGAATAGTCAGTCTCTCCTTTTGGTGCACAAAGGGAGGCCGACAGTGAATCATTTGGGCAACGATTGCAAAATGGCAAAGGAAATCAGAAGCATTGTTCACATCCTGACAGTCGTCTACATGATGTGCATTCAAAAACAAAAACTATTACTTTTGTACCTCATCCCTGATTGTTGTGAGAAACTCAGAGACTAAGCTTGTGTAACACAACAGAGGTGGGGAAATGGGCTTCACATCAAAGGTCTCACAACAACTCTTCCATTGTCATATTTTGTTTCCTGGTGCTCGATGCCCATTGGTCTCCACAATACTTTATCAATATCACTTTATACGTAACATGGTTTTGTTTAAAGTTTGATTACCAGGTCCTGGTAGAAGTATCACACTTTTTCACAGGTGATAAAGTTGGTTTTCATCAAGCAAAACATTTGTGTGAAGCATCAGCACAACTGGTTAAGTTTGACCAATACTGCTTAACCTCCCAGTGAACGATGATGTTTATCCTTCCGGCAGCCAATGAGGTTTATCCCTCCAGTGATCGATGATGCTCATCCTTCCAGTGGCCAGTGAGGCTCATCCTTCCAGTGGCCAGTGAGGCTCACCCTTCCAGTGGCCAGTGAGGCTCATCCTTCCAGTGGCCAGTGAGGCTCACCCTTCCAGTGGCCAGTGAGGCTCATCTTTCCAGTGGCCAGTGAGGCTCATCCTTCCAGCAGCCCATTAGGCTTATCCTTCCAGTGATCGATGATGCAAATCCTTCCAGTGCCCGATGAGGCTTATCCTTCCAGCAGCCGATGAGATTTATCCAGCCAGCGGCCTATGAGACTAATCTTGCCGGCGGCTGATTAGGCTTCTCGTCAAGTAGCCAATGAGATTTATCCTTCCAGTGGGTGATGAGGCTTATCCTTCCAGCAGCCCATGAGGCTTATCCTTTCAGTGGTCGATGAGATTTATCCAGCCAGCGGCCCATGAGACTAATCTTGCCGGCGGCCGATGAGGCTAATCCTTCCAGTGTCCGATGAGGCTCATCCTTCCAGTGTCCGATGAGGCTCATCCTTCCAGTAGCTGATGAAGTTTATCCATTTGGCAGCCGATGAGGCTAATCCTTCCAGTAGCCCATGAGACTTATCCTTCCAGTGCCCGATGAGGCTCATCCTTCCAGTGCCCGATGAGGCTAATCCTTCCAGTAGCCCATGAGACTTATCCTTCCAGTGCCCGATGAGGCTCATCCTTCCAGTAGCCCATGAGACTTATCCTTCCAGTAGCCCATGAGACTTATCCTTCCAGTGCCCGATGAGGCTCATCCTTCCAGTAGCCCATGAGACTTACCCTTCCAGTGCCCGATGAGGCTCATCCTTCCAGTGCCCGATGAGGCTAATCCTTCCAGTAGCCCATGAGACTTATCCTTCCAGTGCCCGATGAGGCTTATCCTTCCGGCGACCGATGAGGCTTATCCTTCCGGAGGCCGATGAGGCTCATCCTTCCGGCGGCCGATGAGGCTCATCCTTCCGGCAACCGATGAGGCTCATCCTTCCGGCGGCCGATGAGGCTCATCCCTCCGGCGGCCGATGAGGCTCATCCCTCCGGCGGCCGATGAGGCTCATCCCTCCGGCGGCCGATGAGGCTCATCCCTCCGGCGGCCGATGAGGCTCATCCCTCCGGCGGCCGATGAGGCTCATCCCTCCGGCGGCCGATGAGGCTCATCCCTCCGGCGGCCGATGAGGCTCATCCCTCCGGCGGCCGATGAGGCTCATCCCTCCGGCGGCCGATGAGGCTTATCCTTCCGGCGGCCGATGAGGGTTATCCTTCCGGCGGCCAATGAGGCTTATCCTTCCGGCGGCCGATGAGGCTCATCCCTCCGGCGGCCGATGAGGCTTATCCTTCCGCCGGCCGAAGAAGTCCCATGAACAAACTGCATGTAAAGCCACAACTGATGGTACGTTAGCTCAATGCATCACGTGGTGTTCCCCTCCTCACTCTGCTTCACATTACCTTGCCAATTCCACCATAATCAGGCTTCTTGTGGAAGCCCAGTTAAAGCTGTCTTATGTCTGACCTTAAACGGTAATTCAAATCACCAAATGGCCACTTTAGCCCTTTCTCTTTGTAAGCAAAGGTTATAAACTAAATCAAAGCGTCAATTATTGACTTCTAGATCTCATATCATGGACCACGTGTCAAAGAGCGATAGCAACCTGGCACCTTTTGCACCATTACATTTTGAGTCTTTGAAAAGAGCAAGCCAAGGTATAATTCATCATCACGAGCTAAAGTGAGAATGCTCCTTGACATACCAACATGGTGTACTCACAAATAATACACATGGAAATGACCACGATCCATATGCCCTGATATGATCCCCTTTTTTTAACGAAAACAATGTAGCTGATCTTAACAATCAGTTGAAAAAAAAGTCAGAACTCATCTCCCAACTTTCGTCGTTTGTGTACGTTTATTATGTCATATTTCCTTTTATGAAGAGATGAGTCGTCTCCTACACCCTGAACAAATTACAAACAAGTGCAGATACATTCAAAGTACACCACCCCATGCCAAATAAATAAATATCATCCTCCAGCATGGCAGAGCTGTACAGTAATTGATTGATTAATTGCATAACTAAAATCAATAAATAATGATCATGAAATATTTTCTTAATCAATTGGCTAATAGCATACCTAAACCACCAGTGCTTCATCCAAAGCTGTAACTTTTTGAAAAATAGTCAAATTATTCGAAAAAAATAATTAATTAATTGATTAATCAATAAATAATTAATTGATTAATTGATAAATCAATAAATCAAAAATATCCTTTAAAGCCACATCACCTGGTCACTGTCATGTCAAAATATTAGCTTCTTAGCTCAAAAGGTGCCTGAGATATTGCTCAGATGAGAAAGAAAATAAATAAATGATTATATAATAATGAAAATGAATAAATAATAATTAAAAAATAATTAAATAAGTAATCAATTGGCTAATAGAATACCGAAACCACCACCGTTTCATCCGAATCTGTAGATTTAAAAAGATTAAGTCATTAATTGAATAATTAAATAATTAATTGATTAATCAAAAAATCAAACAAAATAGCCTTTACAGCCAAATCACTTGGTCATTGTCATGTCCAAATATCAGCTTAGTAGCTCAAAAAGTGCCTGAGATATTGTCCAGATGAGAAAGGAAATAAATGAGAACTTAATTAATTGTTAGTAATTAAATAACTAATCAATTAATTGATTAATCAAAAAACAAAAAATACTGTTTTTGCAAAAGCTCTTGCTCACTATTGTGCCGAAATTTCAGCTTCCAAACTCAAAGAATGGCTGAGATATCACCCGGATAAACAAACAAGAAAGAAAGAAACCGGAGTGAAAACTGAGTACTCCCTTTCAGAGCGCATAATCGCTGGGCCCCCTCCGATGCCCGGCGATGATGTCATGCAGCGCCTGGTGATGGAATAGGAAATGAGCGGTGAATAAAAAAAAAAATGAGAGGAGAATTGTTGCCAACCTATGGGTTTTTTAAATCTGTGCTCTATCCTTTTTACATGCTGCGATTCAAGCAAGAAGCACGGACCATTTTTGAAGTCTTTGGTATGACTCGGCCGGGGTTCAAACTATCGCCTCCCCGCACTCAGAGCAGACGCTGTAACCATGGCAACACAGAAACTGGTCAATTATTGTCCAAATGGCGAGTTATAGCAAATATTTCATTATTTGATATGGATTAGCTAACAACAACAGCCTTTTCTCAAAGATAAATAAAATTGCTACGCATTCCTATGCAACCACCACAATCCCTGGGACACAACCGAGCATCCTGATTAACATTTATAAAATGACATGACAAGCTTCTCAAGCTCAGCAGTATCTCAGATTGTAAAGTCTGAAGATGGTTTACAACTGATGTATTCCCATCAGTTTTACAGATACTTACAGTCATGTGAAAAAGTAAGTACACGCCATGTAAAGTTTTGACTTTTTCAACATATTTCAACATACAGCTATTTGATCTTCATTTCAACAATACTGATAGATAAAGGTGATATAATATAACAAATATCATGAAACATTTACATTTTGTAGTCCATTGTATAATTTAAATAAACATAAATGCAAATTTCGCAAGTGGAAAAAGTAAGTACACCCCTACATTTATCACTACTTCAAATACCTAAAATTAGAATCAGGTGCACCAGCTCAGGTGCAAATGATTAGAACATCGTCAGAGAGGATCTTGGAGGAACCTGTCTTATTTAAACCTCAGACGTTTAGTTTGGTTTGCTCTTTGTTGTTGAAGTGTGCAGCGTCACCATGCCTCGATCAAAAGAGCTCTCTGAGGCCTTCAGAAAGAAGGTTATAGATGCCCACGAGTCTGGGAAGGGATTTAAAAAGATCTCAAAAAACAATCTGAAATCAATCATTCGACTGTCCAGAAGATCATCTACAAGTGGAGAAGATTCCAAACAACTGCCAACTTGTTCAGGCCAGGCCGCCCCAGCAAGTTCAGCCCGAGAGCAGACCCCAAGATGCTGAAAGAAGTCTCTAAGAACCCCAGAATGTCATCATGGGACCTACAGGTAGCTCTTGCCACTGTTGATGTCAAAGTGCACAAGTCTAACATGAGAAAGAGGCTGCACAAATTTGATATACATGGGAGGTGTGCCAGGAGGAAACCTTTGCTGTCCAGAAAGAACATCAGGGCAAGACTAAAGTTTGCCAATGAACACCTAGGCAAAGACCAGCACTTCTGGAACAATGTGCTCTGGACAGATGAGTCAAAGGTAGAGCTATTTGGCCACAGTACCAGAAGACATGTTTGGTGAAAACCAAAGACAGCATTTGACCACAAGAACCTGATACCAACTGTAAAGCATGGTGGTGGAAATATTATGGTTTGGGGCAGCTTTTCTGCATCAGGGCCTGGGCAGCTCACCATCATGGAATCCACTATGAATTCTTCATTGTACCAGAGGGTGCTTGAGGATAATGTAAGGCCATCTGTCGGAAAGTTGAAGCTCAACCGAGGGTGGACCTTGCAACATGACAATGACCCTAAACATACCAGTAAATCCACCAAGGAATGGCTGAAAAGAAAGAAATAGAGGGTTCTCGAATGGCCAAGTCAAAGCCCGGATCTAAATCCCATCGAGATGTTGTGGGGGGATTTGAAACGAGCTGTGCATGCAAGAAACCCCTCAAACATCGCACAGCTGAAAGAATTTGCATGGAGGAGTGGGCAAAAATTTCTCCCAGTCGATGTCAGAGACTGGTAGACAGTTATAAGAAATGCCTACTTGAGGTTGTTTCTGCCAAAGGGGGCAATACCACCTATTAGAGCCAAGGGTGTACTTACTTTTTCCACATGCGAAATTTGCATTTATGTTTATTTAAATTATACAATGGACTACAAAATGTAAATGTTTCATGATATTTGTTATATTATATCACCTTTATCGATCAATATTGTTGAAATGAAGATCAAATAGCTGTATGTTGAAATATGTTGAAAAGGTCAAAACTTTACATGGGGTGTACTTACTTTTTCACGTGACTGTATGTTTGATAAAGTGGTGAAAATAACTCCAAAAGACACTCGGCCATTTTAAACACACACTCGGTTTAGGAAATAAACGAATCCCCATTGTAATCACCAGTAGAGTACCTGCCCTATTGGTGATATTGTTCCAAGCGTGCAAAACGTTATTCTGACGCATCCTTTTATTTTGGTGGTGTATAGGCAACAGACCATTGACTCGATTGCTCTCGAAAATTAAAACTACCCCGGGTTACGTATATGAAGCAAAAACATGCGTACTGCTCATGTGCATATGCAGTCGTGGCCAAAAATATTGGGCACCCTTGCACTTTTTTCAAATAACTACATTTTCTCCAAAAATAAGTTCAAATTGACAAAAGTATTTGGCCTCCACAATTCTTTATTTCACTGTGAATATCACAGAAACTGTGTTTTTGATTCAGAACTTAATATATACTTTTAAATCAGAAAATAAAAAGAAATGGCATTGACAAAATTATTGACATCTGAGACTTAATATTTGGTAGTACAGCTTTGGGACAAAATAACTGCAGTCAAGCGCTTCCTATAGCCATAAATGAGCTTCCTACACTTCTCTACTGGCAGTTTGTTCCACTCTTCTTGTGCAAACTGCTCCAGTTCTCCCAGATTAGAATGTGCCTTCTCCCAACTGCTGTTTTCAGATCTCCCCACAGGTGTTCAATGCGATTTAGATCTGGACTCATTGCTGGCCACTTCAAACAGTCCAGCATTTTGTCTTGAACCATTCCTGGGTGCTTTTTGAAGTGTGTTTGGGGTCATTGTCGTGCTGCAAGACCCATGACCTTCGACGGAGACCCAGCTTTCTGACACTGGGTTGAACATTGCATGACAAAATGCCTTGGTAATTTCCTGATTTCATGATGCGTTGCACACATTCAAGGCACCCAGTGCCAGAGGCAGCACAGCAACTCCAAAAAATCACTGAACCCCCAAAAAATCACTGAACCTCCTCCATGTTTGACTGTGGGGAAGGTGTTCTTTTCTTTGAAGGCTTCATTTTGTTTTGTGTAGACATGGAGATGATGTGCTTTCCCAAAAAAGCTCTAATTTGGTCTTAGCTTTCCAAAGGACATTCTCCCAGAAGGAGTTTGGCTTGTTCAGGTGTGTTTTGGCAAACTGCTGTTGGGCTTTCTTAGCAGGGGGGTCCACCTGGGTCTACTACCATAGAACCCCCTTTCATTGAGTTGGCGACGGATGGTGCGAGTTGAAACTGTCGTACCTCGTGTCTGAAGATCAGCTTGAATCTGTTTGGCAGTTGATCGAGGTATTTTCTCCACCATTTGAACAATCCTTCGCTGCAATCTTCGATCAAGTTTTCTCTCGCAGCCACATCGAGGGTGGTTGGCTGCAATGCCATGGGCCTTAAACCTGCTGATAACATTGCGTACGGTGGACACAGCAACGTCAACGTCTCTGGAGATGGACTTGTAACCTTGAGATTGTCCATGCTTGGCTACAATCTTGTGTCTGAACCTCAGCTAATTCTCTAGTTTTTGTTCTTTTCTCCATGCTCATTGCGGGAAACACAGTGACACAAAACAGCAGAATGACTCCTTTTCTCTATTCAAACTGGCTGAATGAGTGATTTTTATATTGCACGCACCTGCAACTCACCGCAGGTGAGTTCAATTCCAAAGTAAATGTGAATCACCTGCTTGAAATCTAATTATTTCCAACAACTTCTAAAAGGTGCCAATAATTTTGTCCGGGCCATCTTAGGATTTCTGTGTGGAATAAACTAAAATTTAGTAATTTTTCCAGATTTTTTCTTCTCCACTGTAAACCAAAGAAATACATATGTGGATACCAAAAGATTTTTTAATTTCAACAATCTTCGAGAAGAAATGGTGCATTATTTGAAAAAAGTGCAAGGGTGCCAATATTTTTGGCCACGACTGTAAAATACATCATGGTTATATAGCTCAGATAATTCAAATTTTACCCACCCTCCCTGCAAAGAAAGAAAATACTAAGATGGACGAATTTGGTTTACAACATAGCCTGTAGGGCAATGCCGTCTGGAACAGCACTTGCCTGTCCCGTGTATGTATGTATGTCTGTCCCTCACAAACGTCCACCAATCAAAGCTGAGGATCTGGTCAAATGACAGGGGTACAGCGTTTAGGAACCATTACAGTTGCATATTTTACTAAAAGGAAATATAATAACCTTCTGTGGAATGTTTTGGGGTCCCAGCAGATGTCGTAAGAAATTTCATGTCGTAAGAAATGTCGGCCCATTCAGAAATTCCTCAATACAATTATGATTTTGAATTGAAATCGACATGGACATTGCTCCCGAATCTGGAAGTGAACATATGATGACGGTTCTCAAGTTTGCTAAATATCTCAATACGATCGTGATTTAACATTATATTTTGATATATCGATACCATAGTATTAATTTGTGATGGGAATGATGAATGATGCTGTTTGGAATGAAAATATACAGATATTGAGTTTAAAGCAGAATGAGGAAATGACGTCAGGGTTTCCATCCGGGACATTCGTGGATTTCCCATTTGCAGTTTCACCATTGACTGGATAGAGCAACATTCAGACTGACGTTTTTTGTTCAAGTCCTTCACGAACCTGCTGTCAATGCCTGGCATTTGACCGAAGGTGGCACAGGAATGTGGTGTTTATTGAACTTTTTTTTTTTCATATTTACACAATTTGCTAACTGCTAACCCCACCCAGGTCATACAATCCTTTTCAACTAAAGTATCAAACAAGCCTGGCTACGCCGTTGTTAGACTATCGGTCTTGTTTTTTGAGACTTAATGGAATCAAATGAAACTCACACATGCCCAACTGAAGAGTGCCCTCATTATTCCCTGAAAATTTCAGCTTCCTCGGTCAAATCCTCTTAGAGGAGCAGATGAAACATAGATAAAACATACATGCTGTACATACAACATACTTTCCCTCCATTATATGATATAGATAGTCGTTTTCAATCCACTGTGATCAAACATTTGGGAAAGCAGGCAAGTTACGTCGAGATTAAAATATTTTTACCATTTTCACTCAGACTTTGCAAAACCATTAAATCAATATTGGAACTCTTTATTCAGCAGTCAATTAATTAAAATGATCGTTTTACATCTCCTGGTAAGGGTTGTGTATGCCAAAGTGCTTCTTCCTAGACAGGTTCCTGCATTTATCCCGAATGTCATAATGGATTGCAGATCCTTCCCGCCTCGATCAACACTTCTTCACGACAAGCTGAGTTTTGTGATTCAAAGGATAGATTACATCAGCCGTCCATTAAGTGTCGATTATTCTGTGCAATTAATTAGCAGACTGTCCAGATTATGGACACTGCCGAATGAGTTATTGCAAACATTATTTATGGATGTATGTGTGTGCTGATTGGTGTGGTTTACACTGGGTGGTTTGATTGTGCTGGTTGATTTGGCTGTGCTGGTTGATTTGGTTATGGTGGCTGTTGTGATTATGCTGGGTGGTGTGGTTATGTCCGGTGGCGTGGTTACAGTGGGTACACTGTGGTTACGCAGGGTGGTTTGCTTGTGCTGGATGGTTTGGCTGTGCTGGGTGGTTTGGCTGTGCTGGGTGGTTTGGCTGTGCTGGGTGGTTTGGCTGTGCTGGATGGTTTGGCTGTGCTGGATGGTTTGGCTGTGCTGGATGGTTTGGCTGTGCTGGATGGTTTGGCTGTGCTGGATGGTTTGGCTGTGCTGGATGGTTTGGCTGTGCTGGATGGTTTGGCTGTGCTGGGTGGTTTGGCTGTGCTGGGTGGTTTGGCTGTGCTGGGTGGTTTGGCTGTGCTGGGTGATTTGGCTGTGCTGGGTGATTTGGCTGTGCTGGATGTTTTGGCTGTGCTGGATGGTTTGGCTGTGCTGGGTGGTTTGGCTGTGCTGGGTGGTTTGGCTGTGCTGGGTGGTTTGGCTGTGCTGGATGGTTTGGCTGTGCTGGATGGTTTGGCTGTGCTGGATGGTTTGGCTGTGCTGGGTGGTTTGGCTGTGCTGGATGGTTTGGCTGTGCTGGATGGTTTGGCTGTGCTGGGTGATTTGGCTGTGCTGGATGGTTTGGCTGTGCTGGGTGATTTGGCTGTGCTGGATGGTTTGGCTGTGCTGGGTGATTTGGCTGTGCTGGGTGATTTGGCTGTGCTGGATGGTTTGGCTGTGCTGGATGGTTTGGCTGTGCTGGGTGATTTGGCTGTGCTGGATGGTTTGGCTGTGCTGGGTGATTTGGCTGTGCTGGGTGGTTTGGCTGTGCTGGGTGGTTTGGCTGTGCTGGTGATTTGGCTGTGCTGAGTGGTTTGGCTGTGCTGGATGGTTTGGCTGTGCTGAGTGATTTGGCTGTGCTGGGTGATTTGGCTGTGCTGGATGGTTTGGCTGTGCTGGATGGTTTGGCTGTGCTGGGTGGTTTGGCTGTGCTGGGTGATTTGGCTGTGCTGGATGGTTTGGCTGTGCTGGATGGTTTGGCTGTGCTGGATGGTTTGGCTGTGCTGGATGGTTTGGCTGTGCTGGGTGGTTTGGCTGTGCTGGATGGTTTGGCTGTGCTGGATGGTTTGGCTGTGCTGGGTGATTTGGCTGTGCTGGATGGTTTGGCTGTGCTGGGTGATTTGGCTGTGCTGGGTGATTTGGCTGTGCTGGATGGTTTATCTGTCCCAGTCAGTATGGTTGTTTTGGTTACAGTAGCTGGTTTGGTTACCAGAGCGGGGTGGGAGGGGAGGAAGGGGGTTATATGAACCTTTCTACAGCATTACTTGGTTCCTCCTCAGAACACAAGGGTAGTCCAGGATGCACAAGAGATTTTTTGAATGCCCCTTATTTTGTATTTTGGGCATTTTCTCCAAGCTAAGGAATGTCCCTTCTTTTCTATACTTTGACACATGGCACATCAGCTTATATAAAGGTATAAAGGGGTCTTTTCTATGTCCCTGGAATTTTACCCAAGAATACATATATATATATATATATATATATATATATATATATATATATATATACATTCATACATATATGGCTGACATTGCATGTGGTCCATGGTTGGGAGTGTCGGTGGTGCGCTTTTCCGGCTACTCTGTCGCTGATGGCTCTCACCAACAACTGATGAAACTGGTCTGGCAGCTGAGGGACCCTCGGTGGTCTCACATATCTGACGAATTCGAGGAAATCCACATGAACTACATGACCAGGTCAAATGAGACATACCATGGTCCATGTGACTCCGAAGCAGATACTAGTCTGACATCCTATTCATGAAATTATGTCCAGAGTACAAGCTCCAGCCAAGAGATAAGAAAGACTGGAGCATAAAGACTCAGGTGCTGTTTTGGAATTACTTAAGAATTGGTGTCAGAAAATATCCTAAATTTCATTCATATTTTTAGATGCATTGGGGTTTCCCCCCCAAAAAAAAGGTGTCCAGGTAACATTTATTATAATTTTTTTTTTAGATGGTCAGGGAGGTCGCTTTAAAATGGTGGATTTCCCACAGTTCGAGTATGGAGGTGTTGTGTTTGGTGGATCTCACCTCATACTCTTCCTTGAAACCGTAGCCTTCTCCATTTTTCATCTGGTCGATGTGTTGCAGGAGGTCTGCGACACGTACCGCCGGATGCAGCTGCCCCGTGTGGTACGGCGAATCGACCCCGCGTTGCTCGCGTACCAGGCCGTGTGAAAGAGGGTACGGCGTTCGAGCAGGCATCGGCAGTTGCTGTGTACACGCTGTCAGCAGGGTGCTTACTTCGTTCGTGCAAGGTATACCTTCATCTGCATGGGAAGAAGGGGAGGAAAACGGAGGGAAATGCTGTCAAACCTGGGACTTCAAAAGAAAATAAAAAGGCTCAAACAAATTGGGTAAAACTTTGTGGTTGTTGCTTTGGAGACGATCCAATTGCCCCAGTGCGCTTTGTATAGCCATAACGCAATGTGATGAAAAGTTTTGTGATTTTATTATTCAAATGTAAATTTGAATAATAAAACAAAAAAGTTTTAATCACATTGTGCTCCTGAATTTGGCTGTTCGTCACTTCCCCCAAACTCAGCGGCCATGTTTGCCTGAAGTCAAGTCCAGTGTTGTTTAATGTATTCGTCTTCATCTGTGCGTGTGCAATTTGTGTTCCAGCTCTTCCATGAGCCTTACACCTGGGGAAAAAATAAATCCTGAGCCGGATCAAAAAATTCCAGCGAGACGAACAACGGCGGCGCTTTCGCTCAGGTCAATGGCTCCCGCAAGGCCAAACGAGCAGAAGGGCGAGGCACAAACAATCTCACAACAGAACAATTAGACACATCAGCCAAAGTTCATGCTGAGGTTTTATCTCATATTGGAAGGAATTTGAGAGATTTATATGTTGGTGCATTGACAGACTACAATGACCTAAGTTTGTGAACAATCTCACAATATCCCAGATGCTTAGCTTCACCACAAGCAAGCAAGCCGAGCATGAATCGCCGACTCACACTTGCAACAACAAGGATGTTTATCTTAAGTTTTCTTAGCATTCAGTGGGCACAAGTCACACCTTGTTTGAGACAAAAATCTAGAAACAGTCAGCTCCGGCGAGGAAGCGTCTTTCGAGCCCTCCACGTCATCAAAGTTAAGTATTTTCCCATTTGTGTATTTGTCAAATTTGCACGATATATTTTACTGTGTATGTGCTACTGTGTGTTTTTCTAGTTAGTCTTGGTTTGTAATTCTTGCAAACGCGTGTGTTATTAGTCGTTTTTTGTTCGCACCGCGTGTGCGGCCTGTTCCTCGAGGCTTCCCTCCCCCCGTCGGTATTTTGTATACTGAAGTTCTTTTCTTCGCTGTATTGCTTTTGTCTTTGATTTTCTTTTCTCCTCCTACCCTAAAAAAAAATAGATATATTTCCTTCTCCCCTCAAGGTCCCCACCCATGACCATGTGTGTGTTGTGTCACCCTGCCCCCTTTATCTCCTTTTTCTTATACCTCTCCAGCTGATACTCACCTTTCCAATTCTAGTTTCCACCATACTCATTCAACCCTTTCTCCATAAGCAAATCAACATCCTCACTTCAGGGACTTTTCCCAGATTGTTTTTCACACTTTTGTTTAAATATTATTTAAACATGTTAAAACTTTCCCCTGCAGTGTTTTATTCAGTGGTATATTACAACACCCTGTTTTTCTTCCTATTCAAAAGGCTTTTTTCAATTTCCTCATCAAATATTTCCAGTTAAAAAAAAAACTCTTACAGTTCTTCCTTTCTACAATCTCTAAACTCACCTTCATTCCACACCTCCTCTAAAGTTTTCAAACGGATCTCTGACTTGAAAATCACAATAAACCCAGTTTGTAATAAATGTTCGTTTTTCATGAATCGTCCACTTTCTAAACTCCCCCCTCACCCCTCCCCTCCTAAACTACCTCCTCACTCCTCCATTTCAAATCTCCTCCCTCAATCCTCCCCTCATAAACTCCCCCCTCCCCTCCTAAACTCCCCCCTCACCCCTCCCCTCCTAAAATCCCCCATCCCATCCTAAACCCCCCCCCTTGCCCATCCTCTTCTAATCTCTGCCCTCCCTCCTCCCTTTCAAATCTCCATCCTCACCCCTCCCCTTCAAAACAGGTCACTCCCTCCTCCAGTGTGATAGACCTGAGCCTTGTCCTGGTGGTGGGGTTGCTATCTTTATCAAAAACTCTCTTCCTCACTCTCCTTGCACTGCCTTCTCCACCCCACTCCCAGGAGTACCTCTGGCTACGGCTTCCCTTCCGCTACCAGCTTCTGTTCATATGTGTTCTGTACCATCCTCCAAACGGTGATGACTCAATTTATATATAGCTGTCTGACAACATGAACCAACTTCTATCCACTCATCCCAACTCTCTCTCTCTCTCTTCCTCATATGTGGTGACTTCAACTGTCATCATGTCAACTGGATGGGTGTGGGTACCTCTCTCACCAGTCATGGCATCTCAGCAAAGGACTTCTGCAACCAACTGGGACTGACACAATCTGTCAATTTCCCGACCCGGATCTCAGTCAACGGAGCATCTTCTCTTCTGGACTTGGTTATGACTAACTTCCCTGCAAATGTCTGCTGTTCTTCTTCTGCTCCAATCGGTTCATCTGATCATTTGCTTGTTAAAGTAGAGATCTCTCTGGCCATTCTCAGAGAGCCTCCACAGCGTTGACGAGTCTGGCATTTCAATCAGGTCGACTGGCACGGTCTTCATGCAGCCATCAATCATCTGGACTGGTCTCCCATCTCTACTGCCTCTGACATCAACTCTTCCTGGGAATTCTTCCAAAGTAAATTGCTCTTTCTCATGCACATATTTATACCATCTCGTCTTCAATTGTCATACCCTTCCTCCCGTCCATGATACACTGCATCTTGTGGTGAGGCAGTTGCCATGAAACAACTCGGCTTCGCCTCATGGAAGGCAAATCCAACTGAATGCTATCTCAGTTCCTTTCACAAAGCTCAGAACAAGTGTGTGTCCACCCTCAGGAGAGCCAGGAACTGCCATCTCTCTACTCTCAAGACTGAACTCTCAAATCTGTCTCCTTCCTCCAAATCCTGGTGGCATCTGGTCAAATCTGTTTCTCGTGTTTGTTCCCCCTCCATCCCCTCCCTTACCTCAAATGGCTACCCAGCTGACACCGCATGTGACAAAGCCGAATGCCTCAACT
This sequence comes from Myxine glutinosa, assembly GCF_964187855.1. Lineage (NCBI taxonomy): Eukaryota > Metazoa > Chordata > Myxini > Myxiniformes > Myxinidae > Myxine > Myxine glutinosa. The sequence goes on along the minus strand of NC_136273.1, from coordinate 37,491,580 downwards.
CTGTGTTTGCCTCAAAATCTTGCATCACAAACCCATTTCTCTCTGTACCCACTGTACCCAGTCGAACCCAGCTGCTCCTGGACACTGTGTCCTTCCCTCCTGACATGGTGGAGAAGTTTTTGTCAAACCTCGACTCTGATTCTGCAGCTGGACCAGACGGCATCAGCCCATGGGTCCTAAAATCCTATCCTGCAGCTCTACATCACACTCTCTCTGTTCTCTTCACCCTCTCTTTTGATCAAGATAATCTGTCATATGCTTGGGAATCAGCCAACATTACCGCTTTACACAAAAAAGGTGCAAAAACAGATCCTTGCAACTACATATCAATCAGCCTGCTCCCAATATTCAGCAAGGTCATGGAATCCATCATTGCTTCTGACATCAAATCCTTCCTCTTCTTCAATGGCTTGATCTCGGATCATCAATTTGGATTCAGACCAGGTCACTCTGATTTGGGCATGCTGGTTGTGCTGTCTCAACAATGGATGGAGGTCCTTAATGCCAATCAGGAAATCAGAGCTGTCTCGCTTGACATATCTCGTGCCTTCAATACGGTCTGGCAACCCGCCCTGCTCACCAAACTGTCCTCCGATGGTATCCATGGAAACTTCCACACAAGGCTTACCGACTTCCTTTCTGGTCGCAGTCAACGTGTGGCCCTGAATGGAATTCTCTCATCTTCGCTTGCTGCCCAGGCTGGAGTTCCTCAAGGCAGTGTTCTGGGCCCTGTGCTTTCTCTGGTCTTCATTAATGATCTCTCCGACTCTCTAGAAAATCCTCTCTATCTCTTTGCTGACGACTCTACTCCCTGTCGCTCCATTCCTCATCCCTCAGATCGGCAGTCTGCAGCCTCCTCACTCTCTGCAGACCTGGACAAAATGACAGACTGGTCAAACAAGTGGAACATGTCTTTCAATCCTGACAAATCTCACACTGTTACTATGTCTCTCCGAACAGACAGAATGGACAAAAAAAAAAAACCCTCCCATCTACTTTCTCAACAATCCTCTCCAAGAAGTTCTGTCACTCAAGCTTGTGGGCCTCACTATCTGCCATGATCTCTCCTGGGAAAACCACATTTCCAAGCTGGCCTCCAAAGCCAGTCGCCGACTGGGCATCCTCCGTCATGCAAAGTCCTTTCTGGGTACTCCTAAGCTCCTCACCACATACAAAGCTTTCATCCGCAGTTCAATGGAATACTGCTCTCCCCTCTGGGCTGGTGCTCGTGCCTCACACCGAGCTCAGCTTCACGCGGTTGAAACCAAAGCATTCAGAATCATTGGTATTTCCCGTGATGAAGCTGATTCTGAGGGCCTTTCACTCGCCCACAGCAGGCAGATTGGTGGTCTTTCTGTCTTCTACCGACACGTCTCCGGCCTTGCTCCCCCTGCTCTGTCTATGCTCTGCCCCCTAAATATTCCTGCAGGACACACAAGATCTGCCAGCAACCCTATTCTGGTGAAACTGCCAAAATCAAGACTCTCTATTCACCTTCACTCTTTCATTCCTCTTTTCTCCCACCTCTGGAACAATCTCCCTCACTCTCTTCAATGCCACTCATCCCTCCAGGTTTTTAAAACAGATGTTCATCACCATCTCTTATCTTCCCCCATCCAAAATCTTGATCTTTTCTACCCCCGTTAAAACACCCCAAACCTATGTCTTTCAATCCCCAACTTTTTTCCTGAAATTCCTAGAAGTGTTCATTTGCTTTATACCGCGTACCCCTCCCTCCTCCCTCGGCCCTCCCCCTTCTACAGATCTACCGACGTCCCTGTTCTCTTCTGTCGTTGCGCTTGTGTGCTTCGCTCTCTCTCACCCTCTTGTCTCCCGCTCCCTTCATTTTATGTTTTATGTGTCTGTGCATGTTTTCATGTTCAATGTGTTGGCTCTTACACGAGCCTCGATTCTGTTTACAAAAAAAAGACTCTGTTAGAATACATATCACATTATTCTTGTACTCCCACCACCCCCCTCCACCCTCACCTTGAAATCCCAAGCATCATTTTTACACCTTCTACCCCCCTTTTCTCTCCCTATAATAAATCTGCATCTCATAAAACAGCCCTACATTTTTTACGAGGTGCTGATTGCCTTTTGGGAATGGGGAATGGGGATGTGGAGAGAGAGGAATAAGACATAGTATGGCGTTCCATATTCTGAAATAATCAGAAGCGAGAAATCGTGATGCTAATGGGAACGAAAAGAACAGGATTAAAGAGAAAGAAAAGTTTGGATGGAGTGTCGTGCGTTCTTTGTAAAAGGAACGGATCTCCTTGAAATGTCCCCTGGGAAGCTTTCAGGCCTGGTTGGGAGCAGGGAAAATTGGCTTTATAGAATATCAAGAAAACACGTCTTTAAACGGTGGAGCACCTTCTTCATATGGTGCTGAAGCGTCAGGCTAGCAAAATAATCCCATAACAGCATGATCATAAACGTTGTATGACAATAACCTCTTCCAATACAATGACAAGTGTCAGTGATAAAGCACAGTGAATGATGAGCAGCATTTGATCCCCAGGTCGGCAATGAGAATCTGTGTGCTGCACGTGACCCGGTGTTGCAAACACCTGCAGTGATACAAAGTGGAACTTTTTAGGGTTTGCAACGGAATGATTTTGTAAGATTTTTTTGGAGAAATCCACTCGCATGAATAAGGGAAGCTTGCACAGCATACAGCAGGATCATCACACAATGCTTGTCGAGGATGGCTACTATCGTTGGACCCACCGAACAAAACAACTTTCAATATAGAAGTTACAGATTTCGTGTCGAAAACCTGCACTAAACCGAAGAATGTAAATTGGATAATGAATGTCAAAATATAATTCTTTTTCATAAACAAAAGAAAAGATTGAGGGTCAACAGGCTATGACCATTCATCAAAATCCTATTTTTTATTTTTTATTTTTTTTGTATACAGAATCGAGGCTCGTGAAAGAGCTAACATTTATTTCACAAACAAATCAACCAGACAAACAAGATATGTAAAAAGAGGGAGCGGAAGACAAGATGGGGAGAGAAGGGGAAGCACACAAACATAACATTTGAGAGCAGGGAGATATGTGGGAGGGAGAGGGCTTGGGGGGAGGAGGTGTTGTTTGAGTAAAGGAAGGGGGCGGGGGGGGGGCGGGGGGGGGTGGGAGAAGTATAAAACACAAGGACACCAAGGACTTCCAGGACAGAAGTTGGTATTTCAAAAAAGTGGATTTGGGGTGAAATTAGCGGGGGTAGAAAAGATCAAGGTTTTGGATGGGGGAAGATAAGAGATGGTGGTGAACAGCTGTTTTAAAGACCTGGAGGGAGGAGTGGGATTGAAGAGAGTGAGGGAGTTTGTTCCAGAGGCGGGAGAAAAGAGGAATGAAAGAGGGAAGGTGAGCAGAGAGTCTTGATTTTGGCAGTTTAACCATAAGAGGGTTGCAGGCAGATCTTGTGCGATCTGTAGGAATATTTGGGGGACAGAGCCCAGAGAGAGCTGTGGGGGCAAGGCCAGAGAGGGGTCGGTAGAAGATGTAAAGACCACCAACCTGCCTGCGGTGAGTGAGTGAAAGGCCCTTGGAGTTAGCTTCATCGCAGGAGATTCCAATGATTCTGAACGCTTTGGTTTCAACAGCGTGAAGACGAGCTGGGTGTGAGGCAGGAGCACCAGCCCAGAGGGGAGAGCAGTATTCCATTGAGCTGCGGATGAAAGCCTTGTATGTGGTGAGGAGCTCAGGTGTGCCAAGTAAGGACTTCGCACGACGGAGGATGCCCAGTCGGCGAATGGCTTTGGAGGCCAGATTTGAAATGTAGTTTTCCCAGGAAAGATCATGGCAGATAGTGAGACCCAAAAGCTTGAGTGACAGAACTTCTTGGAGAGGATTATTCAGAAAGTGGATGGGAGGGTTGTCCAGTCGGTCTTTTCGGAGAGACATCGTAAGAGTGTGAGATTTGTCAGGATTGAAGGACATGTTCCACTTGTTTGCCCCGTCTGTGATTTTGTCCAGGTCTACAGAGAGTGAGGAGGCTGCAGACTGCCGATCTGAGGGATGAGGGATGAGCAATGGAGCGACAGAGAGTAGAGTCATCAGCAAAGAGATAGAGAGGATTTTCAAGAGAGTCAGAGAGATCATTGATGAAGATCAGAAAAAGCACAGGGCCCAGAACACTGCCTTGCGGAACTCCAGCCTGAACAGGAAGAGGAGATGAGAGAAACCCATTCAGGGCCACACGTTGACTATGACTAGAGAGGAAGTCAGCCAGCCATGCGTGGAGATTTCCATGGATACCAAAGGAGGAGGGTTTGGTGAGTAGAGCATGGTGCCAGACCGTATCGAAGGCACGTGATATGTCAAGGGAGACAGCTCTAATTTCCTGTTTGGCATTGAGGACCTCCATCCATTGTTGAGAAAGCAGAAGCAGCATGTCCAGAGTAGAGTGACCAGGTCTGAAACCAAATTGATGATCAGAGATCAAGCCATTGGAGAAGAAGAAAGATTTCATATCTGAAGCAATGATGGATTCCATGACTTTGCTGATAATTGGGAGAAGGCTGATTGGTCTGTAGTTGCTAGGATCTGTTTTTGCACCTTTTTTGTGCAAAGCGTTGGCTGATTTCCAAGCAGATGGAAGATTACCTTGAGCAAAAGAGAGGGTGAAGAGAACAGAGAGAGGGAGTGAAAGAGCGGAAGAACAGGATTTTAGGACCCGTGGGCTGATGCCGTCAGGTCCAGTTGCAGAATCAGAGTCGAGAGTTGACAGAAACTTTTCCACCTTGTCAGGAGGAAAGGACACAGAGTCCAGGAGCAGCTGGGTACGACTGGGTATGGTGGGTACAGAGAGGGATGGGTTTGGGACACAAGATTTAGAGGCAAACACAGAGTTGAGGCATTCAGCTTTTTCATGTGTGGAGTCAGCCGTGTAGCCGTTTGAGGTGAGGGAGGGGATGGAGGGGGAACAAACACCAGAAACAGATTTGACCAGACGCCACCAGGATTTGGAAGAGGGAGACAGAAAAGAGAGTTCGGTCTTGAGAACGGAGAGATATTGTTTCCTGGCTCTCCTGAGGGTGGACACACACTTGTTTCGGGCTTTGTGAAAGGAAATGAGATTTCCTTCCGTTGGATTTGCTTTCCAGGAGACGAAAGCAAGTTGTTTCTGGGCAAAAGCCTCACCACAAGATTCCGTGTACCATGGACGGGAGGAAGGGTATGACAACTGAAGACAAGATGGGATAAATCTGTGCATGAGCGAGAGCAATTTACTTTGGAAGAATTCCCAGGATGAGTTGATGTCAGAGGCGGTAGAGATGGGACACCAGTCTAGATGATTGGTGGCTGCTTGAATTGACCAGTATGCAACTAGAACGGCAGTTTAACCATCTCTGCCAAGTTTATGTTTTGTATCCCACTGATGGGCCGGATCTGGATTCAGACCAGGACCAAAATTTAATCGGCTTGTTGTCACCTAACCAACTCATCCACCTAGTTTTGTCACAACTCGGCTGTAACTTTTTTCAATATCATGTTATATATCGCTTTTCGCCCAATCTCTCAATGGTGAAGAATATTATAAATTAAATAATTCTCGTATCCGAATCCATATTCATATCTTCACTAAAATCGAATCGATTAGACCTTGTCAGACACCCAATCTGTCCACCAAGTTTCGTCCGAATCCGTCCACAACATTTTGAGATATCTTGTTCACAAACAGACGGGGTGAAAACATAACCTCCATCCACCTTTGTTGGCGGAGGTAAAAATACAAAACGAAAATTGATGATTTTATGCAGCCTTGACTTTTGAGCCTTAGATCAAAAAAAAAATCAGCTTCTAGCTTTTGATTAGTGAACCAATTCAGTGACCCAATATGCAAATTCTTTAAATTTCAGGTCAATTGGCTAAAAATTGGCGATTGTACGTAACCTTGACCTTTTTTTTTTTTCGTATACAAGATCGAGGCTCGTGAAAGAGCTAACATTAATCACACAAAAAAAATCAAACATACACATAAAACATATAAGGGGAGCGGTAGACAAGATGGGGATAGATGGGGAAGCACACAAACACAATATTTGAGAGCAGGGACATCGGGAGAAATGTGGGAGGAGGCGTGGAAAGGGGGGGGGGGGGGGGAGGGGAGTATAAAACAGAAGGACACTGCAAGGACTTCCAGGAAAGAAGATGGTATTTCAAAAAAGTGGATCTGGGGTGAATTAGCGGGGGTAGAAAAGATCAAGGTTTTGGATGGGGGAAGATAAGAGATGGTGGTGAACAGCTGTTTTAAAGACCTGGAGGGAGGAGTGGGATTGAAGAGAGTGAGGGAGTTTGTTCCAGAGGTGGCAGAAAAGAGGAATGAAGGAGTGAAGGTGAGGAGAGAGTCTTGATTTTGGCAGTTTAACCATAAGAGGGTTGCAGGCAGATCTTGTGCGACCTGTAGGAATATTTGGGGGACCGAGCCCAGAGAGAGCTGGGGAAGCAAGAGAGAGCCTTTGACCTTTTCATCCAGAAACAATCAGCTTTTAGCTTTGGATTGGTGAGCCAATTCAGTGACGCAATACGCAAATTCTTAAATTTTCAAGTCAATAGGATGAAAATTTACGATGTTATGTGACGCTGACCTTTTACCTTTTGTCCAAATTATTAATTTGACCTTCTCCATATTCTCATATGACCAAACTCAAATGGTAAATTTAAACTACAGGTCAATTGGTTGAAAATTGATGATTTGAGACACTGGCCTTTGACCTTTTGAAAAAAAGTACAAATTTGCCTTCTCCGTATTATCACAATAAAGCTTTGGTGAATATTTCATGGCAATAGCCCAACTGGTGAAAAAGTTATGGCTCGGACACACACACAGACACACAGAAGTGATTTCAAAACCTGTCTCCTGCTGCACAGGGGACTGACTAATTATCATGTAATAAGTGCGATAGTGTTTCAGAAATTGCACAGTGATGGACAAGCTGCCTCGCGTTTGTGGAAGCAATGAGACGTGCATTGAACACAGATGCTAAAAAGGATGAAGGGCTCATTGAATATATAAGAATGAATGGGACCACTGGGGAGCATCCCCAATGGAACTCCAGCCAGTTGCACACACAGTGCCTATAAAAGTCTACAACCCTTTCAAAATTTTCAACTTTTGCTTCCTTATAGCCTGGAATCAAATTGCATTAAATTAGACTTTTTCCACCTTTAGTTACACATTGTAACCCACAACTTCCAAGTGAAAAACAAATTCTACAATTTTCAGAAAATTAATTAAAAACACCAAACGAGATTATCTTGGTTGGATAAGTGTTGACCCCCCCCTTATAGCAGCAATAGTAAATTAGCTCAGGTGTAGCCAATCACCTTCAAAATCACACACCAAGTTAATTGGCCTCCATCTGTGTTAAATTGTAGTGATTCTGATTATTTCAGAATAAAATCAGTTGTTCCTGTAGGTTTCCTCTGCTAGGCAGTGCATTTGACAGCAAATACTCAACCATGAGCACCAAGGAGCTTTCAAAAGACCTTCGGGATAAAGTTGTGGAAAGGCACAAATCAGGAGATGGGTATAAAAATATTTCATAGGCCTTGAATATCCCCAGGAGCACGGTCAAGACAACTATTGAGAAATTGAAGGCATATGGTACCATTAGACCCTGCCTAGAACAGGTCGTCCCTCCAAACTGGATGACCAAGCAAGGAGGAAACTGATCAGAGAGGCCACCAAGAGGCCAATGGCAACTTAAAAAGATCTACAGGCAATAATGGCAAAGACTGGTCACTGTGTGCATGTGACACCAATATCCCAAGCACTCCACAAGTCTGGCCTGTACAGTAGGGTCATTACTCAAAAAAATCCCACCTTGAGTCCCATTTGAGGTATACAAAACACTCCAGAGAGTCTGAAGCCACGTTTAAAAGGTTTTGTGGTCTGACGAAACAAAGATGGAACCTTTTGGCCGAAATGCAAAACATTATTTTTAGCGCAAACAAAACATTGTTTGGCACAAATGGTCGTAGTCAACGTGTGGCCCTGAATGGATTTCTCTCATCTCCCCTTCCTGTTCTGGTTGGAGTTCCCCAAGGTTCTGGGCCCTATGCTATTTCTGGTCTTCATCAATGATCTCTCCGACTCTCTGGAAAATCCTCTCTATCTCTTTGGTGACGACTCCACTCTCTGCCGCTCCATTCCTCATCCCTCAGATCGGCAGTCTGCAGCCTCCTCACTCTCTGCAGACCTGGACAAAATCACAGACTGGTCAAACAAGTGGTACATGTCTTTCAATCCTGACAAATCTCACACTCTCACTTTGTCTCTCCGAAAAGACCGACTGGAAAACCCTCCCATCTACTTTCTCAACAATCCTCTCCAAGAAGTCCTGTCGCTCAAGATTTTGGGTCTCACTATCTGTCATGATCTTTCTTGGGAAAACCACATTTTCAAGCTCGCCTCCAAAGCCAGTCGCCGACTGGGCATCCTCTGTCGTGCGAAGTCCTTCCTTGGCACACCTGAGTTCCTCACCACATACAAGGCTTTCATCCACAGCTCAATGGAATACTGTTCCCCCCTCTGGGCCGTTGCTCCTGCCTCACACCTAGCTCGGCTTCACGCTGTTGAAACCAAAGCTTTCAGAATCATTGGAATCTCCTGTGATGAAGCTAACTCTGAGGGCCTTTCACTCACTCACCGCAGGCAGGTTGGTGGTCTTTCCGTCTTCTACCGATTCCTCTGTGTGGTCACTGGCATATGGCATATGGTACCATATGGTACCTCTTCTACCTTGCTCCCCCAGCTCTCTCCCTCTCTCTCTGTGCTCTGTCCCCCAAATATTCCTACAGGTCGCACAAGATCTGCCGGCAACCCTCTTATGGTTAAACTGCCAAAATCTAGGCTCTCTGCTCACCTTCACTATTTCATTCCCCTTTTCTCCCACCTCTGGAACAAACTCCCCCACTCCCTTCAATCCCACTCCTCCCTCCAAGTCTTTAAAACAGGTGTTCACCGCCATCTCTTATCCTTCCCCATCCAAAACCTTGATCTTTTCTACCCCCGCTAATTCACCCCAGATACACTTTTTTGAAATTCCAACTTCTTTCCTGGAAGTCCTTGCAGTGTTCATATGTTTTATACCTCTCCCCCCTCCCCCCAAGCCTTCCCCCTCCCACATTTCTCCCCATGTCCCTGCTCTCAAATGTTGTGTTTGTGTCCTTCCCCCTCTCTCCCCATCTTGTCTACCACTCCCCTTATTTTGTGTTTTATGTGTCGGTTTGACTTTTTGTGTCATTAATGTTAGCTCTTTCACAGGCCTCGATCTTGTGTACAAAAAAAACAAAAAAAACCCCAATACAGTGCATCACCCAAAGAACACCATCCCTACTATGAAGCATGGTGGTGGCAGCATCATGTTATGGGGATGTTTCTCACCAGCAGGGATTGGGGCACTTGTCTGGATAGAAGGGAAAATGGATGGAGCAAAATACAGAATAATCCTCGAGGAAAACTTGCTGCCCTCTGTAAGAAACTTGAAATTGGGACGGAGGTTCACCTTTCAGCATGACAACGACCCGAAGCACACAGCCAAAGCTACAATGGAGTGGTTGAGGAACAAAAAGATAATTGTCCTTGAGTGGCCCAGTCAGAGCCCCGACCTAAATCCAATCGAAAACCTGCTGCCCTCTGTAAGAAAGTTGAAATTGGGACGGAAGTTCACCTTTCAGCATGACAATGACCCGAAGCACACAGCCAAAGCTACAATGGAGTGGTTGAGGAACAAAAAGATAATTGTCCTTGAGTGGCCCAGTCAGAGCCCCGACCTAAATCCAATCGAAAACCTGCTGCCCTCTGTAAGAAAGTTGAAATTGGGACGGAAGTTCACCTTTCAGCATGACAATGACCCGAAGCACACAGCCAAAGCTACAATGGAGTGGTTGAGGAACAAAAAGATAATTGTCCTTGAGTGGCCCAGTCAGAGCCCCGACCTAAATCCAATCGAAAACTTGCTGCCCTCTGAAAGAAAGTTGAAATTGGGACGGAAGTTCACCTTTCAGCATGACAATGACCCGAAGCACACAGCCAAAGCTACACTGGAGTGGTTGAGGAACAAAAAGATAATTGTCCTTGAGTGGCCCAGTCAGAGCCCCGACCTAAATCCAATCGAAAATCTGTGGAATGACTTGAAGTTGGCTGTCAATCAACTCTCCCCACACAACTAGACTGAGCTTGAACAGTTTTGTACAGAAGAATGGGCAAATATTGCCTAATCAAGGTGTGCAAAGTTGGTAGAGACCTATCCCAACAGACTCAGCTGTAATTGCTGTCAAAGGTGCTTCATCCAAATATTAACTCAGTGGGGTGGACAATTATCCAACCAAGATATTCTAGTTTTGTATTTTTAATTAACTTTTCTGAAATTTGTCGAATTTCTTTTTCACTTGGAAGTTGTGGGTTACGATGTGTAAATAAAGGTGCAAACAGTCTGATTTAATGCAATTTAATTCCAAGCTATAAGGCAACAAAAGGTGAAAATTTTCAGAGGGGATGTAGACTTTCTATTGGCAATGTATGTGAACAGAAATAATTTAAAAAAACATCTGTCCATGATTTCCATCAAATAAGTGTCTCCATACTTCTTTAATCCACCAAATTGAAGATGGAGCAGTGGGGAATTCCATCAATGCAAGATCTCGACTCGAGCTTACCTTTCATGGGTGCTGGGACTGCACAGTCCAACCGCAGAAAGGGCAGCAATGTAGGCACAAATACATCATATGTGATCAGTTCCAGGAAATGAAAATAATGTTTCATACAAACAATTCCGTGAAACTGAAGCAGTGAGGCATGCTGTGTCTAACGACATCTAAATTATCCTGTGCAAAAAAAGTTCCTTGGAACTTACCCATAAAAAGAAAGTAAATAAACAGAAACAAAATAAAAACAAAACATTTATCTTTGGTCATTATCCTTTCATGTTAGATTGGGGTTTTGATGAGCATTCCTTTTATTTTAAATGGAATGACGGAGATAAGAAAACACAAATTGAGTGTTCGGAGCAATGAGGTCTCGAAGAGGTTTGGATTTGGGTCGAGGCACATTAAGGCCCACGTATTGGTCAAATAATGCAATGTGACTGTATTATGGATTACATGCAAGTACAATACAAGCAGGTGAAACAGCCAACTTAATCAAACCTCCAATCCAAAGCATGCAACATCAGATGATGCTGTAAAAGGAGACAATGCTCAAACTTCTCCGTTTGTTTGCGAAGCCGAACCATTTGGTGGGAAGTTCAGTTTTATTCTTTTTGTATACAGAGTCAAGGTTCGTGTAAGAGCGAACACATTACACATGAAAACATGTATGGACACATAAAACATACAATAAATAAAGGGAGCGGGAGACAAGAGGGGGAGAGAGAGGAAAGCATACAAGCACAACAACAGTAGAGAACAAGAACATCAGTGGATCTGTGGAATGGAGAGGGCCGCTGGGAGAAGGGGACAAATGGAGGGGGGGGGGGGGGGAGGGAGGAGGAAGAGGTACACTGTACGGTATAAAGCAAATGAACACTATTAGGAATTTCAGGAAAAAAGTTGGAGATTGAAAGAGGTGGATTTGGGGTGGTTTAACAGGGGAAGAGAAGATCACGGTTTTGGATTTTTTTTTTTTTTTTTGTATACTGAATCAAGGCTCGTGAAAGAGCTAACATTTATTTCACAAACAAATCAACCAGACAAACAAAATATACAAAAGAGGGAGCGGAAGCCAAGATGGGGAGAGAAGGGGAAGCACACAACCACAACATTTGAGAGCAGGGAGAAGTGTGGGAGGGAGAGGGCTTGGGGGCAGGAGGCGTGGGAAGGGGAGGGGGGGGGGGGGGAAATGGGGGAAGATAAGATGGGGGAAGACAAGAGATCGTGGTGAACAGCTGTTTTAAAGACCTGGAGGGAGGAGAGGGATTGAAGATGGTGTGGGAGTTTGTTCCAGAGGCAGGAGAAGAGAGGAATGAAAGAGTGAAGGTGAGCAGAGAGTCTTGATTTTGGCAGTTTAACCTTAAGAGGGTTGCAGGCAGATCTTGTGCGTCCTGCAGGAATATTTGGGGGACAGAGCACAGAGAGAGAGAGGGAGAGAGCTGGGGGAGCAAGGCCGGAGAGGAATCGGTAGAAGACAGAAAGACCACCAACCTGCCTGCGGTGAGTGAGTGAAAGGCCCTCAGAGTTAGCTTCATCACAGGAGATTCCAATGATTCTGAAAGCTTTGGTTTCAACAGCGTGAAGCCGAGCTAGGTGTGAGGCAGGAGCAACGGCCCAGAGGGGGGAACAGTATTCCATTGAGCTGTGGATGAAAGCCTTTTATGTGGTGAGGAACTCAGGTGTGCCAAGGAAGGACTTCGCACGACGGAGGATGCCCAGTCGGTGACTGGCTTTGGAGGCTAGCTTGAAAATGTGGTTTTCCCAAGAAAGATCATGACAGATAGTGAGACCCAAAATCTTGAGCGACAGGACTTCTTGGAGAGGATTGTTGAGAAAGTAGATGGGAGGGTTTTCCAGTCGGTCTTTTCGGAGAGACAAAGTGAGAGTGTGAGATTTGTCAGGATTGAAAGACATGTACCACTTGTTTGACCAGTCTGTGATTTTGTCCAGGTCTGCAGAGAGTGAGGAGGCTGCAGACTGCCGATCTGATGGGTTGAGATTTGGAGCGGCAGAGAGTGGAGTCATCACCAAAGAGATAGAGAGGATTTTCCAGAGAGTCGGAGAGATCATTAATGAAGACCAGAAAAAGCACAGGGCCCAGAACTGCCTTGAGGAACTCCAGCCCGAACAGGAAGGGGGAGATGAGAGAATTCCATTCAGGACCACACGTTGACTGCGACCAGCGATGAAGTCTGCAAGCCATTGGTGGAGTTTTCCACGGCCACCATAGGAGGAGAGTTTGGTGAGCAGGGTGGGGTTCCAGACCGTATCGAAGGTACGAGATGTGTCAAGGGAGACAGCTCTGATTTCCTGTTTGGCATTGAGGACCCCCATCCATTGTTCAGACAGCAGAATCAACATGTCCAGAGTAGAATGACCTGGGTCTGAATCCAAATTGATGATCCGAGATCAAGCAATTGGAGAAGAGGAAGGATTAAATATCAGAAGCAATGATGGAATACATGACCTTGCTGATTATTGGGAGCAGGCTGATTGGTCTGTCGTTGCAAGGATCTGTTTTTGCACCTTTTTGTGTGAAGCGGTAATGTTGGATGATTTCCAAGCAGATGGCAGATGACCTTGAGCAAAAGAGAGGGCGAAGAGAACAGAGAGAGAGGGTGAGATAGAGTGGCAGAGCAGGATTTTAGGACCCGTGGGCTGATGCCGTCTGGTTCAGTTGCAGAGTCAAAGACGAGGTTTGACAGAAACTTCTCCACCTTGTCAGGAGAGGACACAGAATCCAGGAGCAGCTGCGTATAACTGGGTAAGGTGGGTACAGAGAGAGATGGGCCTGGGACACAAGATTTTGAGGCAAACACAGCGTTGAGGCATTCGGCTTTTCATGTGCGGTGTCAGCTGTGTAGTCGTATGAGGTAGGGGAGGAGATGCAGAGTGAACAAACAACAGAAACAGACTTGACTAGACGCCACCAGGATATGGAGGAGGGAGACAGGTTTGAGACTTCAGTCTTGAGAGTAGAGAGGTGTTGTTTCCTGGCTCTCCTGAGGGTAGGCACACACTTGTTCTGAGCTTTGTGAAAGGAACTGAGATTGCCTTCAGTTGGATTAGCTTTCCAGAGCAGTTTACTTTGGAAGAATTCCCATGAAGAGTTAATGTCAGAGGCAGTAGAGATGGGAGACCAGTCCAGATGATTGATGGCTGCTTGAAGACCGTGCCAGTCAGCCTGAGTGAAATGCCAGACTCGTCAACACTGAGGAGGCTCTCTGAGAATGGCCAGTGATCTCTCCACTTTAACAAGCAAATGATCATATTAACCGATTGGAGCAGAAGAAGAACAGCAGACATTTGCAGGGAAGTTAGTCATAACCAAGTCTAGAAGGGATGATGTACCGTTGACTGAGATCCAGTTCGGGAAATTGACAGATTGTGTCAGTCCCAATGAGTCGCAGAAGTCCTTTGCTGAGATGCCATGGCTGGTGAGAGAGGTACCCACACCCAGCCAACTGGCATGGTGACAATTGAAATCACCACATATGAGGAAGAGAGAGTTGGGATGAGTGGATAGAAGTTGGTCCATGTTGTCAGACAGCGAGATGTAAGTGGAGTCATCACTGTTTGGAGGACGGTATAGAACACATTTGAACAAAAGCTGGGAGCGGAGGGGAAGCCGTAGCCAAACGTCCATACCGTTAAGGAAGAGAGAGGGGGAGCATCGGATACAGGACAGGGGAGGGGAGGAGAAGGGTAAGATGAGGAAGAGGAGGAAGTAGGGAGAGCTGTTGATAGTGTGTCAGAGATTGCAGAAGAGCTAGGAAAAGGGGAAGTATGAGGAGAACAAAATGTTTGATGGTGATGTGACGAGGCACAGTGAGGCATTGTTTGAGGGGGGTCAGGGGGGGAGGGGAGGCAGAGCGAGGAAGAAGGTTGGAGGAGGTGGAGGTATGAGTTGGAATGGAGAGGAAGCGTGGGGGAGGAGGCAGGTTTGAGGAGGAGGGGTGAGAGGGGAGAATTGGAGAAAAATGGATGGTGGGAAGATTTGAAGGGGAGGGGTGAGGAGGAGTTTTGAAGGGAAGGGGGGAAGGGGGAATTTAGGAGGGGAGGGGCAAGCGGGGACTTTGGGAAGGGAGGGGGGAGATTTGAAGGGGAAGGGTGAGGGGAGTTTAGGAGGGGAGGGACGAGGGGGGGTGTTTTGGAGGAGAGAGGTGAGGGGGGAGTTTCGGAGGAGAGGGGTGAGGGGTAGTTTAGGAGGGGGGTGGTCGAGGGGGGAGTTTAGGAGGGGAGGGGTGAGGGTGGAGTTTATGAGGGGAGGGGTGAGGGGGGAGTTTAGGAGGGGAGCGGTGAGGGGGGAGTTTAGGAGGGGAGCGGTGAGGGGGGAGTTTAGGAGGAGAGAGGTGAGGGGGAGCTTAGGAGGGGAGGGGTGAGTTGGGATTTTAGAAAGTGTTGGACGATTAATGGAAAACGCACATTTATTGCAAAATGAGCTTCTTGTGATTTTCAAGTCGGAGATCCGTTTGAAAACGTTAGAGGAGGGCTGGAATGCAGGTGAGTTTAGGGAATGTAGAAAGGAATAACTGTAAGAGATTGAATTTTTTTTTGAAATGAAGTGATTTGATGAGCAAATTGAAGAAAGCCTTTAAATGAGGAAGAAGAAAGCCTTTAAATGAGGAAGAAGAAAAGCATGTTATAATATACAACAGAATACAACACTGCAGGGAAAAGTTTTAAAAAATTAAACAAAACCATGAAAACTAACTGGGAAATTCTCTGAAGTGAGGGCATGGAGGCTAAGGGGATGAAGGATTTCAGAACAGGTTCAGGAGGAGGAACAGAAGAATAGGTGATTGACAGCCAGGTGAGCAGAGAACAAAGGAACCGGGAGGTGTATAAGCAATTGTGTTAGTGCGGGAGCAGGTTGGGTGAAAGTGGATCTGAGGAAGATCTGAGGATCCGGTTTCTTCGTTCTCTGCTCACCTGGCTGTCAATCACCTATTCTTCTGTTGAAGGAGTATGGTGAAAAGTAGAATTGCAAAGGTATCGCGTGGAGATGATTGAGATATGAAGGAAGGAGAGAAAATGGGCGAGGCGAGACAACACGTCGTCACGGACGGGGGTCACCTCCACACTCCACATCGTAGTCAGTTCACCTACATTTTTGTAGGAATCAATTATTTTGCTGAATATGAGTTTGTTCTCTTCTTAGTTCAAAGCTGGTACTCTGAGCTCTGTTCTGATCTGGATGATGAGCTGTTGATTCCAAAGAAAACTAGAACGGCACTCGGTGGTGCGTATATCTCCGCTCCGCTGAACAGTTTATGTTTTGTATCTCACTGATAGGCCGGATCTAGATTCGGACGTGAACCAAAATCTAAGCTTGTTCTTGTCACCTAACCAACTAATCCATCAAGTTTTGTCATAACTCGTACACAACTTTTTGAAATACCATGCTAAATATAGTTTTTGGGCCTATCTCTCAATGTTGAAGAATTACTGAGAAATAATTATTGTATGCGGATCCGGATGTTCACCACAATCGAATCAATTTGTCCTTGTCACACATCCAACCTGTCCATCAGGTTTCGTCCAAATCTGTGCACAACTTTTTAAGATATTGTGCTACATATCGCATTTGGCCCTATCTCTCAATGGTGAAGAATCACTTCGAAAAATTCTAGTATCCAGATCTTCATCAAAATCTAATCATTTCGTCCTTGTCACGCACCCAACATTTCCACCAAATTTCGTCTGAATCTGGCCTTAACTGAGATATTCTACTCACAGACAGACAAACAGGGATGGAGGTATTGATGATGAACATGGTTTATTCTAATGGGGGATTGATGACCTTTTCAATTCACTTCGTTAACGATCCAAATGAGGAAGAAGGTTCATGTGGCATATTTATGATATCGTCACAATCATCAGGTGGATGAATCGTAAAGAACATGGATGGACAAATGATCAAAACATCCAAACATCCAATATCATTATCAATGATTTGTGATAAATGTGATTGCCTTGCGTACGGAATACCTCGCTTTACACATGGACACTTCACACGGCCTGTTTGAACAGAAACATTTTCTCTCGATATGGCATGAAATGGAACAAGCAAATAAATAGATGAATAAAAAAAACTAGAACAATGGGACTGTGTCGCCAATATGCCTCGGCATAGTCCCACAACGGGTAGATTGCATCACTCTGCATATGTATGGGTAAGGGATCACGTTTGTGAAGTTTCGTGTTGATCGGATGAGGTTCGTTTTTCTATCCAAGATGGCTGCCAAACCACGTGACCTATGACATCATCATTTTCACAACTATATGCAACAGTGCTGTTAGATGATATTTGTAAAATTTCACATCAATAGGGTGAGCGGTTTCAGAGATATAATTATTTAATATTTTCCTTCAATCCAATATGGCTGCCAAATCATGTGACCTATGATGCCATAAATTTAATATTTCAATGCAAATGGGTCATAGATCATGTGCATGCAATTTCAGATTTTTAGGATAAGGAATTCGATAAAAACATTTTTGGCTGGTATACCACATCACCTATGATGTCATCATTATCAAGCTTTTGTACCCCATTGGGAGTACTTGACAATGTGCCAAGTTTCAAATTTTTCCATTCAGCTGTTTCCGAGAAAAAAAAAAGTCATTGTTTGTTTTTAATCCAAAATGGCGGCCATATCATGTGACCTATGACGTCACAATTAGCATTAAAAAAAACATTCTGCATGGGTGTCACTCCTACCCTGAAAGTTTCGTCTCAATCGGGCATATGGTTGCTGAGAAAAACGAGGTTTATCCCGTACGGACGGACGGACGGACAGACGGATGGACAACCCGAAAACACAATGCCTCCGGCGACTTTGTGGGCGGAGGCATAAAAAGAAAATTGAAAACGTCATGAGTGGAAGAAGTGATACAAATGTTGAGTTGGGTGGTACAAGTGGTGGATGAGTTGGGTGGCACATGTGCACATCATGAGTGCCATCAAGAGATCACCACCAAACCACCAGAAAAAGGCACATTTACCTGCAACACTCTTCTTGTGGTTCGTTTGGTTGTCGGTGGCCTGTGGAGGCGTGTGGGCTGTAACGAAAGCAGTGGAGTCGGCAAGAGTTCTGTCCTTTTTACGGCAACCCACTTCATTTCTCACCAATCACCACTTCCCTTAGTAATCAGCACATGACTCACCGAATGCCCATTCCTTCACCAATCATCACTTCCCTCGATAAATCAGTGCATGAATCACCAATCATTACCTCCCTCGATAAATCAGAACATGACTCACTAATCTGTAATTCCCTCACCAATCTCCACTTCATCACAAATTACGCATTCTATAGACCAGTCACCCACTGGCAAATATACAACTCTCATCGTAAAATTGGAAAATTCCATGTTTCATTCTCACCTCCACACTCTACATCGTCGTCAGTTCACCTTTCCTAACGGATTGTTCTTTTTCACAGACAAGGTAGGTCCTCAACTTCCACTCCCTGAGCATCCTCGTCAGCAGATCTCACGACCACACATTTTTATCCAATTATTCTTTCCTTCATACATGCATCTATCGATTATAATATCCAGGTATCCAGGTTATTTAAATGACCACCTTTCACCATCTTGATATCGACTGGTTTGAACAGATTGGGGCAAATTTAGAGTTAAGTTCTGCCACGTGTGTTATGTAAACTATTTGAACAAGCCAGAATGAATGTCAAATCGGATGACATCAAATTGTCCATTTAGTTAAAATTAAAATCGACGATCCTAATCCAAGCTCGGGTCAATCGACGAAAAGTGATGACTTTTCAGATCAAAATTGATGATTTTAGAAGTTTGACCTTGAGTTGACCTTTGACCTTTTGACATTAAATAGTTGGTTTCCCAATTCAGTGATGCACTATGCAATTGCTGTTTAATTTTCAAGTTAATAGGATAAAAAGTGATGATTTTTCAGATCAATATTGATGATTTTAGAAGTTTGACCTTGAGTTGACCTTTGACCTATTGACCTTAAATAGTTGGTTTCCCAATTCAGTAATGCACTATGCAATTGCTGTTTAATTTTCAAGTTAATAGGATAAAAAGTGATGATTTTTCAGATCAATATTGATTTTAGAAGTATGACCTTGAGTTGACCTTTGACCTTTTGACATCAAACGTAGTTGGTTTCCCAATTCAGTGAGGCATTATGCGATTGCTGTTAAATTTTCGAGTCAATCGGATGAAAATTGACAATTTTTCAGATCAAAATTGATGATTTTGGAAGTTTGAGCTTGAGTTGACCTTTTGAGTTGCTTGAGTTTTTGAGCTTGAGTTGACCTTTTGACCTCAAAAATAGTTATTTTCCCAATTTATTGACTCAATATGCAAATGTTCAATTCTCAAGTCAATCGGATGAAAAATGACAATTTTAGAAATTTGACCTCAAGATGACCTTTGATCTCAAAATCAATAGGCTTCTTCCTTATGACCAACTCAACCATCTGGTGAAGTTTCGTGAAGATCGACTTAAAATTGTGACCTGTAGGTGATTGATAGACAAACACACAAACAGACAAACACAGACAGAAGGGCAAGGGCACAAGACTAAGCAATATACTTGAAAACTCTTCGATTTTGCAGGTAATAATAAAATACCTAAGTAGTACTAAAAAAAGGTAAAGGACAAGATCTTACAGGTTGCTGTCAGAAGGAAATTGAATGTCCTTGTGAAGTGTTTAGGATGGCAAGTCTCAAAACAAGGTTTCACAATCGAGAGCTGGCAGATGTTTTGAGTCACAATGGGCAAAGTAAATCAAAAGAGACCAGTAAATCTGCCAGTGAGCAACTAGGAAGGCCTGACCCCAGCCTTGCCCCTCTCAGCTGAGAAATGGCCCTTCGTGTGAGGCCTTTTTCTCCAATATGCCAGAGTCGAAATACTGAGAGTATTCTACACGTTAGGAAAAGAAAAGAGCAGCCCACTGGTCTTGTATCATCATGGGAGGAAAGAGCACCAGGTTTGATCCTCAGCCCAAAAGGAGTAATGAGGTTCTGATGCTTGAAGTGTGGTGAAACTTACAGAGGCTGCTGGCATTGTGAGGATTGAGGAATGAGAAGGGCTCCTCTGGAAGGATTGAGCTGTGATCGGCATAGCGCTTGTTTACGGCGTTCCCCATCAAAGCCATCTCTTGCCGGCCGCCGGCCGATGCGTCATTTCGCTTCTTGGCAAGTTTCCTGAAAGGACACACGTGGAGAACAATGTAGTGGAGAACAATGTAGTGGAGAACAATGTAGTGGAGAACAATGTAGTGGAGAACAATGTAGTGGAGAACAATGTAATGCAGAACAGGCATTTCTCCCGTAGGAAAGTCACTTTTTCCATTTGGGGAACAATTATGGTGTCGCCAATAAAATAATTACGCTTTTCTTGCTCTTGCATAACACATAACAAAACGAAAATTTAATTTGAGGATTTTGAACATGGGGGCCCTCAACAAGCAAAGGAATGTCAACAATCTACTGGGGCCATTTCCTTTTTTCAACAAGATCATGTACAAACATGAAACACAGAACTAGGAATATGATTTCAGCAACATAAATAATGAAGACATCTCTCCCAAAACAAAAACCTTATCACATCCTGCTGTGAAAATTCTGGATAAGTTAGGAATGTTTGAAGAAGCTCATGCACAGCATGCCTTCAACTGATCTGCGCACAAGCGCATGACTTACGAGGCGGTTTCACGAAAAGGGGGGATCTGCAGTTTGGAGTTTCTGCACAGTGGACAACAAGCTAAAGATGGATTACCTTGACTGTCGGACACAAAACAAAATACCATCGTCTGCTCAGGCCACAAAAACACCAAGGTCGGTCATGTTTTACAAGGCTTGGCGTTCCGGGCCTGCATTCCAGGCTGCCAAACAGTGCTCAAGATGCATTTCTCACAGCCGTGTCTTACTAACCAAGGTTTCTTCGCAGCATTTAAAGCGGGCAGGGAAAACATGGATGCCGAAGATTCAAAGTAAAAGTAAATAATTACAGGGCGGCCCCCCCCAAAATTATTTCAAATATTACAGTTAGGCCTCAGGCTTCAACTGAGATAGAATGTCTCTTCATCCAGTTGAGTCAAATCCAAAAGCTACTTTAAAAAACAAATGGCACTCGGTAAAGCGCATACCTCCCTCCATAAGGTTGAACAGTTTATGTTTTCTATCCCACCGATATACCCGAACGGCATCAGGACCATTCCTCCTTGTTACAAAACAAAATCTATCTGATTTGCTTGTTCTTGTCACATACCCAACTCATCTACCAATATAATAAGTGATCAAATAATTGATTCTATCCAAAATCTCTTTTTAGCTCTATTTATTTTTAGCACTTACACAAGCCTCGATCTTGTATACAAAAAAAAAAAAATCGGTTAAAGACAATCAATGCTTTCCAAACTCATGAATCTTATTCTGTGCTTGAAACAATTGTGGAAACAAAACCAGAGAATCAAATGAGAAAACAAAGGCTTCCTCTGACCCCATATTTTGTCAAATGGATACACATGGGATAAACATTTGAAATCAGTAATTTGCAAATTATTCCTTTAAATGTAATGAAGTAGCTACATCTCACTGTTTCAAAAAAAAGGTGTGATCCTGCCATTATTTCAGGACTTAAAAGAAAATCTCACTGGTGGTTACCTGGAGATACGCAAGAGTGGAAGATGGGTGTTCAACAAGTTATACAAACAATGTGTATCCTGGTGTTTGCTTAGCGGTTCGGGTGCCGGCTTGGGATCCTAAGATCCTGGGTTCGAATCCTGGTCGATCGCTGAATTAATGCCAGGGGGGTTGACTCAGCCTGTCATCCTTCCGAGGTCGGCAAATTCAGTACCAGTTCACTGGTAATTCCCTGTGTGTCGCAAGAGGCGACTAACAGGGTTGGTGGCAGGAAGAGCATCCGGCCGTAAAACATTGCTTCAATAAAGGGGACCATGGTGCCCAAAAAAGGCCAACCCCTGCTCTGCGGGGAAAAATGGGCAAAAAAGGTCAACCCCTGCTCTGTGGGGAAAAATGGCCTCTACAGGTGGTTCTTTTCTTCTATATTGCCACATTTATTAATTACTATTTACACACATAATCAATAAAAATAGTTGCTTCTTGGACCGTTTTGAGTATCTCCTTCGGAGAACCTTTTTGAACGTCCCAAGTATTGTGACAGAACCGGTTGCTGTGCTAACATCACAGAAGACCACGGTTAAGGTGAATCCAAAAAACGCAATCAAACAAGTAGTTTTATTGCGGATTATAATCGATAGCAAACTAAACGTCCGACAGGTGTATTTCAGTGGTTCCGTTGATAAGTTTCGTTTCGTTTCGTTGCATTCGAGCCGATTTCAAACGCAATCCCATTTCACAAACAGCCGAAATCAAATGGAATATCATCCTGTTTTATGGGACTTCACTTCAAGCACATTTTAAACCTGCCAGCATAAAAAGGAACAAAGCAGATGCCATTGGGATCATATCTGAGCAAAGCAATGAGAGTCAAAGGAGAAACGTGTTTCTAAAGTTGAAACAATGGCAATGATAACTTATTTAACTAAAACTATCATTCCACAAACAAACATTCTCCTTTCCCTCGTCCTTGAACTTTAGTTCAGTCTCTCTAGATACAAAATCCAGCTCGTTTTTTTCCCACCAATTCGGGTTTGGCTGACGTGCACAAATCAAACACTCCACAGAAATAGCGAAGTGGGATTAAAAAGTGGGTTCACAAGGGCAGTTGGTACATTTTGAGAATAGTAATGAGGGATTGGATGCCAAAACATGGTTACGAATGAAACTACAGAGTTCATGGACGGCCATACCCCGCGCAGTCTTGACAAACAACGACATTGGCGGGGTCTGCGAGCAGCAGACTTGATTGGTCGAGATGATGTAACATGCAGTAATATGTTGTCCAAATTCTTCTGAATGGAAAGTTTATGAAAGTGCTGAAAAGGAGATTTGTGTTCCACAGTGGTCAAGTAAATAATTAAATTAAAACAATAAGATTTTAAAGGTTGCAGAATTTTTTTGCGAAGTATACCGCCATTGATGCAGCGTCTTTTACACCACTTTATTTAACATGTTACATTAGTTATCCACGCCTGTTGTTTGTGTCCTTTATGACGTCATTAACAACAGTGAGCTTCCTGTTTAGAATGATTTTCAATTTTTTTGGACTGCCAGGCAGACAGTAAAAAAAAAAAAAATCACACCCGTGTCCAAAGGAAACGGTTCAATTTGCCATTTTAAATATGAAACAGGCAAAGCCTCAAAACCAACAAAACCTATCAGAACTCTTCAGAATTACCCATTATAACTTCAGAATTACCCATTATAACTCTTCAGAATTATCCATTATAACTCTTCAGAATTACCCATTATAACTCTTCAGAATTATCCATTATAACTCTTCAGAATTACCCATTAGAACTCTTCAGAATTACCCATTAGAACTCTTCAGAATTACCCATTAGAACTCTTCAGAATTACCCATTAGAACTCTTCAAAATTACCCATTATAACTCTTCAGAATTACCCATTAGAACTCTTCAGAGTTACCCATTAGAACTCTTCAGAATTACCCATTAGAACTCTTCAGAATTACCCATTATAACTCTTCAGAATTACCCATTATAACTCTTCAGAATTATCCATTATAACTCTTCAGAATTACCCATTAGAACTCTTCAGAATTACCCATTAGAACTCTTCAGAATTACCCATTAGAACTCTTCAGAATTACCCATTAGAACTCTTCAGAATTACCCATTAGAATTCTTCGGAATTACCCATTAGAACTCTTCAGAATTACCAATTATAACTCTTCAGAATTACCCATTAGAACTCTTCAGAATTACCCATTATAACTCTTCAGAATTACCCATTATAACTCTTCAGAATTATCCATTATAACTCTTCAGAATTACCCATTAGAACTCTTCAGAATTACCCATTAGAACTCTTCAGAATTACCCATTAGAACTCTTCAGAATTACCCATTAGAACTCTTCAGAATTACCCATTATAACTCTTCAGAATTACCCATTATAACTCTTCAGAATTATCCATTATAACTCTTCAGAATTACCCATTAGAACTCTTCAGAATTACCCATTAGAACTCTTCAGAATTACCCATTAGAACTCTTCAGAATTACCCATTAGAACTCTTCAGAATTACCCATTATAACTCTTCAGAATTATCCATTACAACTCTTCAGAATTACCCATTATAACTCTTCAGAATTACCCATTATAACTTCAGAATTACCCATTATAACTCTTCAGAATTACCCATTATAACTCTTCAGAATTACCCATTAGAACTCTTCAGAATTACCCATTAGAACTCTTCAGAATTACCCATTATAACTCTTCAGAATTATCCATTATAACTCTTCAGAATTACCCATTAGAACTCTTCAGAATTACCCATTATAACTCTTCAGAATTACCCATTAGAACTCTTCAGAATTACCCATTAGAACTCTTCAGAATTACCCATTAGAACTCTTCAGAATTACCCATTATAACTCTTCAGAATTACCCTTTATAGCCCATTATAATTAATGCCCCCTTAGAACCATTTATAATGAATTAACCTTTAGAACCCTCTGGAATTACCCTTAAGAACCCTCCAGAATTACACTTTAGAACTCTTCAGAATTACCCATTAGAACTCTTCAGAATTACCCTTAAGAACCCTCCAGAATTACCCATTAGAACTCTTCAGAATTACCCATTAGAACTCTTCAGAATTACCCTTAAGAACCCTCCAGAATTACCCATTAGAACTCTTCAGAATTACCCATTAGAACTCTTCAGAATTACCCATTATAACTCTTCAGAATTACCCTTTATAGCCCATTATAATTAATGCCCCCTTAGAACCATTTATAATGAATTAACCTTTAGAACCCTCTGGAATTACCCTTTATAACCCTCCAGAATTACCCTTTAGAACCCTCCAGCATTACCCTTAAGAACCCTCCAGAATTACACTTTAGAACCCCTTAAAATTAAACATGCTGGGTAAAAAAGGTTCTTCTTCATTTTTAACAGATGGATGGAAGGACGGACATAGCCAAATATTGAAGCGGCTTCACCTCTTTAAAATTATCTCATTATTTCTCTCTGTCTCTCTCTGTCTCTCTCTGTCTCTCTCTGTCTCCCTATGTCTCTCTCTGTCTGTCTCTATCTCTGCCCCCCTCTGTCTCTCTCTGCCCCCCTCTGTCTCTCTCTGCCCCCCTCTGTCTCTATCTGCCCCCCTCTGTCTCTATCTGCCCCCCTCTGTCTCTCTCTGCCTCTCTCTGCCCCCCTCTGTCTCTCTCTGCCCCCCTCTGTCTCTCTCTGCCCCCCTCTGTCTCTCTCTGCCCCCCTCTGTCTCTCTCTCCCCCCCTCTGTCTCTCTCTCGCCCCCCTCTGTCTCTCTCTCGCCCCCCTCTGTCTCTCTCGCCCCCCTCTGTCTCTCTCTCGCCCCCCTCTGTCTCTCTCTCGCCCCCCTCTGTCTCTCTCTCGCCCCCCTCTGTCTCTCTCGCGCCCCCCTCTGTCTCTCTCTCGCCCCCCTCTGTCTCTCTCTCGCCCCCCTCTGTCTCTCTCGCGCCCCCCTCTGTCTCTCTCTCGCCCCCCTCTGTTTCTCTCTCGCCCCCCTCTGTCTCTCTCTCGCCCCCCTCTGTCTCTCTCTCGCCCCCCTCTGTCTCTCTATCTGCCCCCCTCTGTCTCTCTCTGCCCCCCTCTGTCTCTCTCTGCCCCCCTCTGTCTCTCTCTGCCCCCCTCTGTCTCTCTCTGCCCCCCTCTGTCTCTCTCTGCCCCCCTCTGTCTCTCTATCTGCCCCCCTCTGTCTCTCTCTGCCCCCCTCTGTCTCTCTCTGCCCCCCTCTGTCTCTCTCTGCCCCCCTCTGTCTCTCTCTGCCCCCCTCTGTCTCTCTCTGCCCCCCTCTGTCTCTCTCTGCCCCCCTCTGTCTCTCTCTGCCCCCCCTCTGTCTCTCTCTGCCCCCCTCTGTCTCTCTCTGCCCCCTCTCTGTCTCTCTCTGCCCCCTCTCTGTCTCTCTGCCCCCCTCTGTCTCTTTGCCCCCCTCTGTCTCTCTGCCCCCCCTCTGTCTCTCTGCCCCCCTGTCTCTCTCTCCCTCTCCCCCCCTCTGTCTCTCTCTCCCTCTCCCCCCCTCTGTCTCTCTCTGCCCCCCTCTGTCTCTCTGCCCCCCTCTGTCTCTCTCTCCCTCTCCCCCCCTCTGTCTCTCTCTCCCCCCCTCTGTCTCTCTCTCGCCCCCCCTCTGTCTCTCTGCCCCCCTCTGTCTCTCTCTGCCCCCCTCTGTCTCTCTCTGCCCCCCTCTGTCTCTCTCTGCCCCCCTCTGTCTCTCTCTGCCCCCCTCTGTCTCTCTCTGCCCCCCTCTGTCTCTATCTGCCCCCCTCTGTCTCTCTGCCCCCCTCTGTCTCTCTCTGCCCCCCTCTGTCTCTATCTGCCCCCCTGTCTCTTTGCCCCCTCTGTCTCTCTGCCCCCCTCTGTCTCTCTGCCCCCCTCTGTCTCTCTGCCCCCCTCTGTCTCTCTCTGCCCCCCTCTGTCTCTCTGCCCCCCCTCTGTCTCTCTCTGCCCCCCTCTGTCTCTGTCTGCCCCCCCTCTGTCTCTCTCTGCCCCCCTCTGTCTCTCTCTGCCCCCCTCTGTCTCTCTCCCCCCCCCTCTGTCTCTCTCTGCCCCCCTCTGTCTCTCTCTCCCCCCCTCTGTCTCTCTCTCCCCCCCTCTGTCTCTCTCTCCCCCCCTCTGTCTCTCTCTCGCCCCCCTCTGTCTCTCTCTCGCCCCCCTCTGTCTCTCTCTCGCCCCCCTCTGTCCCCCTCTGTCTCTCTCTCGCCCCCCTCTGTCCCCATCTGTCTCTCTCTGCCCCCCTCTGTCTCTCTCTGCCCCCCCTCTGTCTCTCCCTGCCCCCCTCTGTCTCTCTCTGCCCCCCTCTGTCTCTCTCTGCCCCCTCTGCCCCCCTCTGCCTCTCTCTGCCCCCCTCTGTCTCTCTCTGCCCCCCCCTCTGTCTCTCTCTGCCCCCCTCTGTCTCTCTCTGCCCCCCTCTGTCTCTCTCTGCCCCCCTCTGTCTCTCTCTGCCCCCCTCTATCTCTCTCTGCCCCCCTCTGTCTCTCTCTGCCGCCCTCTGTCTGTCTCTCTCTCTCTCTCTCTCTCTGTCTCTCTCTCCCTGTCTCTCTGTCTGGTTCTCTGTCTGGTTCTCTCTGTCTGGCTCTGTCAGGCTCTGTGTCTCTCTCTCTCTTTGTCTCTTATGGAGGGATCTGCAGTTTATCGTCCGATTGATTACTGATAAAGTGAAAAGTTTAATCTGCACAGCAACAACAAAAAACACATGAAAAGGTGAGAAAAACGAACGCCAAGTTTCAAGTTTGGTTCCACATCTCCCAAAAGCCACGTCTCCAATGGAGAATCGACCCCTCAATGAAATATCCATAATTTCCTCTAAAAATGGCAGAATTATTGGAAAAAGACCACAAGAAGATGCATGAAAGTAATTTCAATTTGATGGGATGGAAAGGTCCCAGGTAGAGAAAAGGGGTCCATGCTTTTGTCATTTCTGCGTACTTGGTCCCATGGGGTCCTTTAGACACAATACTCTGGCACTATTGGGGTACATTGGCCCGATTGCGAAACCTGCCACATTAACCACAACAAATTGTACACTCCTCACGCTGCACACCTATCACAGCACACCTCACGCCACATGCACCACTCCTCAATATATTAACACAAAGAGACAAAACTGCAGAAAAGAAAGAAATATGAATGCAAAGGCTGAACGCAAACAGGATGGTTATGAAGAGAAATGCAGAATTACATTTGTTCAGGATGTGTGGAAAATGGGTAAAAATGCATTCTGAGTGTGAGAGGCAACCAAGAGTGATGCTGGAAGAGGGTTGGTTATGAGGCCCTAATGTGCACAATAAAAGGGTGGAGAGGGGATGGAGGTACTGTCATACAGAGACGGGTGAGGAATGGGATGGGGTTGAAGGTACTGTGAGAGGTGGAGAGGATGTATGGAGAGGGGAGGGGTTGGAGGTACTGTCATATGGATAGGGGTGTGGAGGGGTTAGGGGTACTGTCATACAGAGAGGGGTGGAGAAGGATTTGAGGTACTGTCATACAGAGGGAGGTGGGGAGGGGTTGGAGGTACTGTCATATGGATAGGGGTGTGGAGGGGTTAGGGGTACTGTCATAGAGTGAGATGTGGGGGTGGAGAGGGGTTGGAGATACTGTCGTACAGAGGGGGGTGGGGAGGGAGTTGAGGTACTGTCATACAGAGGGAGGTGGGGAGGGGTTGGAGGTACTGTCATACAGAGGGAGGTGGGGAGGGGTTGGAGGTACTGTCATACAGAGGGGGTGGGGAGGGGTTGGAGATGCTGTCATACAGAGGGGGGTGGAGAGGGGTTGGAGGTACTGTCATACAGAGGGGGTGGGGAGGGGTTGGAGATGCTGTCATACAGAGGGGGGTGGAGAGGGGTTGGAGATACTGTCATACAGTGGGGGGTGGGGAGGGGTTGGAGGTACTGTCATATGGATAGGGGTGTGGAGGGGTTAGGAGTACTGTCACACAGAGAGGGGTCGCTGGGGTGGGGTGGGGTTGCAGGTACTGTCATACAGTGAGATGTGGGGGTGGAGAGGGGTTGGAGATACTGTCGTACAGAGGGGGGTGGGGAGGGAGTTGAGGTACTGTCATACAGAGGGAGGTGGGGAGGGGTTAGGGGTACTGTCATACAGAGGGAGGTGGGGAGGGGTTGGAGGTACTGTCATACAGAGGGAGGTGGGGAGGGGTTGGAGGTACTGTCATACAGAGGGAGGTGGGGGTGGAGAGGGGTTTGAGGTACTGTCACACAGAGAGGGGTGGCTGGGGTGGGGTGGGGTGGGTTTGGAGGTACTGCCATATAGTGAAGGGTGAGAGGTGGGGTTCAGAGGAGGGATGGGTTAGAGGTAATGCCGTACTTACAAGTAATGAGAATACGAGTGGATGCTCCTTCTTGAGAATGGAAGCGGGAGGGAATGGACAGGAGAGACAGGGTAATCAACAAGCAGATGGACCACATGTGGAGCTAAGCACAGCACAATGTTAAATCCTCTTCAAAAACACAAACTCATCCAAATAGTATAAACGTTGCTTCCACCAAGTTGCAAAATGAAAAATAAAATTCACATTTTGGATTATTCATGAAAAATATCTGCTGTTTCCGCGTAGCTCCAAAGGCAAAAGCGCAAAAAACCTACGACCAGACAAATGGGCCTCTGCACATTTCATGGATCCAAGTAGTGGAAACACACAACGGATGCTCCAATTAGAGCATCAAGCAATGGTCCACGTTAACCTCGGCGTGCTACACCATGGGGGAATGCTTGGAGACAAAGGCTTCCTTAGCAGGGAACAAGAACAAGGCAATTACACAAGGTGGGCAGAAAGCCAACAAAGGGACCTGGATGTGTTTGCCGAGAAATATGATAACGAGCTCAAATGCTAGACGATGTAACAAACACGTGCGAGCTCACGTGGCGTACACAAAACCAGCGAGGAAGCACAATATGGATTCCCAATTGCCATAGTAGCTTCCCAGAACAAAGGCTTGCCCCACAGCAGGTGCATCGCACCGACAAGGAAAGCGGAGAATAATACTCATCACCAGGTGTTACCGCGTTCGTTAAAGCGAGCGGGGTTAAGCAGCAGTAGGGATCGCCATCTACACGCAGTAAACGCAAAAATCGACTCCTTTTCCTCGGTAACAGCATTCTGAAATTTCAGAACAACCCTTACGGCAGCACCACCATAAACCACCACCAAGCATTCTTAATGTGTAGATGGCCTAAAAGACCCTCACCCAAGCAAGCAAACCTTATCTCGAACACGTGGTTGGAGCGAGCACAAATCCGTCGAGTTCTTTTTGGAACCACAACCAAGAAGAAGATTTTAACAAATCACGCACTCCTCGATCCCATGACGAATACAAATAGGTTCGCAGAGACGTCACAAAACAGTTGTGATAAGTTTGGCATGATGGACGTCACACTCGTGTTTTTCATCACGACTTCACTGAAGGTGATGAGCACCAACGTCCAGCAAGCCCCCGGGTTGCCATGAGACCGCGACTTGCTGTGTCTAGCACTTCAAAGAGAAGCGTCATATTGAAGGCAGGTATCAGCGGGGAATCAGGTGTGCTCGACCGAACCGCGCGAGCACAACAAGTAGAGTGGTTTCGTTCCGAGCAGGCACAAAACCTCTCACATGATCAGCCTCCCGGCACTAAGAGGTAATTACAATCCCTGCAGATGAAGATGAATTATGGGCAATTCGCATCCTCTCACCTGCCGGCATCAATCAAAGTGAACCTAAAACCTGCCAGGACAGTGAGGTATAGAGAACAAGTGGTTAATGTACGACCACCCACACCTCAATGCACCACGCGTGACCTGACCCATTGATGACTCTTCCCCCTCACCTCGCACCGTTAAGCAAACATCGTAAAGAGATGACCCCTTTCCTAAGCGTATCGGTCACAGGGTTCGTCCTGCCCTCCCTGACATCATGGTCACAAAGCCGCACATCCATTCCGCCAACACGCTAGATGATACTCGCGGCTTCTTCGGCTGGACGTCTTATGGGATGAAGAAGTAATCTTCCTCCTGAAAACTATTTCCGGTGTCCTCTTCTGCTACGACGAAGGGTTAATGCCTGAAACATCAGCTCCTTGATTCAAATTGTGATTAGCATCCCTCAATCAACGTCCTGTTGATTTCATCCGACGTTTTATCGAACTTTGTGGTGGTTGCTCAGAAGCAGGTTCTGTGTCCATCTGGGAATCAACAGTTTCAATATTCCATTTAGGAAGTTGGTGCTGCCTGGAGCCCATATCAGTCAGATGTTGGTTTCTCTTGCGGCTCAACAAAGGTATTCCGGCAAATTAATTGAATGAATAGAAGATTGAATTGCAGTCGAGACAAACGTTGTGATGGAATAATACGAAAGCTCACACTATTTATTATATTTTTTTCATACAGAGGCTCAGGCTCATGGAAGAGATGGATGATGCAGTGGAGGATCGCTAATCCGGAAACAGGCAGACAATGGACTTCAGATGCATATAACATCACAGTGAGTGAAGAAATCAGACTGAGGAAGAGAAAAGTTCAAGGGTAGGTAGGTATCGGACGTCATGTGGGGTGGCAAGGTGCCAACGTCTTGAGAGGCCAAGAGGGAAAAGCACAAAAGGACAATCTCTGGAGTCATGAAGGACGATAAAACAAAATAAAATGGACCAAATGTAGTGTTAGTTGGACACATATCCAGATTCCAAAACTGTGGATGCTACGATCAATATTAAAATTGCTCAAAATGCCGATGAGTAATTCAGTGAAATGAAATGAAAAGCACCAACAATGTGATAAACTATTGGAGAAAATAAAATTAATTAAAAACTCCTGCACACAATGTTTTGAAAATCCATTCCTGGCCGTCCAAGCACAACAATGGATTTGGCATTTGGAACCAGAATATACCAATTGGTCCAAGCAGACAGCACACCCAGTATCAACCACCAGTGAGAGCGAAGATCCGCACACAGCACACCCAGCAGCATTTGAGTTAAGTAAGTTAAGGGGCGGCAGCATCAGCACCAGCGTTAGCAGGTACATGGAGGACGTGGAGGAAACAGAAGGGTATGTGCGGTCAAGAGAGAAGAGTAAATACCGGCGTTTCAAGAAGAGGGCGACAGCAAGCAGGATCACCACCAACAACAGGGTGCCTGCAACGATGCCCACAACTCGAGGTGTGTGCTCCGCACGGCTTTGCGGATCTGCAGGCTCCGGTGAAAGTGTCGACTCCACGATTCCTAGGACAGGGTAAAAGTGGGTGATTAGCAAAAGGAATATGGACTTTGGAGGAGCACACAGAGGAGGACAAAATAATGCTATGAGGTGTGGATGAAGAATGAAGACAGCCGGTTCTCAGCAAAAACAATTAAATTTATTATTTCAATTTTGGGGATTTTGAGCCTCCTGCTTATTGAGTCAAAGATGAACCTTCGGTGGTTTACCTTCAAATAATGCCGATCCGTTGATAATGAAGTGGATACAACAATTTCTCCGAATTATCATAAATGATCGAAAAGTGATGCGACCGTTGTGAATCCACATCTATTGTGGATCATCATGAGGGACGTGCACCTGCCAATTCCAAAAGCTAATTTTAAATGCCAGGTGCGGTACAGTGAAAATTCTGTGCTGCAGCATAATGTGATTATGTTAATATAACATTGTTTCTAACTTTTTAAAAGCTGCAATAACTCCAACAGTCTGACACATTGCTCGAGTCTGTGTGGTTTGAGAGCTCCCTCGGCGGAACCTTATTTACAAGACTTGTACATTTCGAAAGTGAAGGAGGAGGAGGACACTTTGACGGCTAGCATGGTACTTTGTTGCACACAAAAACTTTATATCAGATTGTTCAGTGAAGACAACTTTGGGGAATGCCCTCCCGCTACAAACTCACCGAATTGCAGAAAGTGGAATATATTTTACAGACGTTCCAATTTACAGACTGCACAGTTGTCGAGCCTCAAAGTATGGGAAACTAGAACAGCTTCTGGGAAAGCGCATACCTCTGCCAGGCTGAACAGTTTACATTTAGTATCCCACTGATAGGCCGGATCTGAATCCGGACCTGAACCAAAATCTAATCTGCTTGTTCTTGTTACCTAACCAACTAATCCACCAAGTTTTATCATAACTCGTCCAAAACGTTTTGAAATATCATGCTATATGTCGCTTTTTGTCCCATCTCTCAATGGTGAAAACCCACTTAATTAATTTTTTTCTCAGATCCGGATTCAGATCTTCACCAAAATCGAATAGATTCATCCTTTTCAAACACCAAACCAGTATACCAAGTTTCATCCAAAACCGTTCATAACATTTTGAGATATCTTGCTATATATCAGTTTTAGATCCCTCGTCCCTCCATACAAGGGGAAAGGTGACCCTCTGGACTGTGGCTCGTATAGAGTGATAAAGTTATTAGAGCATGGAATGAATGTATTGGAAAGGGTGTTTGGAGAGGAGGATAAGGATGAAAGTGAAGATCGACGAAATGAAGTTTGGATTAATGCCAGGAAGAGGAACGACAGACGTGCCTTTTTTGTAAGGCAGTTGCAGTAGAAGTACATGGAGAAGAGGAAGAAGTTGTTTCTTGGGTTTATTGATCTGGAGAAAGCATTCGATGGTGACATGGGCATTGAGGAAGTTAGGAGTGGTGGAATGGTTGATCAGAGTAGTGATGGCAATGTACGAGAGAGCGCACGCAGCTGTAAGGACGAAGGACGGGAACAGTGGTGAGTTTGAGGTGAAGGTAGGAGTGCATCAGGGGTCTGTACTAAGTCCACTACTATTTGTAGCTGTGATGGAGGTGCTGGCTCGGAACCTAAAGGAGGATTTACCGTGGGAGTTGTTGTATGCAGATGATCTGGTGTTGATTGGGGAAAGTATGGATGGACTGAAGGAGAAGATGAACAAGTGGAAGAAATGTATGGAGGTAAAAGGTCCGAAGGTGAATATCGGAAAGACAAAGGTGATGGCAAGTGGTAAAGCATGTGGTGAGGTGGAAAGAACAGGGAAGTGGCCGTGTGCTGTGTGCAGGAAGGGTGTTGGAGTGAACTCCATTCAATGTACAATGTGCGCTGAGTGGGTTCATCAAAAATTTAGTGGTCTGATAGGGTCATTAACCAGTGTGGCAGCTACATTCAAGTGCAAGGTGTGCACAGAGGGAGCTGCAGATGGAAGAAATGTTGAGTTGGATCTTGGAGATGGCATGAAGCTGGAAGGTGTGAAAACATTTTGCTACCTAGGAGACGTGCTGAATGGAGAAGGTGGATCAGACTCGGCGACGGTTGCTGGAGTGAGATGTGCATGCAAGAAGTTTCGGGAACTGAGTGGCGTGCTGACGCGGAGGGGAGTGTCGTTGAAGCTGAAGGGAAAGGTGTATGCTGCATGTGTGAGAAGTGTTATGATTTATGGGAGCAAGACATGGGTAATGAACGTAGAGCAGCAATGAAGGCTGGAAAGGGCGGAAATGCGAATGGTTCGGTGGATGTGCGGAGTATCGTTGAGAGAGAGGAAGACAAATGATGATTTGTGAAAGATGATGGGAATAGAGCCTGTGATGGATGCTGTGAAGAGAAACAGGTTGAGATTGTTTCGTCATGTGTTGAGGAAGGATGAATGACTGGTTGAGAAGAGTGATGGAAATGCATGTAGAAGGAAGTAGAGGACGGGGAAGACCGAGAAAGACTTGGCTAAAGGTGGTGGAAGAAGAAATGCGGGCAAGGGGGTTAAGAAGGGGAGATGTTGAAAATAGGGAAAAATGGAGACGATTGTCATGGGGCCCACAAGGCTAACCCCTGCTCTCGCAGGGAAAATGGCCTTAAAATGCCTGTTGTTGTTGTATATCGGTTTTAGATCCATCACTCAATGGTGAAGAATCACTTTAAGAATTGTAAAAATTATCGTATCCGGATCCAGATGTTCATCAAAATCGACTAATTTCATCGTTGTCACAAACCCAAAGTGCCCACCAAATTTCATCCGAATCCATCCACAACCTTTTGAGATATCCTGCTCACAGACAAAGAAACAGACAGACAGACAGACAGACAGGGAGGGGCGACAACACATCTTACGTCCACCTTCAGAGGACACAAGTGTTGCTCCTCAAGTAAAGCCATAAAATAAACACATAGCACGCCCTATACAAAAATAAGCCAAATACTCGTTTTTGCAGGCTATTGTGTCCCATCTGCATTCAAATATTTGTTACTGTGCTTGCATGGCGTCGGCAACACAACAGGTAGCTCGATAGACTAGAAATTTCTACCTGTGCTGTACAAAAGTCATCATCTCTGAATGAGAGAAATAGACCTTCGTCTCCTGCAAAATATTTTGTTCTGCCCTCAAACATCAGAATCGGCCCAGGTTA
Source organism: Myxine glutinosa (assembly GCF_964187855.1). Taxonomy (NCBI): domain Eukaryota; kingdom Metazoa; phylum Chordata; class Myxini; order Myxiniformes; family Myxinidae; genus Myxine; species Myxine glutinosa. The sequence goes on along the minus strand of NC_136273.1, from coordinate 37,456,917 downwards.
GTTACAAACTATGCACGGTGCTCACATTTATAACGAGGATGAAAAATTAATTGATCAAATACGCTTTCACAGGAAAACAATGACAGTGGCGCCACGTGATTAAGTGGTACATACGCTTCCCGATTCATCAGAGAACTATTCGCAGTTGGGACAATCCATAATCACCAAAGATTGTGAAAACCATAGTGCGGAAAATGAAAAAGCAAAACCGACTCGAGCTTTTGTCAAAAAGAGAAAAGAGCTCAGGAAGTTCATCGTCTAAGCACTTGGTCACACCAGGAGGGATGTCTGCATGGCACGGGGTGGGATAGTATTCCATTTAGGTGTGTACAAGGATCATCCGTGATGATGGACATTCAGAATCAGGAGTGGTTTTACTTTTGACCGCCAAAATGAGATTGCCTAGAGTTAGGCCTCCCTCATCTGTGTCATCTTTATTCTCCATGACATCTTCATTCATTCTCCATGACATCTCCATTAATTATCTGCGAAATGTGTTAGCCTGTGCTTCCGAAACTTTGTTTAATTGGTTTTCAAGAACATCGCTGCGTCGCTTGGGATTCTTCAGCACATCTTACTCTTGTAGTTGTCTGGTGGTCTGGTAGTTTGGATAGGTCACATGGATGCTTGATCAGACATCGGATGGGTATAGAGCTGCTCCAAAAAACCCATTCAGTATTGTGAAAAGGCTCTGGTCATGATTCCTGATTGAGAGGAATTATAATATATGTTACCAACATTTTCACACGTCTACATTCACCAGACAAATGTGTAAACACATCTCAAGCAGTTTTAACGTTGTTGATACATATAGTGATAATTCATGTTGATGAGGCAAATATATTGTTATGTCGGTGGGGTAGTGATGACTTTAGACCAGGTAGATTTATATAGGTAGCCTGCTCCGATTGTCATGAAGAAGAAGAACCTTGATGTAATAAGTACTTTTTAGCCCGGATGTCAGATTAAGTTGTATATTTGTCCCTATTATGAGGAATGGAGCATGCTAACTAGTTGTAGGGATTATGTTAACTACTACCTTGTACGTCATACCCTTGGTGATTTATCCTTTGTCGCTTTTGGCACCGCACCATAGACACTAGCGCAGGAAGTGCCCATTAAATTGCACTAAACAATAAAAACCAACAGGAAGCCAGTTCTGAGCACTGCCGATAGGACACCACAATCGACATCACCACGAAGGTCGAGAAGGCCGAAGACATGCCCAGAAGGACAGTGATTGGTCGGGAGTTGACCAACAGGAAGGCAGGGGTAAGAAGGGACATGCTGATTGGCAAAGTACGACCGATGACGTCAGAGGCGGACTGCGTGTGGATTGGTGGAGAGCTGGACAATATAGTGGTGGCCTGCGAGCATTGGTAGAGAGGCACAGATGACGTCACGATACGATCAATAAAAGAAGATAGAGACCGACATTTTTGTCTTTTGCCCCTCATGCCTTCCTCTGCCCTTGACTCTCTCCTCTTGGTTCCGGACTTTGGTGGAAGAGGGCTGTGCGTGGACATTCCTTTCATTCGGCTTCATCGCAGCGGTCGTGTTTCTAAGACCTTACTGGTGGTCGTAAAGAGGCGGAGCTGCAGAGCACAGAGCCGTGTTGTCCGAGCGGAGTTTGTGAGGACAGGCCCGGCTGGGGAGCGGGCTGCACGCTCGTTCGCCGCGAGCAGAAGGCTTAGTGAACAAGGGTGCAGAGGCCTTGTTCCCGCCAAGGCAGAAGCCGCGTCCAGACTGCGCGATCGGGGCCTGACAATTGCTGATGACGCACCGAGCGAATTGAGCTAAGTGCCATAATTACACTATTATTTTCCAGTTCTTTAATTCCCCTCTGTCTGTGTATGGTGTCTATTCTGGGAGTGCTCCATATAGGAACTTTATTTTTCGTCGCGTTTTTCTTGTTACCTTGTTTTTCGTTTTAAACTGGCATTCCGCATTTTTTTTTTATTCCGTTTTAATAAGCCTCTATTTTTGTTCATTTTAAATAAGGTTTTTGTTTGAGTTTATTTTCTGCAGGTTCGGGAACTGCCGGCGGACCACAGGTAAGACCCTGCATCGCTTTCTTTCCCTTTCTTCCCACGCGTGTATAAAGTTCGCATTTGATCGTCGCCCCGGAGTTAAAGCTTGCTCGGCTAATATGTTTCCTGGTAGAGATTTTAAACGCCAGAACCACGACAATATATAAAAAGTCGTGAGATACCTTCTTTCATTTTGATACATAGTAAACACAATGTGTGAAAATTCTCTTGATTACTTCGATCAAAGGTACCTCTTGATAACACTCAGCACTAATTATTGGCAGCACGACTCCTTTGGCTACATCATTTCTGTGAGTGTGGCATCGAGGCTGATACATTGCCCCTCGTACAGGTCAGGGCAGGGATCTGTGATTTGTTCAGGATGCCAGCGATAACTCACCTACTCTTCACGATAGGACACCATATTCATGATCTGCAACGTGCATCAACTAATGCTGGCGGATAGGACAGCAGGCTCACCGTCCATCAGAGGGATGACACTTTGCGATGGAATGCCCTGCTCGAGAAACTCCAATTCAGGTTTATAGTTGAGGCGCGGAGCAAACCCAGACGAGATAGCTTAAGGGTAAGTCAATGTGCTACCTCTGCGCCCTTCGATCCTCATAAAAGATGAAGCGATGACGTGTTGATATCAGTCTCAGCTTTGATAAATTCACTCTTTTGGCCTGTTCGGTACCATGCCCAACAAGGAATGTTAATGGTGGTTTAAAAACTGATAATATGTCGTAAACTGGTTTCCAAAGAATGTGTGATAATGAATTTGCCTTCCCTACTAAAACCAAAGCAGAACAAGAAACACCAAAAAGAGGTGAGCTTCTAGCTCGAGAGAAAGGACCTCATTCGTAGATCCAATGCATGCCGAACCGTGTTGTTAGTGGTCATGTACCTGCGTGAAAAAAAAAGCGATGCCACAATTTTCCGACAAACAAAAGAGTTGTTGACAACCACAATGAAAATACCGTGTTCTTGGAGTTAATTACCCAAAAGGGATGACAAGTATCCTGAAGGGATCAACAAGACCTTATTCCACTTCATGAGCTGAAAACAGGATTGAAATGTTTCATTTGAAGGAAAGGCAAATCGAATCAATGCAGTAAAAAGGGAAGAAGCTTGGAGGGAAAAAAATATACGACCATCATGTCCTTTGGCAACCAGCGCCATCAATCATAACCTTCTGGCACAAAGCGTGCTGAAATTCTATCTGTTTTTTTGGACAAGCCCTCCATCCTCTAACAGTATGTGCAGCCGCCATTGTTGAATGACGAGTGGGACTCAGCAAAAAATCAGAGATATATGAATTGGTTTGGTCCCTTGGCTAGATAAGCAATATCAATGGCTGAGACTTTGAGCTGAAGAGCCAATATCAATGCTTTGGAGCTTGAGCCAAAGGAGCAATAACAATCGTTTGGACCCTGAGCTTGAGAATCAATATCAGTGGTTTGGAGCGTGAGCCAGAGAAGTAATAACAATGGTTTAGAGCTTGAGCTAGAGAATCAATATCAGTGGTTTGGAGCTTGAGCCAGAAAAGCAATAACAATGGTTTGGACCCTGAGCTAGAGAAACAATAACAATGGTTTGGAACTTGAGCCAGAAAAGCAATATTAATGGTTTAGAGCTTGAGAATCAATATCAGTGGTTTGGAGCTTGAGCCAGAAAAGCAATATTAATGGTTTAGAGCTTGAGAATCAATATCAGTGGTTTGGAGCTTGAGCCAGAAAAGCAATAACAATGGTTTGGCACTTGAGCCAGAAAAGCAATAACAATGGTTTGGACCCTGAGCTAGAGAAACAATAACAATGGTTTGGACCCTGAGCAAGAGAAACAATAACAATGGTTTGGAACTTGAGCTAGAGAAACAATAACAATGGTTTGGACCCTGAGCTAGAGAAACAATAACAATGGTTTGGACCCTGAGCTAGAGAAACAATAATAATGGTTTGGAACTTGAGCCAGAAAAGTGATATCAATGGTTTAGAGCTTGGGCTAGAGAAGCAATATCAGTGGTTTGGAGCTTGAGCCAGAGAAGCAATATCAATGGTTTGGACCATGAGCAAGAGAAACAATAACAATGCTTTGGAACTTGAGTCAGAAAAGCAATATCAATGGTTTAGAGCTTGGGCTAGAGAATCAATATCAATGGTTTAGAGCTTGAGCCAGAGAAACAATAACAATGGTTTGGACCATGAGCAAGAGAAACAATAACAATGCTTTGGAACTTGAGCCAGAAAAGCAATATTAATGGTTTAGAGCTTGAGAATCAATATCAGTGGTTTGGAGCTTGAGCCAGAAAAGCAATAACAATGGTTTGGCACTTGAGCCAGAAGAGCAATAACAATGATTTGGAACTTGAGCTAGAGAAACAATAACAATGGTTTGGACCCTGAGCTAGAGAAGCAATAACAATGGTTTGGACCCTGAGCTAGAGAAACAATAATAATGGTTTGGAACTTGAGCCAGAAAAGTGATATCAATGATTTAGAGATTGAGCTGGAGAATCAATATCAATGGTTTACAGCTTGAACTAGAGAATCAATGTCAATGGTTTGGACCCTGAGCTAGAGAAACAATAATAATGGTTTGGAACTTGAGCCAGAAAAGTGATATCAATGGTTTAGAGCTTGGGCTAGAGAATCAATATGAGTGGTTTGGAGCTTGAGCCAGAGAAGCAATATCAATGGTTTTGACCATGAGCAAGAGAAACAATAACAATGGTTTGGAACTTGAGTCAGAAAAGCAATATCAATGGTTTTGACCATGAGCAAGAGAAACAATAACAATGGTTTGGAACTTGAGCTAGAGAAACAATAACAATGGTTTGGACCCTGAGCTAGAGAAACAATAATAATGGTTTGGAACTTGAGCCAGAAAAGTGATATCAATGGTTTAGAGATTGAGCTGGAGAATCAATATCAATGGTTTACAGCTTGAACTAGAGAATCAATGTCAATGGTTTGGACCCTGAGCTAGAGAAACAATAATAATGGTTTGGAACTTGAGCCAGAAAAGTGATATCAATGGTTTAGAGCTTGGGCTAGAGAATCAATATGAGTGGTTTGGAGCTTGAGCCAGAGAAGCAATATCAATGGTTTTGACCATGAGCAAGAGAAACAATAACAATGCTTTGGAACTTGAGTCAGAAAAGCAATATCAATGGTTTAGAGCTTGGGCTAGAGAATCAATATGAGTGGTTTGGAGCTTGAGCCAGAGAAGCAATATCAATGGTTTGGACCATGAGCAAGAGAAACAATAACAATGCTTTGGAACTTGAGTCAGAAAAGCAATATTAATGGTTTAGAGATTGAGCTGGAGAATCAATATCAATGGTTTAGAGCTTGAACTAGAGAATCAATGTCAATGGTTTGGAAAATGAGCTGTTGTGAGAATATCAATGGTTTGGATATTAGCTGAAGAAGCAATACCAATAGTTTGGAGCTTGAGCTGGAGAAGCAATATCAATGGTTTGGAGCTTGAGCTGGAGAAGCAATATCAATGGTTTGGACCCTTAATTGGGGGAGCACAGTCCCACTGTTTGGGACCCTTAGCTTGAGAAACAATTTTAATAGTTTAACGTCAAGCTGAAACAGGTGCGACAACATTGGTTTAGACCATGAGCTGAAGAAGCATCAGTAGTTTCGACGCTGAGCTGGAGAGACTGTATCAATGGTTTGGACCCTCAGCCAGAGAGGTGATATCAAAGGGGTCGAGTTGGAGAAGCATTAATAGTTTGGACCCTTGGCTTGAGAAGCAACATCAATGGTTTGGACCCTGAGCTTGAGAGACAATATGAATGGTTTGGACCCTGAGTTGGAGAGACAATATGGACCCTGAACTTGAGAGACAATATCAATGGATTGGACCATGATCTGGAGAGACAATATCAATGTCTTGGACCATGAGCTGGAGAAGCATCAATGGTTTGGACCATAAACTGGAGAAGCATCAATTGTTTGGACCCTGAGTTGGAAAGACAATATCAATGGTTTAGAGCTTGAGCTGTAGAAGCATCAATGGTTTGGACCATAAGCTGGAGAAGCAATATCAATGGTTTAGAGCTTGAGCTGGATAGACAATATCAGTGGTTTGGACGAAAACCTGGAGAGGAAATAGCAATGGTTTGGACCTTGAGCTGGAGAAGCATCAATGGTTTGGATCCTGAGCTGGAAAGACAATATCAGTGGTTTGGTCGATAAGCTAGAGAAGCTATATTAATGGTTTGGACCCTTAATTGGGGGAGCACAGTCCCACTGATTGGGACCCTTAGCTTGAAAAACAATTTCAATAGATGAACGTGAAGCTGCAACAGGTGCAGTTGAAAAGCGAAAGCAATTAACCACATCTGTTGAATGTGGGAAAGAAATGCATAAGCAAATAATAATATAAACACACTTACTGTGTCCACGCAAACATCGGCGGACTTGTAAATTTTATTTGGTTCACATATGTCTCAAGAAATTACCATGAAATGGATGTGAAATTGGAAATATTCAATGCTTCATGGAAATTGAGTGAAGTGAATGACTCACAGGAAGCTGCTATGTGATGAAATGCAATGGGCAAAAGGTTCAGCATTAGTGGAGGTGTGAAATGGAATATTTAAGACAAAATTCTCCGCATATAATTTCAAGTGTGCGTAAAGCTCAGCAAGTGAAGAATGTAATGCAAGGAATGCACAGAGATGTGAATGGAGATCGAAGGGAAGAACGAGAAGTCTGACCTGTACGGTGACTGCCTGCTGCTCCCCTACTACCAAGGGTTGGCAACAGGTTGGAGAGCAGGTTCAGCCCTGGTCAAAGAGGTTCAAAAGCATTGGATGGTAAAGATGAGAGCAAGGGGGGCAGTAAGCACACACAAAGAAAGAGACCGGAAAGATGGGTAAAGAAGAACAAAAAATAAAGAAAGAAGGACAAAAGGATGGAAAAGAGAGAATAAGAAGAGTGAATAAATGGGAAATAGGAGTAAAAAAAGAGAGATAAACACATTAAAAACATATTCAAAGTTGAACATCAAAGAAGCAAATTAAACCTCAAATGTTTTCCACTCGTTTTCATTGTTATCCTGCGAAAACGAAAAATATCTCAAACTGAATTCTGTTATTCTTGGCAATGTCTCTACAAGGTGCATTCTTGCATCCCTTTCATCTACCATATAAAACACAATGTGTGTTTGTGTATGTATGTATTTATGTATGTATGCATGTATGCATGTATGTATGTATGTATGCGTGTGTGTCTGAGTATGTGTGTGTCTGTCCCCCATCATAAGGGTAGGTTTTAAAGGCTTTGAGTAGCGCTTTCGGAGGGATTTGAGTTGGGGGGAGGGGGGGGGGGGTTAATGGGCAATCTTTGAACACGACCACGTGTCCACCGGTTAAAAGACCAAAAAGACTCTGAGGACCCAAAAGACCCCGAAGACCCCAAAGACCCAAATGGACTCCAAACACCCAAAATACCCTGAAGACTGTTAAAGATGCAAAAGACCATTAAGACCCAGAAGACCCCAAGGACTCTGAAGACCCAAAATACCCCAAAGACCAAAAATACCCTGAATACACAAAAGACTGAAAAAAACCCTGAAGACGCAATGGACCCCAAAGACCCTGAAGACCCAAAAGACCCCGAGGTTCCAAAAGACCTTGGGGATCCAAAAGATCCAAACAGCCCGGAGGACCCAAATGACCCAAAAGACCCCAAGAACTCGGAAGACCCCCAAGGACTCTAAAGATCCAAAATACGCTGAAGACCCCAAAGACGAAAATACCCAAAAGACTGAAAATACCCTGAAGACCCAATGGACCATGTGGACCCAATGGTCCCTGAAGACACAATGGTCCCCGAAGACCCAAAATACTTGGAGGATCCAAAAGACTTCGAGGATTTAAAAAATCCAAACAACCTCGAGGACCCAAACAACCCAGATGATCCAAACGACCCAGAGTACCCAAAAGACACCATGGATGCAGAAGACCCCCCCCCCCCAAGGACTCCGAAGACCTAAAATACCCCGAAGACCCAAAATACCCTGAAGACCCAAATGGACCCTGAAGACCCAATGGTCCCTGAAGATCCAAAATACTCCAAGGATCCAAAAGACCCTAAGGATCCAAAAGAACCAAACAACCCCAAGGAACCAAACAACCCAGTGGACCCAAACGAGCTGGAGGATTAAAGAGACCCTAAGGACATAGAAGACTACCAAGGACTCTGAAGACCCAATGGACCCTGAAAACCCCAAATATCCCGAAGACCCAAAAGACCCCAAAATCCAAAAAACCCTGAAGAACCCGAGGATACAAAAGACCCAGAGGACCCAAAATAACACAAAGACCCAAAATACCATAAATACCCAAAGACCCAAAAGACCGCAAAGACCCAAAATACGCCAAAGACCCAAAATACCAAAAACACCCCAAAGACCTTTAAATACCCTGAAGACCCAAAATACCCCAAAAACCCTTAAAGACCCTGAATAACCCAAAGACCCAAATGACCCAGAGGACTTAAAAGACCAAAAATTCCATGAAAACCCAAAATACCCCCAAAGACCCCTAAATACCTTTAAATACACCAAAGACAGAAAATCTCAAAAGGACCCAAAATGTCCCAAAGACCCAAAATACCCCAAATGCCTTTTAAATACCCTGAAGACCGACAAGATCGAAAACACCCTGAAGACCGAAAATACCCCAAAGACCCAAAGGATCCTGGTTAAACATATAATATAACCACCTTTAGAGGCCATTTTTCCCCGCAAAGCGGGGGTTGGCCTTTTTCGGGAACCGTGGTTGTTGTTTTTTTTTTTTACTGGTGAGTACTGGTTACTGAAAGGATCAAAAAGATCCAGAAGACTGAAAAGACCCCAAAGACCCCAAGACCCAAAATATCTCAAAGACCCTTAAAGACCCCGAATACCCCAAAAAACCCTGAAGACCAAAAAGATTGAAAAGACACAAAAGACCAAAAAGACCCTGAAGACCCTTAAAGACGCTGAGGACCCAGTGGATCCCAAATAACCAAATTACAGCTAAGATCCAAAATACCACCAAAGACTCTAAAATACCCCAAAGATTCAGATTGAGGCCGCAAAATACTCAAATGACTCAAAAGACCTAAAGGACCCAAAAGACTCAAATAACCCAAAAGACGCTGATGGACCAGAAGACTCAAAAGACCCCGAGGACCGAAATGACCCCAAGGACTCCGAAGACCTAAAAGAAGAGTAATTATCTCTTACATTGGAATTGTAGACGGTGGCTTGCAAACTGAGCCTGAAGGTCGGTGTACAGAAGCCTTTTGTTTTTATCACAATAAATACAAGGTGCAGGGAGGTGAAATTTGCTGCACATGATGCGCAACGTGCACAGAGTAAAACGAGTGTTCATTTACATCTGCAGGATGTCTAATAAATAAAGATGACATAAGCATCCCTAACACCAGGCCCAGACTTCAGACTTTGGTGTGCTCACATGGCTGTACCGTAAAAAACTGTTCAAACCCGAAATTTTTGACCAGCTTTATACCAGTCATAATATAAAACTCGGTAAAATCCAAATGCTGGACCACATGACTACCAGGTTTAATCATTCATTCCCAATTTCCACCGCAGTGGCAGCGAGACGAACAGCCAATTTCCATCGAGCGTCGGCCGCTGAGAAACTACCTACAGAGGCTTCTATTAGGACTAGCATAACTCGGCGCGCTCCGCACGCCTCACCACACGTCGTTTCAGAGGGGCAGGCATCTTTGACCATTTCGGTGTCTTTTGGGTCTTCATGGTGTTTTGGGTCTTCAGGGCCATATAGGTCTTCAGGGTCTTTTGGATCCTCTGGGCCTTTAAGGGTATTTTGGGTCTTTGAGGAGTTTTTGGGTCTTCAGGGTCTTTGGTGTCTTCAGAGGCTTTTGGGTCTTAAGGGTCTTCGGTGTCTTTTGGATCTGCGGGGTCTTCAGGGGCTTTTGGGGGTGTTTTGGATCTTCGGGGTGTTTTGGGTCTTCGGGGTGTTTTGGGTATTCGGGGTGTTTTGGGTATTCGGGGTGTTTTGGGTCTTTGGGGTGTTTTGGGTCTTTGGGTATTCAGGGACTTTTTGAGCCTCAGGGCCTTGAAGGGTATTTTGGGTCTTCGGGGTGTTTTGGGTCTTCGGGGTGTTTTGGGTCTTCGGGGTGTTTTGGGTCTTCGGGGTGTTTGGGGTGTTTTGGGTATTCAGGGTGTTTTGGGTATTCGGGGTGTTTTGGGTCTTCGGGGTGTTTTGGGTCTTCGGGGTGTTTTGGGTCTTTGGGGTGTTTTGGGTATTTGGGTATTCAGGGTCTTTTTGAGCCTCAGGGCCTTGAAGGGTATTTTGGGTCTTCGGGGTGTTTTGGGTCTTTGGGGTGTTTTGGGTCTTTGTGGTGTTTTGGGTCTTCGGGGTGTTTTGGATCTTCAAGGTGTTTTGGGTCTTCGGGGTGTTTTGGGTCTTCGGGGTGTTTTGGGTCTTCAAGGTGTTTTGGGTCTTCAGGGTGTTTTGGGTCTTCGGGGTGTTTTGGGTCTTTGGGTATTCAGGGTCTTTTTGAGCCTCAGGGCCTTGAAGGGTATTTTGGGTCTTCGGGTGTGTTTTGGGTCTTCGGGGTGTTTTGGGTATTCGGGGTGTTTTGGGTATTCGGGGTGTTTTGGGTCTTTGGGGTGTTTTGGGTCTTCAGGGTGTTTTGGGTCTTTGGGTATTCAGGGTCTTTTTGAGCCTCAGGGCCTTGAAGGGTATTTTGGGTCTTCGGGGTGTTTTGGGTCTTCGGGGTGTTTTGGTTCTTCGGGGTGTTTTGGGTCTTTGGGGTGTTTTGGGTCTTTGTGGTGTTTTGGGTCTTCGGGGTGTTTTATGTCTTCAAGGTGTTTTGGGTCTTCGGGGTGTTTTGGGTCTTCGGGGTGTTTTGGGTATTCGGGGTGTTTTGGGTCTTTGGGGTGTTTTGGGTATTCAGGGTGTTTTGGGTCTTTGGGTATTCAGGGTCTTTTTGAGCCTCAGGGCCTTGAAGGGTATTTTGGGTCTTCGGGGTGTTTTGGGTCTTCGGGGTGTTTTGGTTCTTCGGGGTGTTTTGGTTATTCGGGGTGTTTGGGGTCTTCGGGGTGTTTTGGGTCTTCGGGGTGTTTTGGGTCTTTGGGGTGTTTTGGGTCTTTGTGGTGTTTTGGGTCTTCGGGGTGTTTTATGTCTTCAAGGTGTTTTGGGTCTTCGGGGTGTTTTGGGTCTTCGGGGTGTTTTGGGTCTTTGGGGTGTTTTGGGTCTCAGGGTATGTTGGGTCTTTGGGGGTCTTCAGGGTATTTTGGGTCTTCAGGGGGTCTTGGTGGTCTGAAGGGTCTTGGGGGAATTAAAGGGTCGTCAAAGGTCTGAGGGGTTTCAGCAGTCTTAACGCAATTAAGAGGGTTAATTAAGAGGGTGGTAATTTTATTTGAAGAAGAAGAAGACGTTTTCGTCGCATATAAACATACATAGCGAACCACATACGTTTGCTCTATTATAATAAGATTCCACCCTGAGCATGTCTGTTTTTCCAGCACCTCGTCAACAGGTGGTGGAAATCATGTTCATATTTTGACTTTGAAGGTTAAAGACTAGGATGATGGTGTCTCCACATTGTTAAGAACCGGGTTCAGTCCCAATGCTTCACCATCCTCACGGTATTTCATCAAATGTATCCATGCGACCCATCCAACATGTACTCGGACGAGAAAGAATATAAAAACAAGACCGATAGTGTAACAACAGCACAGCCAGGCTTGGATCTGCTGAGTGGAGGATCTGCTGTCCCCCTGTCATGTGACCAGATCCTCAGCTCTGATTGGTGGACATTTGTGAGGGACATTCGTACAGACAAACGTTGTTCCAGATGGCATTGTCCCACGGGCTACACCGTAAAAATATGGCTGCCGAACCACATGACCGATGACATCATCAATTTTTTTTTTCTCGACCAATTTATCCCCAGATCACGCTCAATAAATTTCATACTGATCGGATCAAGCGTTCTTCTTGTCGATTTATGACGTCATAATGAAGGCACCTATGACATCATCATTAACATATGTTATTCCCCATGTGGAGTACTTTACAATAAGCCACCTTTAATTTTTTCCCAATGGAGTGGTTTTGGAGATGTGGAGGTGCAAAGTTTGTCTGTTTTTCCAAGATGGCGCAACACCACGTGACCTATGACGTCATAATTATCATTAAAAATTATACAGGTGGAGGAGCACCGATGGTGAAAATTTCACGTCATTGGACCAACGGTTGCAGAGAAAACAAATTTTAAAGAGAATAAACCTGCAAAATGCTGGTGGAAGGGACAGACATACATACATACACACATACATACAGTAGACAGACAAACGCTATTCCAGATGGCATTGCCCTACACGCTACACCATGAAAAGAAAGGCGTGCCCTCGACAACTGAACAGCAATGACATTTAGTGCAAAACCTACAAAACAACGTGAGAAGGCCAATGTATTGTGAAGAAATTTGCTTTTTGTGAAAAAGTTTAGACTTTCCAATTTTTTTTGTAATGAGAGACCATTGTTCTTACGATATTTCCTAACTTTGCCATAATCAGTCTCATCAAGCCACTCCCCGACAGAGGCACAACCTTCTAACGTATTTGGCCTCCAGCCCGAATGGGGCGCGTACAGCCAAGTGCGGAAATGACATCGGGATTTTTTTTTTGCTTCGTGCGTGTGGATGTTTTACAAAGCGTACCTTTTGTGGCGACTCGCACGCAATCGATCTTCGTCTCCTGCAAGAGCAGCACAGCAAAGCATCGTGTCAGAGGCACCGTTCGAACGAGAGCGGCCCATCGCAGGTCAAATTATCCATGGATATAAACTCAAGAAAAAACATATATATATATATACGTATACACACAACATACAACCAATCAATATATGTGGGAATATTACACGCCCATACTGGTAATCTAACCCAGCTCTTCTGGTAAATCATACCAGTGATATATATACATACACATACATACATAGAGTTATACTGGGTGGTGTGCCATTGCCTTCCCAGAGAAATAGTTATGGCAGGAATTTGGAATTTGGCCATGTTGGCGGTGATTGCTTGCTTACTCTTTGCGAAGGACACTGTTGGATCTTTAACATCCACCAAGTACGTCCCTGGTGTTGGGCTAGCGGCTAGGGTGCCGGCTTAGGATCCTACGATCCTGGGTTTGAATCCCGGTTGATCGCTGAATTAACGCCAGGGGGGTTGACTCAGCCTGATTCATCCTTCCGAGGTCGGCTAATTGAGTACCAGTTCACTGGTAATTCCCTGTTTGTCGGTAAAGGTGGCAAAAAGGGTTGGCGTCAGGAATGGCATCCGACCGTAAAACATTGCTTCAAAAAGGGGACCAAAAAACAACAACAACCACGGTTCCCGAAAAAGGCCAACCCCCGCTTTGCGGGGAAAATGGCCTCTAAAGGTGGTTATTTTTTTTTTTAAATATAAGTACGTCGCGTTTAACGTGTCCATCCGTGGGACGACAAACACATTGCTGAATCACCTTGCCTGGTGAAACACCGAGACGACAGCTTATAGCTGGGCAGAGATTCGGAACTGGATTGATTAATTATGGGGACAAGTCATTCAGGGAATCACCAGAAGAACGATTTCAACCACATGATGATACTTGGCTTGTACATATACAGTGGCCTGTGAAAGTATTCACCCCCCCCCCCCCCCCCCCCCCCAACGCCACCCTCTAAATTTTTCAGATTTTGAGCTTATTTCATGTTTTCAAATAAAACATAACAAATAGAGGCTTCACAAATTACTCCAAAGCAATAAAACTAAAAAATGCAGATAAAATATGAATAAGTTAAATTAAGAGAGAAAATCAGATGATCCTCAGTTGCATAAGTATTCAAACCCTTTGGCTCAATAACCCTAAATCACTTCAGTGGCAAATTATTTGTTTGAAAGGTTACAAAATAAGTGTAATAGGGTTCACCTGTATGTAACAGTGGTATAACTTAAAATAAATAGCCCCGAGTGGGCTGATGGTCAATCCTTGAGGTTATACTTCAGACCACTGCTGATTTGGGGGACCTACATTGGGATACCCCCTAATCTCCAGGCCCTGATATGAAATTGCAAAATGTTAGATCGAGCGATCCTGCGGACCATCGAGTAAAAGGGCTGTACCAGGTTTCATAGCATTTGGTTGGTAAATAATGGATGATTAGGGATCAAAAGTTTCAGTGGGTAACCATCCCACCCCCTCCCCTCTCCCAGGAGCCCCCATGATCCGAATTGTAAGAATACTAAATTGAAAAATACGAATTCGAAAAATCTAAGACTGAGCGATCCTGCGGACCATCAAGTTTCAGAGCAATCGGTGGGTAAATAAGGGACGAGTAGGGATCCAAAGTTTGGGGGGGGGGGGGGTGTCCTGTTTCCCTGGGAGGCCCCATGATCCAAAATGGAAAAATTGAAGCCTGAGCGATTGTGCGGGCTAATGTCTTGTATTCATTTGTCAAGTTTCAGAACAATCAGTTGGGTGATAAGGGAGGAGTAGCAAAAATAGCAAAAGGTTAACGGACGGCTGACTGGATGGACAGATGGACAATCATCCAGCCATCACAAACTATTTTATAAGTTAATCTCTTCGAGAATCGAGATGAGATGCCCTAATTAAGCTCCCGCAATTGTTTAAGGAGTTATAAGGTGCAACCCACTTGGTTAACCAACAAGGACAACATAAAAACCAAGAAGCTTTCCAGAGAAGTCAGACATAAAGTGGTAGAGAAGCACTGTTCAGGACAGGGTTATAAGTGATTTCAAAGTCACTCATTACCCCTTTGAGAATAGTGAAATTTGTCATTAAGTGGAAGACGTATCGTACCCCCCAGACTCCACCCAGATCAGATCGCCCATCCAAACTCAGCAGCCGGGCAAGCAGGAAACTGGTTTGGGATGGCACTGTAAATCTAACTATGTACGTTGTGTACACCTTCGTGCACACGGAAAAATTCTAAACATTTTAAATATCTGTAAAAATAAGCGGTTAATCTGTATAACGTCAACCATTAATCTGAAACTGGGTAGGAGGAGATTCACATTACAGCAGGACAATGAACTGAAGCACAAAGCTAAAGCCACAATGGAGTGGCTGAATAAGAAGAAAATAATTGTTCTTGAGTGGCCCAAAGTCCTGACTTTAACCCAATTGAATATTTATGGCAAGACTTGAAGATTACAGTCAATTGAAGATCCACATCAAACTTGGCAGAACTAGAGCAATTTTTACGTGAAGAATGGGTAAATATTTCACGATCTCACAGAGCAAAGCTGGTAGAGACCTACCCAAAAAGTCTCATCGCAGTCATTGCTGAAAAAGGTGCTTCCACCAAATACTGACCTAAGTAAGGGATTTACTATAAGTAAGTAATTCACTTTTGCAACCAGTGAATTTTAATTCTTACATGATTCTTGCATGTATTCCTGACATGTACCCTCCTTCAACTAAAATAGTGTTTAGTTTGACCTCTTCAGTTATGAATAAAAAAAAGTTAATTTGGTAAAATTGCTTCTGCATAATTCATAATTAATCTGAATGTGGCATTTATGGGAGAGGGTGAATACTTTTGCAGGCCACTGTACCAACGGTGCTCCAATATCATTCAAGCTGCTGCGTATTGTCAGAATCCAAACCTTATCGTTACTGTAAGATGTCGTGTCACAATAACGACGACCACTTATATGACTAAGCCTACCTACTACCACTACTTGTACTATCAGTAGTATTATGACAATCACTACCATCACTATGACTACCACACCGAGTTTTCAAGACAAATTAAGGTGGTGGAAATTTGAGCTGCACTTTATTTATACTCATAGCTAAGTTTGCACTTGTTTCTAGAAAAAGAAAATTGCACTCATTTTTAAGGTGTTGTCCAATTCTGGACACATAGACTTGTCCCACTTGTGGAAAGGATTCTGCATGCCTTCGGAGTAAAAATATTTAGGACGTGGCGCACAGTCGGAATGGGATGTCATTCTTACTAGCCTAATTCAATTAAGGAAATGTCTCGACACCAAGGTCCTCTTTCATAAGAATGTCCTTGATTGGGCAATCATCACATGACTGTGCAGCCAATAATGTGTACTTTATAACAAGATTGACGTTCATTTCACATGATCCACAATTCCACCCTCTGATATATCATTTGCCACCATTTTGGTTTTGAGGACTTATGTAAAGTGGTGAGTAGTAAAACTAGACAGGCAAAATGAAAGAATAAAATTCAAAAAGTATTAGTTCACAAATATTAATCTGCCTATAATAAACACAAGTGAACCACCTTTGGAGGCCATTTTCCCCCACAGAGCGGGGGTTGGCCTTTTTCGGGCACCGTGGTCCCCTTTTTGAAGCAGTGTTTTATGGCCGGATGCCCTTCCTGCCGCCAACCCTGTTGGTCGCCTCTTGCGACACACAGGGAATTACCAGTGAACTGGTACTCAATTTGCCGACCTCGGAAGGATGACAGGCTGAGTCAACCCCCCTGGCGTTAATTCAGCGATCAACCGGGATTTGAACCCAGGATCCTAGGATCCCAAGCCATCACCCTAACCGCTAAGCCAACACAAGGCTTTCCTATAATAAACACAAGTGCAGGTAAGATTTTAAATGACCCATTTAACTTCTTCAGTTGCTGCAATGAATGTTTGTTGTCACAGTTAAATAATGTCTAAAATACTTTGTGTGCAGTACGATTTCAATCCCAGAATATTAAAATTATCCTGAATAAACAAATTCAAGTAAGTGCACTCATCCACAACTTGGAACTGAGCAGATATTCTACTCCTAACACTGATCCTACCGAAGGTTTTCCCAAAACAAAGGTAATCAAACAAGTGGAAACTTGGATAAGTATCTGGAAGTAGTCGGGATAGGGGAATACTTAGATATTGGCATGCTTGCACAGGCTTCAGGGGCCAAATGGCCTCCTCCTGCATTGAAGTTTAAAACTTTTGTGACAAAGTACTGAGACAGATTGTTTATATTATCATTAGGCCCTCAAATGTTCCCGAATGCTCCACTTACCCCTCCAGCCGAGCTCACGGCCTGGACGTACACCGCGTAGCTCTTCCGTGGGTCCAATGGAGCATTCCAAAATCCACCATAAGTCTCATTGTCGCCAATGATGAACGAGCGTGGCGATGAGAGCATGGAGGGTGGAAGCTCAGCGGCAATATAATGCTTTGGCTTGTCTGCTCCCTGCGAGGAGTCGAAGCTTGTGCGATTTGAGAAACAGACCGGAGGCTCAGGAGATCGGCGGTGTCGTGCATCTTGTGGGAGTTCGACCACGACCAATTGATACGCCCTGAGAGGAGAGGGGAAAGTGCCGGCAGAGAGGCGCAGGTCATAACAGGACTTGATCGAGTAGAGCAGCAGTGACCGATGTGTGCGTCAAACTACCATGCTTCCTGGTACACATAATAACCTTAATATTTCATCTACTCTCATATATTGCTTTAGCTGAAAAAAGTACTGAAACTGGAAGAGATTAGTTTTGTCTTTGAGAACAGCGATATGCATCACAGCACATCACATCTCTCCTTAAAATAATGGTAACGACACCACCCTAAAGCACAGTCTGGCAGACAAAAAAGCTTTGTTAAGAAACCAAAACGTTTGTGGACATTTGAAGGTCATGGCCATAAGGCAGGCGATAGTGTACGGGCAGGTGAATACTGCACCAGACCAAAGTAATAAGGCAGCTGTTACAATATGTGAAGCAGATGGCATGGGGAGCCTCTAGCTCGGAACTACAAGGGTGGCTTGGATCGAGTCCCGTCTTTGTGTTTTGGATAATTTAATATTCCATGATGCTCAACAACACAGCAAGAGACATTTCCTTTCACCGATGTGGGCCTAAATTTTCTTGGATGTCTTTAGTCTTTCATAAAAATCTGTGATGGTTGATCGTTTGGGTAAGTGACTTCTTTTGGAATCGATTTTCTGACAATATTCACTCACCTAATGAGTTTGAGGAAAAATAAAGCAAGAAAAAAAGAATTTAAAAAAAACATGACACCTTTGAATGAGAGTCCTTCGCCTCAAAGGTCATGTTTGGAGAAGGACTCGTTCACACAAGCTGTGCAGATCGATTTGCAAAAGGATATCAAAATCAATATGAAAACGCTTCGGGTAGGATAAACTCGAGTTTTGTTCCCTTCAATTTGATCAAATCCGTTTAACATTTCGCAAGGTACAGTGCCTTCAGAAAGTATTCACACCTCTTGACTTTTTCACATTTTGTTGTGTTAAAGCCTGAATTGAAAATGGATCAAATTGAGATTTGTTTTTGTCCCTGATCTACACATAATACCCCATAATGTCCAAGTGGAATTTTTTCTTTTAATATTTTTACAAATCAATTTAAAATGAAAAGCTGAAATGTCTTGAGTCAATAGGTATTCAACCCCTTCGCTACGACACTCCAAATTGATCTCAGGTGCATCCAATTTCCTTTGATCATCCTTGAGATGTCTCTACGACCTGATTGGAGTCCGCCTGTGGCCAATGTGGCCAATTCAGAACAAGAAAGTGAAAGTCATTGAGTGGCCCAGTCAAAGTCTAGACTTGAAACCCATTGAAAATCTGTGGAAAGACTTGAAGATTGATTGCCGTTTACCGAAGCTCCCCATCCAACCTGACAGAGCTTGAGCAAATCTGCAAGGAAGAATGGGAGAAACTCCCCAAATCCAGATGTGCAAAGCTGATACAGACATATCCAAGAAGACTCAAAGCTGTAATCGAAGTATTGACTCAGGGGGGTTGAATACTCATGTTAATTACACATGTCTGAATTTTAGTTTTAATCAATTTGTAAAAATTTCCAAAATCATATTTTCACTTTGTCCTTATGGGGTATTTTTTGTCGATCAGTGACAAAAATTTAAATTTATTCCATTTTAAGTTGAGGCTGTATATGAAAAAGCAAAGCTGTGAAAAGTTTGAAATAAAATGTTGCAATTTTTTTTTTTTTAATGCTGAAAATAAAAGCTGAAAGCCACAAAATATGAAAAAGCAAAATGGTGTGAATACTTGCTGAAGGCACTGCAATACAGGGTTAGTGTTACCTGCTGAAATCCCTTGTATAGAAACATTGTGGCGATCCCGAAACGACGTCAAACAAACCAGTTCGCCTCTTACACCACCATCTCCTCCTGACGATTACCTGATCAACAGCTACGCACCCATAATCCCTCTTAATATTTGCACCTCGCGAATCATACACTTCAGTAAGAGAAGACAATGTTTGTTTTCTACTATTAGATACAGAAATACAAAAAAAAAAACAGTCACGTGTTTGCTTTCGCAACAGGCAACGACGACAGGTCTTTGAGATGAAAGACACTCGGTACACAAACCTGATCGGTGCGCCACGAGCCGCGGCTGGTTTCAGCAGCACCGTGAGGGTGGTGGCAGTTTCTTCCAATGGACGCTCCGCATCATAGCGAGGCATCGAGGGTGCTGGAGACGGGACGCATTGATAAAGTCTCATTTCATGTAATCATTGTGCTTAAAGCTCAGAAAATAGGGCAAAATGGAGAAGATTGTCATGGGGACCGCAAGGCTAACCCCCGCTCTAGCAGGGAAAATGGCCTTTTAAATGCCTGTTGTGTGTGTGTGTGTGTGTGTGTGTGTGTGTGTGTGTGTGTGTGTGTGTGTGTGTGTTGTGCTTAAACCTTCGCCTGACCAGTGACAAGAGAGTAAGCGTTTTCAAAGATTTCATTTTTTACCTACAGTGTATGAAATGTCCCCTCCAATTGCAAAAGTTATTAATTTGATGAAACATATTTGACAAATACAATCATATTGATAGCACTTCTCAACTAGATGGTATTCATGGAATATTTATTAATCATAGAAGCCTGGTGTTGGCTTAGCGGTTAGGGTGCCGGCTTGGGCTCCTACGATCCTGGGTTCGAATCCCGGTCGATCGCTAAATTAACACCAGGGGGGGGGGGGGGGGGTTGACTCAGCCTGTCATCCTTCCGAGGTCGGCAAATTGAGTACCAGCTTGCTGGGATGAATGATCCCGGTGTGTACCCCGGTTTAGAATAGGTACACCGTATCCCTGCGCATCGTAAGAGCGTGACCAAGGGTTGGCGTCAGGAAGGGCATCCGGCCATAAAAACATTGCCTCAAACAGGGAACCATGATTGTCATGGGGCCCGCAAGGCTAACCCCCGCTATAGCGGGGAAAATGGCCTTAAAACGATCATTCATTCATTTTCATTCACTTATTAATCATAGAATACTATCTATGAATCACTCACTTCATTCATGTCCTCATATCTTGGTTTGGTCAGAAATTTCACCAAACCACCACGAGTCTTTAAGCGCTATTTCACATGGGACTAGATGGGCAGCACCCACCAGATATGTTGGTGCTGAAGTGAACGGTAACTCTAGGCCCAATGCCCCGGCTGGTTCTGGCTCCGAGTGTGAAGGCGTAGAGCGTGCCGGGGTGCAGGCCCACGAACACATGCTGCCGCTCACTACCTCGCTTGTACACCGTGCCACTGTCTCCAGCCACATCAAAATTCTCGTCAAAAGATCTTTGGCCTTGATACGAAACCTGAGAAAGTGCCGCATTCGGAATGCAGAGAGAAGTATAATTGGTTACGGCTAAGGAGAGTGAAAACAAGTAGAGATACATTCAAAGTACACCGCCTGCATGCCAAATAAATAAATAACATATCCTCCAGTGCACGGCATCATAAAGAATCAATTAAATGATTAATCAATAAACAATTAATCGATTAATTGATTAATCAGCAAATCAAAAATATCCTTTATAAAGAAATCACTTGGTCACTGTCGTGTTCAAATATTAGCTTCCTAACTCAAAAGGTGCCTGACATTTGCCCAGATGAGAAAGAAAATAAATAAGTGTTTAATAAATTGGTAATAATTAAGTAATTAATCAACTGATTGATTAATCAAAAAACAAAAAATACCGTTTTGCCAAAGCACACTGAGCTAACATTCTACCTGGTTCCACACAAACAATGTCAAATGAATATCGATGCTGAATACAGAATTGTTATGAGATGTGACGTCTTCACAATTCATCAAGTGTGGTGCTTTGGAAACCATTCCGAGAATGTATTCGCAGTATTAGATTTAAATTGGAAACCTGAGAAAACAACTCGATGGTGTGGGATTAATTAATGAGGGAAATTATAAAAAAATTCCTGAAAAGAGAAAACGGAGCAAATAAATTACACTTATTTTAATCATTTATTCACAAAGTGAGAATGAAGCTCAGCATCACCATACACCAGTGCTTGGAATGGCATTTACCACGATAGTGGAAATAACACACAAACACACACACATACAAGAAGTTGGATACATTGAGACCCTGGGAGGGCTCTCTCTGTTCCACCTTTTGAACCCCGCATTTGGAGATAACAACCAACGACACACATACACATACACACATACACATAACTCACATACTGACACACACATAACTCACATACTGACACACACATACACACACATATATGTACGCACACACACACACACACAAACATACACACATACACATAACTCACATACTGACACACACATACACACACATATATGTACGCACACACACACACACAAACATACACACATACACATAACTCACATACTGACACACACATACACACACATATATGTACGCACACACACACACACAAACATACACACACCCATGTGCATGCATACACACACACAAACATACACGCACACACATACACACAAACAAACATACACACACCCACACAAACATACACACACCCATGTGCACGCATACACACACACACACACACACAAACATACACACATACACATAACTCACATACTGACACACACATACACACACATAGATGTACGCACATACACACACACAGACACACACAAACCATGTGCACGCATACACACACACAAACATACACGCACACAAACACACACAAACATACACACACACAACCCAAACATACACACATACACACACACAAACATACACACACCCATGTGCACGACTGCACGCATACACACACACACATACACACACACAAACATACACACACCCATGTGCACGCAAACACACACACACACACACACAAACACACACACACACACACACACAAACACATACATACACACACACAAACATACACACACCCATGTGCACGCATGCACACACACACACAAACACACACACACACACACAAACACATACATACACACACACAAACATACACACACCCATGTGCACGCAAACACACACACACACACAAACACACACACACACACAAACACACACACAAACACACACACACACACACACACCTTATATTGTTGCGTTTCGTGCTACCGTATAACCCTCGTCTAAATTTAGCAGATTTGGTTAACCCCATGGTAAGTGTTTGACATGTAAATTTGCACGCACATGAATCCATGTGATTGTGCTGTACACCGATATGAATGAACGAGTCGGATCTGATCAGCAATGAAAGCTTTATCAGAGTAATGTCCACCCAACATATATATTAACGGTGATGTTAGTGCAGCGAATGTGATTCGAGTACGGGGTATGATCCACTTGAGAAAGAATGAGGTCGACATGATGGATGGCAATCAGTCGGACGTGAGCATGATGGACGACACTCAACAAGCAAGGTGAAAATGTTGAACCTCGTAGAGCGTGATGAGGCCATTGCAGTGGTGAGGTTCACTCCATTGCAGCTGCATCTTGTCTTCCCACGTCTGTGCCGTGAGCGAATGCAGAGGGACTGGTCCCGGCACTGCGGGGAACGACACGAAGCACAGCCTAAGGTGAGGCGCATCACGACATCTCGACATCGTCTCGGTGTTTACATGACCTTTCTGTTACCATGACAACAGCACGAAGACCTTCGTTCCCATTTTACAACCCGAAAGCGCTGGCGAGGTCCTGCATCAGGGCATTGTGTAAACTCTGCCATTTAAACGCATTTTCTGGATTCCAATCTGAAATGCCAAACACGTGATCATCCTTTTGATCTTTGACTTTGAGTCTCCGAGCATCACATCGCATGATCAGCAAGGGAAAATAAAATAATGAGGATTGTGTTGGAACATTCAAATTGCTATCAAACGACGACGCACGAGGATTCATAAAAAAAAATTTTTTTTTAACATACTCAGTCGAGGCTCATATAAGAGCTAAAAATATATAAATATATACATTTTTAAAGATTTTAAAGAGATAAGTTATATTATTCTAGATAATCGCCTTTTTGGGCAGGTTACAAATTTACTGATCATCCTTTGTATATGGAACCCAACAATGGAACGCAACAATGAAAGAGGTAATCCCATTGTTTCATTGCTGAAAAACAAAGGAAAGCCATTGTCTATTTGCCATTGTTAATAAAATGAGGGTAAATCATTGTCCTTATAATAATGGGGTTGACCTTTTTTTTTAAAAAGGTCAATATTATAAAACAACTTATTTTCGACCTTAATTCCCATTTCCAGTGCGGTCCCCCACTCGGATTTCCCTCGTCGAAAGCGATCCATCAAGTTCACCTTCCTGACTCACAGCAACCATCTTCGTGTCCTTCCTACCACATCACACCATCCGACCTTTTTCCCCCCTTTACTCCACGTCCATGCACCAGTTGGTCCATGACACTTATTCCAGGGTTCCCATCCTCCATCCAAACCACACGTCCAAACTACCTCAACCTCGGAGTTCTCATCTCCAATACGATAAATTCTTACTTCCAGATGATCCCTGACATGTTCAACTCTCCTAATTTCCCCAAAAAGGAAGCGGGCCCACCATTTTCGGATTCTCAAGATTTCAGTTATTTCGCTAACTGTCCCACTCAGAAGCGAGACTCGGTGCGGAGTTGCTGTTGTTGTTGAAGAGCGTCTATCCACGTGATGCGATGTGTGGGACATCACGTAGTCAGTCAAGCATGCATTGCCTGACTTATGGGTGTTTTAGCAGATGGGATTTGTCTGGTAAGATGACCACCAACGCTTTCATGGCACATGACATCACTCCACCGATTGGTTGGTTCGCGTGTGTCTGGGCCAATAAGATTTCGAGTCTCAGTGGGTGGACAAAATTGGTTGAATGGAACAGAGAGGGACTTCTACAGTGGCAAGAGAAAAGGTCTAGCTTACGGGGAGCTGCAGAAGAGATCTCGGCAGTGGATATTAAGAGCACTGCGTCGTTCACCAAGAGTTGGAAAAGTTGCGTCGTGGGTAAAGCCGCAGCTCCCTGAAGGGCTCAGAGCCTCCACCCCCCGCTCCCACCCCCCATTCCACACACCTCCATCCCTTGAGAAGATAGGATGTGCTCCACCACAGTATTGCATTCTTCTATCTTTGTTTTGTGTCCCTTCCCTCTGGTCTTTCTATCCCCTTGTGTGTGTACAGGTGTAAGGCATAGAGTTCAACAGGTGAGCCATTGTCTGTTTAGAGATGAGTGCATGTCTTCCCCACTGCAATGATTCATCATCCCCTTCCTTGTTCTTGAATCCCCACCCTCAGTTATATAATTTGCATATTATTATTGTCTTCATTTTGGCTCACGAGAGATGGAAACTGCATCTGGAAGGAATCATGAGGTGGCGATGGCCAGAAGTCTTGGAAGACTGGAGGGAAGAACACGAGATAATAATAACGACAGAGTTCATAGAATATCTTACTTCACGCAGTGTTCATGTATATAATTAAATTGAAATTAAAAAAAAAGAAGATTTTAAAGGTCGTATAAAAATTAATTCCGGAAGTTTACCACCGTCGACTTGGGGAGGACAACCAGGTGTTCGTTTCTGGAACAACAAGTGTGAGTTGGGTGGGGCTCTATCTGAATGGAGGGCAGAGTGGATGGTAGTAATGAGTCCAGAAGTGAAGGAATGGAAAACAGAGAGGCAACCAACCACCTGCCTGTGGTGGGTCATCAATACACCCTGGGACTCAGCCTCTTCCAGGAAAGGAACATAGGAAACAGTGGCACCAGGCCAGAGCGGGGAGCCACAGTCCATGCTACCTCGAGATACGAGTCGACCTTGTGTTGGCACAAAAATCAAACGGATCCTTGTCAATGCTTTCCTGAAATGGATTGGGAAGTGATGGGACACGGGCATGATGAGATAGCAGACTTTTCTTCCATTCCATTCTTTTTCCCCAGTTAAAAGGGTAAGACGGCAACATTTCCTTTTCATAATTAGCCTTTTAATATTCCTCGTAATTGGCCCGGAGGGTATCGTGAGTCAACCGCAAAGTATCGACTCGCATCACTTATTCATCAGACCAGGTGGAGCAGCAGGTTATTCTTCTCCGGAGGATAAATTTGTGAAGTACCTGAATTTTATTTTTAATCAGACATTTGATTCACATTTCTGCTGAGACAATTTTACTTCTTCGGAAGTTAAAATCCACACACCTTACGGTGCCCTCAGGCAAAAATTCCAACTTATAGTAGGCCAATCCATCATCGTCACCACGAATACATGACCATATATGTATGGATTGACACCACCGCATGGCCAGAGTGTGTTCCACAATGAGATCAACTCTATTAAAACATCTCCAAACCAGCACAGTCTTGATAAAAGGACAACATGGGAAGAGTCTTTTATACTGTTGCTTTGCGTTTTGCACTAAACAAACAGCGCTAGGTGTTTCAGCCACATTTGGCTGAATGCGGAATCGCACAGTTTTTCTGCCCTCAGGGCAGAGAATATTTTTTATTTTTCAAAATCAGAATATTTTTCCAGGTACAGGTGCTGTACTGTTAAACGGAAGGTTTTTGAAAGTGGCAAGAAAGTGAATTGTGTTCAACAGTGCTCAAGTATATAATACGAATGAAAAAAAATAAAAAAATAAAGAGCTTATTCGAGGGAACTGTCCGGGGCTATACAACAACAACAACACCAACAACAACACCAACAACAACAAGAGCAGCAACAACAGCATGCTAAATTAGTTATTCGTGCCTGTTCATGTCCATTACAACATCCCTAAAAACGGTAAGTTTCCCGTTTGGAATAATTTTCAAATTTGTTCAGCTACCAGACAGACAGACAGAGTACAACAATTACCTTATAGTCAGGTTCACGATGTCAATAAATTATATTTCGTTCAAAATCATGGTAGATTAGCAAACCTATACATTTTTGGAAAGGTTATAGCATAAGGAAACTAAAAATCAATGTTTACATTTGGAGAGATACCTGTATGGCGGCCATTTTGGATTTTCAAAATGGCCACTGTAAAATACATGTTTTGTTATATTTCTACCTCTAATTACCCTAAAAACTTAAAAATATACTAAACCTATATTTTCCGGGACAAGGAATCCAATGAAAGTATCAAATTAGTGCTATGGGGAATGGTAAGACACGAATCAAGGGTTTTGAATTGCAAAATACTGTCTTTATATTCGCGATAAGTTGCATAATCAAATACATGTTATCATTTTGTACAGGCAGTTAATAACATCAAAATGTGTCACAATAATTCATATCACCAAACATACACAGGCAGTCAGCAAAATCATATTACACATGCAGTCGGTATAACTTCACATCTACACAGGCAGTCAATGACAAAATATACACAGGCAGTCAATGGCATCAAACATACACGATTACAGAATATGCCATTTAGAGTTCGTCATCACTGTCCTGTGTGTCGTATCCGACAATATAGTCCGCATCGTTTTCACAGTCCGTTCCACACAAGCAAAGGTCGGTCAAATTGATTGGCAAATCGAATTGGTCGAATCGTCGATCAAATCGAATTCGATGAATCGAATCGAATCGAATCGATCGAATGGTCGATCGAAGCGATTGGTCGAATGGTCGAATTGGTCGAATGGAATTGGTCGATTGGTTGAATTGGTCGGAATTGGCAAATGTAAACATTGATTTTCAGATTTTCCATGTAATAACGTTTCCAAAAATGTATAGGTTTGCTAATCTACCATGATTTTGAACGAAAAAACATAGTGAACCTGACTATTAATCCTTCCTCTCTGTGCATGTGATATCGGGATGCGATTCCATACATTTTGGCAAACTACTGCTGAACTGCAGCTTCGTGTTCCAATTTGTGTTGTCGTGTTCAAAATATAACATTGAATTTAAATGAAGTAGTTCCTCGATCAAAGACTGATGTCTTCAGACAGACAGAGAGACAGACTAAGTGAGCCAATTGCTTAACCGCACTTTTCCCTTCGTGCAAGTGGCTAATTATAAAAGTGAGACTAACAGGGTGTAATGCAGGAAGAGGACATGGACGCAGCAAGCTTCCTGAAAGATAAGCAATGCGTTTTGGAAGGCCCTTCTCTAATGATGTGCCACAGGTGAGCACAGCAAGGTGTTGAGGGAAAGCAGAGAGCAATGTAACAAGCTCGGGTAAAGGAGGCCAATAATCAAGCGACATGGACAATGCAAATGCATGAGGAGTTGCTGGAAGACTTGCATTCTTGTTTTCTACAGCACAGCAGGTAAGATGGCAGATGCATTTCAGGACGTTGTTTTACATTACACGGTAGCTATTTGAATCGTAAATTTTTACTGCGACGCCAATTGGACAATATAACTTCAGCACGGGGGTGACAATTACTTGGGTACAGCAGAAGGAGACAAAGTTTGGTTCAGAAAGTGCACCGAGATATTCAACAAGATACTTCGAGTGAAACAAAATGGGATGCAAACAAACAGGCCAATTTGACTATGTTATCTCATTATATTGCAGCCTCGCTCCACCCTCTCCTAGTTTCCCCTCTCCTAGTTTCCCCCATCCTAACCGGACATCATATTTGAGTTTTTTTATACTCATCTATGGTTCATGGATGAGTTCGTAATTAATTATGTGCAAGACAAAGATATTACGAGATATCGGTGAACTTTTACATCAATCACACAGACGTTAGTAAACAACAAACAAATTAAACAGACATATTAATCTGAGTTCCTCACATCATGAGATAGAGGTTCAGTAGGAATGCTAACAAGACAATCCTCCTAATCGGATGACCCACCTGCAACAGAATGACCCACCCATAACAGGACGACCCAACTATAAAAGGACAACCTACCTATAATAGGATGACCCATATATAACAGGATGACAGGATTACCCACCTATAACAGGACTACTCACGAATAACATGACACCCCACTTACAACAGGACGACCCACACATAACCAGGTGACAAACCCATCACAGGACGATCCACCTCGCAGGATGACCCAACTATAAAAGAACGACCCACAGATAACATGACACCCCACCCATAACCAGGCGACAAACCCAATAACAGGACGACCCACCCATAACATGACACCCCACCCATAACCAGGCGACAAACGCATAACAGGACGCCCCACCTCGCAGGATGACCCAACTATAAAAGAACGCCCCCCCCCCCGCCCTCCCATAACAGAAACATCCTCCCATAACAGGACAACCCTCCAATAATAGGACAACCCTCCAATAACAGGACAACCCTCCAAAATAACAGAACAACCCTCCCATAAAAGGACAACCCTCCCATAAAAGGACAACCCTCCAATAACAGGACAACCCTCCCATAAAAGGACAACCATCCAATAACAGGACAACCCTCCCATAAAAGGACAACCCTCCAATAACAGGACAACCCTCCCATAAAAGGACAACCCTCCAATAACAGGACAACCCTCCCATAAAAGGACAACCCTCCAATAACAGGACAACCCTCCCATAAAAGGACAACCCTCCAATAACAGGACAACCCTCCCATAACAGGACAACCCTCCCATAACAGGACAACCCTCCCATAACAGGACAACCCTCCCATAACAGGACAACCCTCCCATAACAGGACAACCCTCCCATAACAGGACAACCCTCCCATAACAGGACAACCCTCCCATAACAGGACAACCCTCCCATAACAGGACAACCCTCCCATAACAGGACAACCCTCCCATAACAGGACAACCCTCCCATAACAGGACAACCCTCCCATAACAGGACAACCCTCCCATAACAGGACAACCCTCCCATAACAGGACAACCCTCCCATAACAGGACAACCCTCCCATAACAGGACAACCCTCCCATAACAGGACAACCCTCCCATAACAGGACAACCCTCCCATAACAGGACAACCCTCCCATAACAGGACAACCCTCCCATAACAGGACAACCCTCCCATAACAGGACAACCCTCCCATAACAGGACAACCCTCCCATAACAGGACAACCCTCCCATAACAGGACAACCCTCCCATAACAGGACAACCCTCCCATAACAGGACAACCCTCCCATAACAGGACAACCCTCCCATAACAGGACAACCCTCCCATAACAGGACAACCCTCCCATAACAGGACAACCCTCCCATAACAGGACAACCCTCCAATAACAGAACAACCCTCCCATAACAGAACAACCCTCCCATAACAGAACAACCCTCCCATAACAGAACAACCCTCCCATAACAGAACAACCCTCCCATAACAGAACAACCCTCCCATAACAGAACAACCCTCCCATAACAGAACAACCCTGCCATAACAGAACAACCCTCCCATAACAGAACAACCCTCCCATAACAGAACAACCCTCCCATAACAGAACAACCCTCCCATAACAGAACAACCCTCCCATAACAGAACAACCCTCCCATAACGGAACAACCCTCCCATAACGGAACAACCCTCCCATAACGGAACAACCCTCCCATAACGGAACAACCCTCCCATAACGGAACAACCCTCCCATAACGGAACAACCCTCCCATAACGGAACAACCCTCCCATAACGGAACAACCCTCCCATAACGGAACAACCCTCCCATAACGGAACAACCCTCCCATAACGGAACAACCCTCCCATAACGGAACAACCCTCCCATAACGGAACAACCCTCCCATAACAGAACAACCCTCCCATAACAGAACAACCCTCCCATAACAGAACAACCCTCCCATAACAGAACAACCCTCCCATAACAGAACAACCCTCCCATAACAGAACAACCCTCCCATAACAGAACAACCCTCCCATAACAGAACAACCCTCCCATAACAGAACAACCCTCCCATAACAGAACAACCCTCCCATAACAGAACAACCCTCCCATAACAGAACAACCCTTCCATAACAGAACAACCCTCCCATAACAGGACAACCCTCCCATAACAGGGCAACCCTCCCATAACAGAACAACCCTCCCATAACAGAACAACCCTCCCATAACAGAACAACCCTCCCATAACAGAACAACCCTCCCATAACAGAACAACCCTCCCATAACAGAACAACCCTCCCATAACAGAACAACCCTCCCATAACAGAACAACCCTCCCATAACAGAACAACCCTCCCATAACAGAACAACCCTCCCATAACAGAACAACCCTCCCATAACAGAACAACCCTCCCATAACAGAACAACCCTCCCATAACAGAACAACCCTCCCATAACAGAACAACCCTCCCAAAACAGAACAACCCTCCCATAACAGAACAACCCTCCCAAAACAGAACAACCCTGCCATAACAGAACAACCCTCCCATAACAGGACAACCCTCCCATAACAGAACAACCCTCCCATAACAGAACAACCCTCTCATAACAGAACAACCCTCCCATAACAGAACAACCCTGCCATAACAGAACAACCCTCCCATAACAGGACAACCCTCCCATAACAGAACAACCCTCTCATAACAGGACAACCCTCCCATAACAGGGCAACCCTCTCATAACAGAACAACCCTCCCATAACAGAACAACCCTCCCATAACAGAACAACCCTCCCATAACAGAACAACCCTCCCATAACAGGACAACCCTCCCATAACAGGACAACCCTCCCATAACAGGACAACCCTCCCATAACAGGACAACCCTCCCATAACAGAACAACCCTCCCATAACAGAACAACCCTCCCATAACAGAACAACCCTCCCATAACAGGACAACCCTCTCATAACAGGACAACCCTCCCATAACAGGACAACCCTCCCATAACAGGACAACCCTCCCATAACAGGACAACCCTCCCATAACAGGACAACCCTCCAATAACAGGACAACCCTCCCATAACAGAACAACCCTCTCATAACAGAACAACCCTCCCATAACAGGACAACCCTCTCATAACAGAACAACCCTCATATAACAGAACAACCCTCCCATAACAGAACAACCCTCCCATAACAGAACAACCCTCCCATAACAGGACAACCCTCCAATAACAGAACAACCCTCTCATAACAGGACAACCCTCCCATAACAGAACAACCCTCATATAACAGAACAACCCTCTCATAACAGGACAACCCTCCCATAACAGAACAACCCTCCCATAACAGGACAACCCTCCCATAACAGGACAACCCTCCCATAACAGGACAACCCTCCAATAACAGGACAACCCTCCCATAACAGAACAACCCTCTCATAACAGAACAACTCTCCCATAACAGAACAACCCTCCCATAACAGAACAACCCTCCCATAACAGAACAACCCTCCCATAACAGAACAACCCTCCCATAACAGAACAACTCTCCCATAACAGAACAACCCTCCCATAACAGAACAACTCTCCCATAACAGAACAACCCTCCCATAACAGAACAACCCTCCCATAACAGAACAACTCTCCCATAACAGAACAACCCTCCCATAACAGAACAACCCTCCCATAACAGAACAACCCTCCCATAACAGAACAACCCTCCCATAACAGAACAACCCTCCCATAACAGAACAACTCTCCCATAACAGAACAACCCTCCCATAACAGAACAACCCTCCCATAACAGAACAACCCTCCAATAACAGAACAACCCTCCAATAACAGAACAACCCTCCAATAACAGAACAACCCTCCCATAACAGGACAACCCTCCCATAACAGGACAACCCTCCCATAACAGGACAACCCTCCCATAACAGGACAACCCTCCCATAACAGAACAACTCTCCCATAACAGAACAACCCTCCCATAACAGAACAACCCTCCCATAACAGAACAACCCTCCCATAACAGAACAACCCTCCCATAACAGAACAACCCTCCCATAACAGAACAACCCTCCCATAACAGAACAACCCTCCCATAACAGAACAACCCTCCCATAACAGAACAACTCTCCCATAACAGAACAACCCTCCCATAACAGAACAACCCTCCCATAACAGAACAACTCTCCCATAACAGAACAACCCTCCCATAACAGAACAACCCTCCCATAACAGAACAACCCTCCCATAACAGAACAACTCTCCCATAACAGAACAACCCTCCCATAACAGAACAACCCTCCCATAACAGAACAACCCTCCAATAACAGAACAACCCTCCAATAACAGAACAACCCTCCAATAACAGAACAACCCTCCCATAACAGAACAACTCTCCCATAACAGAACAACCCTCCCATAACAGAACAACCCTCCCATAACAGAACAACCCTCCAATAACAGAACAACCCTCCAATAACAGAACAACCCTCCCATAACAGAACAACTCTCCCATAACAGAACAACCCTCCCATAACAGAACAACTCTCCCATAACAGAACAACCCTCCCATAACAGAACAACCCTCCCATAACAGAACAACCCTCCCATAACAGGACAACCCTCCCATAACAGAACAACCCTCCCATAACAGAACAACTCTCCCATAACAGAACAACCCTCCCATAACAGAACAACCCTCCCATAACAGAACAACCCTCCCATAACAGAACAACCCTCCCATAACAGCACAACCCTCCCATAACAGAACAACCCTCCCATAACAGAACAACCCTCTCATAACAGGACAACCCTCCCATAACAGAACAACCCTCCCATAACAGAACAACCCTCCCATAACAGAACAACCCTCCCATAACAGAACAACCCTCCCATAACAGAACAACCCTCCCATAACAGAACAACCCTCCAATAACAGAACAACCCTCCAATAACAGAACAACCCTCCAATAACAGAACAACCCTCCCATAACAGAACAACCCTCCCATAACAGAACAACCCTCCCATAACAGAACAACCCTCCAATAACAGAACAACCCTCCAATAACAGAACAACCCTCCCATAACAGAACAACCCTCCCATAACAGAACAACCCTCCCATAACAGAACAACCCTCCCATAACAGAACAACCCTCCCATAACAGAACAACCCTCCCATAACAGAACAACCCTCCAATAACAGAACAACCCTCCAATAACAGAACAACCCTCCAATAACAGAACAACCCTCCCATAACAGAACAACCCTCCCATAACAGAACAACCCTCCCATAACAGAACAACCCTCCAATAACAGAACAACCCTCCAATAACAGAACAACCCTCCCATAACAGAACAACCCTCCCATAACAGAACAACCCTCCCATAACAGAACAACTCTCCCATAACAGAACAACCCTCCCATAACAGAACAACCCTCCCATAACAGAACAACCCTCCCATAACAGAACAACCCTCCCATAACAGAACAACCCTCCCATAACAGAACAACCCTCCCATAACAGAACAACCCTCCCATAACAGAACAACCCTCCCATAACAGAACAACTCTCCCATAACAGAACAACCCTCCCATAACAGAACAACCCTCCCATAACAGAACAACCCTCCCATAACAGAACAACTCTCCCATAACAGAACAACCCTCCCATAACAGGACAACCCTCCCATAACAGAACAACCCTCCCATAACAGAACAACCCTCCCATAACAGAACAACCCTCCCATAACAGAACAACCCTCCCATAACAGAACAACCCTCCCATAACAGAACAACTCTCCCATAACAGAACAACCCTCCCATAACAGAACAACCCTCCCATAACAGAACAACCCTCCCATAACAGAACAACCCTCCCATAACAGAACAACCCTCCCATAACAGAACAACCCTCCCATAACAGAACAACCCTCCCATAACAGAACAACCCTCCCATAACAGAACAACCCTCCCATAACAGAACAACTCTCCCATAACAGAACAACCCTCCCATAACAGAACAACCCTCCCATAACAGAACAACCCTCCCATAACAGAACAACCCTCCCATAACAGAACAACCCTCCCATAACAGAACAACCCTCCCATAACAGAACAACCCTCCCATAACAGAACAACCCTCCCATAACAGAACAACCCTCCCATAACAGAACAACCCTCCCATAACAGGACAACCCTCCCATAACAGGACAACCCTCCCATAACAGGACAACCCTCCAATAACAGAACAACCCTCCCATAACAGGACAACCCTCCCATAACAGGACAACCCTCCCATAACAGAACAACCCTCCCATAACAGGACAACCCTCCCATAACAGCACAACCCTCCCATAACAGAACAACCCTCCAATAACAGAACAACCCTCCAATAACAGAACAACCCTCCAATAACAGAACAACCCTCCAATAACAGAACAACCCTCCAATAACAGAACAACCCTCCAATAGCAGGACAACCCTCCAATAACAGAACAACCCTCCAATAACAGAACAACCCTCCAATAACAGAACAACCCTCCCATAACAGGACAACCCTCCCATAACAGGACAACCCTCCCATAACAGCACAACCCTCCCATAACAGAACAACCCTCCAATAACAGAACAACCCTCCAATAACAGAACAACCCTCCAATAGCAGGACAACCCTCCAATAACAGAACAACCCTCCCATAACAGAACAACCCTCCAATAACAGAACAACCCTCCCATAACAGGACAACCCTCCCATAACAGGACAACCCTCCCATAACAGGACAACCCTCCCATAACAGGACAACCCTCCCATAACAGGACAACCCTCCCATAACAGGACAACCCTCCCATAACAGGACAACCCTCCCATAACAGGACAACCCTCCCATAACAGGACAACCCTCCCATAACAGGACAACCCTCCCATAACAGGACAACCCTCCCATAACAGGACAACCCTCCCATAACAGGACAACCCTCCCATAACAGGACAACCCTCCCATAACAGCACAACCCTCCCATAACAGAACAACCCTCCAATAACAGAACAACCCTCCAATAACAGAACAACCCTCCAATAGCAGGACAACCCTCCAATAACAGAACAACCCTCCCATAACAGAACAACCCTCCAATAACAGAACAACCCTCCCATAACAGAACAACCCTCCCATAACAGAACAACCCTCCCATAACAGAACAACCCTCCCATAACAGAACAACCCTCCCATAACAGAACAACCCTCCAATAACAGAACAACCCTCCCATAACAGAACAACCCTCCAATAACAGAACAACCCTCCAATAACAGAACAACCCTCCAATAACAGAACAACCCTCCAATAACAGAACAACCCTCCAATAGCAGGACAACCCTCCAATAACAGAACAACCCTCCAATAACAGAACAACCCTCCAATAACAGAACAACCCTCCCATAACAGGACAACCCTCCCATAACAGCACAACCCTCCCATAACAGAACAACCCTCCAATAACAGAACAACCCTCCAATAACAGAACAACCCTCCAATAGCAGGACAACCCTCCAATAACAGAACAACCCTCCCATAACAGAACAACCCTCCAATAACAGAACAACCCTCCCATAACAGGACAACCCTCCCATAACAGGACAACCCTCCCATAACAGGACAACCCTCCCATAACAGGACAACCCTCCCATAACAGGACAACCCTCCCATAACAGGACAACCCTCCCATAACAGGACAACCCTCCCATAACAGGACAACCCTCCCATAACAGGACAACCCTCCCATAACAGGACAACCCTCCCATAACAGGACAACCCTCCCATAACAGGACAACCCTCCCATAACAGGACAACCCTCCCATAACAGGACAACCCTCCCATAACAGCACAACCCTCCCATAACAGAACAACCCTCCAATAACAGAACAACCCTCCAATAACAGAACAACCCTCCAATAGCAGGACAACCCTCCAATAACAGAACAACCCTCCCATAACAGAACAACCCTCCAATAACAGAACAACCCTCCCATAACAGAACAACCCTCCCATAACAGAACAACCCTCCCATAACAGAACAACCCTCCCATAACAGAACAACCCTCCCATAACAGAACAACCCTCCAATAACAGAACAACCCTCCCATAACAGAACAACCCTCCAATAACAGAACAACCCTCCAATAACAGAACAACCCTCCAATAACAGAACAACCCTCCCATAACAGAACAACCCTCCAATAACAGAACAACCCTCCAATAACAGAACAACCCTCCAATAACAGAACAACCCTCCAATAACAGAACAACCCTCCAATAACAGGACAACCCTCCAATAACAGGACAACCCTCCAATAACAGGACAACCCTCCAATAACAGGACAACCCTCCAATAACAGGACAACCCTCCAATAACAGAACAACCCTCCAATAACAGAACAACCCTCCAATAACAGAACAACCCTCCAATAACAGAACAACCCTCCAATAACAGAACAACCCTCCCATAACAGAACAACCCTCCAATAACAGAACAACCCTCCAATAACAGAACAACCCTCCCATAACAGAACAACCCTCCAATAACAGAACAACCCTCCAATAACAGAACAACCCTCCAATAACAGAACAACCCTCCAATAACAGAACAACCCTCCAATAACAGAACAACCCTCCAATAACAGAACAACCCTCCAATAACAGAACAACCCACCTATCAGGACGACATTATGTAATCCTGCTTGGTTTCATTCCTTATCTGCTTTTTTATTTACCTGTTAGGTTTACTTACTTTAAAAAAAATGAATGTCGCTCTTGATTTTGCTCCATTGGTGGATGTATAATAACTCAGGTAAACTCTGTGGAATTATAAATAGATTATGGCCAAGCGTCGAAGATGCTCCAGGAGACAAATGTGCTGTCGGCTGAATTAGGCGACAATGGCGACTCCGCGCACATTGCATTGTGAGCACAGCGAAGTCTCGATGCTTTGCGCTCCAGTAGTTGTGCGGATGCATACTCGTTCCGTTTCCAAAATGCAACCCAGCACGTGTCACTTGATGAATGGCACGATTAGAGCTCTGCAGGAAACCTTTCCCTCATTAATATATCCTCAAATTATCATCTGTTATTTGTTCTTTAATCATGGAATACTGCTCCAAAGCTCCAAATTGGCTGGAAGATGAAATGGGTAAAAGGCTATAATCACATACTTGCAATGGTCTGACTCGGCACAAGGACCACTTGTGCATTCCTGAGAGCGACAAAGGCCCCCAAGCAGGTACTACTTGTTTCGTTAACTGGTGAAACGTTAACATTTCCTTTATAATTCATTTCAAATTTGACTGGAATCTCATTGAGCACTTTCCCAAGTTTGTTTGTTGATGCAAAGTTTTCTGATCTCAGGTGGCCATTCGAGAATCCTCGTTTTGGTGGTGGCTCCAAACGTGTGCCGATGAAAAATCTCACCTCTTCCATATCCTTATCACTCTAAAATGGCCACTTGATTTGGATTCATGGGAAGTAATGATCAAAAAGGAGAAAGTAGAGCATTTTTTTTCTTTTCCTTTTTTTTGTATACAGGATCGAGGCTCGTGAAAGATTTAACATTTATCACACAAAAAAAATCAAACAGACACACGAAACATATAATAAGGGGGAGCAGTAGACAAGATGAGGAGAGAAGGGGAAGCACAAACACAACATTTGAGACCAGGAACATCGGGAGATCTGTGGAAGGGAGAGGGTGGCGGAGGCATGGGAAGGGGGGTGGGGAGAGAAGTATAAAACATATGGACACTGCAAGGACTTCCAGGAAAGAAGTTGGTATTTCAAAAAAGTGGATCTGAGGTGAAATTAGCAGGGATAGAAAAGATCAAGGTTTTGGATGGGGGAAGATAAGAGATGGTGGTGAACAGCTGTTTTAAAGACCTGGAGGGAGGAGTGGGATTGAATAGAGTGAGGGAGTTTGTTCCAGAGGTGGGAGAAAAGAGGAATGAACGAGTGAAAGTGAGCAGAGAGTCTTGATTTTGGCAGTTTAACCATAAGAGGGTTGCAGGCAGATCTTGTGCGACCTGAAGGAATATTTGGGGGACAGAGCCCAGAGAGCTGGGGGAGCAAGGCCGGAGAAGAGTCGGTAGAAGACAGAAAGACCACCAACCTGCCTGCGGTGAGTAAGTGAAAGGCCCTCGGAGTTAGGTTCATCGCGGGAGATTCCAAGATCACAAAGTACACCGCCCCCATGCCAAATGAATGAAAAATATAAATAAGTAACATATCCTCCAGCGGACGACTTTTTCCGGGACGCCTTCGGCACCCACCGATGCCGCAGTGCAGTGCAGCACATGCAGAAGGAATTGTGAGGGAACGGTGTACAATAACTGATTAATTGATTAATGGCAATTAAATAAATTTTAAAAATCGTAAAATTCTTAATTACTGAATCAATTGGCTAATTCAACGCATACCAAAACCACCACTGCTTCATTCAAATCTGAAACCTTTTGAAAATTAATGTAGTAAATAATCAAAAAATAATTAATCAATTAATTGATTAATGAAATCAAAAGTACCCTTCATAGCCAAATCACTTGGTCACTGCCATGTCCCAATATCAACTTTGTAGCTCAAAAGGTGCCTGAAATATTGCCCAGATGAGAAAGAAAAAATAAGTATATAATAAATTGATAATAATTAAGTAATTAATCAATTGATTGAAAAAAATCTGTGTTTTTTTTATTTTTTTGATTAATTAATCAATTGATTGATTAATAAAAAAATTAAAAATACAGTTTTTGCCAAATCACTTACTCACTATTGTGCCGAAATTTCAGCTTCCTAGCTCAAAGGATGGCTGAGATATCGCCCGGACAAACAAACAAGAAAACAAGAAAACAAACAAGAAAACAAACAGAGTGAAAACTAAGTAATCCCTTTCGGTGGGTGTCATCGCTGGGCCCCCTTGGGTGCCCGTCGATGACATCATGCAGTGCATAGCGATGGAATAGGGAGGGTGGAGTACAAACCTTTTCCAGGCATTCTCCAAGATAAACAAGCACAGACAACACGCAACACTTCGTTTGCTGAAACACTTTGACGGCGCTTCACGTACCGTCTTCATCGGTCTGTGCCACCACCTCATCGCTCTGCCTTTGCCCCACGGTGTTGGAGAGCAGGAGGTAGACGGTGACGTTTGTGAACGGCGGAAGATCTCGCAGGGTGTGTGAGGGTGTTTCCTCACCATCTCGTGACCAAGCCTCATTCAAACTCACCTCAACAGGCTATCAGCAAAAAATTGCAAACTGTTAGAAAACTATAAAACATTCACAAGCAACGAATCTTCTTATTACCAATATTAAAATTAATTTCTTCAATCACGTCAGTCACGTTTCAATAATGATAGATTTTTTTACTGGAACAGCAAAACTGCTGATTCAAGGAATTTAATGTAAAAAAGGGCGGACGTGGCAAGACGTACAACCTCAAGATCAACTCATTCAAGGTAATGTTAAAACTGGCCAATCAATTTAAAATCAGTTAAAAATTTAATTATCTTCCGAAGTCCATCATGGGAAGCTTATGGGAGTGCACTGGCATTCAGTTAAATCCAGTCCAATGGACTTCGACCTTGATGAAACCAAATGTTTCCCCAGACTTTGATACCAATAATGGTTTCTCATGTCAGTAATGGATTCATCACCAAACACACACACATACCAGTGTTGATAGTTCAGAGCTTCGGTGAGCACCACTTCGAATCAATAAAATTAAATGAAAAATCATAGGGGCAATACCCCTGGCGCTCACTTGGTAGAATAAACAGTATACTGCACCGACTAAGGGTATTTTTAACCAATGTCAATGGTTGCTAGAAGACAGGGCAGCATGTAGAATCACACTAACATAATCATAAGATTTGAAACAAACAAACAAAAAAATGCCTATTTTGGGGGGCAACCCCCCCTCCCCCAACCACATATACCTCCCAAGACCCCAATATTTCTAATGCCTTGAACAAACATTGGTACATCATGGGTGATTAAGGTTGTGGTCAAGTTTCATCGAAATAGTGTGTGTAGTTTCGGAGAAGAAAGCAAATACCTACAGTCGTGGCCAAAAATATTGGCACGCTTGCACTTTTTTCGAATAATGCACCATTTCTTCCAGGTAATTCTTGAAATTAAAAAATCGTTTGGTACACATATTTATTTCTTTGGTTTGCAGTGGAACAAAACAAAAAAGCTGAAATAAATACTAAATCTTGGCTTATTCCACACAGAAATCCTAAAATGGCCCGGACAATATTATTGGCACCTTTTAGAAGTTGTTAGAAATAATTAGATTTCAAGCAGGTGATTCTCATTTACTTTGGAATTGAACTCACCTGCGGTGAGTTGCAGGTGCGTGCAATATAAAAATCACTCACTCAGCCAGTTTGAATCTAGAAAAGGAGTCATTCTGCTGTTTTGTGTCACGATGTGTGGAGAATGGAGAACCGCAAAGAGAATGGAGAAAAGAAAGAAAACCAGAGAATTGTCTGAGGAGGTCAGACACAAGATTGTAGCCAAGCATGGACAATCTCAAGGCTACAAGTCCATCTCTAGAGACTTTGATGTTCCTGTGTCCACCGTATGCAATGTTATCAGGAAGTTTAAGGCCCATGGCACTGTAGCCAACCTCCCTGGATGTGGCTGCAAGAGAAAACGTGATCTAAGATTGCAGCAAAGGATTGTTCAAATGGTGGAGAAAGCATCTCGATCAACTGCCAAACAGATTCAAGCTGACCTTCTGACACAAGGTACGACAGTTTCAACTCGCACCATCCGTCGCCAACTGAATGAAAGGGGTTCTATGGTGTAGGAGACCCAGGAGGACCACACTGCCGAGAGAGAGACAGAAGAAAGCCTGACTGGAGTTTGCCAAAACACACCTGATCAAGCCAAAATCCTTCTGGGAGAATGTCTTGTGGACAGATGAGACCAAATGAGATCTTTTCTGAAAAGCACATCATCTCTATGTTTACAGAAAACAAAATGAAGCCTTTAAAGAAAAGAACACCTTCCCTACAATCAAACATGGAGGAGGTTCAGTGATGTTTTGGGGTTGCTGTGCTGCCTCTGGCATTGGGTGCCTTTAATGTGTGCATGGCATCATGAAATTAGATTACCAAGGCATTTTGGAGCGCAATGTTGAACCCATTGTCAGAAATCTGGGTCTCCGTCGAAGGTCATGGGTCTTGCAGCAGAACAATGACCCCAAACACACTTCAAAAAGCACCCAGGAATAGGTCAAGACAAAATGCTGGACTGTTGTGTAGCAATTAGTCCAGATATAAATCCCATTGAACACCTGTGGGGAGATCTGAAAACGGCAGTTGAGAGAAATGAACCACATTCCTGACCTGACCACACTATAAGCTCTCATATTGGTGCTTCGTAGGTTTGGCGTTCCATCATAAATACTTTGTCTCTTGGAAAGATGTTAAGTTGGGTGTCCCATCTGCTAGCATTAGTTGGTAGATGTTAAAGATCGGTGAGCTATCGCCGGCACCCTGAGCAAACTACAAATTTCTTCTCTAACCTACAGGGGGCACTACATCAGCTACACAGTGGTGCTCATAGCAATGATTCAAACCAATCTACAAAAGAGGAGATAATTACTGCCATATACTTGATCAAAATAACTTCGTAAATAACTATCCACAATTCCTAAATGCCATAGACATTGAGACACAAGGGAACTCATCAACATGGAGTTGGGTGCTTGGGATTGCAGAAAAAATTTCCATGATCCCAAAATCAGGAGAGAGCTGGAAAGTCGATGTTATTCATGTAAACAGATCATTGGAACATTTTGGTGGTGTACGTGTGCCTGTCCTCGGGTTAGCGCGCTCACCTTGTGGTCGTGGCTGCCAGACTGCTTGTAGCGGTAGTAGACGGTAATGTTGTGCGAGAAGCACCTGGTGATATTATAAGCGAGCGGCTCCCACTCGATGGACATCTGCCGAGGTTGCACGTTGAACACTTCGAGCAAGGCCGGAGCACGGGTGGGCTCTAAAGGGGGCATGGACCACAAAGTAAAGGCAATTTGAGGTTAAAAACATGGAAGCTTTAAGAATAAAAAAAATTCTCATGCCATTCCTACATATGGAGTACGACTCTACTCCATGATGAAACAAATAGTTTGGTTAATAACAAGTTATTAGCCCCTGTTCAATTTAATCCGAAACGGTGGCTTATGGATTGGGTCTCATCCGTCCTTCCATCCGTCCGCAACCATATTTCAGACATGTATGGACCGATTTTGTTCATACTTTGCACAAAGACTTGCTCCCCCAGCTCTCTCTGGGCTCTGTCCCCCAAATATTCCTACAGGTCGCACAAGATCTGCCAGCAACCCTCTTATGGTTAAACTGCCAAAATCAAGACTCTCTGCTCACCTTCACTCTTTCATTCCTCTTTTCTCCCGCCTCTGGAACAAACTCCCTCACTCTCTTCAATCCCACTCCTCCTTCCAGGTCTTTAAAACAGCTGTTCACCACCATCTCTTATCTTCCCCCATCCAAAACCTTGATCTTTTCTACCCCCGCTAATTTCACCCCAGATCCACTTTTTTGAAATACCAACTTCTTTCCTGGAAGTCCTTGCAGTGTCCTTGTGTTTTACACTTCCCCCCCCCCCTTCCCACGCCTCCAACCCCCCAAGCCCTCTCCCTCCTACAGATCTCCCGATATCCCTGGTCTCAAATGTTGTGTTTGTGTGCTTCCCATTCTCTCCACATCTTGTCGACCGCTCCCCTTATTATATATACTTTGTGTGTCTGTTTGATTTTTTAAAAATGTGATTGGTATTAGCTCTTTCACGAGCCTCGATTCTGCATACACAAAAAAAAAAAAAAAAAAAAGTACGTGATGGTATACATATGAACATCATTTTGTTTTGTGATGCGATCAAAGATGGCCAACTGGCAGCCATTTTAGTTGCAGAAAAACCCGATGTTGAACATTTCCTCAACCATTTCTTGGACTTGCATTTACCGATCTTGTTCAAACTTGGCAGACAGATTAAGAATGATGGCTTAAACATGCACGTCATCTATTTCGAGATCAGATCCAAGATGGCCGACTAGTGGCCATTTTGTTACTTTAACGTGTCCCCCCAACCATTTATCGACATGCATGGACCGATGTTGTTCAAACTTGGCACAAAGACAATAAATGAGAGTATACATACATATGCAGAATAATTTGTTTTGTAATCCAACCAAAGATGGCCGACTGACGGCCTTTAACTCCGTACAGTAATTACTAGTACCCGACTGCAAAGCTGCAATGAGCCGGCGAAGCCAAAGCCTCTTGCCACTATTTTACCCATCACTATGGCATCAGTAGGTTAGGTAGTTGGTAGTAGGTAGGTGTAGTAGGTACCGTCGGTGTAGTAGGTGTAGTAGGTGTAGTCGGTGTAGTAGGTGTAGTAGGTACCATTTGCATTCTGGATGAGATTAAAATTGATAAAATTTACTTCTTGATTAATTCGGTGAATTCCGTCTCAACTTCGGATATTTCCGGCCATGAAAAACTATCCCCGATGGCCACGAGATTTCTAAAAAATAATAATTCGTCAATTTTAGAATATTTGACGCCGTTTTCACCCTCCGAAACGTGTAATAAGCTTTAAAAAAATATTTTTCAAATGCTCGAATCTCATTGGTTCCGGTGTTTGGTGACGATTTTCGTTGAAGATAACGAGGTTGGTCTTAACGTATTTTAATTACAAATTAGAGGTGCATTAGATTGTGAATCAAACAAAGACGGGTGAAACAAACTCCTATTGAACTTTTTCGTAATTGTTTTATGCAAACTTCCGCATCCGGTCGATGGCGGCCTCCATTGCGTGATTTGGTTTTAGAAATATTTTTTCAAATGCTCGAATCTCATTGGTTCCGGTGTTTGGTGACGCTTTTCGTTGAAGATAACCATGCCCGTGCGGGCCGAGGTTGGTCTTAAAGTATTTTAATAATAAATTGGAGGTGCATAAGATTGTGAATCGAACAAAGACGGGTGAAAGAAACTCCTATTGAACGTTTTTCAATTTGTTATGCATACTTCCGCATCCGAAAGATGGCGGCCTCCATTGCGCTTCGGAATTCTCAAGCCAAGGGATACAGCATAATCTGGTTTTCGACATAATACGTACGCGTTTATTGACAACACAGGCTTCGCCGGCCACTAATACCAGGGCAGGGGCTGTGTGTGACATTTTATGTCTTTTTAACATTTTATGTGATGCGACATGATTTTTATGCTATGACATCTTATGCCTGGAATGCCACTTCACAAATAATTCAAGGTAAAAAAATATTCAGTTGTGCAAAAAGGGATTTGTACAATAAATGTATCGCATAGTCCAACTACAAACTAAAATGGAATTTTCACATTTCATTGTATTTTACAAACAATTCCTGCAAAACAACATTTTGTGTTTTGATCTTCACTGGAAATGTCGCAAAATAAGTCCAAGGTCTTCAGCACAAGCCACGACCCACCAATGTCAATTTCTCTTTCTTGGTTTACAAACTGAAACCCTTTTAGGCTAATTATTATTCTGCTGCG
This sequence comes from Myxine glutinosa, assembly GCF_964187855.1. Classification (NCBI taxonomy): domain Eukaryota; kingdom Metazoa; phylum Chordata; class Myxini; order Myxiniformes; family Myxinidae; genus Myxine; species Myxine glutinosa. The sequence continues at coordinate 37,412,198 of NC_136273.1, read as the reverse complement.
AAAGAGCATTGTTTTATTTATTTAGCAACAGATTAGAATGCAAACTTGCATTCTACCACCCACCACCCCCTCCATCACCCACCGCTCACATCATGGCAACCCCACCCGTAACACGGCACCCACCATCTTCCCCGCCTCCCCCGACTCATATCACGGCACCAACCACAACCCAGACTCCAATCACTGCACCAACCACAACCCCCATTCATATCACAGCACCAACCACAACCCAGATTCCAATCACTGCACCAACCACAACCCAGATTCCAATCACTGTGCCCACCACAACCCACATTCAAATCACTGCACCAACCACAACCCCCATTCATATCACGGCACCAACCACAACCCAGATTCCAATCACTGTGCCCACCACAACCCACATTCAAATCACAGCACCAACCACAACCCAGATTCCAATCACTGTGCCCACCACAACCCACATTCAAATCACTGCACCAACCACAACCCCCATTCATATCACAGCACCAACCACAACCCAGATTCCAATCACTGTGCCCACCACAACCCACATTCAAATCACTGCACCAACCACAACCCCCATTCATATCACGGCACCAACCACAACCCAGATTCCAATCACTGTGCCCACCACAACCCACATTCAAATCACTGCACCAACCACAACCCCCATTCATATCACGGCACCAACCACAACCCAGATTCCAATCACTGTGCCCACCACAACCCACATTCAAATCACTGCACTAACCACAACCCCCATTCATATCACGGCACCAACCACAACCCCCATTCACATCACTGCACCAACCACAACCCCCATTCATATCACTGCACTAACCACAACCCCCATTCATATCACTGCACCAACCACAACCCCCATTCATATCATGGAACCAACCACAACTCCTATTCTGTAATTTAAATAAAGGGACCGTTTTGAGTGTATATCAAGTGCCTGATATTAAAGTACCTAATTTATCTCGAATAGCAGTCAGAGTGGAAACATCCACCGGGATGAATTCAGTTTACCTTTTGTATCCCACTGATGGGCCGGATCTGCATCCGGACCTGAACCAAAATTGCATCAATTCGTCCTCATCACACATCAAACCTGTCCACTAAGTTTCGTCCGAATCCGTCCATAACGTTTTGAGATATCATGCTCTGAGAGACAGACAAACAGACAAAGATACAGACAAACAGACAAAGAGCCAAACAGAGATACAGACAAACAGACAAAGATACAGACAAACAGACAAAGAGCCAGACAAACAGAAAAAGATACAGACAAACAGACAAAGATACAAAGAGCCAGACAAACAGACAAAGAGACAGACAAACAGACAAAGAGACAGACAAACAGACAGACAAACAGACAAAGAGCCAGACAAACAGACAAAGATACAGACAAACAGACATAGAGCCAGACAAACAGATAAAGAGCCAGCCAAACAGACAAAGAGCCAGACAAACAGACAAAGAGCCAGACAAACAGACAAAGATAAAGAAAAACATACAAAGAGCCAGACAGACAAAGAGACAAACAGACAAAGAGCCAGACAAACAGACAAAGAGCCAGACAAACAGACAGAGACAGACAAACAGACAAAGATACAGACAAACAGACAAAGAGCCATACAAACAGACAAAGAGCCAGACAAACAGCCAAAGAGCCAGACAAACAGACAAAGATACAGACAAACAGACAAAGAGCCATACAAACAGACAAAGAGCCAGACAAACAGACAAAGAGCCATACAAACAGACAAAGGGACAGACAAACAGGGGTGAAAACATAACCTCCGTCCACCGCTAGTACAGGAGGTAAAAACTGACTTGTTAAACAGAGACCAGGAACGCAGCATATCCCTGAAAATCTGAACCCTACCAGATCGGTGTGCGCAAAACGTCAACGTGATGCTCAAGGTAAGAACCTGCAGGGCTGCACAGGTGTTACAATGTGAGTCAAAGCAAAGAACCTTACAAAAACAATCAACACAAATAGAACAAGAAAGAGCAATCAGAGATGGCAGACCCTCGCCAGGACGCGTTTGTGTGGTATATTTTGTGTGGTGTTTATTAGCTGCTGTACTGTTTCTGTGGTTTATTGACGACGTAGATTTATGTTCAATCCAATATGGCTGCCAATCCACATGACCAATGCGGTCATCAATTTAATTTTCCCGTACAATGTTTGTGTAGATCATGCTCAAGATAAATGGATCAAGCTTCTACTTGTCTAATTATGATGTCATAATTACATTAATGAACAGGATATGAATAATTACATTTATTTTTGTGGGAAAATTACACGCCGAGACCAGGAATCTAAGGATGGCAGAGCACTGGTACGGTTCACCAGTGGACATGGGTTCGATTCCTGGTCTTGTGGTGTAATTTTCCCACATACATCAATTTAATTATGATGTCATAATGAAGGCACCGATCACATAATCATGAATATATTATGTCGTTCCACTTGGAGAGTACTTGACAATGAGCCAAGTTGAAATGTTTTCCATGGAGCAGTTTCAGCGATATAGAGGTGCGCGTTTTCAGTTTTTGCAAGATGGCGCCTGTAACACGTGATCTGTGATGTCATAATTAACATAAAAATTCTACAGGAGTCGCCACCCCTATGGTGAAAATGTATTGGCAATCGGACCAACGGTTGCAGAGAAAAGCATTCGCACCTTCTGTGCGGAACAAACAAAGAAACAGAAAGACAGACAGACAAATCCAAATGAATATCCTCTCCTCTAGCCAGGGTAAAAATGAATTTGTCCACATGATAACAGGACAATATGAGAGAGGACCGACGTACATCTACAGCTCCCTGTGACAAAGGGATATATGTCTAATGGCTGCCTCTTGAAGCTACAATCCCACAGCACCACGCAACTAAACACTCTCACACATTCCTTAAGCACCGTGCCGCATGTGCACCATCTTGATACATAACTGTTCCTCAACCCCACACTCGCAGTCCAGTCAAATGCTGAGATTGCCAAATGCAAAGGAGCAGCATGCATGGCAGGCATTTAGGGGCCTTGCACAACAACAGAGGCCCACTGTGGGTCAACACCAAAGACTAATGCAAAGCAGACGGAGAGGGACTCGGTTATGAGTTGTCATGATTCATTACGGCTTCACGTTGGAGATCGAGAGGAGTTCTCCTTTTTCATACGGCTCCCTTAAACCTGTCCTTCAAAACTGAGCCGACGATGCTACTACGACAATTGTTGCTGTGGATGTTTGAATCACTGGCAGACAATTTCTTAAAGCCATTTGATCTGGCCTAAAATCAACTCTCTAAAGAAAGACTCGCCCATCGTCGGAGACATCAGCTCATCACATCGACTGACCGCTCATGGAATTTGTTCCACAATGGACTAATTTCTCTTCCGCACAAGATCGCTCCATCAAGGATTCAACTTTTCTGTCCATTAACTCGTTAGACACTGATACGTTCGGTGAGACCATCGGCAGAAAACACCTCACATTTTCCTCCTGAACATCAAGTCCGACTGATGGTGACTTGTAGTCTCCACACAGCTCAAAATCATTGAAAAGCTGGACTACATATAGCTTGGGCCCAACGCCGGCTCACCTGGAATCCAAATCCTCCATCCTCCCACCATCCTCCAAAGCCTGGTGGTAGATGATCAGGTCTGTGTCTCGCACACTTGTAAAGGACGAAGTCATGCTGGAGGCTGCTCAACAAAAAGCACTCGTGATGTACTCACGAAACAGATTGAACACTCTTGAATACACCTTGGGTGGGCAATTGAAAGTGGTGATATTTCCACAAAGTGATATGTTGACTGCTGTTGGCATTGCATGTTGTACATGTTTAGGAGCCTCAGTTGTGTCCAGTTCTGTCTACACTACCGGTCAAAAGTTTTAGAACATCTAAATTTTTCCAGTTTTTATTGAAATTTACGCAGTTTTATTTCTCGATGTACTCTGAAATTAAGCATAGAACAAATAAACAATTGGAGATCAAAAGGAAATCATTGAATCATTTTGTTTAACAAAATTTAATTTAAATTTTTGACTCAGCAAAGTAGCCACCTTTTGCAGATATAACCGCCGAACACACTCGTGGCATTCTTTCTACAATGGAAATCAAATATTGTTCGGGAAGTTCTTCACAACAATTGCAGAAGTTCCCACAAATGTGTTGCACTTGTAGGTTGCTTTGCTTTCACCCTTCTGTCCAGTTCATCCCAAACCAGCTCGATGGGGTTTAAGTCTGGAGACTGTGCTGGCCATTCCATGATTTGAAGCCTACCGTCTTGTTCTTTTCCTCGAAGGTTCTTTTCCTTTTCTTCAATCCCACTCCACCCTCCAGGTCTTTAAAACAGCTGTTCACCACCATCTCTTATCTTCCCCCATCCAAAACCTTGATCTTTTCTACCCCCGCTAATTTCACCCCAATTCCACTTTTTTGAAATACCAACTTCTGTCCTGGAAGTCCTTGGTGTCCTTGTGTTTTATACTTCTCCCACCCCTCCCCCCCCTTCCCACGCCTCCTCCCCCCAAGCCCTCTCCCTCCCACACATCTCCCTGCTCTCAAATGTTGTGTGCTCTCAAGTGTTTGTGTGCTTCCCCTTCTCTTGTCTTCCGCTCCCTCTTTTTATATATTTTGTTTGTCTGGTTGATTTGTTTGTTTGTGTCAGCTCTTTCACGAGCCTCGATTCAGTATACAAAAAAAAGAAGAAAAAAGAAAAAAAAGAAGGTAGTTTTGACATAGCCTGGAGGTGTGTTTAGGGTCATTATCTAGCTGTTGGATGAACCCCTGACCAACTAGGCGTATACCAGAGGTATTGCATGGCACTGCAAAATGCTGTGGTAGCCCTTTTGGTTCAGGGTGCCAGTCACTCTGTGCAAGTCGAGATCTCGCGAGATCACGGCGAGGTCACGTCTTTTCGAAGCTGTCCCATGCGCTCACGCTTTCGAAGCTAAGTGATTTTTCTCAATTGTGTTTTTGTCGAGACTGTATCTATCTTTCGGTGTATGTACCTATAGCGTATCTTTTGGAAAATTTTCGGTGCTACATTTTTCGTACATGTATACACAATCGTCGGTGAATGCGTATCGAGTATTCTGCGGCCTAGTTCTCGTAGGCTTGGCTACCGTACCGTCTCCGACCTTGTGGTTTTGTTTTTCTCTTAGCGATTCGTCGAATCCGCTGCAATTATTTTCGTTCTCTGTTTCGTCCCAGTCGTTCACCCCGAACCTCCTTGTTTAATATCTGTACTCACAACAAAAAAATAAAAAAAAATAAAAAAAAATAATTCCCTTCCCAGGTCTTATTCGTTTATTTGTTGTTCTTATATGTTCGTTCGTTCTTCGTACGCGATCACGTGGTTATAAATGTATAATCTCTCCCCTGAACAACTATTTTCTCTCATATATTATAACACCCTTTTCTTCTTTTCCTACAAAAGGATGCTTTCGTCTTGCTCACCAAATCTATTCATTCCAAAAAATATATATAATACCATCTCTTACAGTTCCTCCTTTCTACATTCCCTAAACTATCCAGAACTCCACCCCTCCTTCAATGTCCTCAAACGTATTTTTGACTCGAAGGTCTCAAACTCATTTTGCAAAAAATGTTAGTTTCCCATGAATCGTACACTTTCTAAAATCCGATCTCACCCCTCCCCTCCAAATCTTCCCCATCACCCCTTCCCTCAAAAACTTCCCCATCATCCCTCCCCTTCAAAACTTGCCCATCACCCCTCCCCTCCAAATCCACCCCCTTGCCCCTCCCCTCCAAATCTTCCCCATCACCCATCTCTTTCAAATCTCCCCCCTTGCCCCTTCCCTCCCCTCCCTCCTAAACTCCCCCCACACCCCTCCCCTCCGAGACTCTCCCTCACTCCTCCCCTCCTAGACTCCCCTCTCACCCCTCCTCAAAGCATCCTCCCTGCTTCTTCCCCCTTCCAACTTTCACCTTCATCTCCCCCAACCTTCTGCCTCGCTCTTCCCCCTCCTCAAATAACACCTCACTGTGCCTCACCCAATCTCCATCAAACCTTTTGTCCGCCCCATTCTTCCCTTTCTCCAAGCTATTCTGAAATCTCTGAAATCTCTGACACACCTTCAACAGCTCTCCCTACCTCTTCCTCCTCTTCCACATCTTACCCTACCCCTCCCCCCCCCCTGTTCTGGACCCGATGCTCCCCCTTCCTCTTCATTAACGGTATGGACCTCAAACATCCGGGGCCTCCGCTCAAACTTGACTGATCTCTCCATACAGGTTGCTTCTGACAAACCAGATGTGATCTGCTTAACAGAAACTTTCCTCCTTCATGATGTCTCTGATGCCTTGGTATCTCTCCCAGGTTACTCCCTCCTCCGGTATGATAGACCTGAGCTTCGTCCTGGAGGTGGGGTTGCTATCTTTATAAAAAACTCTCTTCCTCACTCGCCCTCCACTGCCCTCTCTCCACCTCACCCCCAGGAATACCTTTGGCTACGGCTTCCCCTTCGCTCCCACCTTTTGTTCATATGTGTGTTGTACCGTCCACCAAACAGCGATGACTCCATCTACATCTCGCTGTCTGATAATATGGACCAACTTCTTGTGTCGTTTGTTGTCTTCTTCTTGTTGTTGAAGTTTAACTTCTTAACAAGAATAACTTCTTGTTGTCAACCAACAACTTCTGTCTGATAATATGGACACCCATCCCAACTCTCTCTTCCTCATATGTGGTGATTTCAATTGTCACCATGCCAGTTGGCTGGGTGTGGGTACCTCTCTCACCAGCCACGGCTCTTCAGCAAAGGACTTCTGCGACTCACTGGGACTGACACAATCTGTCAATTTCCCGACCCGGATCTCAGTCAACGGAGCATCTTCTCTTCTGGATTTGGTTATGACAAACTTCCCTGAAAATGTCTGCTGCTCTTCTTCTGCTCCAATCGGCTCATCTGATCATGTGCTTGTCAAAGTGGACATCTCTCTGACCATTCTCAGAGAGCCTCCTCAGCGTCGACGAGTCTGGCATTTCACTCAGGCCAACTGGCACGGTCTTCAAGCAGCCATCAATCATCTGGACTGGTCTCCCATCTCTACCGCCTCTGACATCAACTCATCCTGGGAATTCTTTCAAAGTAAATTGCTCTCTCTCATGCACAGATTTATCAAATCTCGTCTTCAGTTGTCATACCCTTCCTCCCGTCCATGGTACACGGAATCTTGTGGTGAGGCTGTTGCCCTGAAACAACTTGCTTTCGTCTCCTGGAAAGCAAATCCAACGGAAGGAAATCTCATTTCCTTTCACAAAGCCCGAAACAAGTGTGTGTCCACCCTCAGGAGAGCCAGGAAACAATATCTCACCGTTCTCAAGACCGAACTCTCTTGTCTGTCTCCCTCTTCCAAATCCTGGTGGCGTCTGGTCAAATCTGTTTCTGGTGTTTGTTCCCCCTCCATCCCCTCCCTCACCTCAAACGGCTTAACGGCTGACTCCGCACGTGAAAAAGCTGAATGCCTCAACTCTGTGTTTGCCTCTAAATCTTGTGTCCCAAACCCATCCCTCTCTGTACCCACCATACCCAGTCATACCCAGCTGCTCCTGGACTCTGTGTCCTTTCCTCCTGTCAAGGTGGAAAAGTTTCTGTCAACCCTCGACTCTGATTCTGCAACTGGTCCTGACGGCATCAGCCCACGGGTCCTAAAATCATGTTCTTCCGCTCTTTCACTCCCTCTTTCTGTTCTCTTCACCCTCTCTTTTGCTCAAGGTCATCTGCCATCTGCTTGGAAATCAGCCAACATCACCGCTTTGCACAAAAAAGGTGCAAAAACAGATCCCAGCAACTACAGACCAATCAGCCTTCTCCCAATTATCAGCAAAGTCATGGAATCCATCATTGCTTCAGATATGAAATCTTTCCTCTTCTCCAATGGCTTGATCTCTGATCATCAATTTGGTTTCAGACCTGGTCACTCTACTCTGGACATGCTGCTTCTGCTTTCTCAACAATGGATGGAGGTCCTCAACGCCAAACAGGAAATTAGAGCTGTCTCCCTTGACATTTCACGTGCCTTTGATACGGTCTGGCACCCTGCTCTGCTCACCAAACTCTCCTCCTTTGGTATCCATGGAAATCTCCACGCATGGCTGGCGGACTTCCTCTCTGGTCGTAGTCAACGTGTGGCCCTGAATGGGTTTCTCTCATCTCCTCTTCCTGTTCAGGCTGGAGTTCCCCAAGGTAGTGTTCTGGGCCCTGTGCTTTTCCTGGTCTAAATCAATGATCTCTCTGACTCTCTTGAAAATCCTCTCTATCTCTTTGCTGACGACTCTACTCTCTGTCGCTCCATTCCTCATCCCTCATATCGGCAGACTGCAGCCTCCTCACTCTCTGCAGACCTGGACAAAATCACAGACTGGGCAAACAAATGGAACATGTCTTTCAATCCTGATAAATCTCACACTCTTACGATGTCTCTCCGAAAAGACCGACTGGAAAACCCTCCCATCCACTTTCTGAATAATCCTCTCCAAGAAGTTCTGTCACTCAAGCTTTTGGGTCTCACTATTTGCCATGATCTTTCCTGGGAAAACCACATTTCAAATCTGGCCTCCAAAGCCAGTCGCCGACTGGGCATCCTCCGTCGTGTGAAGTCCTTCCTTGACACACCTGAGCTCCTCACCACATACAAGGCTTTCATCCGCAGCTCTATAGAATACTGCTCTCCCCTCTGGTCTGGTGCTCCTGCCTCACACCTAGCCCGTCTTCACGCTGTTGAAACCAAAGCGTTCAGAATCATTGGAATCTCCCGCGATGAAGCTAACTCCAAGGGCCTTTCACTCACTCACCGCAGGCAGGTTGGTGGTCTTTTCGTCTTCTACCGACTCCTCTCTGGCCTTGCCCCCCCAGCCCTCTCTCTGGGCTCTGTCCCCCAAATATTCCTACAGGTCGCACAAGATCTGCCTGCAACCCTCTTATGGTTAAACTGCCAAAATCAAGACTTTCTGCTCACCTTCACTCCTTCATTCCTCTTTTCTCCCGCCTCTGGAACAAACTCCCTCACTCTCTTCAATCCCACTCTACCCTCCAGGTCTTTAAAACAGCTGTTCACCACCATCTCTTATCCTCCCCCATCCAAAACCTTGATCTTTTCTACCCCCGCTAATTTTGGTCCCCTTGTGTTTCATACCTCTCCCCCCCTCCCCCCCCCTCCCCTTCCCACGCCTCCTGCCCCCAAGCCCTCTCCCTCCCACTCTCAAATGTTGTGGTTGTGTGCTTCCCCTTCTCTCCCCATCTTGGCTTCCGCTCCCTCTTTTGTATATTTTGTTTGTCTGGTTGATTTGTTTGTGAAATAAATGTTAGCTCTTTCACGAGCCTCGATTCAGTATACAAAAAAAAAAAAAAAAAAAAAAAAAATGTCGCCGACTCTGGATCCAGCAAAAGAGCCCCAGACCATCACGGTTCCTCCTCCATGTTTGACAGTTGGTGTCACACACTGAGGAACCATCATTTCACCTACTCGACGGCATACAAAAACCCTGCTTGATGAACCAAAGATTTCAAATTTTGATTCAACGGTCCATAAGACCTTCTTCCACTCTTCAGTAGTCCACTGGCGGTGCTTCATGGCCCAGGCAAGCCTCTTTTTCTTATTTTGCCATCTTAGCAATGGCTTTCTTACTGCCACTCGACCTGTCAACCTGCAGCTTGAAGTCTTCTCGTCACAGTTGAAACTGAGACTTGCTTACTTCGACCAGTGTTAAGCTGTGCTTGAAGCTGTTGTCCTGTGAGCCGCCCACCACGCAAGCTGTTGACGCTCAGAAACTTGTCTTCTGATTCTGTTGTAGCTTTGGGTTTGCCAGACCTCTTCCTATCAGAGTTTCCTCCATTTTCCAATATACTACTTCCTGCAGTGCAATGTTGTCCAAATAATGCTTCAGAGGGTGTAATAACAGTCTGTTCCAATACTATTGTTATACAGATAGGGGGGCTGTAATCAAGTAATCAGCAGAGGTTGGGACACCTGTAGGAATTGTTTGCATCAACTTTCAAGGCTTAATTTACTTACATTGCTGCAGAACAGCTGTAAGTTGTTAATCCATTACATGTTCCCTGAAGAAGGCCTTTTTTACAATATAACTGTGCAATTTTCATCATTTTTCCCGTTTTTGCTAACCTAAACTTTTTTTTTTTAACCTCGAGCAGTTTACTGCTTACCTTTGTACCATTTCAGGTTATTCACTGGACTTGAATTGCTTAAATTTCAATAAAAACTGGAAAAATTGAGGTGTTCTAAAACTTTTGACCGGTAGTGTATGCTGTAGCTGACGACTCACAAATTAGCGATGAAACTATTCTGTCGGTTGATAGCATTGCGGTTCTTATGCATGTGCTACTTGAATGTCTGCAGCTATGGAGGAACCCAGGAAAGGTTTAAAACAACAAGCGTTACGCCTAGGTCCCCCGTCGGTGAAGTGATGCGAGTTGACAAAGTGGAAGACGCAAGGCGGCCATCTTGGATTTCGACGTGGCGAACCAATTTTCAATAGCCTTCTCCCTTATGCGTAGATACACCCACACACCAGATTAGAAGTTAGTAGTTCGTTTATTTTTCAAGATATTTCGCTCACAAGGTTCAGACATATATATGGTGGCGGCCATCTTGGATTTTGACGTGGCGACCCAATTTTCAATAGCCTTCTTCCTTATGCCTAGATACACCCACACACCAGATTAGAAGTTGGTACTTCGCTTATTTTTCAAGATATTCCGCTCACAAGGTTCAGACATACATGGCGGCAGCCATCTTGGATTTTGACGTGGCGACCCAATTTTCAATAGCGTTCTTCCTTATGCGTATATACACCCACACACCAGATCAGGCATTAGTAGTTCGTTTATTTTTCAAGATATTTTGCTCACAAGGTTCAGACATATATATGGTGGCGGCCATCTTGGATTTTGACGTGGCGGCCCAATTTTCAATAGTGTTCTTCCTTATGCCTAGATACACCCACACACCAGATTAGAAGTTGGTACTTCGCTTATTTTTCAAGATATTCCGCTCACAAGGTTCAGACATACATGGCGTCAGACATACATGGCGGCGGCCATCTTGGATTTTGACGTGGGTTGCACCCACACACCAAATTTGAATGTGGTCCTTCGCTTGCGCACGCACGTACGCACGCACGCCCTCATGCACGCACGCCCGCACGGACGGAGGGGAAAACCATAGTCCCCCTTTCGCTCCGCGGTGCGACGGGGGACAATAAAGGGCTTACCTTGTACAAATTTTCATGGTTGCTTTATGCTGGAAGAGAAGGGGGGTTAATTATATATGACGTTGTCCACGTCTTTGGCACAAACTGGGGTTTCATGGATCCAAATAACTCAAAATTTGATTCAGCAGACCACAGCACCCAATTCCACTGTTCAGTCACCCAATCTTATGTTTGCCTTGCAGATTGAAATCTTTTCACCTTACTCTGTGGTCTCAGCAGTGGTTTCTTTGTTGCAACTCTATCATGGACACCTGCTGCAATCAGCCTTCTGTGCACAGTGCTCAACGAGATATTCATGTTCAGGCCTGCTTTGATTTCATGTCAGCTTCTGACATGACTTTGCTCTGTTGCGAAACCTGAGCAACTTCAAGTGCTTGCCTTGGAGAGCTTAACATGGGTCTTCCTGGCAATTTCGTGTTTCATACCGAGCCAGCTTCCTTCAGGCATTGCAAAATGCATCTCACACCATTGCAGATCTTCAGATTTTCTTCATCATGTGCCATTCTTCACACAGAGTTTTGATATTCATATGTTGTTCTGTTGAAATCTGCTTTCTTCATGCCATTCTGAACCTACTCATAGACTTTCAAAGGAAACAAGCTGATGAAAACTAATTTCACACATTCACTAATTTGCAACTTTTATTGCAGTAGATATCGATATTTATTTTATTTTATTTTATAGATGGATAGATATTTATTTATCTATCTTCTATCTATATATATATATAACTAGCTGAGGTACCCGGCTTCTCCCGGGTTGAATAAGAATAAGACAAATATATGATGAAAAGAACATGTATATTTTAGAGCAATATCACAGTACATTTCCTAAATGACGTTTTTTCAATTTTCAATTTCTCAAAACCTCTGGGTAAACAACATTTCTGGTTTTCTTACTTGGTGCCAAGACATAAAGATTGCTTGGTTTTCCAACCCTCGAGCAGCCCACGTACAGCTGGCCATGGGCAAACACTTGTTCTGTGAAGTTCAGGCCTACAACCTTCATTGATTGCCCCAGCGCCAGAAATATGTCTTGAAATATTCCTGAAATAAGTTGTTGACCTTTTGGCCTATGTTAACCTCAAAAATAATTGGTGGTTTAATTCAGTGATCTGATATGCAAATCCTCTTCAAATTTCAAGTCAATTAGATGAAAATTGACGATTTTAGAAATTTGGCCCATATTGATATTTTCACCTTTAGACCTCAAAAATAATTGGTGGTTGAATTAGGTGACCCGATATGCAAATCCTATCCAAATTTCAAGTCAATTGGATGAAAATGTAGGATTTTAAAAACTTCACCTTAAGTTGTTGACCTTTGGCCTATGTTTACTTTTTGGCCTATGCTGACCTCAAAAAGAATTGGTGGTTCAATTTCAGTGACCTGATATGCAAATCCTCTTCACATTTCAAGTCAATCAGATGAAAGTTGAGGATTTTAGAAATTTGAAATTGTTGTTGACTTTTGGCCTATGTTGCTCTTTTGGCCTATGGTGATCTCAAAAATAGTTGTTGGTTGAATTCAGTTTGCTGATATGTAAATCCCATTCAAATTTCAAGTGAATCGGATGAAAATTGAGGATTTTAGAAACTAAAAAAAAAAAGTGGTTGACCTTTGGCCTACGTTGACCTTTTGGCCTACGCCGATCTCAAAAATAGTTGGTGGTTTAATTCAGTAAGCCGATATGTAAATCCTATTCAAAGTTCAAGTCAAAAGGATGAAAATTAAGGATTTTAGAATTGAGGCTGACGACTGTTGAGAAACTCAGTTGGGAGGTTTACTGCCTGATCTTCATGTCACTTTGTCAAGAGAATCATAATTTCTTTCATGACCAGGCAGCGAACGTCATTATGTGCAACATTACGTCACTCCTACGGACGTGAAAACATTTGTTTTCCTTAAAAATATATTTAAAATAAATAAAATAGTACATAGATTAACAATAAAAGAAGCTAAAAAACAATTTAAAATACAATAAAAAGCACATTAAAAATATATAAATATGTACGTACAGTATACTGTACGTACGCGCAACCGCTGATTCTCATTCAAAACAGAGTACAGTATTCACAGTACAGTATTCCTTTACTGTGTCTGTGTTAGCCATGGGTCCGAAGAAGGATAATGCTAGTGTTTCCAAGCGTAATGTGGTTACGATGGACGATAAGGTAAATCTGATTAAAAGGTATGGAAAAGGTGGAAAAGTGTCGGTGATAGCGCATAGACCTTATCGCGAATCAGAACCGCAATGCATCATGGGATCGGAAAGCGGCAATAGCGCCGCCACAAACTACACCATGGAATTGCAGCTGGCGCGGTTTTTTAAACCATTGATATTAAAATAAAAAGTACCCTATAACCACCGGAATTTTATGCCGATTCCGAATCTGTGTCTAAAACTTTTCTCCGATGTGTAGTTCTTGAGTCATAAGCGGACATCCAGACAGACAGACAGACACTCCTCCTTTATATATAGAGAAGATAGCAGGAGTACCCGGCGTTGTGAGGGGTGAGGGGGGAAGGGGGAGGGGGGTTGGGGGAGGGGTGGGGGAGGGAGGAGGCAGGAGAGGGAGGGGTGAGGAAGGGAGCGGGGGGAGTGGAAGGGGGTTGGGAGTGGCTTTGACAGGACCTTCCGTTTTGGGGTAGGGGGGACGAGAAGGAGAAAAAATTTACCCATGGAAAGAGTGCTTTAACCTCAGTGTTACCCAGGTAAAAAAAGGAAATTGTAATACCCTCTAACCTCAGTGTTGCCAAGGTAAAAAAAGGAAATTGTAATACCCTCCAACCTCAGTGTTGCCAAGGTAAAAAAGGAAATTGTAATACCCTCTAACCTCAGTGTTGCCAAGTTAAATAAATAGCACCGCAAAGCGGGCATAACCCCTCAGCCCATACATGGTGAAAGGAAGCATTGATGATAATTTGTTATTTGAAGCGAAGTTGTATAGCGAGTAGGAACTGCAAGTAATGAAATTTTCGCCCATGAACCCATTAACCCATTTCGCGCCCATGAACCTTCCTCTACTCAACCCCAACACACACTGCAAACATGGATTTAATCGGACAAGCCGTTCTGCTCAAAATTGATGGAAACCAATTTCAAGATGGCTGCCGTGGCGGCCATATTGAAAATCACAGCGTGCCCATTTTCGAAAGGCACCTTCCTCTACTCAACCCCAACACACACTGCAAACATGGATTTAATCGGACAAGCCGTTCTGCTCGAAATTGACGGAAACCAATTTCAAGATGGTTACCATGGTGGCCATATTGAAAATCGCAGCGCACCCATTTTCGAAAGGAACCTTCCTCTGCTCAACCCCAATACACACTGCACAAATGAATTTAATCGGACAAGCCGTTCTGCTCGAAATTGACGGAAACCAATTTCAAGATGGCTGCCGTGGCGGCCATATTGAAAATCACAGCGCGCCCATTTTCGAAACGAACCTTCCTCTACTCAACCCCAACACACACTGCAAAAATGGATTTAATCGGACAAGCCGTTCTCCTTGAAATTGACGGAAACCAAAAGTTGACGGACGCATGGACGCCCGCCCGGATGACGCTCGTAACGACAATACCCCTTAACCCATTGGGCTGAGGGGTGAAAAGGAAATTGTAATACCCTCTGCCACAATCACCAGGTGGCGCTGCACGGTACACATTTACATAGAGAATTTACACACCTCTCCCAAAACCTTTGGGTCCTTTGACTGCCGAATGAGTCCGCGACCACATGGCCTATGTTACTCCCCAGACAAAGTTGTATTTGTATTTGTACCCCGGGTAAAGTATATGTGTTTGTAGCTGGAGTACCCGGCGTTGCTCAAGTGAAAAAGAAACATTAACATATTTGATATGGGGGCAAATATAATGTAAAAGCAATTACATCCAAATCAGAATCCATCACAAATGTCAAATCATCATTTCACCTCTTTGTTGAATATCTGCTGGTGAACATTCATCACGTTTCTGAGTTAAGTATGATGACGTTTAGGAAGAAGAAGAAGCTTTACTCCCAACATCGTACACTTTCGGAATTGTTTGATTTTTTGTGTTCAAATGTTTGTATTTTGTATTTATTTATGTGAATGTGTACTTGTATATAAATTATATAATTATAAGTGTCATTAATCAAAAAGGCTTCGGCACTATATTGAGATTTTTATTTAATCCAATTTTCTTTTTTTCTTTTTTTCAAAAAAATACATTATTTTTTGCCTAAAACACTCACTGATGGCACCCAGGCACTCACTGATGAACCTCATCACAGTTTGACGAAGATCCGTTCAGCCATCTCTGAGAAAATGGTGCCACACACACACAGACAGACAGACCAACGGCTCTCTTATATCGTAGATCTGTGCAGTGTCTGTGTTGTCACTGAACTACTCTCTCAAACTTTTGTGAAATCATACCAAACTTCTGCTATGCTCCTACCTCTCCCGTGTGTATGTCCTAAAGGTAATTTTTTTTGAAATTCTTTCCCTTTTTAAAAAAATTTTGTTGAAAAAAAAATTTTTCATGGTTTTTTTCGTGGTTTTTTCCCGTGGTTGTGAAGTGTCACTGAATTATTCCCTCAAACTTGTGTTTCCATGGTTGTGAAGTGTTTTAATAACGGGGTGATGAGGTGTTTTGAATTACATGGTGCTGAGGTGTTTCGAATTATGTGGTGGTGAGGTGATTTAAATTACGTGGTGGTGAGGTGTTTTGAATTACGTGGTGGTGAGGTGATTTATATTACGTGGTGGTGAGGTGTTTTGAATTATGTGGTGGTGAGGTGTTTTAAATTACATGGTGGTGAAAAAAACAAAAAAAAAAACACCTTTAGAGGCCATTTTCCCCGCAAGCGGGGGTTGGCCTTTTTCGGAGACCGTGGTTGTTGTTGTTTTTTTGGTCCCCTTTTTGAAGCAATGTTTTACGACCGGATGCCCTTCCTGCAGCCAACCCTGTTTGTCGCCTTTTTACGACACACAGGGAATTACCAGTGAACTGGTACTCAATTAGCCGACCTCGGAAGGATGACAGGCTGAGTCAACCCCCCCGGCGTTAATTCAGCGATCGACCGGGATTCGAACCCAGGATCCTAAGCTGGCACCATAGCCGCTAGCCCAACACCAAGGATCCAGGGTGAGGTGTTTTGAATTACGTGATGGTGAGGTGTTTTGAATTACGTGATGGTGAGGTGTTTTTAATTACATTGTGGTGAGGTGTTTTTAATTACATGGTGGTGAGATGTTTTGAATTTCATGGTGGTGAGGTGTTTTTAATTCCATGGTGGTGAGGTGTAATTGTCCCAAACCTCCAGTCTGCACCTACCCCTCCCATATGTATGTGCTGAGGGCTTCTTATTATTTATTTTTTTTAACCTAAATCTTCAATCTAAATTGCTTATAAAAATGTAATATCACAAACACTACAAATAAATTAGTGCAAAATAATTGTTTGTATTATGATTGGTGTAAATCATGACAACACAATTGTCATGATATATTATGAAATATATGTGCATATACATATCCAACGGTGTCCTTTATGAAGAGTAGGCGAGCTATCACCAGCATTCTGAACAAATTACAAATTACTGCCCTAACCAGTATCTGAGTGGGACCTGTCCAGATTGTAACTCCAGCCAGGAAACTGCTCCTGCAGAACTGACCCGAACCAGGTATGGTACATGGTTGACTGCCTGTGAGACTGACTGACTGACTGACTGACACACACACACACACACACACACACACACACACACACACACACACACACACACACACACACACACACACACACACACACACACACACACACACACACACACACACACACACACACACCTTTGCAAATGGCCAATGCCTCGAGTTCACTCATTTAGACATGGAGGGAATGATGAGGAATGATGTCCCATGCATTCAACTTTTAACTAAAACAACAGGCGAAGATAAATCGATTCCCAGAGGTAAGCAATGATTTATATGGATAGTTTGTCAAAGAGAAACCCAATTAACAGAGTCAGGTGGGGTAATGTGTCGCCACCCCATGCCCTCCGTCTTTGCTTATTGTCATGAACATTGATCATTTGAAATTGCCCGCGAAACCCTCGCACAGGGAACCCTCTGGTGGGGACGTTCAAGATACTCAACATATAATCGGGACTGAGGACATTAATAAGGGAGTTTGGCATGTTGCACCATCTCACTCCATCGACGGGTTCGTAAGATTATGATAAATAGCAATATCTGATTGAGGTTTAAAATTTCGATTGGAGGATATGGTCCTGAAAGATCCCCCAACCTCCTCTCCATCCCCAGGCCCAAACAGATACTGAGACACCAAACCTGTTGGCATCTATTGCATCAATGACCATTCGGTGATTGCCCTTAATGGTCGAGCGACCAATGAAGGTAACCCCTTTTTGCCGGATGATTTTGTTTTTATTGTTTATTATTAATGTCCAGCATATATTTGATGATATCCAGGTGGGTGGGGAATTCTCAGCCTTGGGGAAAAGGAGAAAAGTCAAAAAATCCAAGATGGCTGCCATATAATCAAGAAAATGAACTTGTACATTCATATCTTCACAACTAGAAAAGGTATAAAAATGATTGGAATATCCTTATAGGTTTTCTGACATGAAAAATTTGATGCATTTAAAAAAAAAAAAGTAAAATGACAGCCACATATGTGTAACATGTACCACCGACGTGGCGACAAATATGACTATATCTCGATTTCAGCAACCAGATAACATATGATAATGACTAAATGAACTTTATGTTTCAGATGTACAGAATACATGTCTCATAACATATAAAGTGGCTACAGTTATAGACACTGGTCTTGTTTTATCCGCATGTTCACATCGTTCTTCTTCAGCTCCCTTTGCTGATGCTTCCTGGTGCATTAAAAATCTGATCGGAGTGATGCAATGGCGTACATGTGGCATCCATGTTTTTTTTTAACCATAACAGACAAAACATCCTCGCTGCCTGCAGGTATTGATTGGCTGATTTCATCTTTCTTGAGTCACCTGATGGTGTCATTCACCTGTGTTTTGAGACCGCAAGCGGGTTCCATGATGATCTTTGCGAGGGAATGGGTTGGGCGATGGCCTGCTATTTCAGGAATATATGTCAGTGTCGAAATTGTCTCATACAACTTGAACTAACCCGTGCGTCACATCCGATATTCCATGCTGAGTGCGATCAATAGCAGATGACTTCTTGAATCGGAGGACTTTTTCAAAGCTACATGTAGTACCGGAATCATACATGTGGGACAGTGATGCTTTTGGGTCTCTCATCAACACAGCCAGTGCTATCTGAAGATTGCTTGGATCACCATTGGCAATGCTTGCGATTGGGTTTCCAATCAACAAAGCTGGCAAGGACTTGTCTAATAATGGAGAAATCTTAGCCAATAATATGTTATGTGTTTGTGAACATCAATATTGTAGCATGATTTATCATGTATGATTGACTTGCACCCTTTTGCAACTTGGACACTTTGTCAATACTTTGAAGGACAATTTTGAGCATTTTAGCATTGTCAGCTTTGAACGTGATAACACTTGCAAAACCTGATAGTACAGGAAGTTCCCCTGTAAAGTGACGACGTAGCTCACCCACCAAACGTGCCCTACTTTTTTTTTTTTGTATACAAGATCGAGGCTCATGTAAGAGCTAACATCAATCACAAAAAGACAAACTGACATATAAAACATAAGATAAAGGGAGCGGGAGGACAAGATGGGGCGAGAGAGGGAAGCACACAAGTACAATAGTAGAGAACAGGGACATCGGGAGATCTGTGGGAGGGAGAGGGCTTGGGGGGGAAGAGGCACAGGAAGGGGGGGGGGGGGGGGAACTTGATATATACAATCAGAATGACTTGCGTACTCTTCAAATGATTCAATTGGGTTACACATGCGATCTTTGTCAATGCGCAATCTTCATCATATACTCGAGTGCCAAGTCTATTCCATCTGGAGTTGCCACTGCCTCATGCGGCTCATCTTGCATAAATTTCGGGTTTGCAAGCAACCGGCTCATGCAGTCCCTGTGGTATCGAGCTTCCATTGCACGCGAGTAACTCGAAGTCTCACCTCACCTGCCCGGTCACCTCCTCGGACGTCACCCTTCTCGAGCAAATAAAGTTTGTCGGGTCGACTGTCGTAATCCCTGGTGTTGGGCTAGCGGCTAGGGTGCCGGCTTAGGATCCTAGGATCCTGGGTTCGAATCCCGGTCGATCGCCGAATTAATGCCAGGGGGGTTGACTCAGCCTGTCATCCTTCCGAGGTCGGCTAATTGAGTACCAGTTCACTGGTAATTCCCTGTTTGTCGTTGAAGGCGGCAAAAAGGGTTGGCGTCAGGAAGGGCATACGGCCGTAAAACATTGCTTCAAAAAGGGGACCAAAAAACAACAACTACCACGGTCCCCGAAAAGGCCAACCCCCGCTTTGCGGGGAAAAATGGCCTCTAAACGGTGGTGGTGGTGGTGGTGGTGGTGGTGGTGGGTCGACTGTCGTGCTCTGAATGGGTAGACCGGCACATGTAAGCAGGTCTCCATCTCTCTGGGTGCCTCTCATCTTTATTGAGCTGACACAAGTCCCCACAGTAAAGACAGTGAAGCACAAAGTCAAATGGTTTTGAAAAGCTGCGCAATCATTTTGTTGGTGGGCCTGCTTCGTGATCAGATATATCGTTTTCCCTAATATATTTGGGAAGATTAGTTTTGGAAGTGCACCTCGACACAGTTCTCGTGGTATCGAACTGTCAGGTTTGGATTTGATGCAAACTGCTTTTCTCGCCCTGTGCCGAGGCCTCGGTATACTTTGATTGCATCGATGATATCGTGTATTCAGCTGCGTCCATTATCTGTAGAACATGAACGGTTACCATCACATTCATCCTCATATCGTGACTCGAACGTGCACAAATCTTAAATGGCACACCTCCCATGTAGATCAAATTTGTGCAGCCTCTTTCTAATGGTAGACTCGTGCACTTTGACATCAACAGTGGCAAGAGCTACCTGTAGGTCCCGTGATGACACTCTGGGGTTCTTGGAGACTTCTTTCAGCATCTTGCGGTCTGCTCTCGGGCTGAACTTGCGGGGGCGGCCTGGCCTGAACAAGTTGGCAGTTGTTTGGAATCTTCTCCACTTGTAGATGATCTTCCAGACAGTTGAATGATTGATTAACACACACACACCACACAACACACACACACACCACACAACACACACACACACCACACAACACACACACACACCACACCACACACCACACACATACAACTCACTCTCCGTGTCACTCTCACCCTCGCATGTACACTCCGTATCGCTCTCACTCTCTGTGTCGCATTCATTCTCACTTCCACACTCTGTGACACACTCACTCTCCGACCTGTATAACATGATATATTTATATTTCTAAAAGTTGTTGCCAGATCATGACAACACTTGGTGGATGATTTGGGTAGGTGACGAGAACAAGCTGATTCGATTTTGGTTCAGATCCGAATCCTGATCTGGCCTATCAGTGGGATACAAACCATAAACTGTTCAGCCAGGTGGAGGTATGTCCTCTACCAAGTGCTGTTCTAATTTATGTTTTGTTTCTGAGATCTAATTAATGTTTCTGAGAAGAAAGCAAATACCTATTTTGGGGGGCAACCACCCCCCCGTAGATCCCCAAATGGGGCATATTTTTTAAACGCCGTGAACAAACTTTGGTACATCACGGGTGGTGAAGGTTGTGGTAAAGTTTCATCAAAATGTGTGTGTAGTTTCTGAGAAGAAAGCAAATACCTATTTTGGGGGGCAACCACCCCCCCCCCGTAGATCCCCAAATGGGGCATATTTTTTAAATGCCGTGAACAAACTTTGGTACATCACGGGTGATTAAGGTTGTGGTGAGGTTTCATCAAAATGTGTGTGTAGTTTCAGAAAAGAAAGCAAATACCTATTTTGGGGGTCAAGCCTGGACCCACTTTGAAATCAAATTTTCCCTTCCTATTTTTTTGTGAGAGCCGAAAACACTTCCCTACACACACAAAGGAATGGGGTCGGGGATCATTTACTATTACATTTCACATTGCCACAAAGCCTTCAGGCACTATAAAGCAATAAAAATTACCAAAAAAAGAAATTCAGAATTTTAAAAGTTTTTTTTTGCCTGAAATACTCCCCAGAACTCACCGATGAACTTCTGAAAGTATGACAAAGATACATTCGGCCATCTCTGAGATAAATGGCAACACAGACAGACAGACAAATATGTATCGCTTTTATAGTATCGATTAATGTCTGCCATGAAAAAAATTACATTAAAAAAATAAATAACGGTGGCATCATCCTCTCTATCTCTTTATCCTCTCTATCTCTTTGCTGATGACTCCACTCTCTGTTGCTCCATTCCTCATCCCTGAGATTGGCAGTCTGCAGCCTCCTCACTTTCTGCAGACCTGGACAATATCACAGACTGGGCAAACAAGTGGAACATGTCTTTCAATCCTGACAAATCTCACACTCTTACGATGTCTCTCCGAAAAGACCGACTGGACAACCCTCCCATCCACTTTCTGAATAATCCTCTCCAAGAAGTTCTGTCACTCAAGCTTTTGGGTCTCACTATCTGCCATGATCTTTCCTGGGAAAACCACATTTCAAATCTGGCCTCCAAAGCCAGTCGCTGACTGGGCATCCTCCGTCGTGCGAAGTCCTTCCTTGGCACACCTGAGATCCTCACCACATACAAGGCTTTTATCCGCAGCTCAATGGAATACTGCTCTCCCCTCTGGACCGGTGCTCCTGCCTCACACCTAGCTCGTCTTCACGCTGTTGAAACCAAAGCATTCAGAATCATTGGAATCTCCAGCGATGAAGTTAACTCCAAGGGCCTTTCAATCACTCACCGCAGGCAGGTTGGTGGACTTTCCGTCTTCTACCGACTCCTCTCCGGCCTTGCTCCCCCAGCTCTCTCTGGGCTCTGTCCCCCAAATATTCCTACAGGTCGCACAAGATCTGCCTGCAACCCTCTTATGGTTAAACTGCCAAAATCAAGACTTTCTGCTCACCTTCACTCCTTCATTCCTCTTTTCTCCCGCCTCTGGAACAAACTCCCTCACTCTCTTCAATCCCACTCCACCCTCCAGGTCTTTAAAACAGCTGTTCACCACCATCTCTTATCTTCCCCCATCCAAAACCTTGATCTTTTCTACCCCCACTAATTTCACCCCAAATCCACTTTTTTGAAATACCAACTTCTGTCCTGGAAGTCCTTGGTGTCCTTGTGTTTTATACTTCTCCCCCACCCCAACCCTTCCCACGCCCCCCCCCCCCCAAGCCCTCTCCCTCCCACACTTCTCCCTGCTCTCAAATGTTGTGTTTGTGTGCTTCCCCTTCTCCCCCCATCTTGTCTTCCGCTCCCTCTTTTTATATATTTTGTTTGTCTGGTTGATTTGTTTGTGAAATAAATGTTAGCTCTTTCACGAGCCTCGATTCAGTATACAAAAAAAAAAAAAAATCAGAATCCTCATTTGTGAAAACATAAAAGGACATTTCAATCATGTTTGTAACTTATCCAGTTACAAAGATGTGAAAATAAATAGATTTTTATGATTCCTTAGTAGCCATCTTGGATTTTCTGACTCTCCTCATGCTCCCCAAGGATGAGACCATGACATCCATCCGGATATCATAAAGAATATGTTGGCAATGAATAATGGACAATTAAAAAAATATAGTTTGTCTTCGATGGACATGAATGGACAATTGGACAATGGCCAATGAATGGACAATGGCGATGAATAATGGACAATTTAAAAAAATAGTAGTTTGGGTAGGTGAAAAATTTCCGATTGGCTGCCCGACCATAAACGCCGTCCTCACTTTCCTGTAATTTACCACAGTCACCATACCCCATTTCTCTCTCCATGCCTCACCTCCCATGTGCATCGCACGACGAACAAAATGACCGATTTCGCACCCAGAGTGACACAAAAGATTGATATTATTGTTGCATCCCATTATAATGCCTTCCTTCCTTTAAGCACCGACTACTTATGACGAGGGCACAACCAGACCGGGATTGAATCCCAAATTCCGCTTTCTTGTTGCATCGTTCCTGAGGTAAAGCTGTGCCGTCGAGGCAGGTATTTTGAATTTGGACAGGATGCCAGCAGACAACGGCCTACTTTATCGAAAGGCACACACTCTCAAATGCTTGCAGATGGGACACCAGATTTAACGTCCTCTCAGAGGGACGGTGTACTCATCCATGCAACGTCCCATCTGGACAATTTATAGTTTGATTATAAATCCAACTTAGACTGGGCAACTCCCTCTGAGCGATCAGCAACAGCACTCATGAAGGGCTGACAATGAAACGGCAAGAGGGGGAGGCCGGTGGGGTCTGGGTAGATGGGGTTGAGCATTACCCAGATGGAAGAACTACCTTTTCTGGCCATTTTTTTCCCCCACAGGGCAGGCGTTGGTCTTTTTTGGCCATTTTTTCCCCTGCCTTTTTTGGCCATTTTTTTCCCGCAGAGCAGGTGTTGGCCTTTTTGGCCATTTTTCCCCCGCAGAGTAGGGGTTGACCTTTTTTGGCCATTTTTTCCCCGCGCAGAGCAGGGGTTGGCCTTTTTTGGCCATTTCCCCCTTCCCCCCCACAAAGCAGGGGTTGGCCTTTTTTTCCCCGCAGAGCAGGGGTTGGCCTTTTTTGGCCATTTCCCCCTCCCCCCCCCAAGCAGGGGTTGGCCTTTTTTGGCCATTTTTCCCCCCCGCAGAGCAGGGGTTGGCCATTTCCCCCCCCCCCCCCCGCAGAGCAGGGGTTGGCCTTTTTTGGCCATTTTACCCCCCGCAGAGCAGGGGTTGGCCATTTTTTCCCCCCGCAGAGCAGGGGTTGCCCTTTTTTGGCCATTTTTTCCCGCAAAGCAAGGGTTGGCCTTTTTTGGTCATTTTTTTCCCCCGCAGAGAAGGGGTTGGCCTTTTTTGGCCATTTTTTCCCCACAGAGCAGGGGTTGGCCTTTTTTCCCCCACAGAGAAGGGGTTGCCCTTTTCTGGCCATTTTTTCCCCACAGAGCAGGGGTTGGCCTTTTTTGGCCATTTTTCCCCCACAGAGCAGGGGTTGGCCTTTTTTGGCCATTTTTTCCCCACAGAGCAGGGGTTGGCCTTTTTTAGCCATTTCCCCCCGCAGAGCAGGGGTTGGCCTTTTTTCCCCCACAGAGCAGGGGTTGCCCTTTTTTGGGCACCATGGTCCCCTTTTTGAAGCAATGTTTTATGGCCGGATGCCCTTCCTGCAACCAACCCTTAGTCCCCTCTTGCAACACACAGGGAATTACCAGTGAACTGGTACTCACATTTGCCGACCTCGGAAGGATGACAGGCTGAGTCAACCCCCCTGGTGTTAATTCAGCGATCGACCGGGATTCGAACCCAGGATCCTCGGATCCCAAGGCGGCACCCTAACCACTAAGCCAACACCAGGCTCCTGACGCAAGGTAGGATTTAATTTAAATTAAAAACCCATCCACATGTGTGCGACACGTTTTGGATAAAAACATATTAATGAGTGCACAGTGTGCAAATGTCAGGTGCAATTCCACCAGAAAGCAAATCCATTTCGAAGCGAATGGGGAACAAGACATCTGGCAAGAATCTTCACTTGAACATTACATCTTCAGATGTTGGGAAATAGATCCCTCACAATTTCACTTGCGTATCCCTTTGACTTTCTATCGGTAGGTGAGATATTCACACGTCGATTGCTTTGCTTTCGTTATCGAAACTGAAATTGCAAAGCAGCACGGAGTATCGTCGGCGAGGTGTCGCCAAAGCAATTATTCCACTGTTATGGAATCGGGGCACGCGCGGGATCGCGGCACGTGCCGCCGTGTGGACATTCGCTTGTTATACTTAAAAAACATTTGCCTGCAGTCAGACACTCCGATGTGTGGGACAGCACAGCTGGGAAATAACCTTGTAAGTAGATCCTCTGGGGGTTCGGGCTGCCTTTTGGCTCGTTCACAGCACTTTTGAGGTGTTGAACTACCAAGGCACCTTTTCCAGGTAACAGGCAGATGGGCAGAATCCCTAGGCCCATCAACCTCCTACCTCCCCCCCACCACCCCCCCCCCCGACCACCCCCCGCCCCCCCACACACCAATTGCCACTGATGTTGCAACTGGGAAGAGTGTTTCTTGGAGTGGAGGAGTGGAATGTCTGCACAAGTGCTGTCTTAACATTTAGCATTCATTTCGTCCTTCACAAAAGCAAAACTCGATGAACCAATTTAGATTAGTAACCGAGAACAACCTGGTTTTGTGCCGGAGTTCGAAACCATTCATTATCCTATTTTGTGCCAAAAGCCAATTCGTCACCAAAATCTCATCGCTAATTGGTGCCCAGCTTTGTTTTTAACCAAATATACGAGTACAATCATTGTGTTTTGGATCATGTCTGTCTGTCTGTCTCTGTCTCACACCCCACCCCTGCTCTCTAGGTCTCACCCCCTCTCCTCAATCCCCCTTCTCTCCCCCACCCCATATGTCTCTCCCCCTTCTCTCCCCCACCCTCTAAGTCTCTCCCCCTTCTCTCTCCCACCCTCTATGTCTCTCCCCTTTCTCTCTCCCCCTTCTCTCCCCCACCCTCTAAGTCTCTCCCCCTTCTCTCCCCCACCCTCTATGTCTCTCCCCCTTCTCTCTCCCACCCTCTATGTCTCTCCCCCTTCTCTCTCCCACCCTCTATGTTTCTCCCTTCTCCCTTTTCTCTCTCCCCCTTCTCTCCCCCACCCTCTATGTCTCTCCCCCTTCTCTCCCCCACCCTCTAAGTCTCCCCCCTCTCTCTCCCACCCTCTATGTCTCTCCCCCTTCTCTCTCCCACCCTCTATGTCTCTCCCCCTTCTCTCTCCCACCCTCTATGTCTCTCCCCTTTCTCTCTCCCACCCCCTATGTCTCTCCCCCTTCTCTCCCCCACCCTCTATGAGTCTATGTCTCTCCCCCTTCTCTCTCCCACCATCTATGTCTCTCACTCCTTTCCCTCTCCTCCACCCATCCTCTTTCCCTCTTCTCCTCCTCCTCACTCTCTCTTCTCTCATCCTTCTCTCTTCTCTCTTCTCTCCCCGTCTCCTTCAACCCCTTCACCCTCCCTCTCTCACTTTATCAGAGTACTGGTGCAGACATTTTGCAAATCTGGGTTTCTGGTTAGCGTAGAGATAAACAACATTGCAGCAAGGGGCAATCATACAGATATTCACAGGAGAAAGTGAGCAGGACAGAGACCAGCAAAGGAAAACCGACCACTTTAGTTGTTGTTTTGAAGTTGTTTTTTGTTGTTGTTTAGACCAAAACAGGAAGTGCGATATGAAATGGAAGTCTAATAAACATTATGGAATGAAAGACCACGCCTGGGGAAGAAGACGACAGCCTCTCCGCGGCCTTCCCTACAAGTAACAAGAATTGTGAAACTAATGTCGCCACACAATCATCGAGCTGGCAGGCCAAGGTACAAGCCAAGGTCAAGACCAAGACCAAGGCATAGAACGTCCTTTTCAGGATGGGCGGCCATTCCGACCGTCGAAAACCAAGGCCTGTCAGCGCTCCAACTCAATGTCGAGGGCCTCACCACTGCCAAGCTCGAAGTCATACGACACCTCGCCGACTTCAACAAGGCAGCAGTCGTTCTCCTACAAGAGACACACTGTGCAGCTGACGACAACCTCAAGCTGCCTGGATTCCTTCTCGCTGGGTCGATCCACAGTAAACAGCACGGAATGGCAACCTTCGTCAGGACTGAACTAAGCTGGACAGCCATTAGCCAATCTCCACCAGGCTCCAACATCGAGTGGATGGCCACCAAAATCCAGGAAACATCGGTCGTCAACGTATATAAGCCTCCTCCATCAGCGCTGATGGCGTCATCACTCCTGCCCATTACTGCACCCGCCATCTATGCAGGTGACTTCAACTGTCAACACACAGACTGGGGTTACAACTACACAACACCAGAGGGAATGATGCTGAGCGACTGGGCCTCCAACACCGATGCACTGCTGCTGTTCGACCCAAAAGAGCCTCCAAGCTTCTACTCTGCGTGCTGGAACACCTACACCAATCCGGACCTGACCTTCGCCGTGTGCCGCACCAACGACCCGAAGCCTGAGAGACGCGTCATTGACAGGTTCCCCCGCTCACACCACCGACCGTCCATCATCAAAGTGCCATCACTGGTGCAGCCGGTAGCGGGCAGACCTGTCAAGAGATGGAACTTCCGGAAGGCTAACTGGCAGTCGTTTGCTGCAGAGACAGAAAGAAGAACAGCCGGTCTCCCGAACCCAGAAGCTGCTGATGTGGACGCCGCATACGTAGCCTATTGTAAGGTTCTCCTAGGTGCAGCAAAGAAAAACATCCCGCGTGGCTTTAACAAGAACTACATCCCGGGTTGGGACGAGGAGTGCAGCCATCTCCTGCGCGACCATCAGCAGGCTAGCTCCAGGGAAGAAGTGGACGCGACTGCAACAGCACTACTCCAGAAGCTGGACGCCACCCGTAGGACCAGATGGACTGAAATAGTTGAGTCGATCGATTTTACCCACTCTAGTCGCAAGGCGCGGCAGACCATCAACCAGTTGACAGGCAGAAATACAATGCCATTCAGGTACCATTGCGTTTGCCAATTGCCGACAGCAGACGCCATTGCGTCCCAGCTCCTGAAGAACAGTCGCTTCCCGGATGCAGACAAAAACTTTGCCCGCCTGACGTTGCGTGAGGTGTCTTCTCTCTCCAGGGCGGCCAGCGCCGATGCCAATCTCTCTGGAGACTTCACAGCAGCCGAACTCAGTGCGACCATGAGCAAACTCAAGCCGGGTAAATCAACCAGGCCGTGACAACATCCATCCGGAGTTCGTCATCCACCAGAGCACAACAACATCTGGTTGGCTGTGTTCGTTCTTCTCGTCGTGCCTCCGGAGGTCCAAGCTCCCGAAGACCTGGTGCCGTGCTTCCGTCATAGCCCTGCCGAAGCCGAACAAACCTGCGGAAGATCCCAAGTCCTACAGACCGATCTCGTTGCTCTGCGTCCCATTTAAGATTCTGGAGAGGATGATACACAGCCGCATCGACCCAGTGGTGGACCCACAGCTCCCGCGGGAACAAGCCGGTTTCCATCGTGGCAGGTCAACAGTGGACCAGGTAACATTACTCACACAAGATATCGAAGACAGCTTCCAGGACAATGAGAAATCCTGGCGTAGTGTTCCTGGGCCTGACAGCTGCATACGACACCGTTTGGCACCGTGGACTCCACCTGAAGTTGCTGAGGACAATCCCGGACCGGCATATGGTGAACTTCATCATGGAGATGCTGTCAAACCACAGCTTCGTCCTACAGACCAGCGACGGCCAGCGCAGCAGGCTCAGAAGACTGAGGAATGGTGTCCTGCAGGGTTCTGTTCTCTCGCCGATGCTGTTTAACATCTACATCTATGACCTGCTGGATACAACATCCAGAAAGTACGGTTACGCGGACGACCTGGCCATCATGCTGCGACGACCAACATGGAAGGCGATGGAAAACGGTATCAACCAAGACATGGGCACCTTGGTAGCCTAACTCCAGAGGTGGCGTTTGCAGCTCAGCATTGGTAAGACAGTGTCAGCAGCATACCATCTTAACAACAGAGAAGCAAAAAGGGAACTGGACGTGTTCGTTGACAACAAACGCCTGGAGTTCCAGCAAGCCCCAAAGTACCTCGGTGTACGCCTAGATCGGATACTGTCCTTCAAGCAACACCTAGAAGAAGTTAAGGCCAAGGTGACATCAAGGGTCTCGCTTATCCGACGTCTCACTGGTACGACCTGGGGAGCCTCCGCCAAGACCCTACGAATATCCACGCAAGCCCTGGTCTTCTCTGCAGCCGAATACTGCGCCCCAGCCTGGAGCAGAAGCCCATACGTGAGAAAGGTTGATGTTGCCATTAACAACGCCCTCCGCATTGTAGCTGGTTGCTTCAAGCCCACCCCGGCATTCCACCTGCCAGTCCAAGCGGGAATCGCCCCGGCCGGCCTCAGATGGGAGGCTGCTACCCTCGCCCTGGCAAGGAATGCCCAGAAACACAACTGGCACATCCTGCACAACACCACAACGATAGTGGCACCTCCAAGCAGACTCAAGTCCCGCCATCCCTACAACAAGGCGGCACAAGAGATGCTCAGTTCTATCCCTGAGGACCTGTCTAGAAGCGCATGGCTGGCGGCATCTTGGAAGCAGGTATGGGAAACGGCCGGGCCCACCCGCATCCACCGCTACATCTGGGACCCAGGAGGTGGTGTCGTAGGAGAAGACCTACCACACCTTCAATGGACCTTGCTGAACCGTCTACGTATGGGGGTCGGCCGCTTCAAATCATCGATGAAGATGTGGGGCCTGGCAGACAGCGCCGCGTGCGAGTGCGGCGAGCCTGAGCAGACTGCCGAACACATAATTACCACCTGCCCCCTATACAGACCACCTTCAGAAACCGGCCTCTTCGACGTTGGACCAGAGACGAGGGCATGGCTGCACGACACCGAGCTGGCCATCTGATGATACACGAAAGAAGAAGAAGAAGACCACGCCAATGAAGACCAGTGTACATCCGATAAGCTAAAACATGGCACCACGAGGTCACGCTAGCTTTTCCTAGGCTCGAGTTCACTGTAACATTGTGAAGCTGAACTCTTTATTTCTCCTTCCTCCTTGAAAACAGGAAAAGGCCTAATGGTCATTTAGCGGAACCAATCAGCTTTTGTTTTCTTTACCAATAATTGTTTTGGCCTGTTTCGCGCTCGGGTCTGAACCTACTGCTCATGATACGCAGAAGCCAGGTTGAAATCCCATATAGTTTTTGTGTTTATCCCTCATCTACTGTCCTTGTAATTAATGCAAAAGTATATTGTTATCTACTAATGTCTATTACAAGTCTGTGGTCAAACATTTTGCTGTGTAATAGCCATCCAGATAGTATGAGAGGTGTGCAAAAGACTGCTCTTTGTAGCCAGATTAAATCTCGGATAAACGGTTATGCCGGCCGCATGCTGATCGAGGAGCTTCCTAATATTGAGGACAATCTGGTATTTCTTCGAGCCTTGGCAGAGCAAATTAGATCAGCGAAACAAGGCACGACGGTTACATCGATGGCACTCCGCACAGGCTTCACTGCCAATCCCAATGTGGGATTTTTTTTTTCTCCTATGACAGGTCAATTACGAAAAGTGAAAGGTAAAGTGCTCCAGGCTTGTGGGACACTTCCCTCGTGCTTCACTTGGATTCGTCTCCAAAACTCTTCGTCTAGACTCTAGAGTGCTTCACTTCATGTAAAACAATGCAACAAAGCATAGTAACAGTAAGGCAGATAGGTGCAGGAATTGTGCCTTTGATGATACAAACATGGCATTTGGCACAGAGTCAGAGTATGTCCTAAGAAAGATATTTGGCTCTAGGGCCATCGCAGATTTGGCCTTTTTTGAAAAATGGCCGCCATTGTTGTCACAGGACAAATCTGCAAATATCTTCCACAAATATCAGACAAATATCTTCCTTAGCGCATACTCTAACTGTGTGCCAACTCTCGTGCTTGGATCATCAAAGGCACAATTCTCCCAAATAGTTCACCTATCTGCCGTACCAAAAATTGGGCGCCATTTTTATTGGACACATCTGTGATGACACTAATAGTCAGAATATTTAACTATGTACCAAATAACATGCTTGTATGATTCAAACAACAGTTTATACAAATCAATGTACCATATACCATATACCAAATACCATGCTTGTATGATTCAAACAACAGTTTATACAAATTAATGTACCATATACTATATACCATATACCATAATATACCATATAAATGGTGGCCATTTTAAAAACATTGTTGTCACAGAACAAATATATGATAACCCTATAGTTAGGGGTCTTTAATTATGTGCCAAATGTCAAGCTTGCATGACCACAACAACAGTTTATACACAGTAATGTACCAAATATATGTAAAATAACAAGAAATGGAGGCCATTTTGAAAAATGGCCGCCATTGTTGTCACAGGACAAATCTGCGATGGCCCTATAGCCAAATATCTTCCTTTGGGCATACTCTAACTGTGTGCCAACGCTCATGCTTGTATCATCAGTCACAATTCTCCCAAATATTTAACCTATCTGCCGTACTATATCGTATACGTATGGTCATCCTCTCTCCCGGTTCCATTGCTCCTGCGGTAAATGTGCACCATAGAGAGAATGGACTGTGGGTGGAGTGGTGGCGTTGTGGGGGGCAGAAATAAATGGTACTGGGAGCCCACAGCGGAAAAACTGCAAACGATTGTAAAATTAATGCGTTATGCATTTCTACCGAACTTAAGAGAGAGAGGAAATATTTACGATTACTCTTCATAATTTACATGTGCAGGATGTTCTCACAAGCTGCAATGCTGATGTGCTATTACCGACATATCAGGCTCGGCCACAGAAGAGCCAAAGCCACTCAACTACAGACCGGATGGCGTGCCTGGATCCAATCAAAAGGAAAGGAATGCAATCTATAACTGCTGTTAACATTGCCCTTTCTCTTCTCAAATAATCTCATGAACAATTTGGTTTTTCGTTCCGCTCACTCGACTCTGGAAATGCTGCTTCTACTCACAACAATGGATGGAGGTCGGGGTGTCTTTGCAAATAATCTGTGTCTTCAACAGTGCCTGTCATCCTGCACGACTCACAAACCTCTCTGCTTGGGACATTTGACGCTGTCTCTGTGCCTGGCTTCTGGACTTCATCCGCTCATGGAAACGGTGCATGCTTGCCTCTCGATGACATCTCACGCACCTCAACACAGCATTTTGGTGGAATTGCATTCCTCCTAAAATTGCTGTTCTTTATACTTTCCTAGAAAAGTCTTTATCAATTCACTGATGATAAAATATCATGTTAAATAAAGCTTCGCATCTCCATGTTAGACTCAGAGCAGTCGCATCCTGCAGGTCAACTCTTGAGAAGATCAGAGGCCCTTCTACATGGTGGCCTGAAAGTCGCTTTACCCCTCAGTCCCAATAAAGCATTCATTCTTTCAAACTCTTAATATACAAATTTTATTGGACAGTACTTATAATAATTCATCAGTCATTGATTGTATCTGTATGTGATCCATAATTCACTTTCCACCCCTGAATTTGTCACCAAGTCCCCTTCGACATCTTGTGTAGCATTTATCACCTGCACGAAAGAGGCCACAACTGCAGCGCACAATTCTTCAATCGTCCCATACCGTTTTGCCAAAACTTTCTCATTGATGAAGCCCCACAATGAGTTATCTGGGGTCGTTAGATCTCGACTACTTGTTGATCACGGTAGAGGAGATTTGGTGGAAAAGGCAACACATTTCGCAAGAGCTGGCCACACTTGAGCAATTATTGTTTGGCCTGTGTGTGCTCTTTCATGCACCCAAACACAAGCAACCAACTTCGACACTGCAGTGACTTGTGTCCGCCATGCCATCTAACGTCCTACTAACTCCCTTGCATCAGTGAGTCAGTGTTGTCGCATACCACAGCAAGGGAGGGCAGAGGGGAATGGAGGGGAGGAGATGTGAGAAATTTAGCAGGGGTAAAGGGACTTTCAGGCAACCCTGTAGTAAAGTGCCTTCAGAAAGTATTCACACCCCTTAACATTTTGTTATGTTACAGCCTGAATCTAAAATTGATGAAATTGTCATTTTTTTGGTCACTGATCTACACATAATGTCAAAGTGGAATTTTTTGGTATTTTTAGATTTTTAGAAATTAATTTAAAATGAAAAACTGAAATTTATTGAGCCAATAAGTATTCAACCACTTTACTATTACCACTCCAAATTAAGCTCAGTTGCATCCAATTTCCTTTGATCGTCCTTAAGATGTCTCTACAACTTCATTGGAGTCCACCTGTGGCCAATTCAATTGATCGGGCATGATTTAGAAATGAAAGTCCACCTGTGGTCAGTGACACCTTTCTATATAAGGTCCCAAAGTTGACAGTGAATGTCAGAGCAGAAACTCTACCATGAAGTCCAAGGAACTGTCTGTAGAACTCCAAGATAGAATTGTGAGGAGGCATAGATCTGGGGAAGGATATAAAACCATTTATAGAGTGTTTAAGGTTCCCAAGAACACATAGAGCCCCATCAATAGGAAATGGAAATAATATGGAACTACCAAGACTCTACTTAAAGCTGGCCATCCAACCAAACTGAGAAACTGGGCAAGAAGCACCTTGGTCAAGGAGGTGACCAAGTAACCAATGACCACTCTTATAGAACTACAGTTCCTTCGTTGAGATGGGAGAACCTGCAAGAAGGAGAACAGTCTCTGTAGCCCTTTACAAATCCAAGCTTTATGCGAGCGTGGCCAGACGGAAGCCACTCCTGAGAAAAAGGTACATGAAAGACTCTGAGAGCATGAGGCAAAATATTCTGTGGTCTGATGAGATGAAAATTGAAGTCTTTGCCTAAATGCAAAGCACTACGTCTGGGAGAAACCGAGCACAGCTCACCACCCATCTAACACCACCCTTACCGTGAAACATTATCGTGGCAGCATCATGCTATGGGGATGTTTTTCAGCAGCAGGGACTGGGAGACTTGTAAGGATAGAGGAAACAATGAATGGAGCCAAACACATGAATATTATTGAGGAGAACCTGATTCAGAGTGCAAAAGACTTTAGACTGTGGCAAAGATTCACATTCCAACAGGACAATGACCCCAATCATACAGCCAAAGCAACATTGGAATGGCTTCAGAACAAGAAAGTGAAAGTCCTTGAGTGGCCCAGCCAAATCCCAGACTTGAATCCCATTGAGAATCTGTGGGAAGGCTTGAAGATTGTTGATCACCGACACTCCCCATCCAACTTGACGGAGCTTGAGCAAATCTGCGTGGAAGAATGGGTGAAGCTCCCCTAATCCCAAAAGGCTGATACAGACATACACAAGAAGACTCAAAGCTGTAATCACTGCCAAAAGCACTTCTACAAAGTATTGATTCAGGTGGCTGAATACTTGTGTAAATTAGATAGTTCTGTATTTCATTTTTAGTTATTTTGTAAAATTTTCTAAAAAGGAAATTCCACTTTGACATTTTGGAGTATTATGTGTGGATCAGTGACAAAAACATCTCAATTTAACCAATTTTAAATTCAGACTGAAACGCAGCAAAATGTGAAAAAGTCAAGGGGGTGTGAATATGTTTGAAAGCACTGTACATGGTACATACCCCCTAAATTGAGGTAAATCGTACATTATCACCATTTCTCAACAGGTAAACTTGCAGTATGTATCTATGGATAGGCCTATGATCAATCCATGAAAGAAGCTCAGTCCGTTAAACTCCAAGGCCTCACTATATACCATGACCTCTCCTGCAAATATTACATCTTCAAGATGGCCTCGGAAGCTAGCTGCAGCCTTGGAATTCTCCAGCACGAAATCCATCCTCAATGTCACTTAACTCATGGCCTACAAGATGTAAGCATTGTATAAAACTGAGGACAGTATTGCTCTCTTTTGTGGGCACACCTCCAGCTTAGTCCTGTGCATGCTGTGGAAGCCAATCCATCACCAAAAGACCGATGTGCAAGTCTCGCTCCCTTTAATTGCAGACAGGTTGATGACCTTATATTATGTTCATTGGTTTTTTTTAACCACTCCCTTTGTCTGGACACGCCTGAGTTTTTAACCCTCCATGTTTACACAACCCTACCATTATGCACACATTCCTAAAATCCCCCCCCTCCTCCCCATGTATGCTCATCTCTATTAATTTGTCCCTCACCCACCCACCTCTCCCTTGCTTCTGCTTCCATTACTCCATTCGTGATATTTTCCAGCATTATTAACCACATTATTCTCTCCTACATGAAAAGTTAATGTTCACTCATTCATTCATACATCTTCCCCCCACCCCTCCCTCGTCCCCCAAGCCACCTCCTCTCGCCTCACCCTCAGCAACTCCAACCTTTGGTCATCTAGACCGATCTACACTCACCCCACCTTGAACATCCTTTTACTTGGCGTCAATAATACACTTAGGCGAAACCTTTGAATTGAAACCAACCGTACCATCAGTCTTCTGCTCTAGGATAAGTGCCATTTAACCATGTGACTCAGAGTTCATTTCAAGGGCAACTGAATCCTGATCTCTGAACACAAAAACAAAACTGAAACCTAGGAGTTATTATTTGGTCTAATGGGGCATCTACGTACTGTTTACTGGAGCTACCGGTACTTTGAAACCTTGACATGCTAATCCTTATAAAGACTAGAGTCGATCTGCATCAGCAGAAAAAGAGTCTCTCTTGCTTTGAAGAATGGACTCAGGCCCGAAACGGCGCTTCACATTCTTTCCCACGGCGGTTAGGAAACCTCTCTCAACATTTGGTTAAGAAATTCATTGCACTTTGAACTTCACTGCTCAAAGACTCATGGGAGCATCATGCACTGAACGAAGACTTTTGTCAATTTTAAGTAAAGATATAATGAATATTGCTCTGTCGTTGCTGGGACACAAGCCCCGGATGAGAAAGGTGGAGGGTTGGGATCTGGGGCTGATAATCCATTCCCAAATAAAAAAATATCCTATCACAAGAAACTTCAAGAGGAAATCATGACCTATCGTCATTGTTTGGAAGGTTTTAGCAAGACACTGCTTTAATGACGGGCTCTACACAAAGCCGAGAGGAAGGTGGAGGCATGACAGGCATTCCTCCGACCCAAAAAGAGGTTGAAGATTGGAATCTGGAATGCGAGGACAGACGATGACAGAAGCAAGGATAATTTATTGGGTAGTAAGAGATGAGAAACTATGACTTGGACATCATGGGACTAAGTGAAGTCAGATTGGAATGACATGGACAAATGAGACTTTGGGAAGGAGAAACAATCCCCTATTTTAATGTTGAGAAGATAATCTACGCAGGGATGATGTGGCTGTTTTGATGAGGAAGAGTAGATAAGTCACTCAACATCCTGTCAGTGAAAGGAATAATCAAAGCAAGATTATTCTCTAAACACTCCAAAATGATTATAATACACTAGTGCTACACACCAACCATTGATGTCGGCGAAGAACAAAAGGACAGGTTCTACCAGAGATTGGACAAGGATGTAGATGAAACATCTCAATACAATGAATGGATATGTATGAATGATCGTTTTCAGGCCATTTTCCCCGCTACAGCAGGGGTTAGCCTTGCGGGCCCCATGACAATCATGGTTCCCTGTTTGAGGCAATGTTTTTATGGCCGGATGCCCTTCCTGATGCCAACCCTTGGTCGCCTCTTACGATGCGCAGGGATACGGTGTACCTATTCTAAATCTGGGTACACACCCAGTCATTCATCATTCATCCCAGCAAGCTGGTACTCAATTTGCCGACCTCGGAAGGATGACAGGCTGAGTCAACCCTCCTGGTGTTAATTTAGCGATCGACCGGGATTCGATCCCAGGATCCTAGGATCCCAAGCCGGCACCCTGACTGCTAAGCCAACACCAGGCCAACATCTCAATACAATGTGCATGCATAATGGAGGGATCCAAATGCAACAGTATGCAAGGACTTTGCATGCCATAAACGCACAATGGGAAAACATGCTGTTGGA
This sequence comes from Myxine glutinosa, assembly GCF_964187855.1. Lineage (NCBI taxonomy): Eukaryota > Metazoa > Chordata > Myxini > Myxiniformes > Myxinidae > Myxine > Myxine glutinosa. Next base: position 37,375,274 of record NC_136273.1, on the reverse strand, counting down.
GTACAGAAGGATAATGGGAGAAGACTGGTAGAACTTTGTGAAATAAATGGGCTATGTATAGGGGGCACCATATTCCCACACAAGACCATTCACAGGACAACATGGACATTATCCTACAGAACAAAAAACCAGATTGATCACTTTACTATCAGAGGAATGTGGAGGAGATCCCTAATGGATGTACAAGTAAGGTGAGGGGCTGATATATTCAGCGATCACCAACTGCGGGTTTCACACCTGGATCTCAAAATAAAAAAACAGGAGTACCAGTGAAGAGATCCAAACGATTTGACATAGACAAACTGCGGGACAGGTTGTGTATAGGGGGCAGGAACAATATGGAGGTACAAAATAGATTTGATGCATTGGAGAAGGAAAGCGGTATTACCTCTGAAACCATAGATGAAGCTTATGAGATCATTAATGATGTATATATGTGTACTGCTCGCTAGAAAGGTGATTGGAACAAAACAATCCAAAGAACAAACCATGGCTCTCACCACGAACATGGAGACATACTGAAGAAAGGAAGAACATCAAACAAAACTCACAAGGATGTAGAACACACAGACAAAAAGAAGAGCTGCAAGAAGATCGCACAATAAGAAACAAGGAAGTGAAGGGATCTGCAAGAAGTGATAAGAGCGAATACATTGACGACCTGGCTGGAGAAGCAGAAACAGCTGCTGAAAAGGGAGACATGGCATTAGCCGATAGGTTACACGAGAATTAACAGCAGATAGGAAGGGTGGTGATAAACCAGCGAAGGATAAACAGAGGAACGTTGTAACATCAGAAGAAGCTCAATTGGAAATGTGGACAGAGCACTTAAACAGACAGAGAGTCCGAGAGCAATTAAGCTGATGTAACAGCACCAACTGCAGGGGATCTACCTATTGACACAGGACCTATTAGTCAGAGGTGAACAATGCCATCGAGAGTCTGAAGTGCGAAAAGGCACCAGGAGCAGACAACGTTAATAGGGAATTCTACAAATGTAGTCTGGAAACAAATGTCGTCTGATTAAGGAAACTAGAAAGCATCTGAAAATGCAAAACCCATCTGCATCTGCTTGGTATTCGGACTTCTTCTTCCGCATGCTATACATGATGAAAACAGCTAAAAATGTATAATACAAAAAAAAATTCAGGTCAATCGGATTAAGATTGACAATTTTATGCAACCTCGACCTTTGTTTGACCTTGTGGTCTAAAAAAAAAAAGAAAAAAAAAATCGGCTTCCAGGTTTTGATTGGTGAACCAATTCAGTGGCCCAATATGCAAATTCTTAAAATTTCAGGTCAATTAGAGGAAAATTGACCATTTTATGTGATGTTGACCTTTGACCTTTTGACCAAATTATTAATTTGCCTTGTCCATATTCTCATAATAAATCTTTGCTGAAAATTTGATGACAAAAGCACAAATGGTAAAAACGTTACGGCCTGGACAGACACAGACACACAGAAGTAAAACCACCGTTTAGAGGCCATTTTTCCCCGCAGAGCGGGGGTTGGCCTTTTCGGGGACCGTGGTAGTTGTTGTTTTTTGGTCCCATTTTTGAAGCAATGTTTTACGGCTGGATGCCCTTCCTGACGCCAACCCTTTTTGCCGCCTTCAACGACAAACAGGGAATTACCAGTGAACTGGTACTCAATTAGCCGACCTCGGAAGGATGACAGGCTGAGTCAACCCCCCTGGCATTAATTCGGCGATCGACCGAGATTCGAACCCAGGATCCTAGGATCCTAAGCTGGCACCCTAGCCGCTAGCCCAACACCAGGGATTCTTCACCACACCATGTCGGAAACTCAAACTTCACCACACCTTCATCCTTCAACACCACAGACACACAGAAGTGATTGGCAAAAACCCCGTCTCCCGCTGTGCGGGACGGGCTACATATGGAACAAGCATTCTGAGTATTGTGCTGCAATACATGTCCCCTACCGGCAGTCTGTCGTCCGGAAAACTGTTGGGGAAATTACCAAAGGGTTATTTACCCACAGGTTCTGAATCGTTCCCAATCGCTAGTTACCTCAGGACGGGCTCACCTGTGTTTCGCACTCGGGACTTCGATTTATATACCTTGCAGACAGGTCAGCAGAAGCACGACAAAATAAGTTGTTGATAAAGAACCTTTCGAGTCGCTAAATATCAGTAATTTATTATATTTTCCGGTTCACGATCAATGTGTATATATATATATATATATATATATATATATATATATATATATATATATATATATATATATATGTTGCTCGGCTTGGCTCCGCCCTTCCCGAAAGCGTGCGCTGTGTCGCGCTTTTGACGTTCGCAAGACGAGGCTGAGGGCGCGCGGTGCGGCTTGAGGAGAACTCTACAATAAACAAGAGATATCAATTTTTCAATATTTTCATTTAATTAACGATATCTGCCAAACCACGTGACCTATCGCAAATTCCAAAAGGACATTTTAGTAGACCGACATGCTGAACAGATCTGTGAAGTTTCCCCTCGATTGGATCACAAATGAGGGAGGAGCTTGGTTTTAAAGGTTCATGCTTAAAAACGTCATAACTCTGAAACCATGTGACGCAGGACATCATGCTCGCTGACTTTTTTGTTCGTCATGGGTATGCGATTCTGCCTGCAAAGTTTGACCTCGATCTGTTCAGCCGTTGCAGAGAAAAAGGGGTTTTCGTGTTTTCACGAAAAACAATATGGCGACCGAACCACGTGACCTGTGACGTCATAATTACCATTAAAATATTCTACAGACCGAGTCCCCCCTACGGTGAAAATTTGATCTCAATCGGTCCAATTATTGCAGAGAAAATATTTTTTAAAGGAAATTAAAACTTAAAATGGCATTGAGTTAAGGATCATCAGAATTATCAGAATTCCCAAAGTTCAAAGTGCCATAACTTTGTCAAAAATGATCGAAACGTCGTGAAGTTCGAACTTGACCTGTAACCTATCATGAGGAAACCATGTGCCAAGTTTGAAATCATTAGCATTAAGAGTTTAGAAAAAAAGTCTGGAAAACTGTTCTTTGCGTGACGGACTGACGGACTGACAGACGGACAGACTGACAGACAGACAGACGGACGGACGGACGGAGGGACGGCGTGCAAACAAATAGTCCCCTCTGGTGTACACCAGGAGGGGACTAATAACTTTTCATAATAAAGGCATGTACCAAGTTTCAGTTGAATACGTTAAAGGGAATGTAAAGAGGTGCAGAAAACTAAAGGTAGGATGGACGGACAGACAGACAGAAAGCAAACCTATAGTCTCCTCCAGGTTGGGGACTAATAAAGAAGTGATACCAGAGGAATGGAAAATCAGACACAGTCAAGTTGCCAAAGAATGGGGGCCGAGCTGAGTGTGAAAAATGGAGAGCAACAACACTGCTACTAATTGCAAGCAAAGTCCTCTACAAGCTTGGTGTTGAATGCAAAACGCAGTGGAAAGGGTTATTCGGAAAGAACTAGCTGGTTTCCGAAGGAAATCGAACATCCGTCGAACAAAGCAACGGATGGAAATTCAGATCCCTAACTAACTTTCATAGACTTTGAAAAAGCACTTGATAGTGTGAGCTATCTAAGGCTAACCCCCGCTCTAGCAGGGAAAATGGCCTTAAAATGCATGTTGTGTGTGTGTGTGTAGTGTGAGCAGCTAATTCATACTGTGTAAAATACTCAGACACGATGGAATACCAGAGAAGTTTGTTAAAGTGATAGCAAAGATCTATGAGGGATTCAAATGTAATGATATACTGCAGTAACAAGACACCTCCTGCCTTCGAGATCAGAACAGAGGTCAGACAGGACTGCATGCTGTCACCATTGCTATTCCTCCTGGTACTAGACTGGGTGTTAGAAAAGACCACAGGCCAGAACCCAGGAGGAATACAGTGGACCCAAAATGAACAGCTTGAAGACCTGAGTTTTGCAGATTATGTTTGCTCATATCAGACTCAGACCGTTCTAAACGGTGGTATATCAGACTCAGTGGTGTAATGGTTAGAGCGTCCACTCAGTCTCGGAGGGCGGTGGTTCAAACCCCAGCCGAGTCATATCAATGACAAAGATGGTAGGTGTTCCTTCCTTGATTGACGCTCAGCATTTCAAAGGAAAGAGCACCGGCAAACAACGTTGGGAAAGCAATGGCAAACCACCCAGTGTAACCCTGAGCAAGAAACTGCTTCGGGAGCATCAATGCACTATAAAGAGTGCGTTACATCAAAAATCAAAAAGATTTGCCTAATGTCACAGACACACAGAGTAAAGTGACTCTTCTCCAGCATTATGCACAAGGGGGACCGAAAGGCGACATTGCTAAAAGAGAAAGCACGAGAATACATCCAATGGATGTGGAAAGAATCGCATGCAATGATTCAAATGTTAAACAGGTTGCAAATTCACAAATTTAGGATTGATGGTCAACACAACTGGAAGAGGGACGCAGATGTTCAACAAGAATACAAAAAGCAAGAGGTGCATCCAGTGAGATGAAAGAAATATGGAAATCAAAGAAATAGTGCAGAAGAACAAAGTCAAGGATTTTTTATAGTAATGTAAAATCAGTGATTCCCCATGGATGTGAGTCCTGGAAGGTCATCAAAGGCATCACACAGAAAGTGGAGTCTTTCATTGAGAGCTGTCACAAGAAGATCCTCCAAATCTACTGGCTAGACCAGGCCAGCAAGGAAGAGGTCGAGAGAATAACAGGAAGGAGAAATATATATATATTTATATATCCCGGTATCCCCCGGAAATATATAAAATATATATATATCCCGGTGTGTACCCCGGTTTAGAATAGGTACACCGTATCCCTGCGCATCGTAAGAGGCGACTAAGGGTTGGCGTCAGGAAGGGCATCCGGCCATAAAAACATTGCCTCAAACAGGGAACCATGATTGTCATGGGGCCCGCAAGGCTAACCCCGCTCTAGCGGGGAAAATGGCCTTAACACGATCATTCATTCATTCATTCATTCATTCATTCATTCATTCAATATATATATATATATATATATATATATATATATATATATATATATATATGTTGGAACCCATCTGTGGATCGGTCCCATCGGCCGATGGGTCTGACCCGTTTGCGGATCCGCAGATGGGCGACCCATCTGTGGATGCACGAGAAATGACAATGCAGACCCATCGGCCGATGGGTCTGCGCCATCTGCGGATGTGTTGTTCACCTTGAAGGAATGTGTTTGCATCAATGGTGGATGAGTATGTTTATTTGAACCTAAAAATAACCAATTGATGTCATAAATGTTTATAAAGCAGTCCGTGACATGTGGTTTGTCGATAACCGTTTGTCGATAAGGTAAAAATAAGATAATGTCGCTCCATTTAAAAACGCTGGTCTACTTCACTGGTGACACTGGCAGACTCAGCTCTCCATTGTTTATATAGCAATTCCTGGCATGCCTTAATCACCCCAAAGCTAAAGATGAAGGTGTGGCTTCGTAATCGGGGCATTGTCAATTATATAAACACAATAACGCATTATGTGATTCTATGAGGCCCTCAGTGTGATTCTATGAGGCCCTATGTGATTCTATGAGGCCCTCAGCGATGGGTCTGACCCGTTTGCGGATCCACTGATGGGTCGCCCATCTGCGGATCTGCAAACGGGTCAGACCCATCGGCCAATGGGACCGATCCACAGATGGGTTCCAACATATATATATATATATATATATACAGTATATGTATATGTATATGTATATATATATATGTACATATATATATATATATATATATATATATATATATATATATATATATATATATATATATATATATATATATATACATATATATATATATATATATATACATATATATATATATATATATATATATATATACATATATACATACATATATATATATATACGTATATATATATATACGTATATATATATATATATACGTATATATATATATACGTATATATATATATATATATATATATATATATATATATATATATATATATATATATATATATATATATATATGATATGGGAGCATACGCTGGATCAGCACGTCGCTGCATCCTTGGATGACTCCTTAGCACCATCCCGACACACACCACTGTGTGTGCTACGGGATGAGGTGTTTTATGGCGTCCAGAGTGCAAATCCTGCCACCAAACTCCTTGAGAGAGGACCCAGTACCCTGGTAATCATTTCGCCAACCTCAGAAGGATGACAGGCTGAGTCAACCCAACTTGGTAGTTAAACGAGAAATATCACGGAGGAAATCAAACTAAGACTGGATCGAAGTCGATCGCACACCATCACAAATGCCTACGCTTCCCACCTAAAACCCCCCTCACACCGGCCTTACGGGGTCGTTACGACGTTTACGGCGGCGTTGCGGCGAAAAAATCGTGCACAACCAGGAGCATTCCTTGTGGCACCTGGGACATCCTCAACGCTTCCTGGAGCATTCGTATGGATCCTTAAGCGTCCGGGAGGGGTCGTAATTTCTTACGAGAGTTTTGGTCCAGACCAAAACTCTCGTAAGACAATTACGGCAGTGCTACGGAAATCTAGACCGCAATGCTTCCTCAACGCCTCCTCAACGCTTCCGCAACTGCCGTAACACCACCGTAAGGCCATCTTAACCATCCGCAAGGATTCTCCCTCTCCTTGGACTCTCTGGGCAGCGGGTGCTCCGTCCATGGCTCTCCTGGATAGGTCTTGCCCCCTTGGAAGTCAGCAGCAGAATGAGGGGAGAGCGGGGTGGCCCCCGTTTTTATATTCTGGGCCGGGAATCGTAAGGAACCGCAAGCAAACGTAGAGGCACCGTATCTCCGCCGTGTATATCCGCAACGAAGCCGTAGCAGTCCGTACTAATCCGTAATAAACCGCTGTGAATCGGTCACGGTCAAGCAAAATCCTCTCCCGGGTGTTCACGATTTTGCTCAAAAAATCGCAACGCTGCCGTAGAAAGAACATCCGTGGACGTCCGTAAAAACCATTTTTTTGGTGTGAGGTACCCTTAAAGGTTGAAAGGTGGCAAAAAGTTCCACCATGAGTGGCCCAATATCAAATTTTGAGTGAAACAAATTCTGTTTTGACCCCTGTGACTCTAAACCCCCACACCCAGGAGTATGAGCCGGACGTCAAATCCAAGAAATGGTTACATATGTCATGTGTGCCCCAATGTTGATTGCGTGTACAAAGTTTCATTAAAAAATGTTTCAAAATGTTCCTGTAATTGCGTTTTTGGTATTTGACCTTTGACCCCACCCAGGGCCCCAGGGGGGCAAGACGAATAATGATATGGCTCTCACACCTTCCTGCCATGTGATGGTCATAACTACCAAATTTGGTGAATTTCTGCACAACCGTTTAGGACGAGATAGTGTGATTGATGGACAGACACAGAGACAGACAGACAAACAGGGGTGAAAACACAACCTCCGTCCACCTTCGGTGGCATAGGTGAATATATAGGTCACATATTAAGTATGAGGAATGACAACATCATTAAAACCGCACTATGATGGACAGCATAGGTAAAACTGAGGCTAGGCAGGTCAAGGGAGACATGGCGATGAACTGGAGAAAAATAACCGAGAGACACAAGTCACCTGTACGCAACTCAAACACATGGCACAAGGCCAACAGAAATGGTGTGATTCTCCTGAGGCGCTCCATACGTCATCCAGCATGAATAGATCATAAGAGGAAGAAGAACCAATATTGCAAACTAACACAAGGTTTAAAAAAGTATTCTTTCTTTGACATTAGGATTAAACAATCAATACTCTGAAAATTTGTTCAAAGTAGCCCAGTCATTGAAGGTAGTTCCTAGTTACATTACGTAGTATGATGGAGGAATGCGTGTGTCCCATCTGCACGGTGCCTCATGCCTGAGAATGTTTTCAGATGGTTTGACAAAGGCAGCTGACAGTTTTCTCGGATGAGAAAGGTGGAAACAACCAGATTGGTTTGAAGACAGCCTCACTACCTTGCAAAAGCTCATCATGTAATGTAAATGTAAAAATGAAATAAAGAAATATCGAATTTACATAAGTATTCAACCGCCGAGCCAATACTTCCGAGAAGCTCCTTTGGCAACGATAACAGCTTCGAGTCAAGGCGACTAAACCGACATTCCTCTCTGGCTTTGCTGGTGGGGAGGGGGTGACTGTGACAATCCCCCCCCCCCCCCCCACCCCCTCAAAGACCAAAAGCAACACCTGGTAAAGGGCGGATGAGGTCCCATAAGGAGCCAACTGCCATCCAGTAAGGAGATGGTGTCTCCTGAAAAACACCCATCTGGTTTGGACCAGTTTCAAGTAATACCAAAGACTTTTAAAATGGTACGTGCTGCTTCCTTGCTTGAAAAGGATATAGCACGATCAATCCCCATCGGTTGGTATCCATGGGAGGAGGAAATTCCTCTCAAGGAAATGCCCCACTGAGTACGGTGAGAAGGGCGATACTTCTCACCGTACTCAGCGACAACTGAGTACCATTGTAATGACGTCACTGGTACCTAGAGTATCCCGGGAAGTGATGGCACTTCCCCCAAGCTCAGTGGCTGTTTTAGTGTTTGGTGTGTGTGTGTGTGTGTGTGTGTGTGTGTGTGTGTGTGTGTGTGTGTGTGTGTGTGTGTGTGTGTGTGTGTGTGTGTGTGTGTGTGTGTGTGTGTGTGTGTGTGCGCGCGCGTGTGTGTGTGCGTGCGTGCGTGCGTGAGTAGGTTGGGCAACTCAAGGACTTTCACGTTCTTGTTATGAAGCAATTCCAGTGTTGCTTTGGCTGTATGCTTGGGGTCATTGTCCTGTTGGAACGTAAATCTTCACCGCAGTCTCTGTATGATCATCTGAGTACAGCAACTCACAGAGAAAGCAAGGGAACCCAACAACAACAAACCCCACATGCTTTTGTGAATCTCAGAAAAGCATACGAATCTATTCTCCATCAGCTCTTTGGTTGGTGCTAGAGAGGTGCGGTACACCTCCTATAATGGTAAAACCCTGCACATTGGAATGAAGTCTGAAGTCACATTTGATGGAAATGTATCACAAGAATCCTACGTACTCCTGCATTCATAGACAATGACCTTTCCCTGAAGACAAAAAGACTAGTTTACTGTGCTGTAGTGCTTAGTGTGTTGCTGGGTGGGGCTGAGACATGCACCACCAAGCGAGGAATATTGAGGCCTTCCACTGCAGGTGCCTCTGAAGCATAGTAGGTACCAGTATGCCTCAACAACAGACACAGCATATTACTAGTGTATGGAGGAGTTAATATAAGATATTATTGCAACCAGAAGACTTCGCTAGAGGACAACCACATCAATAAGGTATTATTTGGATGGTCACCACAGCACCAATCAACGCATGAAACCAAGCTGAGATAGAGAGACGCTGAATATCTGAAGAAGTTTCATATTTATGAAGGCGGCTGTTTCAACATAGCTCAGGAATGATTTTTGAAGAGATAAATGCAAAGAAGGGCAAAATGTCTGTACCAGGAAGAGAGTGGATATGGACTGAGTGAACCACGATGCTGCTATTCACGGCTGATGCCAGACAAGAACTGACAGAAAGTGTGATTGCTAATTTCACATGCGACACATGTCAGAAGAAGACAATCGATTACAAGGGAAATGGCTGACAACTCGCTGAAGACAAGATTGGCCTACCAACTGGATCAGTCTGGCATCATCCGACGGGTGGCCTTCTTTTAATAGTTCAAGGTGTATGTGTGTGAGAGGGGAGAGGTGGGTGGTGGTTTTGTTGAGGGTTAAATATAAATAAAGAAAACTAAGAAAAACAAGGGAATGTGTAAATAAGGGTTGAGAAGAGAAATTTGAGAATTGGAAAAAATAGGAAAAAGGCAAACGGACTAATTGGTGAGGGGTAAAATAGGGCACCAGGGTGTGAAAGAGAGGAGTGAGGATGCATCATGGAGAGTTGGGGGTCGAGCCTGCAGCACCACAATTGGTCGAAGGCCACTTACACCAGTTTGGGTGTGGAAACCAGGAGAATATTATTACTGCCCATTATATAACAGTACGACTATTTAATGCAGTGTTTTCATACATAATAAACAAGATATTTCATACAACAACAACACAACAACAGGCATTTTAAGGCCATTTTCCCTGCGAGAGCGGGGGTTAGCCTTGTGGGCCCCATGACAATCTTCTCCATCTTGCCCTATTTTCTGCATCTCTCCTTGTTAACCCCCTTGCCCGCATTTCTTCTTCCACCATCTTTGGCCAAGTCTTTCTTGGTCTTCCCCGTCCTCTACTTCCTTCTACATTCACTTCCATCACTCTTCTCAACCAGTCACTTTCATCCTTCCTCAACACATGACCAAACCATCTCAACCTGTTCCTCTTCACAACATCAATCACAGGCTCTATTCCCATCATTTTTTGCAATTCATCATTTGTCTTCCTCTCTCTCAACGATACTCCGCACATCCATCGAACCATTCGCATTTCCAACCTTTCCAACCTTCGTTGCTGCTCTACGTTCATTACCCATGTCTCGCTCCCATAAATCATAACACTTCTCACACATGCAGCATACACCTTTCCCTTCAGCTTCAACGACACTCCCCTCCTCATCAGCACGCCACTCATTTCCCGAAACTTCTTCCATGCACATCTCACTCGAGCAACCGTTGCCGAGTCTGATCCACCTTCTCCATTCAGCATGTCTCCGAGGTAGCAAAATGTTTTCACACCTTCCAGCTTCACGCCGTCTCCAGGATCCAACTCAACATTTCCTCCATCTGCAGCTCCCTCTGTGCCTTACATTTGAATGTAGCTGCCACACTGGTTAATGACCCTCTCAGACCACTACATTTTTGATGAACCCACTCAGCGCACATTGTACATCGAATGGAGTTCACTCCGACACCCTTCCTGCAGAAAGCACAGGGCCACTTCCCAGTTCTTTCCACCTCACCACATGCTTTACCACTTGCCATCACCTTCGTCTTTCCGATATTCACCTTCAGACCTTTTGTCTCCATACATTCCTTCCACTTGTTCATCTTTTCCTTCAGTCCATCCATAATTTCCGCAATCAACACCAGATCATCTGCATACAACAACTCCCATGGTAAACCCTCCTTTACGTTCTGAGCCAGCACCTCCATCACAGCTACAAATAGTAGTGGACTTAGTACCGACCCCTGATGCACTCCCACCTTCACCTCAAACTCACCACTGTTCCCGTCCTTCGTCCTTACAGCTGTGCGCGCTCTTTTGTACATTGCCATCACTACTCTGATCAACCATTCCTCCACTCCTAACTTCCTCATTGCCCATGTCAATACTTTGCGTGGAACTCTATCGAATGCTTTCTCCAGATCAACAAACCCAATAAACAACTTCTTCCACTTCTCCATGTACTTCTCCTGCAACTGCCTTACAATAAAAAGCACGTCTGTCGTTCCTCTTCCTGGCATAAATCTTAACTGCATTTCGTCGATCTTCACTTTCTTCCTTATCCTCCTCTCCAACACCCTTTCCAATACCTTCATTCCATGCTCCAATAACTTTATCGCTCGGTACGAGCCACACTCTAGAGGGTCACCTTTCCCCTTGTATAGAGGGACGAGCGTACTCAGTTCCCAATCCACTGGAATGCGGCCTTCTTTCACCACCAGATTACAGATCTCTGTCATTCTCTTCACACCCCAACTTCCTGCTGCCTTCAACATATCTCCCACAACTCCCGTCGGCCCTCCCGCTTTTCTACTCTACATTGCTTTTATCGCTTCCTCAACTTCCTTCTCAGTTATCTTCTCTGCCGGTCCTAAAACTGGGTTACTCTCTATGTTGCCATCCCATTCATTCTCTGTATTCAACAGCATTTCTATATATCTTTTCCATCTTCCTTTAATTCCATCTGGGTCCACAACGATTTGTCCCACTTCATCCTTCAAGCAACTCACCCCCATCACATCACATCTCTCTTTCACTATCTGCTTTGCAATCCTGAATACTGCTCTCTGACCCTCTTCCGAATCCAAGCGTTCTCCGAACATTTTCCTACATGCCTCCTACACCTTTGCTACCTCTTTCTTTGCAGCCTTCTTGGCTGCCTTATAACTTTCATGCTCTGCTGTTTCTGCTCCCGTACCCTTCGCCTTCTGCCACTCCTTGAAGTTCTTCCTCTTCTCGTCAATCCTCTTTCCAACTTCATCATCCCACCACCATGTTTCCGAGTGCCTCGGTGGTCCTTTGGTCCATCCACATACCTCACCAACGGCTCCCAACAGACTAGCTTTCATTGACATCCAACCACTTTCAAGCTCAACCACATCATCTCGACCCTACTCAGCCTCTCTTTTAATGCCTCCCTTACTGTCACCTCTTTCAACCTCCACACCTTCATTCTCGGTTGGTACTTCACCCGCCGAGCTCTCCTCGCACCTTTCACCCTTATGTCGCAGACAACCAAGTGGTGCTGTGAAACAGCCTCCTCCCCCGGCATCACCTTTGTGTCCCGGAGGTGCCCCCTATCTCGCCTACGCACCATCAGGTAGTCAACGGTTGTCGTCGACCCACCTGACGTGTATGTAACAAGCTTATTATCCTCTTTCTGGAACTGAGTATTACAAATCAACAAATCAGCTCCATCAGCAAACTCCAAAATCCTTTCACCTTCTCCATTTCTCACACCATATCCGTAACCCCCATGAACTCCCTCAAAACAAGATATTTCATAGTGCAATAAAATAGGATTCTCCATCATGTAATCAAATGAAAGAACAAATACTGCATTGGAGTCACCAGGAGGAACCCGGATACACAAAGAGCAAATATGGAGTCATCAGGAGGAACCTGGATAGGAGATTTGGGTTGCATCTGCTACTACATACCCTCAAACCCATCAGGATGCAGTGAAGTGATCCTTACAAAAAAAAATTGTGAAAGAATGTCGGAAAGTTATGCCAAAAGGAATGTAAACAAGGTAGGGATGGTCACAAGAAATGATCATGTGAAACCATCCCGACATCTTTCTTTGAATAATGGTTGTGCCTGCGATACAAACACAATACATACAAATGACACGAAAGATATATCTTGATTTGGGTTCACGATCACCACAAACACCAGCTGAATTCAATCCGTGTGTGTTCATGTGTGCATTATGTGTGTTGGTTGGTTGTCATTTCCATATGTGGGCTTCAGAAGGTGGAACGGAGCCCTCCCTGGTCTCGATGAATCCACCTTCTCGTGTGTGTGTGTGCGTGTGTGTGCGTGTGCGTGTGTGTGTGTTTGTGTGTGTGTGTGTGTGTGTGTGTGTATATGCATGTAAGTTGACTTTGCCTGCCATCGCCACATGTGGGAGGTCCTCAGGAGACGCAACTGAGATCTACCGGGTCTTAAAGCATCCACCTCTGCCGGCGTGTGTGTGCGAGCACGTGCGGGTGTATGTGTGCACACAATATGTACAATATGCCACTCATAAGAGGTGTGTATACAACATACCACTGTACAACATGTCACACACAACATATGTGTATACAACAACAACAACAACATGCATTTTAAGGCCATTTTCCCTGCTAGAGCGGGGGTTAGCCTTGCGGTCCACATGACAATCTTCTCCATTTTGCCCTATTTTCTGCATCTCTCCTTGTTAACCCCCTTGCCCGCATTTCTTCTTCCACCATCTTTAGCCAAGTCTTTCTCGGTCTTCCCCGTCCTCTACTTCCTTCTACATCAATTTCCATCACTCTTCTCAACCAGTCACTTTCATCCTTCCTCAACACATGACCAAACCATCTCAGCCTGTTCCTCTTCACAGCATCAATCACAGGCAATATTCCCATCATCTTTCGCAATTCATCATTTGTCTTCCTCTCTCTCAACGATACTCTGCACATCCATCGAACCATTCGCATTTCCACCCTTTCCAGCCTTCGTTGCTGCTCTACGTTCATTACCCATGTCTCGCTCCCATAAATCATAACACTTCTCACACATGCAGCATACACCTTTCCCTTCAGCTTCAGCGACACTCTCCTCCTCATCAGCACGCCACTCAGTTCCCGAAACTTCTTCCATGCACATCTCACTCGAGCAACCGTTGCCGAGTCTGATCCACCTTCTCCATTCAGCATGTCTCCGAGGTAGCAAAATGTTTTCACACCTTCCAGCTTCACGCCGTCTCCAAGATCCAACTCAACATTTCCTCCATCTGCAGCTCCCTCTGTGCACACCTTACATTTGAATGTAGCTGCCACACTGGTAAATGACCCTCTCAGACCACTACATTTTTGATGAACCCACTCAGCGCACATTGTACGGAGTTCACTCCGACACCCTTCCGGCACACAGCACACGGCCACTTCCCAGTTCTTTCCACCTCACCACATGCTTTACCACTTGCCATCACCTTCGTCTTTCCAATATTCACCTTCAGACCTTTTGTCTCCATACATTCCTTCCACTTGTTCATCTTTTCCTTCAGTCCATCCATACTTTCCACAATCAACACCAGATCATCTGCATACAACAACTCCCATGGTAAACCCTCCTTTACGTTCTGAGCCAGCACCTCCATCACAGCTACAAATAGTAGTGGACTTAGTACCGACCCCTGATGCACTCCCACCTTCACCTCAAACTCACCACTGTTCCCGTCCTTCGTCCTTACAGCTGTGCACGCTCTTTTGTACATTGTCATCACTACTCTGATCAACCATTCCTCCACTTCTAACTTCCTCAATGCCCATGTCAATACTTTGCGTGGAACCCTATCGAATGCTTTCTCCAGATCAACAAACCCAAAAAACAACTTCTTCCTCTTCTCCATGTACTTCTCCTGCAACTGCCTCACAATGAAAAGCGCATCTGTCGTTCCTCTTCCTGGCATAAATCCAAACTGCATTTCGTCGATCTTCACTTTCTTCCTTATCCTCCTCTCCAACACCCTTTCGAATACCTTCATTCCATGCTCCAATAACTTTATCGCTCGGTACGAGCCACACTCCAGAGGGTCACCTTTCCCCTTGTATAGAGGGACGAGGGTACTCAGTTCCCAATCCACTGGAATGCGGCCTTCTTTCACCACCAGATTACAGATCTCTGTCATTTACTTCACACCCCAACTTCCTGCTGCCTTCAACATATCTCCCACAACTCCTGTCGGCCCTCCCGCTTTTCCACTCTTCATTGCTTTTATCGCTTCCTCAACTTCCTTCTCAGTTATCTTCTCTGCCGGTCCTAAAACTGGGTTACTCTCTATGTTGCCATCCCATTCATTCTCTTTATTCAACAGCATTTCCATATATCTTTTCCATCTTCCTTTAATTCCATCTGGGTCGACAACGATTTGTCCCACTTCATCCTTCAAGCAACTCACCCCCATCACATCACACCTCTCTTTCGCTATGTGCTTTGCAATCCTGAATACTGCTTTCTGACCCTCTTCCGAAACCAAGCGTTCTCCGAACATTTTCCTACATGCCTCCTGCGCCTTTGCTACCTCTTTCTTTGCAGCCTTCCTGGCTGCCTTATAACTTTCATGCTCTGCTGTTTCTGCTCCCGTACCCTTCGCCTTCTGCCACTCCTTGAACTTCTTCCTCTTCTCGTCAATCCTCTTTCCAACTTCAACATCCCACCACCATGTTTCCGAGTGCCTTGGTGGTCCTTTTATCCATCCACATACCTCACCAACGGCTCCCAACAGACTAGCTTTCATTGACATCCAACCACTTTCAAGCTCAACCACATCATCCTCTACCCTACTCAGCCTTTCTTTTAATGCCTCCCTTACTGTCACCTCTTTCAACCTCCACACCTTCATTCTTGGTTGGTACTTCACCCGCCGAGCTCTCCTCGCACCTTTCACCCTTATGTCGCGAAAGGTGTATGTGTATACATATGTGTATACAAAACAAAATTTGTTTTGACAACTTACATGCATATACATGCATATATATACTTACACGCTCAATAAGTTGTTGTATTTGGCACGTTTCTGGATCTCATGGACTTGGTTCCTGCAGGCATAACATGGCATAAACGGATCCGCCAAGTTTTTCACTCTCAGCATGATGAGACTGGAGAAACCCAGCAAGCTGCCAGACCAACCGTCTCAGACGATCCACGTGACTTCAGGCTCCACATGCATGGCCCACTGCCCCCACCAAAGCCGCTTTGCATTCCAAAGCCACCACATATGGCACGAATCCTCGATCTCAACTCGTACTCTCACATCCTCAATGGAAGCAGCTCTGCAGAAGGAGATCTGTCACAGCCCAGGCCTTCCCACCCAGCAGCACAGGGCCCACATGTCCAACCAAACTCCATAGCCAGGCTGCCCAGACACACGTCCAACTGAATGACGCTGACCTCCATCTCGTCCTATCAAAGTTGCCACTCTCAGGTCAGTCTTTACTGTCTTCAAAACGGATTTATTAGACACAGCTCCCAGGTCAGATGGAGGTGGCACAACCGGCAAGTCATGCCACCTCCCTCGCCGCCACCATCTTGTGTGTGTAATTGGGTGTATTGAATTTTTAATATTATGCTGGTCAACTTCGAACACAGAAACAATCAATATACAGTACTGTACACTATTATTGTAGATGGATGCAGGGACGAACAGGCAGCAACCATTAGTTAAAGGAACATTTCAGGTGACCATCATACCTTGCTTACATACCTTTTGATGTACCATCCTTACATCCCTTCAAATAAATAAAAAATGCATATTTACGACGTCATATTTGGAATATTTGAAAATTGAATCATGTACTAATTTTTTCATTATTGTTGAGAATCCAAATTTTCGATTCATTATCCTTTTGGGTAGAGGAGCACAACACAGGAGCAATCATCAATAATGTATGGAGATACATTTTACAACAATATATTAGAGGAACACAAAACTGCTTTTCCTTCAGTTCTATTTTGCATTTTACTCTTTTATCACCAGAATCATTTCCTGGGAGATTGTGTTGCTGCTGGTGATGGAGTAAAAGATGCACTCAATTTTATATCCAAATGAGGACTATTTTGCTCAGGAGCAGCTCATACGAGCATTATATGTATTTCTTCCACAAGGTCCTTGTAGGCCACAAGTGATGGCCAATGAGAGGCCCAGACAGCAATCAGCACTATCCTGTACGAGGGAAACATCATCTTAACTGCAACGTAATAAGCCTGGGACCCCAGCCCGGGCTCGAAACAAGCCGAGGGACAAGGGTTAGTAACAAAAGTTGCCGTGAGCCCAACTGACAGGGCCTCGCAATGGAAAGTTAATGCCCCCTTGGCCACAGAGGGCAGCGGGTATAACGTGGCCTGTCAGAATGCATCAGGGTACATAGCAGTAACGAGGCGTGCCTGCTAGCCGGGCGCAGAAACCGGCACTTTAGTGATGCTCTCTGGGGGAAGCTTCCCTTTGTGTCCCCAACTGCTGAGCCACTTATTGTCCTGCCAAAACTGTTCATCCGGGTGGTTGATTGCTGCTGAAGAAAGCCTTGTTACCACTCCTTGTACCTGTTTTTGCACCTTTCTTAGTGCCACGGATGTCTGGTAATATACTAATTCCAGTCAAATGTCATGATTAGAACTCCATCAATGCTAAGTAATAGCTTTTCAACTGTGATTATTTCCTGATTCTCAATAAAAAAAATATCAGGGATGAAGAGACAGGTGAAAAAAATAATCTCTACTTCAATACAAGTCTTTCATCACTCACCTGCACACTTTGTTCTGGCGACAAGCATTGGGCCAGCCTGACCGAGACCACCTTCCCCGGGTCTCGACAAGCGCACGCAAACTTCGTACTCCGAGTCGGGATCCAGCTGCCAGAGTTTGTAGGTGGCAGTGTCGACTGGGTGGATTTCAGCCCAGGAGCCGGCTGGCATGCGGTATTCCACCTCCTTCAGGACAATGGGTCCATCCCCCACAATGGAGTTGGCATTGAGAGCAATCCATAGGTAGGTTGCACCGACCCCAAGCAGTTGTGGTGGAGCCACTGGAACTGGAGATTCTAAAAACAAAAACAATTCATATATTTAGTATTTAGAGACAACTAACTGAAAGACCCGTAATAGGACCTATTTCTGGGATTACATAGGTGTACAATAGTGTTAATGGCACATCATAAATAAACATATCCACCTGATGTTGTATATTCACTAAAACATCAGGTGGATATGTTCAAGTGAGATAGACATTTGGAAACAAATTCCTGATGTACAAAACAAACCGAACCAGCAACCCTTTTAAAGGTATTGTGCCAACATGAAGGTGAAAATACAAATGATTTTACTGAGAATCGCAGGGAAAAATAACGATAATACAAATGTGAACTAGAAAGCATCCCAACAAAATGCAAAGCCCGTCCACGTACACTTTGTACAATATGCAAAATAAACTTGAACAAAAACAACAGCCAGAAAATACTATATATATAATACCATACACACGACATGACCAAAAGTATGTGGCCACCCAAACATCGAACATCTCATTCCAAAATCATGGGCATTAATATTGAGTTTGGCCCCCCTTTGCTACTAAAACAGCCTCCACTCTTTTGGGAAGGCTTTCCACTAGACTAGATGTTGGAACATTGCTGCGATGATTTGCTTCCATTTAGCCACCAGCATTAGTGAGGTCGGGCCCTGATGTTGGGCAATTAGGCCTGGCTCACAGTCGGCATTCCAATTCATCCCAAAGGTGTTTGATGGGGTTGAGGTCAGGGCTCTATGTAGGCCAGTCAAGTTCTTCCACACCGATCTCGACAAACCATTTCTGTATGGACCTCGTTTTGTGCACGGGGGCACTGTCATGCTGAAACAGGAAAGGGCCTTCCCCAAACTGTTGCCACAAAGTTGGAAACACACAATCGTCTAGAATGTCATTGTATGCTGTAGCGTTAAGATCTCCCTTCAATGGAACTAAGGGGCCTAACCCGAACCATGAAAAACAGCCCCAAACCATTAATCCTCATCCACCAAACTTTACAGTTGGCACTGTGCATTTGGGCAGGAAGCGATCTCCTGGCTTCTGCCAAACCCAGATTAGTCGTCGGACTGGCAGATGGTGAAGCGTGATTCAACACTTCAGAAAACGCGTTTCCACTGTTCCAGAATCCAATGGCGGCGAGCTTTACACCACTCCAGCCGAAGCTTGCCATTGTGATCTTGGACTTGTGTGCGGCTGCTCGGCCATGGAAACCCATTTCATGAAGCTCCCGACGAACACAAAGTGATTTGGCTGTAAATGGTATTTTTGATTTATTGATTAATCGATTAATCAATTTTTTTTTTTTTTTTTTTTATTAATGACTTTTTTAATAAGATTTCTAAAAGTTACATCTTCAGATGAAGCACAAGTGGTTTAGTTATGCTATAAGCCAATTGATTAAGAAAATATTTTATGACAATCTTTTATTGATTTTAATTATGCAATTAATCAATCAATTATTTTGCACCTCAACCTCCAAATACAGTCTCTATGAGCTGCACGGTGGGTGGTATTGCCGGGGCGCCCCGGCAATGCCGCGCTGGTGTGTATTTAATTATTTTGCATGGGGGCGGTGTACTTTGAATGTATCTGTACTTGTTTGTTTTCTTGTTACTTGCAAAATCGAAGATTTTTCAAGTATATTGGTCGGTTGCATTTGTGGTTCTGTCTGTCTGTCTGTTTGTCACCGGCCTACAGGTCACAATTCTAAACCGATCGTCACGAAACTTCACGAAGTTGTATAGGTCGTCCGAATTGAGAAGCCTATTGTATTTTGGGTCAAAAGGTCAACATAGGCCAAAGGTCACCAACTTTGCCAAGTTTCTAAAATCCTCAATTTTCATCCGATTGACTTGAAATTTGAAGAGGACTTGCATATCTGGTCACTGAATTCAACCACCAAGTATTTTTGAGGTCAACATAGGCCAAAATGTCAACTCGGCCAAATTTCTAAAATCCTCAATTTTCATCCAATTGACTTGAAATCTGAAGATGACTTGCATATCTGGTCACTGAATTCAACCACAAATTATATTTTAGGTGAACATCGGCCAAAAGGTCAACATCGGCCGAATTTCTAAAATCACCAATTTTCATTTGATTGACTTGAAATTCTAAGAGGATTTACATATATGGTCACTGAATTCAACCATCAACTATTTTTGAGGTCAGCATAGGCCAAAAGGGCAACACAGGCCAAGTTTTTAAAATCCTCAATTTTCATCCGATTGACTTGAAAATTGAACAGCATTTGCACATTGAGTCACAAAATAGGGAAACTAACTATTTTTGAGGTCAAAAGGTCAACCTTACAAAATCATCATTTTTCATCTGAAAAATCGTCACTTTTCTTCCTGTTGACTCGAGCTTTGATCAAGATTGTCAATTTTAATCTTGATGAAATGGACAATTTGCTGTATCAATGGAATTTCTTTTTTTGGGGGTGGGGGGCGGACTTTGCAAGTATCGTGATCCGCATGACGTCTTCTTGTTTGTTTGTTTGTTTGTTTGTCCAGGCGATATCTCAGCCATCATTTGAGCTGGGAAAGCTGAAATTTCGGCACAATCGTGAGCAAGTACTTTGTCAAAAAGGGTATTTTTTTGTTTTTGGCTTAATCAATTAATTGATGAGTTACAATTATTATCGATTAATTAAGTACTTATATATTGTACACCGCTCCTTTCCTATGCCATGTCCAGGTGCTGCATAACGTCATTGCCAGGCAACGAAGGGGGCTTGGCAATGACGCACGCTGAAAGGGAGTACTCAGTTTTCACTTCGGTTGTTTGTTTGTTTTCTTGTTTGTTTTTCTAGGTGATATCTCAGCCATCCTTTGAGCTAGGAAGCTGAAATTTCAGCACAAAAGTGAGCATATGCTTTGACAAAAACAGTATTTTTTGTTTTTTGATTGATCAATTAATTGATTCGTTATTTAATTATTATCGATTAATTAAGTACTTATATATTTCCTTTCTCATCTGGGCACTATCCCAGGCACCTTTTGAGCTAGGAAGCTGATATTTGGACACGACAGCGACCAAGTGATGTGGCTATGAACGCTATTTTTGATTTATTGATTAATCAATTAATCGATTAATTATTTAATTATTCGATGAATGACTTAATTAATTTTTTTTAAGTCATTCATCGTTAAGTTAGATTCAGATGAAATGGTGGTGGTTTATGTATCCTATGAGACAATTGTTTAATTATTTAATTTCTTTATTATTATTATTTCTTAATTTTCATTATTAATCATTTATTTATTTATTTTCTCATCTGGGCAATATCTCAGGCACCTTTTGAGTTCGGAAGCTGATATTTGGACACAACAGTGACCAAGTTATGTGGTGATAAAGGATATTTTTAATTTATTGATTAATCACCTAGTCGATTAATTATTAATTTATTAATCATTTAATTAATTAATGACTTATTTAATTCAATTTCTAAAAGTTACATCTTCAGATGAAGTACTAGTGGTTTAGTTATGCTATTAGCCAATTGATTAAGAAAATATTTTATGATAATCTTTCATTGATTTTAATTATGCAATTAATCAATCAATTATTGTACATTTTTTTAAATTTTTTAATTTTTATTTTTTGTATACAAGATCGAGGCTCGTGAAAGAGCGAACATTAATCACACAGAAAGACAAACAGACACACAAAACAAATAACATCGGGAGCGGTAGACAAGATGGGGAGAGAGGGGGAAGGACACAAACACAACATTTGAGAGCAGGGACCGAGAGACATGGAGACATCGAGAGAACTGTGGGAGGGAGAGGGCTTTGGGGGGGAGGCATGGGAAGGGGGGGGGGGGTGGGAGAGGTATAAAACATATGGACACTGCCAAGACTTCCAGGAAAGAAGTTGGAATTTCAAACAAGGTGGATCTGGAGTGAATTAGTGGGGGTAGAAAAGATCAAGGTTTTGGATGGGGGAAGATAAGAGATGGTGGTGAACAGCTGTTTTGAAGACCTGGAGGGAGGAGTGTGATTGAAGTGAGTGTGGGAGTTTGTTCCAGAGGCGGGAGAAAAGAGGAATGAAAGAGTGAAGGTGAGCAGAGAGCCGAGATTTCGGCAGTTTAACCATCAGAGGGTGGCTGGCAGATCTTGTGCGACCTGTAGGAATATTTGGGGGACAGAGCACAGAGAGAGCTGGGGGAGCAAGGCCGGAGAGGAGTCGGTAGAAGACAGAAAGACCACCTACCTGCCTGCGGTGAGTGAGTGAAAGGCCCTCAGAGATAGCTTCATCGCGGGAGATTCCAATGATTCTGAAAGCTTTGGATTCAACAGCGTGAAGCCGAGCCAGGTGTGAGGCAGGAGCACCAGCCCATAGGGGAGAACAGTATTCCATTGAGCTGCGGATGAAAGCCTTGTATGTGGTGAGGAGCTCAGGTGTGCCTAGGAAGGACTTCGCACGACGGAGGATGCCCAGTCGGCGACTGGCTTTGGAGGCCAGCTTGGAAATGTGGTTTTCCCAAGAAAGATCATGGCAGATGGTGAGACCCAAAAGCTTGAGCGACAGAACTTCTTGGAGAGGATTGTTGAGAAAGTAGATGGGAGGGTTGTCCAGTCGATCTTTTCGGAGAGACATAGTAAGAGTGTGAGATTTGTCAGGATTGAAAGACATGTTCCACATGTTTTGACCAGTCTGTGATTTTGTCCAGGTCTTCAGAGAGTGAGGAGGCTGCAGACTGCCGATCTGAGGGAAGAGGAATGGAGCGGCAGAGAGTGGAGTCATCAGCAAAGAGATACAGAGGATTTTCCAGAGAGTCGGAGAGATCATTGATAAAGACCAGAAAAAGCACAGGGCCCAGCACACTGCCTTGGGGAACTCCAGCCTGAACGGGAAGGGGAGATGAGAGAAATCCATTCAGGGCCACACGTTGACTACGACCAGAGAGGAAGTCCGCAAGCCATGCATGGAGATTTCCATGGATACCATAGGAGGAGAGTTTGGTGAGCAGAGCTGGGTGCCAGACCGTATCGAAGGCACGTGATATGTCAAGGGAGACAGCTCTGATTTCCTGTTTGGCATTAAGGACCTCCATCCATTGTTGAGACAGCAGAAGCAGCATGTCCAGAGTAGAGTGACCTGGTCTGAAACCAAATTGATGATCAGAGATCAAGCCATTGGAGAAGAGGAAAGATTTCATATCCGAAGCAATGATGGATTCCATGACTTTGCTGATAATTGGGAGCAGGCTGATTGGTCTGTAGTTGCAAGGATCTGTTTTTGCACCTTTTTTGTGTAAAGCGGTAATGTTTGCTGATTTCCAGGATGCTGGCAGATGACCTTGAGCAAAGGATAGGGTGAAAAGAACAGAGAGAGGGTGAGATAGAGCGGCAGAGCAGGATTTTAGGACCCGTGGGCTGATGCCATCTGGTCCAGTTGCAGAATCAGAGTCGAGGTTTGACAAAAACTCCTCCACCTTGTCAGGAGAGAAGGTCACAGAGTCCAGGAGCAGTTTGGTTCGACTGGGAAAGGTGGGAACAGAGAGAGATGGGTTTGGGACTAAGGATTTTGAGGCAAACACAGAGTTGAGGCATTCGGCTTTGTCACGTGCGATGTCAACTGTGTGGCCATTTGAGGTAAGGGAGGGGATGGAGGGGGAACAAACACCAGAAACGGATTTGACCAGACGCCACCAGGATTTGGAGGAAGGAGACAGGTTTGAGAGTTCATTCTTGAGTGAGGAGAGATAGTGCTTCCTGGCACTCCTGAGGGTAGACACACACTTTTTCCGAGCTTGGTGGAAGGAACTGAGATTTCCTTCAGTTGGATTAGCCTTCCAAGAGGCAAAGGCAAGTTGTTTCAGGGCAACTGCCTCACCACAAGATTCAGTGTACCATGGACGGGAGGAAGGGTAAGACAACTGAAGGCGAGATGGGATAAATCTGTGCATGAGAGAGATCAGTTTGCTTTGGAAGAATTCCCAGGAAGAATTGATGTCAGAGGCAGTGGAGATGGGAGACCAATCCAGACGATTGATGGCTGCTTGAAGACCGTCCCAGTCGGCCTGAGTGAAATGCCAGACTCGTCGACGCTGAGGAGGCTCTCTGAGAATGGCCAGAGAGATGTCCACTTTGACAAGCACATGATCAGAAGAACCGATTGGAGCAGAAGAAGAGCAGCAGACATTAGCAGGGAAGTTAGTCATAACCAAGTCTAGAAGAGAAGATACTCCATTGGCTGAGATCCGGGTCGGGAAATTGACAGATTGTGTCAATCCCAGTCCTTTCCCTCCCATTACAGTCTCTATGAGCTGTGCAGCGGTATTGCCGGGCTTGAGGATGTTTAATTATTTGGCATGGGGCATGCGGTCGCATTTTGGTCTCTTGTGCAAAGAGGTTTCATCGCGAGCGGCCGTGTTCCGAGATCTTGCTAGTGGTCGTGAGGAGGACATCTTGCTAGTGGTCGTGAGTAGAAAGAGCCGCGGACCGAGAGCTGCGGTTTCCCGTACGAGGAGGATGAAAAAATAAGCACGGCTGGAAGAGCGAACTGTGCACGGAGGCCTGGCTTTTCCCGCCCATGCGCTGCTCACAACGGACGTGCGTTTCCTGCCAAGGCCTCAGACGATCTTGAACGATTCCTGATGAGACACTGCAGCCGATTTGAGCTAAGTGCCACACAAAGAATACGTATTTATTTTTGGGTTATTTTATCCCATTGTTTGTATTTGAGTCTGTGTGTGGGGACGTCACATCTATGAATTATAGTTTCATTTGTCATGCATTTTCTTTGTGACCGGCAATTTCATAATAAAGACAGGATTTTTTTGTACATTTTAAACCTGTATTGGTTGAGTTCATTTATCCAGGTGTGAAGACTGCCGGTGGGATCCGTGAAGGTAAGCGCTCTCCGGTCTCCCCCCCCCCACCCCCCCCCCCCCCCCCCCACGCATATTCCCCGCTATATTTTGACTGAACGCATCGGAATGTTAAGCTCGTTCGGTCATCTGTGGCACCCTGCGGTGTTCACCACGGGGTAGTCACACGACAATATATATATATATATATATATATATATATATATATATATATATATATATATACTGTATATATATATGTATATATATATATGTATATATATATATATGTATATATATATATATGTATATATATATATATGTATATATATATATATGTATATATATATATATATATGTGTATATATATATATGTATATATATATATGTATATATATATATGTATATATTATATATATGTATATATATATATATATGTATATATATATATATATATGTATATATATATATGTATATATATATATGTATATATATATATATATGTATATATATATATATGTATATATATATTGTTACAGACGTGGCTTGGATGTTATTTACCGAGCGGTTTTATGGTATGACCACGTCTGCACAAGTTACCCGATTGTGCCCGAACGTTGACTAATCGCGCTATGCTAGACCAATGAAGGAAAAAGAAGACACACGGCTGGAATTAATACGACACGACACCAGGGATACGGTTCTCAAAGGTTGTTATTACAATAATGCGGAAGGTTTAGATTACAGGGACAAGAGGGAAACATAGGAAGGTGGGCACTTAAACACACTTATATTAACCCCAACAGACGACAGATAAACGGGACAAGGCTCACTCACACGGGGTTTGATGGCAAGGAAAGCGGGTAGCGATCGCTCCAGGTGCACCTGGGCTCAGGGCAGGATCACGTACGGTCCAGTTTAAGAGATGCGGTGGAGGTATTGCAGCGCTCGAGGGGTGGCGACTTCTCTCTCCAGGCTGGGGGCGCATCTGACTCAGCGCTCGCAGGTGGCTTTCCTTCTCCAAGCTGGGTGCGCATCTCACGTCACATCCGGCGCGGGGCCGCGTATATCCGGCGGGGAGTGACACGCCCTCGGCTCGTTAGCTCCGCCTCGTGGAATCGGCACGTTGCTTCTCATTGGGTGCGTGCGGGGGGGTTTACCAGGCTCCGCCCTTGACGAGGAGCTGACAAGGAGCCCCTTCGTGGTAACCCCGTGGAGCGCATGGTCTGGAGCTAATCGAGCCGGTGTGAGGACGCATCCTCCCCCGCTCCGCCGCCATCTCCTCTGTTGTTGTTGTAATTGTTGGGGAAGAAGATGGAAGGAGGTATGGGAAAGGTCCTAAACTCACTACTGATGCCATATAATCACATTCTGGTGCAACGAAGAGTCATAATTAATGGAAACGAGGCCTTAACTGACATAGAATAAGAATAACTAGGAAGATGTCCGAAAGTTGTCTACGTGTGGTGCGGTGGACCTGGGCACGACATTTAATGGGGGAATAAGGGGAAGGTCGGCTCTACTGATTGTTATTTACATGCAATGGGACTAGGGAATGGGGGATCGGGGAAAGTTGGGGAGTATTGGAGAAAATAGGGGAATATTTACAAGCGGATATGGAGGCCAAATTCCATATTCGCAACATTGCACCCTTCTCTACCCTCGGGGCGTCCCGACCCGATAAATTTTTACCTACTTTAGTGTGGCACGCAATGTAGTTCCCTCTACTATTAACTCTACCCTGAGTGCGACAGTTTTACAGATATTCACAAATGAGTAAATATGTCCCCCTGCGACGTTGCACCCTTCTCCTCACAGAAACACACCCACAGGATAACCGAATCCGGAAAGAATTCTCAAACTAAACATACAGCCGGTAGGGAGCATTATTTACAAGACTACGCTGCTATTTACACTACGATCCAGGACCTGTTTTTGGAGGAACACATGCAGATGTTATGCATAGAGAGAGCGCGCTTGCCAACATCGATACACCAACCCACGAGTGCTCTGTGGCCGACGGCCTTTAATAACGTGCAGAGCACCCTTTCCCAGCATCAAAAGCACCACCCCACCACACAGTCAGCACCATCCGGTGCAGTCACCATTGTTCATTGGTATAAAAATAAATTCGACAACCCCTAACCCTGCAGGTGTCTCTTGCTCTTCTTGTGGTGCACTTGGTGGTGTTAACTATTAGTGGTTCACCTGTATGGCATAGGTGCCACGTTGACCCATAGGTCCATCCCCGGGTGGTGCTTGGCCGCAAACGAACTGCGGTCCATTGTGGGTGGCCACAAACATTGCGGTCCATATGGTGTATCGATCCCGGCAGCAAACAGCGAAAGTGCAGGCCCACAACTGCGCAGCCAGCACCTCTCTCTCCTCTCTCTCTACCCCAAAGCCAGATCCTCGGAGGTGGGAGACAAAAGAAGCAGACAAGTGAGTAAGGTGGTAAGGGCGCAAAAGTGCACGCAATGTAAGGTGATGCACACTGGGGGCACATGGGAACCAGGTGAGACAGGTACGTTCCTATCGTACGCCCCCCCCCCCCCCACCAGGTAACCTACATGGCCCCTCCCTTACCCCTTACTGTATCCACACAACACAACACTACCCATAAACATCTACTTTACAAATCAACAAACATCCCTACTGTCTTCCCCGTTCCTCCCATAAACCAAATTCGTCTTCTCTCCCTCCTAACCAATCAAATTTGCCATTTTCAACTCTCATCAAAATTTGCCATTTTCAACTCAACATCAAAATTTGCCATCACCAATTCATCATCAGTCCCTCCTAAGGAGGGGGAGATGGAATCACCCCAATGTCTCATCCACGTCGTGATGCGTCTCACAAATCCACAGCAATCTCATTTCCTGCACACAGAACAAAGAAAACACAGGTGTGGAGTCATCATCATCACCACAGGTAAGTGGCTGCGTATGGTGCGACAGGTTCTTCAATCCTAACTATTTCCTAAATGACTTTAACAACTTTACACTACCCGGGGTCTTCCTCCGGCCAAACCATTGGCCCTCTTACACTATGGGTTCTAAAAACCAATTCCCATTGGCCAAACTGTGGTGCTCTTCAATTTGGGGTCTCACTCCCCCGATTCATCTCCCGGTGCCCTCGTACAATTTCTGGGCTGCGACGTGGACCTCTCCCAGTGGGTCTACCCACCTGCACACCTCCACCACTGCAGTTGCCTCCGAGCTTACCTGCTCCTTACCCTAACCTAACTACCTGGGGAAGGCCCTCTGGCACTCTCCCCACTCCGTGCCCTCTCTGGCACTGGGCTGCCCGATCCGTCCTCCGGATCCTCGGGCCCCATCCACAACTCTACCGGCTCCCAGAGCCCACCTGCGGCCTCACCTGGCCGACATCCTCACAGTGGTGGAGTGCCCAACCAACTACACACACTAACAGGCTACACGCCCAGCCATTTCCACAACACTAATGCACCCATCCACAATACCATTCTGCAACCGCACCACAAATGCCAATATCCAACCACAATTTACCTGTACCCTCTACCTAACACTTACACTACCCGCCCCGGGTACTCGTGAAAAGGGTCCACTCTTCCCCCATCCACACCTTCGCACCATGCACACCACTCCGTACCACTTACTCCAACTCTCTCCACACACCTGTACTTGCACACCTGTGCTCTCACACCTGGTGCCACCTGCACCCTTCTCTCCCCAAGCGCATTCGCGCTGATCCACAACACTCACTACTCACACACTGCTCCACACACCTGTCCAGTTGCACACCTGTGCAATCACACCTGTTCCATCCTCACACACACACGGCATCATCTCAGCTAACTACTCCCTTCTGAAACTTGCGCTTCCCAGTCGTCCCTTTAAACTATTGCGCTCCCTCGTCATTATCATCCATACTAATCTACCTGCGTCCCCACTACAGGTATCAGTCACTAACTAAACTTAACGTTACCTAATGTCATCTTCTAGATCCCTACACACAATATCCTAACCCTCCCGGGCTAGTTTTCACTGCCATACACCCCATAAGCTATTGCTCCTTTGCCCCACCTGTGAGGGATGGTGGATTTGCCATCCCACCACATTGGGGGTCTCTCACTATCAATTTTGCACGTCAAATTTCAACAAATCAAAAATTTTCCAATCACTACCCATCATCTGCCAATCACTACTGCCAATCCCTTGCCAATCATCAAATTTTGTTTTTCTCTAATTTTGGGTCCAAAACACTAACCTCATCACCCAGTCGACTCACTAATACCTCTCGGTGCGCCAATCCCTGTCCAAAGCCCGGCTTCGTAAAGCCAAGCAATGGATGCTGGTTGTTCTGTGCCAGTGGCTGGCTGCATCCTGCTTTCGGTGCAGGGAAGGAGGTTTACCCGGCTCGAGATCCCACGCACCTTCTCGGCACGGAGCCATCCAATGTCCCGCTCTCGACCTGCCGGCACGTCTCACCAAAAAGTGGTCGCCATGACGACCCTTTCTATCCAGCTGCCCGCTCCGCCTAGTGGAGCACGGACGCGGCCGTTCAAAGCGAGGCCCAGCACGCACCGAGGGCCCGATTCGGCTATAAGTCGTTCTAAACTCTATCCCGTCTAACGTCGATGCTTCACCTGGACGCTTACACCCCGCAGCCCGTTCCTTGCTCACACATCCAGCTGTGCCCATGCTCCTCGTACCCTTCCTTACACACCCAGGTACACCCATTCCACTCACAGCCTTGGTCACACACCTGACCACCGAACACTTTGGCACACATTCGTTGCTCGCACACCTCACCAATACACCGCTTCGCGCCCCCTCCTCTGTGACAATCACAGGTGTGCCCTCATTCGCACACCCAACCACGTGCCTCACCACCA
This sequence comes from Myxine glutinosa, assembly GCF_964187855.1. NCBI lineage: Eukaryota > Metazoa > Chordata > Myxini > Myxiniformes > Myxinidae > Myxine > Myxine glutinosa. Next base: position 37,345,584 of record NC_136273.1, on the reverse strand, counting down.
ACTCCAGCGTGCATTCCCACTCACGCTCTACCATTCCAGGTGTGCATCCTTCCATCCCAGGTGTACATCCTCGCTCACCTGTCACAACTAACTCACGCTCCATGTCACTCTCACTACTCTCACCACCATTCTTGACAGCGCACTCACCCTTACTCTTGACAGCGCACTCTTTCCTCAGGCACCTGTCCGTTACACACCTTTCTCGCGCACACTCTCCCGTTACACCCTCTGTAACACTCACCACAGGTGGACACTCTTCCTTACTTCTGACAGCGCACTCTTTCCTCATGCACCTGTCTGTCACACACCTTTCTCGCGCACACTCCTGCGCACACTCTCCCGTCACACCCTCTGTAACACTCACCACACCACGCTTCCATGTGCTCCCTCGCACACGCGCTACGACCGACTCACTCTCGCCAGCACACTCACTCCTTGGCACGCACTTTTTCCTCACACACCCCAGAGTCGGACTTTCTTGCACACCTCCATTTTCGCACACCAGACCTGTCGCACACTTCACCAACGGCCTCTCACGAACACCCGGGTCTATCTCGACCCCCAAGCTTATTAAATCCCCTGGCGCATCATACGCACGACCATATTGGTCACCACTTACACCGGGTCCTCTTTCTCTTCGCTTCTCCTCCATCACCTGCGAATCCCTCATCCGGTTAATGAGCACATCATCACGATCCAAACACAGACTTTGGACCAATTCTTTTATCTCCTTTTTTATCTCTTTCTTATCCCCTCTCCGTCGCTTCTTAATTTCGCTCATCCCTTCTTCCACTTCTTCTAATTTCTGCTTCACCTCTTTTATTCCCCGGTACGTATCCTCAAGCTCATCCTCTAAGGCTACCTTGACCGTTTCCAGGTGCGTCCTCACCTGCCGGTCCTTCGTCTCCATAACCTCTATCACCTCGTCCAGCCTCGTTGTCAGTCCCTCACGTACCATCTGACATTCCCTCTTCGTCGCTACCAAGTCATCTTTTAGTTCTTTCTGTGTCGCCTTTAAACCTCCTAATACCGCAGTGTTCCTTTGAACCTGCTCCACTAACTCCGTCTGTCCCACCGTCAGCTGCTCCACCTCCTGCGTCAGGTCCTCTATGCCCCCCTGTAACTTTACAGTCCCCTTTCTCACCTCCTTCTCCATGTGCTCCTTACAGTGCCTCACCTCCTCGCGCACTCCTCCGACCTCCTCACTCACTCCTCTTCTGATCTCCTCTCCCATCACTTGCATCTCCTGCCCAGATGCCACCCTCATCTGCTCCATTTCCTCCCTGTGAGCATCCAGTTTGGTTTCTACCCCCATTCTGACCCCCTCTATCTGCTGCTCCATTTGTTTAACTTCCCCTTCCGCTTGGTCCCTCATGTCCCTCAATTTGCCTTCCATACTGTTTTCTAACCCCTCTAACCCATTTTTCACTCCCTCTATTTGATTCTCTTGAGCGGCCATTCTGTTTTCTACCCCCGTTAACCCATGTTTCACTCCCTCTATCTGATTCTCTTGAGCGGCCATTCTGTTTTCTACCCCCGTTAACCCATTCTTTACTTCTTTTATCCCGTTGTCTAACCCCTCAAATTTCTTTTCTAATCCCTCACCGGTACCCCTCATTTGGCCCTCCAATCGCTCACCCTGAGCATCCATCCGGTTCCCCATTACCCCCATTTGGTCCTCCAATCGCTCACCCTGAGCATCCATCCGGTTTCCCAACCGCTCACCCAATCGCTCATTATCAGCCCTCGTTTCCTCCCTCATTTTCTCGCTATTCTGGGCCATAAGGGCCTTCATTTGTATGAAAAACAGGCCCCAATCCATCGGGGGCGCTGCCACGGTCGCTGGCGCGGTGATCAGCGAGGCGCCATTTTGCGCGCCCGCTTCTTCGTGCGTGACGGCGCTATTTTGCGAACCTGCCGCCCTCACTGCTTCGCTCTCCTCCTGTCCCTCATTTTGGTCCTGGATCGACCCTACCTCACTCTCCTTTACCGGACCCCAGCTGTCTTGATCCGCCATAGCGCGACTTTCAAAATTCGGTTTTTATTTTTTATTTTCGTAAAACAAATTCAAATTTCGCCGTTATAATTTCGCGCGGGAAACGCGCTCCGAATCGATTCGGTCGAGCGCCGTACGCGCTCCGGCTCGATTTTCCCTCCCAAAATTTGGGCCTAACTAATTTAGTCCCGGGTTCGAATTCCACTCCTCGACACCAATTGTTACAGACGTGGCTTGGATGTTATTTACCGAGCGGTTTTATGGTATGACCACGTCTGCACAAGTTACCCGATTGTGCCCGAACGTTGACTAATCGCGCTATGCTAGACCAATGAAGGAAAAAGAAGACACACGGCTGGAATTAATACGACACGACACCAGGGATACGGTTCTCAAAGGTTGTTATTACAATAATGCGGAAGGTTTAGATTACAGGGACAAGAGGGAAACATAGGAAGGTGGGCACTTAAACACACTTATATTAACCCCAACAGACGACAGATAAACGGGACAAGGCTCACTCACACGGGGTTTGATGGCAAGGAAAGCGGGTAGCGATCGCTCCAGGTGCACCTGGGCTCAGGGCAGGATCACGTACGGTCCAGTTTAAGAGATGCGGTGGAGGTATTGCAGCGCTCGAGGGGTGGCGACTTCTCTCTCCAGGCTGGGGGCGCATCTGACTCAGCGCTCGCAGGTGGCTTTCCTTCTCCAAGCTGGGTGCGCATCTCACGTCACATCCGGCGCGGGGCCGCGTATATCCGGCGGGGAGTGACACGCCCTCGGCTCGTTAGCTCCGCCTCGTGGAATCGGCACGTTGCTTCTCATTGGGTGCGTGCGGGGGGGTTTACCAGGCTCCGCCCTTGACGAGGAGCTGACAAGGAGCCCCTTCGTGGTAACCCCGTGGAGCGCATGGTCTGGAGCTAATCGAGCCGGTGTGAGGACGCATCCTCCCCCGCTCCGCCGCCATCTCCTCTGTTGTTGTTGTAATTGTTGGGGAAGAAGATGGAAGGAGGTATGGGAAAGGTCCTAAACTCACTACTGATGCCATATAATCACATTCTGGTGCAACGAAGAGTCATAATTAATGGAAACGAGGCCTTAACTGACATAGAATAAGAATAACTAGGAAGATGTCCGAAAGTTGTCTACGTGTGGTGCGGTGGACCTGGGCACGACATTTAATGGGGGAATAAGGGGAAGGTCGGCTCTACTGATTGTTATTTACATGCAATTGGACTAGGGAATGGGGGATCGGGGAAAGTTGGGGAGTATTGGAGAAAATAGGGGAATATTTACAAGCGGATATGGAGGCCAAATTCCATATTCGCAACAATATATATGTATATATATGTATATATATATATATGTATATATGTATATGTATATATGTATATGTATATATGTATATGTATATATGTATATGTATATATATGTATATATATATATATATATATATATATATATATATACACACACACACACACACACACACACACACACACACACACACACACACACACACACACACACACACACACACACACACACACACACACACACACACACACAGTGCATTCAGAAAGTATTCAGACCCCTTCACTTTTTTCACATTTTTTTATGTTGCAGCCTTATGCTGAAATCGTTTAAATTCTTTTTTTCCCTCATCAATCTACACTCAATACCCCATAATGACTAAGATAAAACAGGCTTTTAGAAAGTTTTGCAATTTCATTAAAAAGAAAAAACGGAAATATCACATTTACATAAGTATTCAGACCCTTCGCTATGACACTTGAAATTTAGCCCAGGTGCCTCCCATTTCTCTTGATCATCTTTGAGATGTTTGTACACCTTGATTGGAGTCCACCTGTGGTAAATTCAATTGATTGGACATGATTTGGAAAGGCACACACCTGTCTATGTAAGATCTCACAGCTGACAATGCATATCAGAGCAAAAACCAAGCCATGAGGTCGAAGGAACTGCCTGCAGAGCTCAGAGACAGGATTGTGTCGAGGCACAGATTTGGGGGAGCCTACAAAAAAAATTCTGCTGCATTGAAGGTTCCCAAGTGCACAGTGGCCTCCATAATTCTTAAATGGAAGAAGTTTGGAACAACCAGGACTCTTCCTAGAGCTGGCCGCCCGGCCAAACTGAGCAATCGGGGAGAAGGGCCTTGGTAAGAGAGGTGACCAAGAACCCGATGGTCACTCTGGCTGAGCTCCAGAGATCCTGTGTGGAGATGGGAGAAACTTCCAGAAGGACAACCATCACTGCAACACTCCACCGATCTGGGCTTTATGGCAGAGTGGCCAAACGGAAGCCTCTCCTCAGTGAAAGAAACATGAAAGCCCGCTCGGAGTTTGCAAAAATGCACCTAAAGAACTCTCATACTGTGAGAAGCAAGATTCTGTGGGTGAGCGGAAAGTGGATGTGTGAGTGGAGAGTGGAGGTGAGAGAGGAGGAGGAGGGGTGAGGTGAGCGCAGGAGTGTGTGGAGAGTGGCAGTCTGAGGAAAGAAGGGATGTGTGAGTGAGGTGAGAGTGAAGTGGTGAGAGTGAAGTGGAGAGAGGAGGGGGGAGGGTGAGTGGTTGGGTAGAAGAGTGGAAAGGGGATAGGGGAGAGTTGAGGGAGGAGGGGAGAGAGGAGGGGGAGGGAGAGTTGTGGGGGGAGAAGAGTAGAAGGGGGACAGGGGAGAGTGGAGGGAAGAAAGGAAGGACGAGGTGGGGAAGATAATGTATTCAGTCATGTGCAGTTTGTAATAACATTTTTCTTATTCAAACTTTACGGTTATCAAAAAAATAAATTACAGAAGAAGCCCTGAACACTTTTGATCGGTTTCTCTGCCGAGAAATCAACAGTTTCCAGGAATGGGCGATGGACTAATATGGGCTATTTATAGTTGCTATGACTTTGCACTGTCACATTTTGGCCTAATTTTAAATTATTTCCTCCATATTCTCATAATAAAGGTTGTTGTTTTTTAAAAAAAAATTGATGACAAATGCTAAAATGGTAAAAATAATTTATGGCATGGAGACATGGAGACACACACACACACACACACACACACACACACACACACACACACACACACACACACACACACACACACACACACACACACACACACACACACAATTACAAAACCTCCTCTCCCACTGGGGGATGGGCTAGCTAGATATCTGTGATCAAAAAGTGATTGCCAAGTGTAAGCCTCCAACCTCCCGTGATCCAATGATAGCCATTTTTTTCAGACCACCATATATATGACCTTGTCCTTCAACATTTAGGAATACAGTGTAAATGAATAAAACGTGCCCCCATATACTGTATATCGTATCCATAAAACTCAACATCATGAAAATCGGAGGAAAAATTGTTCAAGTTATGATCAAAAAGATGTTTTTTTTTGTTAATTAGGTCACAATCCGAAAAAAAAGTAGTTCAAGGACAGTGATCAAATATCAGGTGCACATCTTCAATGCAGGTCCACTATTATAATGCAAGAACACCTTGGAAGGCCAAGCGGTCTTTGAGATTCCACATTGACAAAATTGAGCATGACAAAAAAAACGTGTTGTTTTTTTCAGATTGCCATTTAACCTTGAACTTTAACCCAGAGGGGTTAATGCACCTTGCTCTTGGCCATATATCAAGGGCAATTCCATTCTGATTGGACCAAAGTTAGTTGAGTTATTGTAAAAAAAAAAGTTTAAATGCCTATAATTAGTTCATGACCGAATTAGGTAAAGGTCAAAAAAAAGTCAACTCTGCATACTTTCCATTCCCATTATTGATGCAAAATTTCATACCAAACGTCCCAGCTGGATTCAAGATACAGCTCGGACATTGGCAGGAAAAACAAGGAAGAGGAAAAATACCTAAATGGTGGGTTTGTACTCCCAAGGGCCGAAGAAACTCTGGGGTACATAAAAAATTGGGGGCGCTGATTGAATAAACAAACCCTACAACAGCTACAAGTCTCCCCTATACTATAGGGAAGTGGTTCGCAATTTTTTTTTCTCCATGACCCAAAATTTGAAATCACATTCGCTTTGCGATGCAATTGGTACTGGTACCTACTTGGTACTGGTATGCATGATAAAAATTGTCTGATAAAACGCTTATGACGGGTTTTCAAGTTTGGGTCGTGACCCTGAGTTCGGTAACCAGTGCTATAGGGTGAGGCTTAATTATATGGCAGGCAAAAACAAGATGGTGGCTCCATGTTCAATGTATTATTTGCTCAACAGAACCCACCAATTCTTCAGGACTTTAAGTGTCGTCGAAGAAGAAACCCAGCTCAGTTTAAAATATTGGCCACTCCTTTATAATGCACACTGTATAGAATAGGGGAAGCGTCAAATCCAAACCAAATACCCACAAAGTATACCTATAGCTATGACACAGTACCACCAACCTCAGGTCCCATTGAGTATACCCAAGCAGCAAAAGCCCCAGATACCTGTGGGGTGTACACCAGCACTAACAACCTCAGACGTAAGTATCTACCATTTTGCTCCATGGACCAACATCGATGACAATAGCACACACAAAGGCAATCGATGAGATGAGCAAATACGTGACACCAACAAATTAACACCAACGATAAACAACAACAGTACAAGATCAACTCTGGAACAGGTGTCCTCAGCTTTTGAAGACTGGGGAGTCTTTTGAAGCCTCTAGAAGCACACAAGATGGCACCTAGCCACAAATGAACAGGTAACTGGAACACGATCATCATTTCATGATGAGATTTACGAGATGATAACGAGAACTCAATGATAATTTAATGAGAGATAATAAGCTCTTTATTGGATGGAATATCCATGTTGCAAATGAATGTAAAATACAGCATCTTCAACCACAGCAGAGCCATTACATAAAAACCCCTTTTCTTCCGATCAGGTCCCATATTACACATAGGGTTTTAAATGTTAATGCATCATATTTCCCTGAAATTATTAATCAATGCATTGTGGAGTTACTGGAACCATCCGAACCCCAGGGTGCTATTAAAAAGCACAGCAGCAAGCCAAGTCTGAAGATGATCCACCTGACCAGCAAGAAAGCCTTTAAAAGCATTCCCCGAGTATGTTCAAGAGTCGGAAGCCATCGGCACTGATGCCTACCCAGACTTAATTTGGTGATTATTCTGCAACGGCGTATTGCTCCGAAGGGCTTCTAGCGACTCGTCCGGTAAATTGGCGAGTCGACGTGCCCTCCATTGGTTTGTTGTGAAGATTGCAAACGGCGAGAGAGCCTTGGCGAGAATGCTGAAAGGCCGTTTGCCGACGATGAAAAAACTGGAAACTGTCCCTTACTTTATCATATCTGAATCGTTTCCAGTTTATCAGATGTGATATAATGAACATCGATATTATTCCTCAGATCTGTTTCAGTTTTCACCTTCGATATACAAACCTGTGCATGCATCATCAAAGCAAAATGTAATCAGATATGATAAAGTGAGGTACCGGTTCTACCGCACGTTCACATGTTCCGAACGACACAATGCGACTCTGCTTGGAGTTTATGTACCTGCTGGATCCAACCAGTCCAGGGTGGATCATGGCAGAAGGTCGCCGGAAGCCAAGGCCAATGTCGTTGTGCACCAATGGGTCTAGAACAGACAGAGGCTTTGACTTGACCATTATTCCAAAGCACAGTATTCCAATGTCGTCTTCAATTCCAGACTGTCAGGACTGACACTAGCATTCGAGAGCAAGACTAGTTCTCCAATCAGGTGGAAGGCCTATTTCACTACTCAACGTGCAATGAGGTCCAGGTTGACAAGTCACTTTCAAAATACCTAGTGAAGACCCATACCTTTTGAAATGCGGAGTTTTGAAATATGAAATGTGGAAGAAGAAAAAAACTTTTGAAAAACAGCATGCCGCTAACCCTGGATTCATCACGAGGTTACACACACCAACGGCTACTCTCGGTCGATGCTTTTGGCGAGTCCGAGCTCGCTTGCGAGCAGCAGGTTTGACTCGTTCACATGATCTCTACCTCCTCAATACTCAAAACAGTGCACGGCTGAGTTGTGCTCGTATGTCCATGGCAACGGGAGGTTATCCAATACAGAACGAATGGAAAGCAAGTTCCTTTTTGGAAACTGCGGTGAAAATTAGAGTATGGCGAAAAGGTTTGTTTGAACGTTGTTTGTTTTGCCGATCCAGGAAAGGGCCATTTGAGAAAGAACCACTTCCTGTGGGACACTAGGAAAAAGCATGGAATTAACGGTGGAACACCCTGGGAACTAGATGTATGGATAGGGAGACAGACAAAGGCAAAGATGAGATATGCATGGAAAATGCCATCTTGCTGGACCAGTTTAGGATCACAGTTGTAATAAAGGTGAAAAGCACCACGGGTTGGCTGCAAATTATATCTTAACATTTACTCAAAGCTTTGCCCTTTCCTGCCGAAATGAACGCAGTCTGATTCCAGCTTTTGCCTCGCTACTCCCGGGGGATGGAACGGCTTGTGAGCCGACCTGCCGGCTGGCTCACAGGTGGGCAGAGAAGGGAAAGTGAGCGAAGATTCATGAATATACAGCCCTTGTGATTAGCACATGGTGATCATGTTCATGTTATGGCCAGATTAATCACCAGCTGGCATTTCTAAACAAATACATCAAAGCAAATAACAAGCAGGTTTGCCAAACCTGTGCATCTATCTAGAGGCCACAACGATGTAAACAGACATAAAATCTTTGGGGGTGGTGGTGTAAAGAGCATCATGTTGAATTTAGTTCATCCACATGTACAGTGGGAGCATCAAGCAGACAAAACCGTCAAAAGGCAAGAAGAGACTTATCTGGTCAAGTGTCTTGGATGGGGAAAGGAAGGGGCGAGCGAAGGGGAAGTCACCAAATGAATGAATCGAAGGTGAAAACTGAAACAGATCTGAGGAATAATATCGATGTTCATTTCTCACCTGTTGGATCCCAGTCACCAGCTCTTCCATGAAGGTGTTGTACATAACGTGTTGTAAACAGGTATCGAGCATGGTACACGGGTTTATTGAGAATAAATGATTAGCTGGAAGTCAATGCCTCTTGTGAATCTACCACCTGCAACAGGTAACTGGGAACTGTTCAGGGTTTCAGTACCGAATCGATGTCGAAACCGAAGAAACTCCAAGTATCATCTCTGATCTATGGATCCTGTTGCTTCCTTTGTATCACAATTGTCCAATCATTGTGGTTTGAGCGTCGCATTGATAGTTAGACAGATAGGGGGACAAATAGATACTTAGACAGTTTTGACATTTTAAATCTGCAAATGTGTTGCTTATGTTATTCCAAGGGCCCTGGTGAGTACTGTTATGTCAGTGGGGTACTGGGGTAGCAAAATGTAGAGCCAGATAGATCTGTGTAGGTAGGTATTCGTCTGTCGTAGTAAGGAATCTGACCTGTAATAAGTTCTGTGTGTTTAGGCGATTTGTCGGTTAAGATGTATACCTGTGGACATACCAGGATGTTCGAGTGATAGAGTAGGGATTAAAGAATAACGCCCCTGTGTGTCACACCTGATAGCCAAACCTTTGTCCCATATGGCAATGCACACCTGTAGACACGTAGTTAGGTCCCTAGCGCACATTAAATTATTCCCTTCCCTGACATGACTTTGGAAGACAGACAGGCAGGGGGGGGGGGGGGGGGGACGGTTCGGGGCGCCGCCGCATGGACTGCGGCCAGCTGCACCTACGAGCTATGATCACGCTACACGCTACGTGCTATACCACGCCCAGGAGGGCTGTGATCGGTTGGCGCGAATTGACGCGGAAGGCGCGAAGCGGGTTGACAAAGGGCGGGAAGCTACGAGGCTCTGGTTGGGTGCCGCGCCGAGGCTGACGTCACCGCCAGAGGTTATAAAAAGAGCGCGCGGAACTCTGCACGCAGATTCCAGACCAGAGTTGAAAGATTCCTAGCCCTGGCAGTCCCGGTGCGATCTCGAGTGGAGAGAGTCCTGTCCCTGGTTGCGTTGGCTTGCAGTCTTGGCCCTGGTTGAGTTGGCTTGAGAGTTGACTTATCGATCGTGTGTGAAGATCGACCTCGTGGTGCTTGGAGCGCTGCTTGTGCGAGAGCGAGGCTCGGTGCTGTGAACGGGCCGAGCGACGCGTGCGAGGCGGGCGGAGGATTCCTCCACGCCGGAGATTGAAGACGACAAGACAGATAAGACCGAACTCCGCGTTCCCAATTACATAACTGACGTGTTATTTTGGTTGTTCACTCCCCCCGTCTGTATTTGACGTCAGTGTGTGGGATCCCAATCTAGGAACTTTATATAATATCGCGTTTTCCTGTCCCTACGTTTCTTTGCAATAAACCCTTGTATTATTTTCCATCCCCTGTTAAACCTGTGCCCGGTTGAATTAATTTCCCTGTAGGATCGAAGCTGCCGTGGGTTCGTTGAAGGTAAGCGCTTGCGCAGCCTTCCATTTTCCTTCTTCCTCCCCCGTCCATAGTTGAGTCCGTGTTGGTTGTTGCCTCCGAATAAATCCGTTCAGGCCTATCCGCGACCTTCTGGTGTTAACCGGAGTCGCACAACAGTACTGAGGGTTGACTCGTGATTTGAGAGTCAAACGATCAAATAGTTGATCAAGTCTCTACTAAAATTGGTCCTGCACTTAAGAGTGTTGAATCTTACTGCAATGTAGCAAATGTGGATGTCACAGAAACTCAAAAATTCACATTTAACAGCTCTTGGGCCTACGTAGAGGTTCCAAACCTGGTTCTACCTTTGATTTCAACCCCAATACTGGCCATAAGTGGTCACCCAAGACCAGCAGATGAGCACGTCCTTTAGCCTTACTCTGGTGCATGTACTCCGGCATGTACTCCGGTAAACTGTAGGGTGTAGGTGTAGGGTGTCAAGCACAGAAGGGTGTTCCGCGCGGAGAGTTATTCCAATTTAGTGCGTTCAGACCGAATCATCGAAGGTGTTGATTGTTGTTAGTATTTCCCAGTTTTACTGGATGGTCATGATTCCGATGTGCGAGTTGGCTATCTGTACTATATTCTTCCAACCACATAGGGCGCATCACACTTTAAAATATTTCAATTTTGATTATTTCATTTATTGCTGTTATTTGCATCTCATTGTTAGTGCAATACATTGTCATTCGACTACATTGTTTCAACTGTTGGAAAAACAATCAAGGCGGTTTCCTCCAACTGGTTTTCGTAGTGGGTGCGGTACAGTATGCGGTCACTTTTCATGCCTCAAGGTGAAGACACTGAGTCAGTTCTGTTCCCATAGATATATGGCATAGATCAAAGAGGGACGAGATGAGGGCTGAAGTGTGCAGTTCATCCCATTGGGAAATGAAGACCCCACAAACTTTCGGCCAATGATTTACTGTACATCTATGGTATAAAGTGATCGATCCATTTAAGGGACCAAAACGAGCTAAGTTATACAGATGTGGGCTGAAAGGCTCTTCAGTAAAACAATGGGCCACAAAAGCACAAGCATTGGTTCATGTCAAGGTGAATGTCCAAGTTTTTCCATCCAGGAAACGGTGAATGTTTATTCGGGGACCGCCATCCTATGTTAGTAATAAGAAAAGAGCTGCCGAGACATGTATAAGTCATCAGTTCATTTGTCACCTGGACAAGCATAATTACACACTCTACACCCAATCATGCGCTTACGAGGATTGCTCAGACCCTGCACAATTCCTGATCAGCACCAATACAAAACCTTCAGAGGAATGGCCAATAAAATACACCTTGATCCCGTACATTTCGTGAAATTATATCTCTCCTGCAGTATACTTATGTGCAAAGGTGTGCTCATTGGACACGGATAAAAAAATATTCCTTACTAGTGTAGATCGGCTTGCGACGTTTGCCTCACCATGCATCGCGACAGAGGCAAAGGCTTGTTTTAACTGAGGATGATGATTGTACCTGAGTTGCTGTGTTGTCATGATTTACACCAATCGTAATACAAACATTTATTTTGCACAAATTTATTTGTAATATACATGATATGCATTAGTATAAACAATTTAAGTTGAAGATTTAAGTTGAAAAAAATGTCTTTCTAAAAAATTCCATTTTATTTTATTTTTTCAAAAGATAAAAAAGAAAAATGTAAAAATAATTCAAATTTTTTTTTTTATAAAATAATAATAATTTAAAAAAATTCTAAAAATTCCCAAAAATATAAATAAATTTCAACAAATTAAAAAAAAAAATCGAATTTCAAAAAACACATTTTTCAAAAATCTTTTTTTCAATAAGTTTCAAATAATAAATTTCTAAATATTTCAAAAAAAAATCCGCCAAGACGTGCACACAGAAGAGGTAGGTGCATACCAGAAGTTTGGTACAATTTCATAAAAGTTTGAGGGAGTAGTTCAGTGCACAGATAGACACAGTGCACAGTGACAGACACTGCACAGATACAGTCACGTGAAAAAGTAAGTACACCCCATGTAAAGTTTTGACTTTTTCAACATATTTCAACATACAGCTAGTTGATCTTCATTTTTTTATTTTTTTTTGGGGATACTGAATCGAGGCTCGTGAAAGAGCTAACATTTACTTCACAAACAAATCAACCAGACAAACAAAATACCCAAAAAGAGGGAGCGGAAGACAAGATGGGGAGAGAAGGGGAAGCACACAAACACAACATCCGAGAGCAGGGAGATGTGTGGAAGGGAGAGGGCCCGGGGAGAGGAGGCATGGGAAGGGGGAGGGGGGGGGGGGGGAGGGAGAAGTATAAAACACAAGGACACCAAGGACTTCCTGGACAGAAGTTGGTATTTCAAAAAAGTGGAATTGGGGTGAAATTGGCGGGGGTAGAAAAGATAAAGGTTTTGGATGGGGGAAGATAAGAGATGGTGGTGAACAGCTGTTTTAAAGACTTGGAGGGTGGAGTGGGATTGAAGAGAGTGAGGGAGTTTGTTCCAGAGGTGGGAGAAAAGAGGAATGAAGGAGTGAAGGTGAGCAGAGAGTCTTGATTTTGGCAGTTTAACCATAAGAGGGTTGCAGGCAGATCTTGTGCGACCTGTAGGAATATTTTCGGGACAGAGCCCAGAGAGAGCTGGGGGGCAAGGCTAGAGAGGAGTCGGTAGAAGACGGAAAGACCACCAACCTGCCTGCGGTGAGTGAGTGAGAGGCCCTTGGAGTTAGCTTCATCACGGGAGATTCCAATGATTCTGAATGCTTTGGTTTCAACAGCGTGAAGACGAGCTAGGTGTGAGGCAGGAGCACCAGCCCAGAGGGGAAAGCAGTATCCCATTGAGCTGCGGATGAAAGCCTTGTATGTGGTGAGGAGCTCAGGTGTGCCAAGGAAGGACTTCGCACGACGGAGGATTCCCAGTCGATGACTGGCTTTGGAGGCCAGATTTGAAATGTGGTTTTCCCAGGAAAGATCATGGCAGATAGTGAGACCCAAAAGCTTGAGTGACAGAACTTCTTGGAGAGGATTATTCAGAAAGTGGATGGGAGGGTTGTCCAGTCGGTCTTTTCAGAGAGACATCGTAAGAGTGTGAGATTTGTCAGGATTGAAAGACATGTTCCACTTGTTTGCCCAGTCTGTGATTTTGTCAAGGTCTGCAGAGAGTGAGGAGGCTGCAGACTGCCGATCTGAGGGATGAAGAATGGAGCGACAGAGAGTAGAGTCGTCAGCAAAGAGATAGAGAGGATTTTCAAGAGAGTCAGAGAGATCATTGATGAAGACCAGAAAAAGCACAGGGCCCAGAACACTGCCTTGGGGAACTCCAGCCTGAACAGGAAGAGGAGATGAGAGAAACAATATTGATAGATAAAGGTGATATAATATAACAAATATCATGAAACATTTACATTTTGTAGTCCATTGTATAATTTAAATAAACATAAATGCAAATTTCGCATGTGGAAAAAGTAAGTACACCCTTGGCTCTAATAGGTGTTATTGCCCCCTTTGGCAGAAACAACCTCAAGTAGGTGTTTTTTATAACTGTCTACCAGTCTCTGACATCGACTGGGAGAAATTTTTGTCCACTCCTCCATGCAGAATTATTTCAGCTGTGCGATGTTTGAGGGGTTTCTTGCATGCACAGCTCATTTCAAATCCCCCCACAACATCTCGATGGGATTTAGATCCGGGCTTTGACTTGGCCATTCCAGAACCTTCCATTTCTTTCTTTTCAGCTATTCCTTGGTGGATTTACTGGTATGTTTCGGGTCATTGTCATGTTGCAAGGTCCATCTTCGGTTGAGCTTCAACTTTCCGACAGATGGCCTCACATTATCCTCAAGCACCCTCTGGTACAATGAAGAATTCATCGTGGATTCAATGATGGTGAGCTGCCCAGGCCCTGATGCAGCAAAGCTGCCCCAATCCATAATATTTCCACCACCATGCTTTACAGTTGGTATCAGGTTATTGTGGTCAAATGCTGTCTTTGGTTTTCGCCAAACATGTCTTCTGGTACTGTGGCCAAATAGCTCTACCTTTGACTCATCTGTCCAGAGCACATTGTTCCAGAAGTGCTCGTCTTTGCCTCGGTGTTCATTGGCAAACTTTAGTCTTGCCCTGATGTTCTTTCTGGACAGCAAAGGTTTCCTCCTGGCACACCTCCCATGCAGATCAAATTTGTGCAGCCTCTTTCTAATGGTAGACTCGTGCACTTTGACATCAACAGTGGCAAGCGCTACCTGTAGGTCCCGTGATGACATTCTGGGGTTCTTAGAGACTTCTTTCAGCATCTTACGGTCTGCACTCGGGCTGAACCTGCTGGGGCGGCCTGGCCTGAACAAGTTGGCAGTTGTTTGGAATCTTCTCCACTTGTAGATGATCTTCCAGACAGTCGAATGATTGATTTCAAATTGTTTGGAGATCTTTTTAAATCCCTTCCCAGACTCGTAGGCATCTATAACCTTCTTTCTGAAGGCCTCAGAGAGCTCTTTTGATCTAGGCATGGTGACGCCACACATTTCAACAACAAAGAGCAAACCAAACGAAATGTCTGAGGTTTAAATAAGACAGGTTCCTCCAAGATCCTCTCTGACAATGTTCTAATCATTTGCACCTGAGCTGGTGCACCCGATTCTAATTTTAGGTATTTGAAGTAGTGATAAATGTTGGGGTGTACTTACTTTTTCCACATGCAAAATTTGCATTTATGTTTATTTAAATTATACAATGGACTACAAAATGTAAATGTTTCATGATATTTGTTATATTATATCACCTTTATCTATCAATATTATTGAAATGAAGATCAAATAGCTGTATGTTGAAATATGTTGAAAAAGTCAAAACTTTACATGGGGTGTACTTACTTTTTCACGTCACTGTATATATTCCTTATTTAAAAGCACAACTGCACGTGGCACGAATGGACTGACCAATTTGATCTGCAGGCCCGGGTTTTAAAACCGATCCTCTGTTTGGTGAAGTCCTTTAGTATATTTTGGGTGAGAGGATAGCTCAGTTGGTGATGTTCTGTGATGTAAATCTGACCTGTGTGTATTTAGGTTGTGGAGGTTAAGAGATCCCACGGTAATCTTTTAAAAGGAGGTTTTGGTAGTCTATTAAAAATTTGATCCCATCCATCATCTTCTCCAATTCATCCCGGTGCTTTATATGCAGGGCAATTCATCAAGGTGTGTGCCGTCTCTCGGTAGGACGTTAAATGGGCGTCCCCTCTGCCAGCATTAGTTGGTGGAGGTTGAAGATCCCATGGTGTCCTTCAGGAATAGTACGCGAGCTATCGCCTTCTCCAATTTTCTATACAATCTGGTTTTGTTCCCTACTTCACCAAAGCTCCACTTATCCTCCAATCCCTGCCACCCACCTTCACCCTCTGCCCCACACCTCCACCCCACCACATTCCTACCCAAACAACACATGTAGATCAAGATTCTTGTACATCATTGAACCAAGCGTCTCAATGAGCTCAAAAATCGATGGTATGAGGAAAGCAAGACTATTGCAAACGATGTCAACTATAGGAAAGTTAGGAACCCAATGCATTTGGAAGGGGTGATGGGAATTGGAGGAAGGTGGGGAGGGGAGAGCAAATTTAGTGGAAATAAAAAAACAAATCTGACTAGCTATTGTTGAAATTGTTCCAAATGCCATTTTCTCAGCAGGCAATGCTTCACACAAGGAATTTTGGGCTAAAGTAGATCCAATCAACTGTGGGCACGATTTATGGGCCACTGCGAATGCTGCTAACCTTCTCATTCCATCATTCAGGCCTAACCTTCAACGGTTCGTTGAATCCACTAGTCCTGTTAAAGTGACAAAGTTGAAGCCATGTGAGAAGGAACACTCATGATTGACTCCACCAAAGGCTTTTTGTTCTTTCTCGACTACATTTGCCTCCACTCTCCCCCTCTTTGAGTGGAGACTTTTTGTGGAACCAGAATACATCTCAGGGAAAGAATAACACAGTCATAAAATTTCAACATACCATACTTGCTTCATTCATAAACTCAATTGGTATCCCGATAATTGTGGAGAATTAACATTTCATAACATAACCAGCTTATCAGATTTTCAAGACGTGTTGTTACAAGGATGTAGGTTAACCCATTCTGTGGCCATTTTAAATCGCTATACGGAAAGCCTCAAAACTGGTTTCAGGAAATTTGGAGGAATACATTGGAATCTTCCTTCTTTAATTCATACACATCTGGGATGTCCATCAGAGGAAGAAAGGGAAGTCCTTACTACGGAGGATTGTCATACTGGCCCATGGTAGATCAGGTTAGGGGCACTTAACCGACGACCCTTTGAAACATCATGGAATCACACAGAACACAAACAATGGAGTAAAAAAAAAAAACAGGCAGACTCTTAAAACCTTCCGAAGCCCAGTGGGGTATTCTTTTTCAACCTACGTGAATTTAAACTGTAATTTACAACGTTGGGGTTTCCACAAGACATGAACGTGGACGACCTCCCAAAGGGAAGACCTCCCAAAAGGACGACCTCCCGAAAGGACGACCTCCCGAAAGGACGACCTCCCGAAAGGACGACCTCCCGAAAGGACGACCTCCCAAAAGGACGACCTCCCGAAAGGACGACCTCCCGAAAGGACGACCTCCCGAAAGGACGACCTCCCAAAAGGACGACCTCCCGAAAGGACGACCTCCCGAAAGGGACGACCTCCCGAAAGGGACGACCTCCCGAAAGGACGACCTCCCAAAAGGACGACCTCCCGAAAGGACGACCTCCCGAAAGGACGACCTCCCGAAAGGACGACCTGCCGAAGGGACGACCTCCCGAAAGGGACGACCTCCCGAAAGGGACGACCTCCCGAAAGGGACGGCCTCTGAAAAGGGACGACCTCCCGAAAGGGGACGACCTCCCGAAAGGGACGACCTCCCGAAAGGGACGACCTCCCGAAAGGGGTGACCTGCCAAAATGGCCGACCTCCCAAAATGGTCATGTGTGCAAACATCGATGTCCTGAGTTTATATCAACATCAGTCCTGGACAGCAGAGTTTCTGCTTTCATTTACTCCCTCGATTGTTCACAAAAGTGATGGGATCATAACGCATTATAAAGTGGACTTGAGAGGAAAAGGGAATAATAATAATTTTGCATAATTCGAGCTACCTTTTATTGAGAGTATTTAAATATAAACGACCAACAAAGACCCCGATAAACGTTGACCAGGACGCAATACATCCTGACCACATGAGAGACCCGAGTTCATGGCTTCGGTCGCTAAATACTTAATTAACTGCAAAAATAATTTGACGTCATCAGATTGACCGGCAGATGATCTCTCGGCTACAGCGCACTTACATCACTGGGTCAACGCCCTCTCAACATCGCCCCAAACACAATGCACAATAATCATGTCGGGATCTCATCCAAATGGAGCGACAAACCATCGTCGCGTCGCGTGGATCGAGTTTGATTGAAATGACACAAAGCTTGTTCAGACACAAAGAGCACAGGTGGATCTGTCTGTCCGCGTCCGGACGGTGACAGCGGCAAAATAACAAAGGTTCGGATAATCAATCAACCCAAATACAATACAGCACATGGACGATTCGATGATGCATGGTTTGAGTAGTTACCGAAAGATTAGAATAAAACTTGGATAGAAACAGGCTGCAAGCAGCACCGAACTAAATGGCATGAGTGTGGTGCATTAGTCATGCGAGGAAAGGGATATAAGAGTTTGTAATAAGCTTACAAAGAGCATGACATTTTGGGATATTCACAGAATGTTCATGGAGGCCTGGTGATGCCCGAGCGTCCGCGTGAGCGAGATAAGTGGAACCGTGCTTTGTTTGCACTAATTTGAGATAAAAATGTGAAGTCAAACACTGATTTAAAAAAATAATAATAATAATAAAAAAAAAAAAAAAAAAAATATAAAAAACCACCTTTAGAGGCCATTTTTTTCCCCGCAAAGCGGGGGTTGGCCTTTTTCGGAAACCGTGGTTGTTGTTGTTTTTCGGTCCCCTTTTTGAAGCAATGTTTTACGGCCGGATGCCCTTCCTGACGCCAACCCTTTTTGCCGCCTTTAACGACAAACAGGGAATTACCAGTGAACTGGTACTCAATTAGCCGACCTCGGAAGGATGACAGGCTGAGTCAACCCCCCTGGCGTTAATTCAGCAATCGACCGGGATTCGAACCCAGGATCCTTGGTATCCTAAAGCCGGCACCCTAGCCGCTAGCCCAACACCAGGGTTATATATATATATATATATATATTTATTTATTTATTGTTGTGGATTTGAGAATTGTGTTGTGGTTTTTTTTATTATCGTTGTAATGAAGCTTGTGTAAATATCACCCTCCGTGTTGTGTGTAAAGGTCAAAGGGCGTCCCTTAGTTAGGTCATATACAATCACATAGCAAATCATAGATCTCCCTGTTCAGTAGTTATCTCCTTATTATGTGTATTAGTTTAAGGCTTTGTCTTCCATTAATTGACACTCCATTGCACCGAATTCAAATAAGGTAGATTCCTGTCCAATTCCCCATTTGTCAGCCTCGATTGCCAACTGCATTTGTCCTCCATTATGCACGCGGTCGGTTCGGGGAAGAAAGGCGTGGCCCCCACCTCATAATCAAGGGTGGAGCCCCGAACGACCAACCACAGGCTCGGTGGGTATGGCTTGGTGAGGCGTGGCATAAAACCCACGGCGGGACGCCCCACCTCAGATGAGATAAGGGAGATGAGTAAGGAGGGCGCACGGAGTAGTCAGTGAAGGTTGAGCTTTGACGTGCAGTTTTCGACCCACTGCGGCGAAGCAACGCGACCGTGCGACCCAGATTGCGGAGGATCGGCAGCCGCTGACCTCGAGCCTTGCCGTTTACACGGAACGGGCCCGCATCCTCCCCGCCTTGTGATCCCGCCTCGTCCGTCCAGCCATCCCTCTGGTCCGAGCTGAACCTTCCCTCCTTTCCAGCCACTCGTGCCAGCCTTCATTGCCCATTCGTGTGAGTCTGTCTTTGTTTGTTCTGTCCTGGGTTTTTAAGTAAGACTGCCATAGGTAAGCTAGTGTTGCACTGTGTCCTTCTGGTCCATCCCTCTTTCTGTAATTATTTTCTTATTCTTCCTTGGTTTCTTTGATTGTGTAAATAGTAATTAGTAAATAAATCATATTTGTATTTCCCACCTGTGTTCTGCTTCTTCTTCACATTCGGTCGTTTTAGTGATTTCCCCATTGAAAACCGGTGGCGCGATTTTGGCCAACGTTCAAGAATCGGGTCTAGTTCTGTTAATATTTCGTGCCGCGGTTGCTAAAACCGCTCGGCAATTAACATCTGTCCGCGGTACGAACGGGGCTGTGCACCTGCCTTTCCGGAGGTAGCTGTGCAGCGTCAGGGACCCCGTCGGTCAGTTATAGACGAGGGGATTAATCCCCCCTCGATAAGGGGAACAGAGGCCGACGTTGGGTTCCGTAACAATATATATGTATGTATGTATGTATGTATGTATGTATGTATGTATATATATATATATATATATATATATATATATATATATATATATATATATATATATATATATATATATATATATATATATATATATATACATACATACATATATATACATACATACATACATACACATACATACATACATATATATATATATATATATATATATATATATATATATATATATATATATATATATATATTGTTGCGGATATGAGGATTGCATTTTTTTGATTGTGTTGTATTATATTGGAGATGGTGATGAACATTGTTGGATATGGCCCCTCCTGCCTCCAAAGTTGTATAAAGGTAAAAAGGGCGTCTCGGTAATTAGTCCAAAAGCATACACGTCAGCTAATCATAGAACACCCTTGTTCAGTAGCTTATATCTTATTATATGTCTTAGAGTAAGGCTGTGTCTCCCATTAACTTAAATACTCCATTGCACCAAGTGAAAAAGATAGATTCCCTTCATTCCCATTCCCAAAAACCTCCATTTCCCCTTTCGTCAATTGCCATTCGCATTGCCAACCAACAATTGCCGCCATTGGCCACGAGGCAGGGTTGGGGAAGAAAGGCGGGTCCCCACCTCGTCATAGAGGGGAGGAGTGAGTCAGCCCCACTCAACCAACCACGAACAAGGGGTTGGACTTGGAGAGGGTGTGAAGAGAAACATCAAGGAGGTTCGCGAAGGTTGAGGAGCGGGGCCTATATAACCCACAGCGGGGCGTTCCCAAAAGGCAGATGAGCTTTTACGGGATGAGCTATGACAAGAGCGGAGTGTGTGGTTTTTTTTGGTCAGAGCTGGGTTGGTCGTCAGTGGTGGTCAGTGTTTGCGTAGAGTGGAGGGGTTGCGTTGAGTTGTCGGTGGTGAGGAAGAGTTGGACTAAGCAAGAGAGAAAGAGTCCTGGAGTTAGTGAGAGTGGGAGAGAGAACCCGTCACGCCAGACCCCCCACCAGCAGCGTTGGCTTGGCTCCACCAAGCAGCTCCGACCCGCTACCCCGTGCACACGACAGGATCGGTGGCATCGGCGGCCGTCGAGGTCCAGCCCGACGTCCCGTGCGGGATCAAACTCCAGCCAGCTCCGTGCCTTCCTCCAGCCACCCACCTCCTGTCATTCCTGCCTGCAATTTCCATCCATTTGCGTATGTGAGTTTGTTCTGTTCGTGCTGTCCTGGGTAGTAACAATAAGTCTGTATAAGCTAAAGATTTCACTGTGTCACCTGCGTCTCATGTCCCTGTAAATAAACGTGACTGCTTTCTTCTTGCTTATATGTGTGTAAATAATAAACCCAGTTACTCTTCTGTACGTCTTCTTCCTCTTTGCATTCGGTCGCTTTAGAGTTTTCCCGATTGAATAGCGGTGGCGCGATCCGGCCAAAGTTTGGGGTAAATCGGGTTTTAGTTAGGGGAGTAACTGTTCGGTCGCGGAGCCTCCGCTCGGCAAACATACCATCTTTAACCGCGTACCGTAACAATATATATATATATATATATATATATATATATATATATATATATATATATATATATATATATATATATATATATATATATCTATCTATCTATCTATCTATCTATCTATATATATATATATATATATATATATATATATATATATATATATATATATATATATATATATATATATATATATATATACAGTGAAACCTTGACTTACGAGTGCACCAACTTACGAGTTTTCCGAGATACGAGCCGTCGCTCGGTCGATTTTTTGCTTTGTGATGCGAGCCGAGATCCGAGTTACGAGCGAGCGAGCTTGGATATAAAACACGTAATCGTCGAAAAACATGAGCGAGGTGTGCGTGTTGTCGACTTGGCGAGGCAGTACGATCGTAGTACTTCTACGATATGTACGATTTTGAAACAGAAGGAGCCGATAAAGGCTATAACGCCAGCCAAGGGCGTTTAGATTATTTCAAAGCTCTGGACCTCTGTCCATGAAGAGATGGAGAAGTTGTTGTTTGTGTGGTTGACAGAGAAGCAGCTCGCAGGAGATACCATGACCGAGAGCATCATCTGTGAGAAGGCACGAGACATTTACGGGGATTTGGATTGTACATAAGAGGACCGGCATTCAGTCCATCGTCAGGCATGGTGAGGCAGCAAGCTCGGATGTGAAGGCAGCTGAAGATTTTATTATAACTTTTGCCGAACTGATAGAAGCCGAAGGATACATCCCCCAGCAAATCTTCAACTGTGACGAGACAGGGCTCTTCTGGAAAAAGATGCCGAGGAGGACGTATATAACGGTAAATACACTTAATAAAACCAGTTTATTTCTTTACATTCTCTTTTATTATGTACAGTATATACGAGGTCGTGCTTGTTTATACATTATTTGTTATTTATAAAGTACATTTTTCTTATTTAAAAACACGGAACAAAAAAAATTGGTGTGGTTTTTGGGGGGCTGGAACGGATTAATAGCATTTCAATTCATTTTAATGGGGAAATTTAATTTGAGAAACGAGCAAATTGAGTTACGAGCTCGGTCACAGAACGAATTAAACTCGTAAGTCAAGGTTTCACTGTATATATATATATATATATATATATATATATATATATATATATATATATATATATATATATATATAATTAAATAATTATATATATATATATATATATATATAAATCGGGTTCCCCCCTTATGAGCACCTCGCTTCTCCGATCTATAGAACGACGTTACACAGGCCATCACTTCTCACTTTTCCATTCAGGACTTTAATCAGGTGGTGCACCGCCATCTCGTGTCATCCCCTATACCAACGCATGATCTTTCTTACCCCCCCCCCCCATTCACCCTTCCATACCCAACCCTCTTACTTCCTGGTCACAGTATTCTTTCTCATTCTGTCTCTCTCTCTCTCTTCACTTCCTTTTCTGTTTGTTCATCCCCTTGCCGGTTGTGCCCAATTGTTGCCCCGCGACCCGACTGCAAATTTACCCTTGCTCTTCCATGAGCCTGGCGCTTGAAGAGAAAAAAGAGAGATAATACTCAAAAATTGAATAGCCAATGAGGGTCGAGAACTGCTCGGATTATGAATGCAATAAGAGGCCTGAATGAAAAACAGAAGCAGGTAAGCTGGATGCAGATGACGGGAAACGAGGAGACATCGATCGATCGTGGGCGATTTCCTGAGATTTCCAGGATATCGTGAAGAAGTAATGAGTGTGTGATTTTTTTGTATTTTTCTATTGTGACATTTCTGAGCACAAACATGAATTGTTATCAGAGCAGATTTCTCCATTACGTTTTTTCCAGTTTGTGAAACTGCCTTCCAGAGATGGTTTCAATCCCTTCAGTCATTCAAAAGAAAGCGGTGCACCACCATTTCATGTCATCCCCCATCCCTATCCACAATCTTTATTACTCTCATTAATCAACCCTCTTACTTGCAGGTTACTATGTTTCCTTCCTCTGTCGGTCTCTGTCTCTGTGTGTGTCTGTTTGTCTGTCAGTCTCTGTGTGTGTCTGTTTGTCTGTCGGTCTCTGTCTCTGTGTGTGTCTGTTTGTCTGTCGGTCTCTGTCTCTGTGTGTGTCTGTTTGTCTGTCGGTCTCTGTCTCTGTGTGTGTCTGTTTGTCGGTCTCGGTCTCGGTCTCGGTCTCGGTCTGTGTCTGTGTCTGTGTCTGTCTCTCTCTCTCTGTCTCTCTCTCTCTGTCTGTGTCTGTGTCTGTGTCTGTGTCTGTCTCTCTGTCTGTCTGTCTGTCGATCTATCTCTTCCTGCTCATTTCATTCCCTTGCACGCTGTGTCCAACTGTCGGCCCACTGCCAGGTCGGTTGTCTTTGCAGCCCCATCATCTCCCTCTTCCATGAGCCTTGGATTTGTACAAAACTAATCATAATAATAATGAAAACATTGCATTACATACAAATGACATAAGGAACGTCACCATTCCTCCGACACGAACCCACCTCGCACAATGAGCTTGGCGAAGTTGGACACCCCAGCTCCACTGGAAGAACGCGTGAGACAGCGGTAGACATCGGCGTCGGCCTTGCGTGTGGACACCAGACCGAAAGAAGCTGCAAAGCGCCGACGGCTCATGATCTTTGTGCTTGTCACTGGAATGATGTCGCCATTGCTTCGCTACATCACAACAACAAAGGGGAAAATTTAACACACAAAACGGCCAATGCATCTCAACAAAAACATCAACGCATGGTAAAGCATAATCACTGAATGTGTGAAAAACATGCACCTGGCCTCAACTAAAAAACATTATTTAAAATCTTTTATTTAATTCATTATTTAAAATCACCACCATGAAGAGAAAAAAATCTTCAACTTTATTCAACAAAGGAGTTTATTGCGGTATTAGACTTGCTCTGTTTGGCATTCCTACTTGAGTGCAAAACATACAGCAATATCAATTGATGTTGATAGTGGGATAACAAGTTCAAGATATATATATATATATAAGTATATATATATATATATATATATATATTATTTTTTTTTGTATACTGAATCGAGGACTCGTTAAAGAGCTGACAATTACTTCACAAACAAATCAACCAGACAAACAAAATATATAAAAAGAGGGAGCGGAAGACAAGATGGGGAGAGAAGGGGAAGCACACAAACACTTGAGAGCACACAACATTTGAGAGCAGGGAGATGTGTGGGAGGGAGAGGGCTTGGGGGGAGGAGGCGTGGGAAGGGGGGAGTGGGAGAAGTATAAAACACCAAGGACACCAAGGACTTCCAGGACAGAAGTTGGTATTTCAAAAAAGTGGAATTGGGGTGAAATTAGCGGGGGTAGAAAAGATCAAGGTTTTGGATGGGGGAAGATAAGAGATGGTGGTGAACAGCTGTTTTAAAGACCTGGAAGGTGGAGTGGGTTTGAAGAGAGTGAGGGAGTTTGTTCCAGAGGTGGAAGAAAAGAGGAATGGAGGAGTGAAGGTGGGCAGAGAGTCTTGATTTTGGCAGTTTAACCATAAGAGGGTTGCAGGCAGATCTTGTGCGACCTGTAGGAATATTTGCGGGACAGAGCCCAGAGAGAGCTGGGGGGGGCAAGGCCAGAGAGGAGTCGGTAGAAGACGGAAAGACCACCAACCTGCCTGCGGTGAGTGAGTGAGAGGCCCTTGGAGTTAGCTTCATCGCGGGAGATTCCAATGATTCTGAATGCTTTGGTTTCAACAGCGTGAAGACGAGCTAGGTGTGAAGCAGGAGCACCAGCCCAGAGGGGAGAGCAGTACTCCATTGAGCTGCGGTGAAAGCCTTGTATGTGGTGAGGAGCTCAGGTGTGCCCAGGAAGGACTTCGCACGACGGAGGATGCCCAGTCGGCGACTGGCTTTGGAGGCCAGATTTGAAATGTGGTTTTCCCAGGAAAGATCATGGCAGATAGTGAGACCCAAAAGCTTGAGTGACAGAACTTATTGGAGAGGATTATTCAGAAAGTGGATGGGAGGGTTGTCCAGTCGGTCTTTTTGGAGAGACATCGTAAGAGTGTGAGATTTGTCAGGATTGAAAGACATGTTCCACTTGTTTGCCCAGTCTGTGATTTTGTCCAGGTCTGCAGAGAGTGAGGAGGCTGCAGACTGCCGATCTGAGGGATGAAGAATGGAGTGACAGAGAGTAGAGTCATCAGCAAAGAGATAGAGAGGATTTTCCATAGAGTCAGAGAGATCATTGATGAAGACCAGAAAAAGCACAGGGCCCAGAACACTGCCTTGGGGAACTCCAGCCTGAACAGGAAGAGGAGATGAGAGAAACCCATTCAGGGCCACACGTTGACTACGACTAGAGAGGAAGTCCGCCAGCCATGCATGGAGATTTCCATGGATACCAAAAGAGGAGAGTTTGGTGAGCAGAGCGGGGTGCCAGACCGTATCGAAGGCACGTGATATGTCAAGGGAGACAGCTCTAATTTCCTGTTTGGCATTGAGGACCTCCATCCATTTTTGAGAAAGCAGAAGCAGCATGTCCAGAGTAGAGTGACCAGTGGTGATATATATATATATATATATTGTCATGACTTGCCAATCCTCAAATGTCCTTACAATTCAGGTAAAGTACACTAACGTCTCCTGATGTCCTTGTGCGTGTAATATACGCACAAGCCCTCCTAAATCAAGCCTCAAAGACATGGTCGACTGAAGTATGAGATGCTATGACGTCGCTTCCATGATACACCACCATGAGTGTACGAGCATGTTTGCTGCAGAGAAGTCACTTACCCCGTGGTTGTGAAATCAGCAAAACGAACGAGTGACTCAATGAAGCATTTTGATGACACATACCAGCGAATAAATTAATGAACGCCCACACTGCGAGACAAGATCACATAATTATGGCGGACGAGAAAGCATAGACCACACATCATGTGCTCCTCTGATCTCTTCACGCGTCGGATGGCCCCAAAGCTCCCACTTTCAAAATACAAAGGGGGTGGTGGTACATCAATTTCATTGACGAAGAATCCTGGGCAATAATGTCAAAGGAGGTGGCCAGGTGACTCGAGATGTGAGATCCAGAGACAGAACTCTTCACCGAATCACATTAATCATCAAATTGTGAGAGACAATCCCGAGGGTACCAACTCCGCTGGACAGTTAAAAATAAACAGCGGAATGAAGACCTTGGTTCATATCTGCCTGAAGACACCAGAATCCTCCTTGAGCAGATCGATGTCACAATTCTCCAAGGTGTTCAGAGCAAAAGTTTATATTTTCACTGGAAGGCAGGTATAACGAACAGCCGGAGAAAGTGTTGTGTCTCAGGGGGGTTAAACAACAACATGGAATTTGTTGAGACATGTTGATAGACAGAAGCCTCATAACTCCAAAATGGCAAGGAACCATAGAAAAGGCAAGGTTTGAAAACTATTATTAAAAGATTAAGGTGACATCATTTTTTACGCTTCTTCTTTCACTCGCTTTCCCCCACTCACCCAATCAGCTGATGCTTCATCTTCCAGCACCTCTTCTCCTACCCAATCACCACCACGCTCCATCTTTCACTCGCTTTCCCCCACCCACCCAATCAGCTGATGCTTCATCTTCCAGCACCTCTTCTCCTACCCAATCACCACCACGCTCCATCTTTCACTCGCTTTCCCCCACCCACCCAATCAGCTGATGCTTCATCTTCCAGCACCCCTCCCCCAACCCAATCACCCGATGCTTCATCTTCCAGCACCCCTTCCCCCTCCCAATCACCACCATGCTTCATCTAAAAGCACCCCTTTCCCCACCCAATCAGCTGATGCTTCTTCTTTCACTCACTTCACCCACCCACCCAATCAACTGATGCTTCAACTTGCAGCACCCCTTCCCCCTCCCAATCACCACCATGCTTCATCTACAAGCACCCCTCCCCCACCCAATCACCTGATGATTCATCTTCCAGCACCCCTCCCCCACCCAATAAGCTGATGCTTCATCTTCCAGCACCCCTCCCCCACCCAATAAGCTGATGCTTCATCTTCCAGCACCCATCCCCCACCCAATAAGCTGATGCTTCATCTTCCAGCATCCCTCCCCCACCCAATAAGCTGATGCTTCATCTTCCAGCACCCATCCCCCCCCCCCCCAATCAGCTGATGCTTCATCTTCCAGCACCCCTCCCCCACCCAATAAGCTGATGCTTCATCTTCCAGCATCCCTCCCCCACCCAATAAGCTGATGCTTCATCTTCCACCACCCATCCCCCCCCCCCCCCCCCCAATCAGCTGATGCTTCATCTTCCAGCACCCCTCCCCCACCCAATCAGCTGATGCTTCATCTTCCAGCACCCATCCCCCCCACCCAATCAGCTGATGCTTCATCTTCCAGCACCCCTCACCCACCCAATCAACTGATGCTTCATCTTTCAGCACCCCTCCCCCACCCAATAAGCTGATGTTTCATCTTCCAGCACCCCTCACCCACCCAATAAGCTGATGCTTCATCTTCCAGCACCCCTCCCCCACCCAATCAGCTGATGCTTCATCTTCCAGCACCCCTCCCCCACCCAATCAGCTGATGCTTCATCTTCCAGCACCCCTCCCCCCCCAATCAGCTGATGCTTCATCTTCCAGCACCCCTCACCCACCCAATAAGCTGATGTTTCATCTTCCAGAACCCCTCACCCACCCAATAAGCTGATGCTTCATCTTCCAGCACCCCTCACCCACCCAATCACCACCATGCTTCATCCTTTACCCTCCTCTCATCTCCCACTTCACACACACCACCTGTTCCCACTTCATTCACATCCTCCCTCCAAACCTCCAACTGATGCATTGCACCCATCCCCCACCTCCTACTCCAGAGGTAGCGGATGTTGGGTGTTGTTCCAAACAAGTGTTGTACCTCGATAGTTAAGGGACTATGACCATGCCCATTTTCAAACACTGATAAAACGAAATAACTAAAACCAGGCTAAATGGCGGAATGTTCGCCATGACAGAAAAAAACAAATAAATCATTGCACACAATCAATTAGTCTCTTTTTGTGCAGTTACCACGTGGTAACAAAGTTACTGTAGCTGGATGTACAAATCGATCTTGAGGGAATACAATAGTTTATCCGTTTGCAGACTCTCCAGGTTTCCTTCCCTTCTTGTAAAGCTCATCCACGGCTCTTGAAGGAAAGCGTGATTGTTTTGCCAAGAATGCGGTTTGCACATGGACAAGAAGCACTTATCCATAAACAAAACACAAATCGGAGCAAAACATACAACTTGTTCAAGGAAAGACATGATCATGTCAAAAGGAAAACACACTCCTCGCCAATGGGAAAAATCTGACCTTGTCACATCACAGTACGCACAAACAACATGGAGCACACACCAAGGATATGGTTACTTCACTCAGGCCCCAAAACATCGACGAACCCTGTAACTTTTGCATCCAGTGGAAAATCTCAAGATTACTTCGTGGTCACGGAGACATCTTTATAATTTAGACATTGTACAAACGTTACAATTCTCCGTGATACGTGCGTGGAAGAATCCATTGCGGAATTCCTTCAAGTGAGCTTATACCTTATACCTTGCTTACACGTTCATCAACTTGCCGAATACAACTTCCGTGTTAAAAACTGAAAATTCCACGAGACATGGAAACCAGCAAACAATCGACATCAAATCCTTGTCTTTCTCCAATGGCCAGTTTTCAGACAGTCAGTTCGGATCTCAGACTAGGTCGTTCTATCCTGGACAACCATGCTTCTCCTGCTCTCATAACACTTGTTGGAGGCCATCAGGGCTATGTCTCGAGATGTATCTCAAGCTTTCAATACGGTCTGGAATCTCATCTTCCTTTCCAAACTCGCTGCCTGTATGCTATGGCATCAGAGGCCAACTCCACACATGGCTTGGCGACTTCCCCTACTGTTGTATCCAACATGTCGCTCTCAATGTGATCCTCTCATATCCTCTCCCTGTCAAGGATGGATTGTCCTTAGGCAGTATATTGGGCCTAGTGCTATTCCTAATCTTCCCCAATGATCTATCTGACTCTGCAAGAGTTCTCTTGATCTTGCTGTTGGTTGAACCCTGTGTTGTCGTCCTTCAGATAGGCAGGCAGCAGCCTCTTCCCTCTCTTCAGACCTTGATAGAATCAGCAGCTGGTAAACATACATCTCTCAACCCTGAAAAATCTCATACTCTCTCATCTTGATGCCGTGGAGACCTAGGCCTTCAAAATCACTGAAAACCCTATCCAATAAGCTGAAACTCTGGGCCTGTACTCCCACATCACAGACAGGTTGGTGGTCTCTCTGTCTTCTACCGCCTCCTTTCTGGTCTTGCACCCCCTTCCAGTCTTAGTGCTTTGTCCCCCCTCGGGTTTCTGCAGGGCTCATGCGGAATACAGCAAACCCCTTCTGGTGAAACTCTCAAAATTCAGAATCAATGCTCACCTCAGCTCATTTGTTCCTCCTTTTTCCGGCTTGTGGAACTAACTCCCCCAGTGTCATGAAATGAATCTCATTCTTACCTCCACGGCTTCAAGACAGCTGTCCACCACCATCTCAGGTCATCCTCCATCCACAAACATGGATCTTTTCTACCCCCATGAACCCTTCCCAAGCACACTTCTTTCTGGGTTTCCAGTTTTTCCTTCCACTTCTATGATTGAGAGTTTCCGGCTGTATCCATCCTATTCGCCCTGTATCCTTCCCTTGACATCATTTTTCCCCATGTCCCTTGTTTCTTCAAGTGTTCCTATATTTTGTCCCTCAACCCTGCTGTTGGTAGGTTTCCCCTTCCTTCTCTTTCTGCTGCTCCTTTTGTTAACCTCGCCAGAGGAGAGGATATTGCATTTGGGCCCGTTTGTTTGTCTGTCTGTCTGTTTGTTTGTTTGTTTGTCCGCACAGAATGTGAGTATGCTTTACTTTTCAACTGTTGGTCCAATTGACACAAAATTTTCACCATAGGATCACTTCTTCCTGCAGAATTTTTGAATGCCAATTATGAAGTCATAGGTCATGTGGTATCTCTAAAAGCGCTCCATGGAAAAAAAAATGGAAACATGGATCATGGGCAAGCACTCCCCATGGGGAACGACATATCTTCATGATGACATCATCAGTGCCTTCATTATGACGTCATAATTAGACAAGTACAACGCTTGATCCGATCAGTTTGAAATTTCTTGAGCGTGATCCATACAAAAATTGTATCGGAGAATTAAATTGATGACATCATCGGTAACGTAGTTCGGCAGCCATATTTGATTGAACATAAATGCACGTAGTTAATAAACCACACAAACACAACAGCTAATAAACACCACATAAAATACGCCACACAAACACATCTTGGCAAGGGTCTACAATATCTGATTGCTCTTTCTTGTTCTGTTATGTCCTGTGTGTTCTGTGTTCTAGCTACTCCATGAGCCTTGACACTGCATACAAAAAAGAACTCGCACCAATTGTGAAGCCAATAAATCTCACTTATAGGCCAAAACTCTTTGCAATGGGAAAGCAAGTACAACAGTGACCTTGAAATATGGGGCAGGTCACAAGCCCTGCATCACAGGGCTGCAGCATGGACCACTCAGAAACTTCAGAGCTGGACTACCACAGACAGTTTTAACGACCGAACACAAATTCCACAACCAACACGTGGTGCCGAAACAAAACACAACCCCCAATCCCGACCCGATCCCAACCTTCTAAGGCACGAAGACAGGGAACTTCAAAATGTAGTTGGAAATGCAACATAGTATCATCAATACACAGGTCTATACAAGAGGCAGGTGCACGTCACGGTGTTTGGTGTAAGGTGTGGCGTGGAGGGTGTGGCACGTGCGATTGAAGGAGTTTTGGTGTCAAAGAAAGAGGAGGTCGAAGAAAAGAATACATTTTGTAAAATCAGACGAAAAATAAGTTCACCAAGAGCCACAAAAACATCTTTCATTTCTACATGATGAGGTGGTATATGGACTTCTCATTACACATCACAAGGCTGTAGAAATGTGAGAAAATGAGAGCGTTCCACAATGGAATCCAAGGTTTCTCATCCTTGTTACTCAAACAAACGCCCATTTAAGTCATTTTAGTGTACATGGTGTTCATGAAGTTTTTGTATAAACATTTCATTTCATCTAAATCAATAATCAAGTTTGTATTACCAATTAAATTTCACTCCGCAAACTACAATCCATGTGCAGATCAATATTTCATCATGCCTTGTGATGATAAAAAAGAACAGTAAATAATAAGAGAAAACAAATGAAAAGGGAATCACTAAACAGGTGGGTGGTGTGGAAAAGCTCGTGGGCCGATGGAGGCCTGGGTGGGTGGTTAACGGGTGGGTGGTTAACAGGTGGGTGGTTAACATACAACCCTCCATCAGTAGGGAAACGTGAATCAATGTTAATAGTTTGTACCAATTCCCAAAAATCACCAGGGTAATCAATGAATGATACGTGGCACAATGGACAGCAACAAGCACTAAATGAGAAAAGTTTGTGGACAGTAGTATGGACATTACAATAAAGTTCCACTCGGTGGGAAAACTTTGTTTTTCCCCAGATGCTAGTAGTAGGCCCACAAATCCCTCGATTGATTCGCACAGCTCTTCGACTCTTTCGCATGCAGGGTCAGGATTCAGCGGGTCCGGTGACATCTCTGATCCCCCAGCGGTGTCGCACGTGATGGCTCGTTTTGCCATCCTAGGATGTCAAGGAGCTATGATGGCTACGCAGCGATGCGATGGCACGGATGGCTCCCCATTGCACACCCTTGGCGCAAATTTGATTCTGAGCATCATTTGGAAAACTTGCCGTCGCTCTCGCGGTTGCCCATGCTAGGTGGGGATGGCAGGCATTTCCTCATTGGGTATCCGTACGTAGCCTTTGATCCAAGCATAGAGATGTCGGACGTGCACCTGCTCCGTTTTCCTTTGTTATCTCTACACCTCTCTGGCTGTTCATTGATATGCTGTGCTCCTCTCGGTGTGGGAGCTGTGATTTGAACCGGGAATCAAATTCCAAAAAATCATTTCAAATTTCATGTGTCCCACAATGCTGATAGTATACACAAAATTTCATTTTAAAAATGTTTGAAAATGTGCCTATAATTGCATTTTGGGTATTTGACCTTTTGAACCTGCCCCATGGTGTGGGGCCAAATTTATACTGCTCTTGCAACTTCGGACCATGTGGTGATCTTCGGACCATGTGGCCTTCGGACCTTCAGACCATGAGGTGTGGTGAAGACAACAACAACAACAACATGCATTTTAAGGCCATTTTCCCAGCTAGAGCGGGGGTTAGCCTTGCGGTCCCCAT
This sequence comes from Myxine glutinosa, assembly GCF_964187855.1. NCBI lineage: Eukaryota > Metazoa > Chordata > Myxini > Myxiniformes > Myxinidae > Myxine > Myxine glutinosa. Next base: position 37,312,887 of record NC_136273.1, on the reverse strand, counting down.
GACAATCCCCATGACATGAGGTGTGGTGAAGGTTTGGTGAATTTCTGCACAACCGTTTAGGAGGAGATAGCGTGACGAAGAGACTGACAGACGGAGCGATTACAATATCTCCCGCTTTTTAAAAAAGCATGGTGATAATGTTGACAAGACAAAACAGACAGGGGTGAAAACATAACCTACGTCCAGCTTCAGGGGTGGAGGTAAAAACTTCTCAAACTCAATTACCTCAACTCACCTGAGAGACGAACTAAGGGTCCCACCTGTCATGCCCGCAATGACACAATTCTGAGTGAAGGGGCATTTATCATACAGAAATATGCAATGTGGTGTCTGTCTGTCTGACGCTTTTGGACTGCGATACATTCCGTCGTTACTTAATCAATCTCAACCAAACTTGACAGGAGGACTAAGGGTCGCACAATGAGGTTGTAGCAAATTCATCCCCCCCCCAACCCCTCCCCAAGGTGGTTTTCTCTGCCAATAAGTTTCTCCACCAATGGGGTTGCATGTTGAGGTGTATGTCCGTGTTAAAATAGCTTAATCGTGGCGTTTTTGCAAGGACCCTTAGGAAACTAAAACTAACGATAATAGCATAATATTAATGTTAATACAAAACAATATTAATACCAATAATATCCCACCTCCCCAAGAAGTGTTTCCTTCTTGACCAAACGCTGTGTTAACGTGTATAAATAGCTTGTCGTGCCGTTTTCGTGGGAGCACCCCGACCAGCAGTAAAAATATTATAAAGCACAAACACGTATGATTACCTTTTTAAACAGTCGCTAATGCTGTTTAATACTAAACTGAAAGAAATTTGGAAGAATCCGGACATCAGTCTATGAATTGCACCTGATCAAAGATCTACTCTAGTCTATATACCCCACAAAGGTTAATAACACGACCCTTCCTCTGCCGCTAACATAGAGTTCTTCCAAGGAGCTTTTCATCGTGTTTTTCAAAAGCCACTTCTAATTACAACAGTAAAACAACATTTATGATAATAGCTTAATATTAATGATATTACGAAACAATATCCCCACTCCCCAAGGGGTTGGTGACTTGCGATTTCACCCCCCCCCCCCCTCTGCCTCCCCCCACTTCCATCCCACTCCAACACCCTCATGGAAGTAAATTTTATTGTAAGTAATTTCGAATGGTGAGGCACGGTCTGAAGTTTTCAATGACCTGATCGAACATAAGTAATAGTAATAATTATATAATTGGCAATAATAACAAGGATAATAACATGACCCTGTGCCGCTACGATAGTAAGCGGGTGTACTAGTAACATATAAAGCACGCATAAGGCCAGTTTGTCAATTTCTTTTAATTCCAGTCAAGAGGCAATTAATATCTAATCAATGGACAATCCACCATCAGTGAACATTTCTGACTGATAGTGCACCACATGCCATGAGGTTTGAAGTGGATTGGTGTGAATATGTCCCAGATATTCTCAACAGGATGAACATTTTGGGACTAGAGAGAAACATAATCACAGTAGTTATGTGACCAATGGAAGAGTGGTGCTTTGGAATGTCTATAAAACGCCGTTAACCTGGTAATCTCAACAGGCAGGAAGTGCCTGAAAAACTTCTAGAAAGCTGTAATGACATGATAGCCACATCAACCGCATTATTAATCTTTTTAATTCATTTCAGAGACACAATAACCATAGATGATGTCAGAGGAAGCTACTGCCAGCTACATGCACGTTGACAGAATGGAGACTTGAATCAGAGGAAAACACAAGGAATGCAAAACCAGGAAGTGGTGATTAAAACTTTAACTTGCTTGCCTGCAGTGTTAACTTGCTCCCAGGAATGTTTCTGCCGGTCGCGATGCACTGGAAGGAGGCATTCTGCCCTGCGTTCACCTCCACGTTCCCCAGGCGCAGAAAGTGTGGTGACTTGTCTAAGGGTGGATCATGGACGAGGAAGAAGACAACGTGAGACAAAACGGTAAATGTTCCACATTCTCACTGGTTGAGCAGATCACGAAACAGTCCTGTTTTTAGTACAACCTAGAGCAATGCGACTGTGTCGCCAATATGCCTACGCATCGTCCCACAATGGGTAGATGCCCTCGTTCACTGTCCTAAAAATAAACAAGTTTAATTTAAATCCCTTCAGCTGTTTTCAAGTATCACATTTTCACCAGCCATGATAGGTTTCAAATCGATCGGTGAAGCGGCTTCGGAGAGGGCATTTTTTTAATTATCGGCTTTCAAGCTAATATGGCTGCCACACCACGTGACATATGACCTTTAAAAATGCACACTCTGCATATGTATGGGCAGGGGATCACGTTTGTGAAGTTTCGTGTTGATCGGATAAGGTTCATTTTTCTATCCAAGATGGCTGCCAAACCATGTGACCAATGACATTTTTGTGGTAATCTTTTAATCAAAATGCCTAGTCAATGACACACGTAAAGTTTCGAGTCAATCAATTCGGTGGTTTGGGAGAATATTTTTTAAAGGTTTTAGGTTAAATCCAATATGGCTGCCAAACCATGTGACCTATGAAGTCATAAATTTAATATTTCAATACAAATATGTCATAGATCATGTGCATGCAATTTCAGAATTTTCGGATAAGGAATTAGATTTAAACATTTTTTGCTGGTATACCACTTCACTGATGTCATCATAACCATGATTTTGTTCCTCATTGGGAGTACTTGACAATGTGCCAAGTTTCAAATTTTTCCATTCAGCAGTTTCTGAGAAATAAAATGTTAATTATTTGTGTTTATAGCCAAGATGGCTGCCATACCACGTGACCTATTTCATCACAACTATCATAAAAACATTCTGCATGGATGTCACTCCTACCCTGAAAGTTTCGTCTCAATCGGACATGTGGTTGCTGAGAAAAACGAGGTTTAGCCCAAATGGAGGGACGTACGGACGGACAACCCGAAAACATAATGCCTCCGGCCACCTTCGGGGACGGAGGCATAAAAAATTAATACAAATGAAAAAGGTTCACTCGATAGGCATAAATAGGGCACCCGAACATAAAATGTTCCACAACAGAGCTGTATTAGGGTGAGGTATAGGGGGTACATGACCCGGGCCCCCCTGGTCATGGGGGCCTCCCTGGTTGGCATGGAATTTTTTCTACATGTGTTCAAATGAAACATACTGCTGTATGTACCACAGTTACGTTCTTTCGGTCCTTACGCGTTAATATTTTCGAAAATAAAAACATTAGTTGAAATACATGCACATTACTAAATGGAATATATATATATACATATAATAATCTATCTATAATTCCAGTAATCTCTGTACGTTTGTACGTTTGTCTGTGACCGCTGTTTCTCGACAACCACGGGTCCGATATACTTTTAACTTGCCAGGTATATTGCTGGGGACCCGAGGATGTGCCTTTTCAAGGTTTCATATTAATCGGACAATTACTTACCGAGCTATGTCCAAAAAACGATTCAACCAATCAGAGAGCAGCGAACTATCGCGTGTGCCGAACGTGGCGGACACACTCTGCCTCGGATGGCACATTTGAGAGCGTATTCATTTATTTCACGTTTGCAAACTATGTTGGCGTTAAACTATGTTTTAAAACTAATAAAAACGAATTTGCGATTCATTCGCTTTCCTGCGCGTTTGTGCACGCGATGGCGATTTCTTTACCAAACTCCGGAAGCCGTTCGCTTTGGACCAAACCATTTCATGTAAATAGAGGGGGGGGATTGTCACCACTCGCAAGCCGTTCGCTTTGGACCAAACCATTTCATGTAAATAGAGGGGGGGATATAATTTTAGATATATATATAGTACGGGCATGCCCTAGTAATAATAATAATAATAATAATAATAAAAGGCAGTATCCGTCTGTCTGTCTGTCTGTCTGTCTCCTCCATAACTCTAAAACACCTAGCCACCCGAAACTTTGCATGCATACACCTGGACCTCCAACACATTGCAATGATGAAAACTGGGTGTTTGGGTGTGTTATAACATCCTTTTTGAAGATGATTAACGAGGTGCTCATAATAAAAAAAAACGAAAAAGGCTGACCAATTTGGTGGCCTGCCATCTTGGTAAACCCACTACATTTCGCCTGGTTCTTATACCGCCATTTTGTTTCGGACTACTCAAACATGCCTTGCCTTGGAAACACGATCAATTATCATTATATAATTGAGGCATATCATCAAAATCTGGATTCGGATATGAGGATTGGATGCTGTAGACCAAATAATGTCCAAATCTGGAGTGAAATCTGACAAAATTTACCACATCTAGCTATTGGTGAACGACATTGTAATGTATCTCGACAGACTACGATCGATTGTTGCACATTTATTGACTCTGCAGATACAGGCCCGTTTCACCCCAGCGCCGCCTGAGCTGTGCCCTAATTCAGAAAACGGAAATAAACGCGCGGTCACGGTGTTGGGATAAAACGGGGAACATTTTCACCTTCATACATGACATCCTCCCCTTTACGTCCAAAATTACCAATAGCAATACGTGCTAGACTTCCAAAATTGACATTCCAAAAGCAACATTTCCAAAAACATGTGAAAATATGTGTGCAAACAAAAGCAAATGGACACGGGGATAATTCTGCCCCTGTGTGTGTCAACGTGAAAATAGAACATGTGTCAACGTGAAAATAGAACATGTGTCAACGTGAAAAACATCTTCAAAGATTCAAACGGTCGGGTGATTTTCTCTCGCACATTGAGCGTCGCGTGGACCAGTCGATACAGAGTCCGAGGTGATTCCTTTGGTCTTCACGAAGGGTGTAGCGTTCGCAGTGGTTTTTGGGGCGTCCGAGCCGGCTGGAGTGGCCACGACGATCTCCGGCAGTAGCGGGACGAATTGTTGTTCTGACTGCGACGATGCTGCAGGCTCTATCGACTGACAGTGACGGTAGGTTATGTGGTCCTGATGTCGACGAATTTCGCGGCTGTCCTGCAGGTGAATCACGCAGGATAGTGTACCTGGCTTCTCGATGATGTCCCCCGGTAGCCACGTCGCACCTGCACCAAAATTTCGGGCAAACACTACATCTCCAATGTTGATACAGCGACTGTTGGACGTCTTATCGTGCACCAACTTTTGATTAAGCTGGCTCTGATAAACATTTGATATGTCTGGTTTGAGATTGTCAAGTGTCGATCTCAAGTGTCGTTTCATCAATAACTCAGATGGAGCTGCACCGGTTGTTGATTGTGGCATGATGCGGTATTTGAACAGGAGACGAGACAGCTTTGTTTCCAGGGTTCCCTCCTGAAGTTTCTGCAATCCGGATTTGATGATTCCCACGGATCGTTCGGCCAAGCCATTTGAAGCCTGGTGATGTGGGCTGACAAACTTATGTTTGATGCCGTTCCGACGTGTGAACTCGGCGAACTCGGAACTGAAAAAACAAGTAGCAATATCACTTACAATCATCCTGGGCAGACCATGAGTGGCGTAACAGCGTCTGAGTTTTTCTATGACAATGGCTGACGTAGTACCACGCGTCACATAGGCATGGATCCATTTTGTGTGTGCGTCCGTGATGATTAGAATCATGCTGCCGTTAATAGGCCCGGCATGATCGAGATGTAGGCGATGCTACGGTTCTCTGGGCCATTCCCAGGGATGCAGTGGCGCTTTCGCAGGTGTGTTCTGGGTGCTCTGGCAAGGGTAACAATGTCAAACATGATGTTCGATATCAGCATCAAGATTCGGCCACCACACATAGTTTCTAGAGAGTGACTTCATCTTCACAATCCCGGGGTGACAGTCATGGATTTCATCCATGACCCTGGAACGCAGATTTTCCGGGATCACGGCACGACATCCCCAGAGTAGACAACCATCTTCCACGCTGAGTTCGTTTTTACGTGCTTTAAAAGCCACAAAAGCTGGGTCACCCTCAGGTAGCAAATGCCATCCAAGCTGCATAGCCTGGACAGTTCTGGACAGAACGGGGTCTCGTCGAGTATGGGTGTGGATCTGGCCGGAATCGACAGCACAATCTTCCAGATGATCCATCAGTGCGATAATGGATCCTGGTGTAGGTGAATCATCAATGGATTCTGGAAGGGGTAACCGACTCATGGCATCTGCATTTGTGACAGACGAACCAGGCTTATAACATATAAGCAGCGAGAAACAGGGACCATCGGATGATCCTGGGCGGTAGTGTGTAAGACGTCGCCTTCGTAGGACCAAACAGACTGATGAGCGGCTTGTGATCAGTGCGAATTGTGAAATAATGTCGAAGAAGGTACTGGCGAAATTTGCTGATGCCGAAAACGATTCCCAATCCTTCCTTGTCAAGTTGGGAATAGTTCTTCTCTGCCGGGGACAACGTTCTGGAAGCAAATGCAACAGGTCTTTCCATGCCATCAGGCATCACGTGTGATAATACACTCCCCACTCCATACCGACAGGCATCGCATGTCAGCACAAGATCCTTCTCTGGATCAAAATGAACGAGAACATTGGACGATTTGAGCAGATCCTTGGAGGTCTGGAATGCTGATTGTTCAGTGGACTCCGAGCTCCAGGAGACTCCTTTCCTCAAAAGACGATAAAGGGGGCCCAAAATGTCGGTCACATTCGGGAGGTAACGACCATAGAACTGAACCAAACTGAGGTATGACTTCAATTCACTTACGGCTCGAGGAGCCGGAGCATCCTTGATAGCTCGGACTTTCTCATCTGTTGGGTGTAGACCCTCAGCATCAATCGTATGACCCAGGTACGTGACCGATGGCACCATAAACTTGCACTTGACTCGACGCAAACGTAGGCCGGAGTCGGAAATCTTCTTCAGAACTCTATCCAGGTTTTGTGGATGTTCAGCATCCATACGACCAGTAACCAGAATATCATCCTGGTAACAAAAGACGTTGCGTTCGGCGGCAAACAAACAAACTGTCCATGACACGTTGATAAATGCCAGGTGCAGATTTCACTCCAAAACTGAGTCGGTGGTATCTGTACAACGGCACAACAGGGAATATTTTCACCTTCATACATGACAGCTATTCAGGCTGCTTTTTCAAGCCATAGCGTTACAGAAGACAGAGCTCCCTTTTTGTTTTTATTCAGGCTGCTTTTGCAAGCCATGGCATTACAATAGACAGAGCTCACATTTTTGTGAGACATACTTTCATTGTAGTAATAGATACGGTAGCTATATTAATGTACCTACAAAAGTATACTTATTAAAAAACAAAACAAATCAAACGTGTTTGGAACTCGAATCAAACGTGCGCCATGTTAAACTGTATCATTGCAAATGTCAAGTCGACATTTTGTCTGCTCTCTCAGTGGTTTCCACATTTTGCTGATTTACTGCTTGACTTTCACATTTATAGAAGACTATTTAAAGGTTCACATCTTTGTGTTGCCGTTTTTGAGTCATTTGTCTCATTCATTTCATTTCATTTGAGTCAATGAGTTCATTTGTGCTGTCCAAAAAATTAATTGACCCAACATGCAAATTATTAAAATTTTAGGTCGATCACATGAAAATTGATGATTTTATGTGATGCTGACTTTTGACCTTTTGACAAAATTATTAATTTGCCTTCTCCATATTCTCATAATAAAGCTTCGGTGAAAATTTGATGACAAAACTCAAATGGTAAAAAGGTTACAGCCCTGACACGGACACCACGGACACACACACACACACGGGGACACACACGCACACGGGGACACACACGCACACGGGGACACACACGCACACGGGGACACACACGCACACGGGGACACACACGCACACGGGGACACACACGCACACGGGGACACACACACACACACGGGGACACACACACACACACACACGGGGTGACACACACACACGGGGTGACACACACACACGGGGTGACACACACACACGGGGTGACACACACACGGGGACGCACGCACACACACGGGGACGCACGCACACACACACACACACACACACACACACACACACACACACACACACACACACACAGAGGGACACACACACGTGGACACACACACACACACACACGGGGACACACACACACAGGGGGACACACACACACAGGGGGACACACGGACACACACGCACAGGGACACACACGCACAGGGACACACACACGCACAGGGACACACACACGCACAGGGACACACACACGCACAGGGACACACACACGCACGGGACACACACACGCACAGGGACACACACACGCACAGGGACACACACACACGCACAGGGACACACACACGCACAGGGACACACACACGCACAGGGACACACACACGCACAGGGACACACACACGCACAGGGACACACACACGCACAGGGACACACACACGCACAGGGACACAGGGACACACACACACACACACACACACAGGGACACACACACACAGGGACAAACACACACAGGGACAAACACACACAGGGACACACACACACAGGGACACACACACACAGGGACACGGACACACACACACGGGACACACACACACGGGACACACACACACGGGACACACACACACACGGACACACACACACACGGACACACACACACACACCATTCATAGACTTTGGGAAGTTACGAGGGGCGGCAATTTGACATATCGCCCCGAGCGTCATTTTTAGCTCACCTGGATTGTGTGATTGACCTTCAGGGGAGCATGCTATTTCGATGAACCTTGACCACAACCTTCATCACCCATGATGTACCCAAGTTTGTTCACAGCACGAAGAAAATCGAAGTCTAAGGGTGTATACGGGGGGTCCAAGTCTCGCATCCGTAGAGCAAGAAGGGAAGCACCAAGGACTTAAAGACTGACTTTCGTCCTCCTACATAGAAACCGACAGCGCCACACCCCATGATCCAGTGAATCCATGAATTCCCAGGCCCTACCCAGATGTCTATCAATCTCTGGCTCGCAACATGTGGAGACATGAATAACACTGCCAAGGTAAATGAATCTCTTTGTGACCTCAACATCTTCGCCACAAACAGGCACAGACAAGACAGCAGCATCCAAGATGTCATTGAAAGCCTGATCTTGGTTTTGACCCAGGAAAAATCCGTAATCCCAGTGGCTCCGCCTCCTCAATCAGTGCCTGGAGGGCCCCCGTAAGAATATCCAGTGTCTCCGCAAAGATGACTGCATTATCTGCGAAATCAAGGTCAGAGATCTTGGCACTCCCAAACGATGCACCACAACCTGACCTCTCCGACATCCTCTCAAGAATCCAGTCCATACAAGTGCTGAAGAGTGTGGGTGCCCGTACACACCCCTGTCAAACTCTAGTAACAATTGGAAATAAGATAGAGATGGAGCCACCACACCTCACAGCACTCTCAGTACCAGAGTATAGTTCAGAGATCAGATTAATCAGCATTGGTGAAACCCCACAACGACCAGGAATCCTCCAGAGAGCATCCAGATTCATTGAATCGAACGCTTTGCAGAGATAAATATGGGCTGCAAGCAGCCCCTGGCGAAACTCACTTGGGTTTGGTGAGGACCTGAAACGCAAGGATACGGTCAATTGTTGACCTCTTTGGTGTAAAGCACGACTGCGCTGGTCGCTGGTGCTTGAGCATATGGTGGCGGACCCTCTCAAGAATGATCCAAGCAAAGACCTTGCCCGGCACTGAGAGTAGCCTCACCCCTCGGTAGTTGTTGCAGTCTTGGTGATCACCCTTCCCTTTCCAGAGGGGGACAAACAAGGCCACTCTTACAGTCAGTTGGGATGATGCCTGTGCTCAAAACCGAGCACAGAACTGTATACAACGGTTCAAGTACAGCATTTCCACCAGTCTTGGGAAGCTCAGCATGGATGCCACAAATCCCAGGAGCTTTGCCCCCCCTTTCATCCGGTTCACCGCCGCCTGTGTTTCCACAAGTGAAAGCGGTTCACAGTTAATTGGGGGGGTCAGCATTTGGGATAGCAACACCACTGACATCCAACTCAACAGCCGGTGGGTCAACCTGGTACAGCCGCTCAAAGTAACCGGCCCAGCGGGCCTTCACTTCAGACTCCTCTATCAAGAGGCCTCCACCCCTTGCTCTAACTGCAGTACACCTAGGGTCAGGCTGAGAGGAACGCAATGCATGGATTCCACTGTAAGCAGGACGAGAATCACATGTCCACAAGTGATGTGCTACCCTTTCACAGATTCCTCGCACACAGGCCTCCTTGTCCACCCTCAGCAAGCGTACAGTTTTACTTCTCAGCTCCCGGAACAGTTAAGCTCGACCATCGAGCCTGGCCCTGCGACCCTGGTCAATGGTATCAAGCATCACCTGAGAGACAAAGTTCTTCTTCACCTGATGGTGGGTTCCAAGACAGCCACTGGTAACATCAAGGATTGTGGTCTTGAAGGCACTCCACAACTCCTCAAGAATCCAGACCCCCCTAAAACCCCACAAAAAAACCCATACAACCTGCTCGCAACCTTCTCAGCTACCCCCCCCCCCCCCCTCCTTGAGCTTGCCCAAATCCAAGGGATGATAGCATTTTCTTGGATTTGAGCTGGAACTTCAGAGTTGCTACAACAAGCCTGTGGTCAGTGTTGAGGAACTGAGCACTCTCGTAGACCCTGCACTTCTGGAGCATCCACCATCTACCATCAATGAGCACATGGTCAATCTCCTTCGCCACATCACCAGCATTGGAATACCAAGTCCAGCGATGAGGCTGTCGGCGCTGAAACCATGACCCAGCTAAGTCCATGACTTCTTGCAAAGCCGAGGAACTTAGTGCTATTCTGGTTCACAGTCCCAGATCCATGGGGACAAACACATGCCTCATAACCATCCCTATCAGTACCAGTCGATGCATTGAAATCCCCCTAGACGAGAAGAGTACCTCTGCTGGGGCACTGATCAACCACAGACTCAAGCGTGGCATATAATGCCTCCTTCACAGTGAGATCACTTTCCTCAGTCGGAGCATATACAGAGACCAGGGAAATGACACCCAAAGAGTGATGAAACCCCAGTCTCATAATCCGCTTGTTGACCGGTGTTACCTCGACTATCATGAGAGTCAGCTTATTGGACACAACTATAGCAACTCCCTGGGCATGGTAACTGTCAAAGCGACCAGACCAGTAGTAGGTGAAACCACCCACCATGATCTCACCACTATCCGGACTTCAGAAAGTGCTGCAACCCTGATGTTCAAATGCTGGAGCTCAGATTATAGCAGAGACAGGTGATCCTCTCTTAGAGAAAGAACGTTCCAGGCACCCACCCGAAGGGACCACCTCAGGTTAACCCAAGGAGATTGTCATCTAGTTCGGGTTAACATTAGGGTTAGGGTTTACGTTAGGAATTTGGGTTAGGGTTTGGGTTAGGGTTACACCTCAGCACCACCCTGACACACACCTCCACAACCCAACCCAGGAGAGTTAGCCCATGTTTTTCCTCCTATTATCAAAGAATGGGGGTCCTGAAGGCTTTGCCCTAATCCCGTCATCCATCCCACACCTCTGGTAAGGTTTTCCACCAGATGTTGGAGCATTGCTGCGGGGATTTGCTTCCATTCAGCCACAAGAGCATAACTGAGGTCAGGCACTGATGTAGGGAGATTAGGCCTGGCTCGCAGTTGGCGTTCCAATTCATCCCAAAGGTGCTCAATGGGTGGATGGAGGTCAGGGCTCTGTGGATTTTGGCTTGTTTAGCTGTGTTTTGGCAAACTCCAGTCGGGCTTTCTTATGTCTCTCTCTAAGCAGTGGGGTCCTCCTGGGTCTCCTACCATAGAACCCCCTTTCATCGAGTTGGCGACGGATGGTGCGAGTTGAAACCGTCGTACCTTTTGTCTGAAGGTTAGCTTGAATCTGTTTGGCAGTTGATCAGGGTGCTTTCTCCACAATTTGAACAATCAATCGCTGCAATCTTCGATCAAGTTTTCTCTTGCGGCCATGTCCAGGGAGGTTCGCTACAGTGCCATGGGCCTTAAACTTCCTGATAACATTGTGTGCGGTGGACACAGGAACATCAAGGTCTCTGGAGATGGACTTGTAGCCTTGATATTGTCCATGCTGGGCTACACTCTTGTGTCTGACCTCCTCAGACAAATCTCTGGTTTTCTTTCGTTTCTCCATGCTCCTTGTGGTACACACAGTGACAAAAAACAGCAGAATGACTCCTTTTCTCTTTTCAAACTGGTTGAATGAGTGATTTTTATATTACAGGTACCTGCAACTCACCACAGGTGAGTTCAATTCCAAAGTAAAGGAGAATCACCTGCTTGACTCAGGGGATTGAACACTTATGTAAATAAGATATTTCTGTTTTTCATTTTTAATTATTATTATTTTTTAATTAAAATAAAATTTCCACTTTGTCATTATGGGGTATGGCACTTTGAAAATTTCCACTGGCCGAGGAAAGCTACATAACTGCAACCATGAAAGGTATGGTACATGCTTGGGAGCCTCGATGGTCCGCGTTTCTGTTAGCACTGTCGCTGATGATTCGCTAATAAGTGAGGAAACCAGTCTGGCAACTGAGGGCATGTGTAGCAACTAGCATTGGGATTCTCGTTTGAGTACTATGTGTTAATGTTGTTACAGCTGTGGAGGGACTCTGGGAAGAGTTTGAAACAGCAAAGGGTTTACCTTGTGTAGCTTTCATGGTTGCAGTTATGCAGGTTTCTTCGGCTAGAGAGCTTATACGTGTGTGTGTGTGTGTGTGTGTGTGTGTGTGTGTGTGTGTGTGTGTGTGTGTGTGTGTGTGTGTGTGTGTGTGTGTGTGTGTGTGTATATATATATATATATATATATATATATATATAGTTGCGGTTTTGAGTTTGTACAGTGAGTTTAATAAAGGTTAAAATTCCCCCCTCATAGTTAGTCACACAAGCAACATGTAGCCTCGCGATAGTATAGTTATGTCTTCGTATTTGTAAGCTTAGTCCTTTTCCATTGTTAGTTCTGTGTTGTGTAGAGCCAGGAGAATAGGCCCTACTTCCACCGACTTTCCAGCTACCCTAGCCTCATGCCCCTTTGCGCTAACTTTGGTTCATTTTGGGTGAATTAACATGAGGCAGGCTAGGAGGGTCGGGGCGGAGCGGCAGAAGCGCTGACGGTAAGCACAAGCCGCCAATCAGGGCTCAGAGGTGGTGGCGGCGGCGGCGTTGCATCACAGGGCACGGTGAGAAGGTTCGAGAGTGTTCCAGAAAGCCCTCAAAAGGACTCGCGCGAAAAGGACTCGATGCAAAGGACTCGCAGATGAACGAAGAACTCGAAAGGACTTCATGAGCAAAGAACTCGCGCGCACTGACCAACCAGCTGGGAGGATCGAGGAAGAGGAGTTGTGAGCGTCCGTGAACTGTACCAGATACGCGGGCGAAGCCCGATGTGCATGAACCGAAAGACGCACTTTTATGAGTGACGCTCGGTTGAGTTTTAGGCTGATCGCTATACAGTGCATTTAAGATGCGCGAGTGAGGAAAACGGCTGAGTAATCGCCAGCCGCGCTGAGAGTCCCGCCCTTTACCGTTCCACCTCTATCTGCCTTGTTCGGGAGACGCGCTACGAGTTCCTGCCACTGCCTGCTGCCATCTTCGCGGGATGTGCTGGGACAGTGGAGAGCCGGACGGGGGGCGTCTCTGGACGACCACGTCGACGTGTTGGCTGACCATCTACCCATCTGCAATTCCCTGTGTGAGTGTGACAGGCCCGTTGTCTGGCATTTAAGCTAAGACTGATTAAGGCTGCTCTGTTTCTCTGCGTCCCCGATCATTGTACATACATGTGGGAATAATTAAACCTGTGTTCTTCCTTTCTTCCATTCGATCGTTTCTGTGGTTTCTTCATTGGCTAAGCGTGGTACGAGTAGAACCGCTCAAATCGAGTTCCACTAATTAAGACTGCACGGACCACGTGGTACTCAATCCGCTCGGCGTACTCAAACCACGCGTGGCTCGTGCGAGGCTTGCTTCCTCGCTTCCAGGGCGGTGCAGGGAATTAGGTACGAGCGAGAAGTGGTCCCGAGACAATACTCTGCGTTTGTCCGGAAGGGACGTATCAAGCCTTGGTTCCGCCAAGCCCAGAAAGAACAAGGGGATTAACCCCCCCTTGGTAAAGGGAAGAAGGGCGGCGAAGAACCGCAACAATATATATACACAAAGAATTAAGTTAAGCACCCCCCCCCGTTTTTTTACAACCTCGCACATTACAAGTTTGTTGTCGTCAAAACAGTGTAATATACCCATGATATTGCTATATTTTCTGGAGAAGTGATATTATGGTCACATAAAAACATAACAATCATGCCGTTTTCAATATTTTATTCTGAATAATTTAAGGTGAAATTTTTTGGGAATTTTAGGCATATTTTCACCTCAATTTAAGTATGGAGCTATAGGTCCATCACGGACAGTGTGGATGACGTTTATGTTTTCTAACGTACAGTCATTGTTCTGAGAAGACCTCTAGCGATCTTTGCGTCAATAACGTGTGTAGGACCCACGTGATCGGATCACTGACTCAACCAATCACTTTTTTCACTTTGATCACTCAATTTCATCAATGGATAATTGCTAATGTCATACCAATCATTATTTGATCTCACATACCTTAGAATATATGCCAATGTATACATATACACAAAGAATATATATTAGGGGGTGCTTACCTTAATTCGTTGTGTAGGGGGTGCTTAACTTAATTCTTTGTGTATATATATACTATATAAGAGAGTGTGTGTGTGTGTGTATATATATATATATATATATATATATACACACTCTCTTATATAGTAGATAGACATTTATGCACCCCCATCCCCCCCCCCCCCCGCCCCCCACCACCCCAAGTTTCATTCCCAAGGTCCAAGAGCTCCCAAGGTTAACCAGTACGAAACTTTATAGGATAACATCTTTTACCACCCTGCACCTAAATAATGGTTTTAAAACAGTTTTTTTCTCACAATTCATAACTTAAAACCATCTGAGCCACCACCTGTCGCCATGATCTCCAAGGGTGGAGCCACGTATACAAATCTTTATAAAAAGCACAATTTTTATCGGAGTTCAACATGGATACCGATATAATTAGTGAGATTGTGACCTCCGATCGTCATATGTTATCAGATGTGAAAAACAACTCTTAATTAAGGCGTTACCATGATCGGTAAGTTCGGCAAAGAAGGAGTCACGTGACCTCTGAAATTCACTAATTATTCAAAAACCAAAAATAGTACAAAGATGACCTATACATAGAGTTAAAGGGAATTTTGCTGCTCATCTAACAACATAACTCTCAAGGGTGAAAAAATAGTTTGTACAAAAAATGACCCATGTGACACTATCTACAAACCGCCACATGCCAATGGGTGAACCATCCAACAATCACATCACAAGGTGAATTGTTGTTTTGCTGTTTGTTTGTGATCATACTGCTTTGAGCTTCCAAGGTTAACCACAACGAAACTTTAACCACGATGCACCTTAATAGGGGTTTATACCGTGATGAGGAGGTCATTTGGCCCGTTATTGCCGAGTTGCACTCACGAGTTAATTGAATTGCTAACCCGAGGTAATTTCTTCACTCCAGCTTCACACCTTTACATCCTTTAGATCCTTTACACCCCTTAAACCCCTTCGACCCCTTAAACCACTTTTGACCCTTTACACCCCTGAGACCCCTTTGACCCTTTATACTCCTTTGCTCCGTGTGGACCCTTTACACCCCTTAGACCTCTCAAACCCTCTACACCTCTTGGACCATTACACCCTTTAGACCCCTTCATACCCATTTCGACTCTTTTGAGACATATACACCTTCTTCGACACTTTTCAGCCCTATTGACTTTTTAAAACACTTTGGACAACTTAAGACCATTTGGACACTTTTGTCCCCTTTTGCTCTTTCATCCATAGACACCTTTAGACCCCATTTGGCCCTTTTAAGAGCCTTGATTCTTTAAATGCTTTAGTCCCCTTTATGATCCTAAAAACACTTTGGACCCCTTAGAAATTTCGAAAAAAACATCCTCCCAAAATCGTTTTGATGAACTTTTCTGTGCAATATTTGCGTCGCATCACAAGTTGCAATGACAAATCTAAACTGAAATCTCAAAGCGAAACTGATGTTGAAGAGTGAAACTGAAACGACTGATACAGTCACGTAAAAAAGTAAGTCTGGACAAAATCACAGACTGGTCAAACAAGTGGAACATGTCTTTCAATCCTGACAAATCTCACACTCTTACTATGTCTCTCCGAAAAGATCGAGACTAGACAACGCTCCCATCTACGTTCTCAACAATCCTCTCCAAGAAGTTCTGTCGCTCAAGCTTTTGGGTCTCACTATCTGCCATGATCTTTCTTGGGAAAACCACATTTCCAAGCTGGCCTCCAAAGCCAGTCGCCGACTGGGCATCCTCCGTCGTGCGAAGTCCTTCCTCGGCACACCTGAGCTCCTCACCACATACAAGGCTTTCATACGCAGCTCAATGGAATACTGTTCTCCCCTATGGGCCGGTGCTCCTGCCTCACACCTAGCTCGGCTTCACGCTGTTGAAACCAAAGCTTTCAGAATCATTGGAATCTCCCGTGAAGAAGCTATCTCCGAGGGCCTTTCACTCACTCACCGCAGACAGGTAGGTGGTCTTTCTGTCTTCTGCCGACTTCTCTCTCCGGCCTTGCTCCCCCAGCTCTCTCTGTGCTTTGTCCCCCAAATATTCCTACAGGTCGCACAAGATCTGCCAGCAACCCTCTGATGGTTAAACTGCCGAAATCTCGGCTCTCTGCTCACCTTCACTCTTTCATTCCTCTTTTCTCCCGCCTATGGAACAAACTCCCACACTCCGTTCAATCCCATTCCTCCCTCCAGGTCTTTAAAACAGCTGTTCACCACCATCTCTTATCTTTCCCCATCCAAAACCTTGATCTTTTCTACCCCCACTAATTCACCCCAGATCCACCTTGTTTGAAATTCCAACTTCTTTCCTGGAAGTCCCGGCAGTGTCCATATGTTTTATACCTCTCCCACCCCCCCCCCCTTCCCATGCCTCCCCCCCCCAAAGCCCTCTCCCTCCCACAGATCTCTCGATGTCCCTGCTCTCAGATGTTGTGTCTGTGTTCCTCCCCCTCTCGCCCCATCTTGTATACCGCTCCCCATGTTATATGTTTTACGTGTCTGTTTGTCTTTCTGTGTGATTAATGTTAGCTATTTCACGAGCCTCGATCTTGTATACAAAAAAATAAAAATAAAAAGTACACCCCATGTAAGGTTTTGACTTTTTCAACATATTTCAACATACATTTTTTTGATCTTCATTTCAACAATATTGATAGATAAAGGTGATATAATATAACAAATATCATGAAACATTTACATTTTGTAGTCCATTGTATAATTTAAATAAACATAAATGCAAATTTGGCATGTGGAAAAAGTAAGTAAAAAAGGCCTAAACCCGTTTCCCAGTTGAGTTTTCATCATATCACCTTCAATCCTGAGGAGTACTTCAGAGGTACAACAAGCATGGATTGGAAATCTTAGCTGATAGACTGGAACAAGGTTGTCGAGGTTACCAGCTGCTACCATTGCGACGTATGCTCACTGATTTATTACTGAATTCCCGTTTCTACCAATACACACTCCAAAGGAAATTGTTCATTTCACATCAAACATCTACGAACCCCTGTCATTGACGGGTACCTTTGCTAGTATGTGTGTGTGTGTGTGTGTGTGTGTGTGTGTGTGTGTGTGTGTGTGTGTGTGTGTGTGTGTGTGTGTGTGTGTACGTCTCCAAAAGTTATTGCTGCTTCCTCTGGAGATGGTCCGTCAACTCGACAATGCTGTTTGTCATGGAGTGGTGGCTTTACGAAATTACGGCATGAAACAGCATGCTATTGCTTGGCAGTATGGCATCAGTCAAGGTCAGTTGTCAAAAATCCTGAAACGAAATGCTCAGAGGGGTGTCCCTACTCCAATACCGAGGCCAGGACGTACCCGCAGAATCACAAGGAGGGATGATCGCCAGCTGCACCGGTTAGTCCGCAATGGCCCTACCAAGTCAGCTAATCGGCTTAGGGCTGAGTGGCAGCAACTGACAAATGTGCCTGTATCCAGAAGGCTAGTCAACCAACGACTGGTTCAAGCAGGCTATCGTGCCAGGCATCCCCTAAGTAAGCCAAGCCTGACCAGACAACACCGCCAGCGCCGATTGCAGTGGGCCAGAGAGCACAGTCAATGGCAGCCAGGACACTGGAATCACGTGATCTTCAGTGACGAGTCTAGATTTCTGGTCTATCGTCAAGATGACCGCGTCCGAGTGCGCAGACAAGTGCATGAAGCCTACAACAAAGATTGTATAGTGCCAAGAGTCCAAGCTGGAGGTGGTGGGGTGACCGTTTGGGCTGCTTTTCATGCAGGGGGCAAAACTGACCTGGTTGTTCTGAATCAAAACCTGAACCAGTTCAAGTGCAGGGCCATTCTGGAAGAAACATTGGTTCCATTTGCTCGTGCAGCCTTTCGAGGACTTTTTCTTCCAAGATGACAATGCACGGCCTCATCGTGCTCGCATGATCCAACACTTTCTTGCTGACCGTGGTGTAGAGCATATGGAGTGGCCTGCCATGTCCCCGCATATGAATCCGATAGAGAACTTGTGGGTAGAATTAACGCGTCAAATCGACCACTTGGACCAGCAGCCGACCTCTGTGCGTGAATTGCAGCAGGCTGTCACTGCATGGCAAGCGATTCCTGTCCAAACCTTGGCAAATCTCGTGAACAGCATGCCTCAACGTGTACGTGCTCTCCTGAATGCTCGTGGGGGTTGCACAAAGTACTGAACTGTGATTTTACTGTCCGTAATCCCAGTCGTAATTTAACTTTTGTTTTTGTTTAAAAAAAATTTTGGCTAATGTGCAAAATAAAGAGATACTTCTGGAAAACGTACAGAAGTTTAACACAGTACTGTCCATGAATTGAGTTCGATATCAGTTTACATCACTTTCAAGGATCAATTTATTTGTTTCAAAATGTCAAATGTGGTTTTTGTTTCTTTTAAAGGTCACATTAACAAAATCTAGAATAATTTCAACATAATTCCAATGAACTTTTGGTTCTAAGACATATATACAGACTTGGCATTTAATATGGAATATTTTTTTTGTGGGGGTGAACTTAGTTTTCAAGATGTCCTAGAACCAAAAGTTAATTGGAATTATGTTGAAATTATTCTACATTTTGTTAATGTGACCTTTAAAAGAAACAAAAACCACATTTGACATTTATATATATAAATTTGACATTTATATATATAAATTTGACATTTATATATATAAATTTGACATTTATATATATATATATATATATATATATATATATATATATATATATATATATATATATATATATATATATATATATATATATATATATATATATATATATATATATATATATATATATATACATATATATATATATATATATACATATATATATATATATATATATACATATATATATATATATACATATATATATATATATATATATATATATATATATATTGTTGCGGATATGGCATTTGGCCTCAATATCCGCTTGTAAATACTCCCCTATTTCCCCAATACTCCCCAACTATCCCCAATCCCCCATTCCCTATTCCCATTGCCTGTAAATAACACTCTGTAGAACTGACCTTCCCCTTTTTCCCCCATTAAATGTCGTGCCCAGGTTCACCGCATCTCACGTAGACAACTATAAGACATCTTGCTAGTTATTCTTAGTCTATGTCAGTTAAGGACTCGTTTCCATTAATTCTGACTCTTCGTTGCACCAGAATGTGATCGTATGGCACCAGTAGTGAGTTTAGGACCTCCCCTTACCTCCTCCCATCTTCCCCATGAAACAACAACAACAACAACTACAACAACTACAACAACTACAACAACTACAACAACAGAGGAGATTGGGGGCGGCGCGGCGCGGGGAGTGTGCGTCCTCGCTCCGGCTGGTTAGCCGCCATTGGCCATGCGCTCCACGGGGTTACCACGAAGGGGCTGGCTGTCAGCCCCTCGTCAAGGGCGGAGCCGGAAACCCCCCGCACGCACCCAATGAGAAGCAACGGGCCGATTCCATCTGGGGCGGAGCTAACGAGCCGAGGGCGTGTCACTCCCCGCCGGATATACGCGGCCACTTACCGGACGTGACGTGAGATGCGCCCCGAGCCGAGCTTGAAGAAGAGCCAGTCACCACCTTCTAGCGCTGAGAGAGACCTCCCGTATCTTTGGACTGGACCGGGTCGATTCTGTCCTTGAGCCAAGAGTGCACCTTGAGCCATCGACTACCCGCTTTCCTTGCCATCAATCCCCGTGTGAGTCAGTTTTGTCCCGTTTATCTGTCGTCTGTCAGGGCTAATATAAGAGTGTGTCTAAGTGCCTGCCTTCCTATGCTGTCCCTCTTGTCGTTGTAATCTGACCTTCCGCCCTAATATAACCTCCTCCGGAGGTCTTGAGAACTGAACCCTTGGTGTCGTGTCATTTTAATCCAGCCGTTGTGTCTTTTCCATCATTGATTTAGCATAGCGCGACTTAGTCAACGTTCGAGTATAATCGGGTAACTTGTGGAGACTCGGAGTCACAGTAAGGTTATAAGTAAGGTTGAGACTCACAATGTAAAAAAGGTGCTTGAGTATAATCGGGTAACTTGTGCGGACACGGCGGCCATTCCGCTCGGCCCACCATAACATCAAAGTCGTGTCGGTAACAATTGGTGTCGAGGAGTGGAATTCGGACCTGGGACTAAATTTATTAGGCCCAAATTTTGGAACACCAATTGTACCACTAGGGTAACAATTGGTGTTGGGAGGTAGAATTCGATCCGGAGCGCGTTTCCCGCGCTCGAAATTATAACGGCGAAATTTGAATTTGTTTTACGAAAATAAAAACCCGAATTTTGAAAGTCGCGCTATGGCGGATCAAGACAGCTGGGGTCCGGTAGGGGAGAGTGAGGCAGGGTCGGTCCAGGACCAAATTGAGGGACGCGAGGAGAGCGAAGCAGCGAGGGTAGCAGATGCACAAAATAGCGTCGTTGCGCCCGACGTTGCGGGGGCGCAAAATGGCGCCTCGCTGGTCACCGCGCCCGCGACCGTGGCAGCGCCCCTGGTGGATTCGAACCTTTTCCTCCTGCAAATGAGGGCCCTTATGGAACAAATGGGTGAGCAATTGGGAGACCAAATTAGAGGTTTGAAAAGCAGTATGGGACAAATGGGGAACCGGATGGAGGCTCAGAATGAGCAAATGGGGGTAATGGGAAACCAAATGGGGGTAATGGGAAACCAAATGGGGGTAATGAGGGACGAAGCGAGGGGTACCGGTGAGGGGTTAGACAATAGATTAGGGGAAATACAGGAGGGGTTAACGGGGGTAGAAAACAGAATGGCCGCTCAAGAGAATCAAATGGAAGGGATGCAAAAAGGGTTAGAGGGGTTAGAAAACACCATGGAAGGCAAATTGAGGGACATGAGGGACCAAGCGGAAAGGGAAGTTAAACAAATGGGGCAGCAGATAGAGGGGGTCAGAAGGGGGGTAGAAACCAAACTGGATGCTCACAGGGAGGAAATGGAGCAGATGAGGGTGGCATCTGGGCAGGAGATGCAAGTGATGGGAGAGGAGATCAGAAGAGGAGTGAGTGAGGAGGTCGGAGGAGTGCGCGAGGAGGTGAGGCACTGTAAGGAGCGCATGGAGAAGGAGATGAAAAAGGGGACTGTAAAATTGCAAGGGGGCATAGAGGACCTGACGCAGGAGGTGGAACAGCTGACGGAGGGACAAAAAGGACTAACGGAGCAGGTTCAAAGGAACACTGCGGTATTAGGAGGGTTGAAAGCGACACAGAAAGAACTAAAAGACGACTTGATAGCGACGAAGAGGGAATGTCAGATGGTACGTGAGGGACTGACAACGAGGTTGGACGAGGTGATAGAGGTAATGGAGACGAAGGACCGGCAGGTGAGGACGCACATGGAAACGGTCAAGGTAGCCTTGGAGGACGAGCTTGAGGAGACGTACCGGGGAATAAAAGAGGTGAAGCAGAAATTAGAAGAAGTGGAAGAAGGGGTGAGCGAAATTAAGAAGCGACGGAGAGAGGATAAGAAGGAGATAAAAGAGGAGGTAAAAGAATTGGTCCAAAGTCTGTGTTTGGATCGTGATGATGTGCTCATTAACCGGATGAGGGATTCGCAGGTGATGGAGGAGAAGCGAAGAGAAAGAGGACCCGGTGTAAGTGGTGACCAATATGGTCGTGCGTATGATGCGCCAGGGGATTTAATAAGCTTGGGGGTCGAGATGGACCCAGGTGTTCGTGAAAGGCCGTTGGTGAAGTGTGCGACAGGTCTGGTGTGCGAAAAAGGAGGTGTGCAAGAAAGTCCGACTCTGGGGTGTGTGAGGAAAAAGTGCGTGCCAAGGAGTGAGTGTGCTGGCGAGAGTGAGTCGGTCGTAGCGCGTGTGCGAGGGAGCACGTGGAAGCGCGGTGTGGTGAGTGTTACAGAGGGTGTGACGGGAGAGTGTGCGCAAGAGTGTGCGCGAGAAAGGTGTGTGACGGACAGGTGCATGAGGAAAGAGTGCGCTGTCAGAAGTAAGGAAGAGTGTCCACCTGTGGTGAGTGTTACAGAGGGTGTAACGGGAGAGTGTGCGCGAGAAAGGTGTGTGATGGACAGGTGCATGAGGAAAGAGTGCGCTGTCAAGAGTAAGGGTGAGTGCGCTGTCAAGAATGGAGGTGAGAGTAGTGAGAGTGACAAGGAGAGTGAGTTGGTGGTGACAGGTGAGCGAGGATGTACACCTGGGATGGAAGGATGCACACCTGGAATGGTAGAGCGTGAGTGGGAATGCACGCTGGAGTTGGTGGTGAGGCACGTGGTTGGGTGTGCGAATGAGAGCACACCTGTGATTGTCACAGAGGAGGTGACAGAGGAGGGGGCGCGAAGAGGTGTGTTGGTGAGGTGTGCGACCAACGAATGTGTGCCAAAGTGTTCGGTGGTCAGGTGTGTGACCAAGGCTGTGAGTGGAATGAGGGTACCTGGGTGTGAAAGGAAAGGTACGAGGAGCATGGGAACGGCTGGATGTGTGAGCAAGGAACGGGCTGCGGGGTGTAAGCATGCAGGTGAGGCATCGAAGGTAACCGGGTTAGAGGTTAGGTCGACTTTTAGCCGAATCGGGCCCTCGGTGCGTGCTGGGCCTCGCTTTGAACGGCCGCGTCCGTGCTCCACTAGGCGGAGCGGGCAGCCCGATAGAAAGGGTCGTCATGGCGACCACTTTTTGTTGAGGCATTCCGGCAGGTCGAGATCGGGACATTGGATGGCTCCACGCCGAGATGGTGCGTGGGATCTCGGCCCGGGTAAGCCCCCGTCCCTGCACCGAGTGCCGGACGCATCCAGCCGCTGGCACAGAACAACCCGCATTCATGGCTTGGCTTTACAAAGCCGGGCTTTGGACAGGAATTGGCGCACCGAGAGGCATTAGTGAGTAGACTGGGTGATGAGGTTAGTGTTTTGGCCCCGAAATTAGAAAAAAACAAAATTTGGTGATTGGCAAAGGATTGGCAGTAGTGATTGGCAGATGATGGGTAGTGATTGGCAAATTATTAATTTGTTGAAATTTGATGTGCAAAATTTATAGTGAGAGACCCCCGATGTGGTGGGATGGCAAATCCACCATCCCTCACAGTGGGGCAAATGCGCAATAGCTTATGGGGTGTATGGCAGTGAAAACTAGCCCGGGTGGGTTAGGTTATATTGATAGGGCCCTAGAAGATGACATTAGGTAACGTTAAGTTTAGTTAGTGACTGATACCTGTAGTGGGGACGCAGGTAGATTAGTGTGGATTATAATGACGTGGGAGCGCAATAGTTTAAAGGGACGACTGGGAAGCGCAAGTTTCAGAGGGGAGTAGTTAGATGAGATGATGCTGGTTGAGAATTGAACAGGTGTGATTGCACAGGTGTGCAACTGGACAGGTGTGTGGAGCAGTGTATGAGTAGTGAGTGTGTGGATCAGCGCGAATGCGCTTGGGGAGAGAAGGGTGCAGGTGGCACCAGGTGTGAGAGCACAGGTGTGCAAGTACAGGTGTGTGGAGAGAGTTGGAGTAAGTGGTACGGAGTGGTGTGCATGGTGCGAAGGTGTGGATGGGGGAAGAGTGGACCCCTTTCACGAGTACCCGGGGCGGGTAGTGTAAGTGTTAGGTAGAGGGTATAGGTAAATTGTGGTTGGATATTGGCATTTGTGGTGCGGTTGCAGAATGGTATTGTGGATGGGTGCATTAGTGTTGTGGAAATGGCTGGGCGTGTAGCCTGTTAGTGTGTGTAGTTGGTTGGGCACTCCACCACTGTGAGGATGTCGGCCAGGTGAGGCCGCAGGTGGGCTCTGGGAGCCGGTAGTTGTGAGTGGGTGCCTGAGGATCCCGGGTGTGGATCGGGCAGCCCCGTGCCAGAGAGGGCACCGAGTGGGGAGAGCGCCAGAGGGCCTTCCCCAGGTAGTTAGGTTAGGGTAAGGAGCAGGTAAGCTCGGAGGCAACTGCAGTGGTGGAGGTGTGCAGGTGGGTAGACCCGCTGGGAGAGGTACACGCCACAGCCCAGAAATTGTGCGAGGGCACCGGGAGATGAATCGGGGGAGTGAGACCCCAAATTGAAAAGCACCACAGTTTGGCCAATGGGAATTGGTTTTTAGAACCCATAGTGTAAGAGGGCCAATGGTTTGGCCGGAGAAAGACCCCGGGTAGTGTAAAGTTGTTAAAGTCATTTAGGAAATAGTTAGGATTGATGAACCAGTCGCACCATACGCAGCCACTTACCTGTGGTGATGATGATGACTCCACACCTGTGTTTTCTTTGTTTTGGTGCAGGAAATGAGAATTGCTGTGAGGATTTGTGAGACGCATCACGACGTGGATGAGACATTGGGGTGATTCCATCTCTCCCTCCCTAGGAGGGACTGATGATGAATTGGTGATAGCAAATTATGATGTTGAGTTGGAGATGGCAAATTTTGATGAGAGTTGAAAATGGCAAATTTGATTGGTTAGGAGGGAGAGAAGACGAATTTGGTTTATGGGAGGAACGGGGAAGACAGTAGGGACGTTTGTTGATTTGTAAAGTAGATGTTTATGGGTAGTGTTGTGTTTTGTGGATACAGTAAGGGGTAAGGGAGGTGCCATGTAGGTTACCTGGTGGGGGGGGGGGGGGGGGGCGTACGATAGGAACGTACCTGTCTCACCTGGTTCCCATGTGCCCCCAGTGTGCATCATCTTGTATTGCGTGCACTTTTGCGCCCTTACCACCTTACTCACTTGTCTGCTTCTTTTGTCTCCCACCTCCGAGGATCTGGTTTGGGGGCAGAGAGAGAGGAGAGAGAGAGGTGCTGGATCCGCAGTTGTGGGCCTGCACTTTCGCTGCTTGCTGCCTGGATCGATACACCATATGGACCGCAATGTTTGTGGCCACCCACAATGGACCGCAGTTCTTTTGCGGCCAAGCACCACCCATGGATGGACCTATGGGTCAACGTGGCACCTATGCCATACAAGGTGAACCACTTATAGTTGGCCCCCTGACGGCCACAATACAGAAATGGACGCGGTTGGCGCCTTTCTTTATTTTTTTGAAAGAGGCAAGAACACCAAGTGCACCACACGAAGGCAAGACCAGCGGCAGAACATCGGCCGGCTGCGACACCACCGGTGATTTATAAACACTTTATTGGTGCACCGGATGGTGCTGACTGTGTTATGGGGTGGTGCTTTTGATGCTTGGAAGGGGTGCTCTGCACATTATTAAAGGCCATAAGGCCACAGAGCACTCGTGGGTTGGTGTATCGATGCTGGCATGCGTGCTCTCTCTATGCATAACATCTGCATGTGTTCCTTCAAAAACAGGTCCTGGATCGTAGTGTAAATATCAGCGTAGTCTTGTGTAAATAATGCTCCCTACCGGCTGTATGTTTAGTTTGCGAATTCTTTCCGCGATTCGGTTATCCTGTGGGCGTGTTTCTGTGAGGAGAAGGGTGCAACGTCGCAGGGGGACATATTTACTCATTTGTGAATATCTGTAAAACTGTCGCACTCAGGGTAGAGTTAATAGTAGAGGGAACTACATCTGAGTGCCACACTAAAATAGGTAAAAATTTATCGGGTCGGGACGCCCCGAGGGTAGAGAAGGGTGCAATGTTGCGGATATGGCATTTGGCCTCAATATCCGCTTGTAAATACTCCCCTATTTCCCCAATACTCCCCAACTATCCCCAATCCCCCATTCCCTAGTCCCATTGCCTGTAAATAACACTCTGTAGAACTGACCTTCCCCTTTTTCCCCCATTAAATGTCGTGCCCAGGTTCACCGCATCTCACGTAGACAACTATAGGACATCTTGCTAGTTATTCTTAGTCTATGTCAGTTAAGGACTCGTTTCCATTAATTCTGACTCTTCGTTGCACCAGAATGTGATCGTATGGCACCAGTAGTGAGTTTAGGACCTCCCCTTACCTCCTCCCATCTTCCCCATGAAACAACAACAACAACAACTACAACAACTACAACAACAGAGGAGATTGGGGGCGGCGCGGCGCGGGGAGTGTGCGTCCTCGCTCCGGCTGGTTAGCCGCCATTGGCCATGCGCTCCACGGGGTTACCACGAAGGGGCTGGCTGTCAGCCCCTCGTCAAGGGCGGAGCCGGAAACCCCCCGCACGCACCCAATGAGAAGCAACGGGCCGATTCCATCTGGGGCGGAGCTAACGAGCCGAGGGCGTGTCACTCCCCGCCGGATATACGCGGCCACTTACCGGACGTGACGTGAGATGCGCCCCGAGCCGAGCTTGAAGAAGAGCCAGTCACCACCTTCTAGCGCTGAGAGAGACCTCCCGTATCTTTGGACTGGACCGGGTCGATTCTGTCCTTGAGCCAAGAGTGCACCTTGAGCCATCGACTACCCGCTTTCCTTGCCATCAATCCCCGTGTGAGTCAGTTTTGTCCCGTTTATCTGTCGTCTGTCGGGGCTAATATAAGAGTGTGTCTAAGTGCCTGCCTTTCTATGCTGTCCCTCTTGTCGTTGTAATCTGACCTTCCGCCCTAATATAACCTCCTCCGGAGGTCTTGAGAACTGAACCCTTGGTGTCGTGTCATTTTAATCCAGCCGTTGTGTCTTTTCCATCATTGATTTAGCATAGCGCGACTTAGTCAACGTTCGAGTATAATCGGGTAACTTGTGCGGACACGGCGGCCATTCCGCTCGGCCCACCATAACATCAAAGTCGTGTCGGTAACAATATATATATATATATATATATATATATATATATCCAAACTCTAAATTGCATGTGCTGGCAGTGAGGACGATGCCACAAAGCCTTAACCAGAGACTTAATCCGACAATGGCGAGCAGGGTGAGTGGTGGTGAAAATGTGGAAATTTGACAGGCATGTGGAGCAGAATTCAGAGACGTCACTGTTTTGTTAAAAACAATTTGTCATGCTGCAGTGGAAAGTGAGGGATCAAAATCGGTGCAAACACCCAAAACTTTATCTTCTCACACAAGCTTGAAAGTTTAATTTCGCTAAACTTGCCACAAAAACTGTAAGCCTAACGTAGGAGTTAAGGCGCAGCTGGCTAACTCACACTTTCTGCCCTTTTAAAACCTCCAATGAGGCTTCACAAATAGGGCAAGTTTATCTGTGAGCAACCGGTCTTCTTGAGCTATGGGACTCCTGTGGAAATGGGATGTTATAATAAGCCGGTGTCTCGGAGAAACAACTGTGAAATCGTTATCAATCATGGTATCCGATTCAGACAACATCCCTCCCATCTCCAGCCTCAAAGCACCACTCCAGAACCACCCAAAACTCACTGCAGGGATAGCTGAGAACCTGGACGTTTTTGATGGCGATGTATCCTTCTCCAGCTCCCTCCACGGCCGCTTCAAAAATGAGCTGTGGGAGAGAAGAAACGGTCAAAAGGCCCTCTTTCCTCGGCAATACATTTGCCGACATATCCGACGTGTCCAGTCCACCCATGTGTGCCCGAGGCCTTGGAATCACCGCACAAGGGCGATGAGAATACCTGGAATCAAATGGATTCGCATGCATTTGTCAGCTACCATTACCGTGGACTCGCCCAGAATGGGATTCTCCAGTGCCGCCGAAGAAACCCCATTACCCCGTGCCCTTCTCGCTATTCCTCGACTCTTAGCCATTTATTCATGGCGTCGTCATCACCGCTCAGAATTGGATCCACGCAATGGCGTCTGTATTACCTTTTGCATTATATACTACGGGGCAGTGGCTTCACAGGCTTTTGTGAAAAGTTAACTTTTACATCACGATCTGACAACATTGCTTTGATAGAAACAAACACCACTAGTCTAGTAGGAAGACTAGGTCCCCCTGCACCCCCCGGAGATATACTTCTAATCAGTGTTTCTAGATTGGAAAAAATGTGTAGAAAATGACTAGCTATGGCCCCAAGCTGAAAAAATGTCCCACATACCATTTTTATGCAAATTACTGCTGCCATTATCAAAAAAACGATTTTTGACATATCTCAGCCAATATTGCAGATAATTGAAAAATGAAGGTGTCTAGACCCATGTTTTGAAGGGCATAGATCATGATAGAACTATTCATAACATGATTACATGTGTCTATGGTATACTAGTATGCTAATTAGTGCTTTATTTACAAAATAATCACAGTTTTACGAAATAATAGACTCATATTAAGGTCCGTCTACACAGACGTTAACACAAAGTTTTATTTTTCTAAATATTACAACTGTCAAAATAGTCCTAGCACTCAATGTGACCACTCTTCTCTTGCTTGTTTTAGATAAACATCATTAGCATTAGTGATTCTACACTGAGTCAGTCATCATCATTTTCATCGAAATCGTCAGAGTCAAACTCTTCTTCTCCTTCCTCTTCCTCCTCCTCTTCGTGCTCTCCTGTGTTCAGAAGATCCACCAGTGAGGTTGGTAGGATGGGACCACTGGACCACATTGGTTTCAACAGTCCTTCATCAGTCCTTATCCATCCTTGCTCCTCATAAGGTTTTGGCTTTTCGATGATAGGTTGATCGGCTCTTTTGTACAATGCTACGCGGTGGTTCACACGCTGGATGTGCGGCTTCAGGGCAGACTGGCATGGAGGAAGGCGAGCCAGATCAACCTTGGACTTGGATGTGAGGGTCTTGTCCTCTCCCACCATTTTTCGTAGCAGCTTGGCACGGACAATGTCCACTGATGACTCGCGACTCTGGCCGTACATCACACAGGTGAATTTTTCTAACTGCCTCTCCACCTCAGGGTTGGCATCCCAGTTGTCACCCAGTTCACCGAATGCCCTGTGAAACCTGGGATTCTTCTCCAGCTTTTTCAAGGGCCCGACTTTTCCCTTCCCTTTGAAGGCACTGGTGCAGTCTTCTCCGCTGAACACATAGTACCCCAGGAGAGTGGCACAGTAGTCCTCTCCCAGGGATTCTGCCAGCTCAGAGACGTTGACAAGTTGGCGATGCTTCCCTGACCCTGTATCCAGGTACACCGTCAGCTTGATGTTGTTGAGGGGTCTTTGAGGGCTTCATCGAGGTGCTCTCGGTTGCAAGACTGGGTCATTCTGAGAAGCACAGCAGGGTCAGAGATCATGATGTTCTCCTCCTCAGTGAATCTCTCCATCAACAGCCTCTCCATTGCCTCACACACTGTTTTGAGGCAAAAGAGGGACTTTGCGTAGGCCTTTCCACTGAGAACACCTTTGAGAGATCCACTTGTTACTAGTTGTGCCTCAAAGAGAATCTCTGCATATCCAGAACCACGCATCTTGTGTCCAGTGAGCATCCCGATGTAGTTCATGGATGTGTGGAAGGGTCCAATCGTTACTACATGACTAGCAAATTCATTTGGCCAGCGCCAGATGATGGGAAGGGCTTTCATGCAGACACCCAGATCAAATGTATTCAGGACCCATCTCTGACCCACCTCAGCAGTTGCTGCCTCGGAACGCTTCAGTAGCTCACGAACAACTGCGTTGTCTGTGATCGGTTGGTGGATAGGCGTGCAGTAGTCGACTGTTGATTTGCTGGGTGGGGGAGAACCAGTTGCAGAGGTGAAACCCCCTAGCCCAGGCACAGGCTGCAGGCCACAGCTTCCGATGTATCTGATGAAGAGCCAGATGTAGTACTCTTGCATCGTAGTGGCATAGACTGTGTCATTCTCTGCTGGCGGTGTGAATGATGAGCCTTCAGGGAACTTCGGGCCAACGCGAGTAAAGTGCAAGGGTGGGAGAGTTTTTGGTGTGTCGACCTTCAGGCTACGCTGTTGTGACCTATTGATGGTAGGTTGCATTCGGTCCTTGCTGCTCTCGAACCCGGGCTTGACCTCCTGCACCATGATTCCTCCAGCACTGTTTACAATGTTGCTGCCGTGCACACTGGTAGTGGTTTTATTCAAGTTGTCCCACTCACAGTGGAATACAAGGTTGCCCTCTCCTGTCACAATTTGTGGTGTACGATAAGTTGAGACTTCATCCAGGACCTTGGCGAGAGCAGTTTCCAACTCCAAGGCGAAATCGTAGCTCTCAGAGTGTCCAAGCCTGTGTAGTATTGTGGTGAGCTGTTTGCTTCGGAACAGGTGCCTTACAGTCACACAGAGGAGAATGTGCTTTGGTAACTTCCATTTTCCATCTGACACTGCACGGCACAGATCTTGTCCAATGGAGAAGACCAGACGCTTCACCTTTTCTGTCTCGATGCCCTCCTTGCCAGTCATTAGCACGCTGAGAAAGCGGACAAGGTCTGGAGGTAGGATGTCTTCAGGATTGAGCTCCATGTCTTCAGCTGTTGGTGGCCATGGTTGGTCTTTACACTCTCTGAAAGCCTGTAGAATACCCTGGCGAAGTTGGAGGGCAACATTTTGGTTCTTGTTTGTGCTTCCGAGTGTGAATGCTCGTGCGAGAGCATTGGAAACTGTTATGTTTGAGCTGTGCACAAGCCAGAAAGAAATGACATCACATTTGTCATGATCAACCTTCGTGAAGTGGATATGCTCCTTGATTGGGTCATTCTGTAGGCGTTTCAGTAGTTTCTCTGACCGATAATTTGAGTTCTCATATCCATTCAGTTTCAGTTCCTCGACATAGAGCAAGCGCAAGGAAGAAAGCTGTAGAACTTTATTCTGCTGGATGACCTGGGTTTGAATGTGTTCCAGTACTGAGTTGAATGCCTTTTCATGGGCGGCTGACATGCAAGCCTGCTCCTTTGGTGCTTCGGCTCTGTGAATCGCACGCTCATAGTTGTAGAATGCTGTGCGGAAAGCTTTAAAACATGACGGATGGTGTTTGGCCTCACATGCAAAGAGGTCTTTGTTTTTCACCTTTCGATGGAGTCGATAGAGATCCATTTTCTCAGCCCGTGTTTCGATTTGCTCCCATGCATTTTCTTTGTTTTTAAAGGATGGGAAGGTTGTAGGCCTCTCAGTATTGCGATGAGCATCTTTGGTCTCAACTTTCTCACAAAATATACACTCTGGCGGGAAGATGGGTTCAGCAGAACCTCCTGGTTTACGAGGAGAGTGATGCCATGATGAGGTTGATGGCCCTGGTTCTGTATCATCTCCCAGACGATGAAAGTGGCGGACAAAGTGCTTATAACACTTGCTGTGATATCCTACTCTTTCTAGGTCATCAGGAAGAGTTGCCGGGATCTGATCACATACTGATTGCATACGACATGGGGAGTCATGCGGTTGGTTGAGACGTCTATCCCGGATCTTTTGAAGCAGTTGCAGTTTTTCTGAAGCAGATCCTTTAATTTTACGGAGGGGCGTGAAATCCCCATGATCAGCCATGGATGGTACATGAAGGATGCATGTAGGAGGAGAGCTTTGGGCTGCAGGTTCTACACTCCGTTTTCTTTTGGGCATGCTTGCTGTCGATGTCTACCATCACTGTTAAATGACAAATAAGAAATCACGAATGATGTTAAAAGTGCCTGTGAAAGGAGGCTCTGAGTTTTCAGTGAGGTAACAGAGGTTCTGAGTCATGTTCTACACTAGGGTACTTTTTAGCTGACTAAACCATGTTTAGTGGCATCAAAAGTGCTAATAGCTAAAACATCTAAATTCTTCCACACTAACGTTAGCTATCTAGGCCAATGAAACATTGTGCTAAGTTACTGTAGCTAGCTCAGCTGTCGTGCCTCTTTCTGGTTCAATTCATATACAGAAGTCAACAGATATGTCTCATGTTTGGCATTAACAAAAGTTTAAGTTACACCGACATTAGGAACATACTGTACATAGATGAGGCTAGCTTTAACGTTAGCTAACATGGTGCTAGCTGGCTCAGCTGTTATTCTGCCTGTTTATGATTTCATGCAGAAACTGAAGTCAAGAGTGTGAGTAACATTATAGTTAGCATCTTACCTGGCTAGATTGGAGGATGAATACCAAGAACAACACACAGATGGAATGGAAGACTGAACTTTCAACTGAGGTATTCAATAACATCAACGTTACCAATTGATACGAGCGCGCGACATTACCAATTGATACGAGCGCGCGAGCGCGCATGTTACATGGATGGAAATGTAAAATGGCAGCTATAGCAGCACTAATTTGGATCTCTAGTCTGTCATTTCTGCACTGTGATTGGATAACATAAAAAAATATGTTTGGGAGTTAACAGCAGGAGTTGGTAGATTTTACGTGGGCTGGGTGAGAAACCTTTAAATAAGCAAGTGAAAATCTCTCGCAATACAAAGTCAATGGTGGGAAGAAAAGTTGAGTGGTACCAATGTTACTGCCAATGTCCCGCCCCTATGCAAGACTCAGGAGCATCTTGTTGACATTTAACCTTGAAAATACCTGGGTTTAGACCCCTTATGTACCATGTTAAGTTATCTGCAGTATTAACGTATCCTTATCATTTGTAAAACTGATTATTTTGTAATTACAGCATTAATATGCATACTAGTATACCATAGACACATGTAATCATGTTATGAATAGTTCTATCATGATCTATGCCCTTCAAAACATGGGTCTAGACACCTTCATTTTTCAATTATCTGCAATATTGGCTGAGATATGTCAAAAATCGTTTTTTGATAATGGCAGCAGTAATTTGCATAAAAATGGTATGTGGGACATTTTTTCAGCTTGGGGCCATAGCTAGTCATTTTCTACACATTTTTTCCAATCTAGAAACACTGATTAGAAGTATATCTCCGGGGGGTGCAGGGGGACCTAGTCTTCCTACTAGACTACACCCAGCGGGATGTTTACAGAATCATCTTCAGGGTGCTTTTCTTCGAGTGCTTATCAAGTATAGGGACAGCGGAATGAATGCACTTGAGAGTAAAATGGAGATGGATGCCATGAGAGAATGAAGAAAAACGAGAACAATGGCAGGATGAGGAAATAACAGGATAAGCTGATGACAACAGGGTAACAAGGGGTTCATCTCCATTCCCCAATCCTCCTTTAATGCCATTGGTGAAACGATTTCCTGAGTCTATTTAGAACCACGTGCTCATCCATTCAACCCCTCAGGATTCAAGATCTCCACTATTTTCCTACTTCTGAACTGTTCCACACGACCAGAACCGCTACCCGCCCCGCTTTCCGCAAAAGCTCCACTTCAAATGTGCCTTTTGCTCACCCGTCCCTTCCTCCCATCAGGCCACGTTAACCCTCCACTTTCTACAGTCCAGCTCATTCCTGAGCTTCAACACCTGCTGATTCAGTGCAGGCCTAACTCCAAACACAACTCATCTCCCTAGGATGTTCATAACACCATGTGACATCATACACCAGTGACTGAGAATCTTACAGAAAAGCTCTGCGCTTCAGGAATGTTTAAGGGAAGGAGAACCTGCTGGGAGGTAGAAAGTAACCGGCCTATGATAATTAAAGTAAGTCAATTCCTCAGTTAATTAATGTCACGAAGAAAGCAAATTAAGTGCATTTGCCATTAACGAGTTGTGATTTGATTATACAGAGTTAACAGAAAAGAATACATAAAGCACCAAAGAAACAAAGATACTGCAGATGAAATAAAAACAGTTTGGAAAAAAAGTTTCGATATTATCTTCCACAGGTTTGTGAGAGCCTGGTTACCTCCGCCACCGAGTAATCGTTTCACGCCTGTGTTTGTCTGTCTGTCTGTCTGTCTGTGAGCAGGATATCTCAAAAGGTTGTTGACAGATTCGGACAAAACTTGGTGGACAGGTTTGGTGTGTGACAAGGAAGAACTTTATTTGATTTTGTTGAAGATCTGGATCCAGATTCTAGAATTGTTTATATTTTATGTAGTGGGGCGGCTTAGCCCAAATATTCAAAAGAATTGTGCATTTTGTGAAACAAGCACCAAATTTGGCACAAATGTACATTAATATGTTGCGAACATTTTCAGATATTGGGCCACTTGAAATTCCGTAATTTTTTTTTCAGATTTTTTCAAATTTCGTAATTTCAAATTTTTCGGGTGACACCGTCACAATTTCGGTCTTCGAGGCCGGCCGATAGGCAAAGTGTGACCGGAAGGGACGAGATTCTCCTGACCACGTGGCCCTCGATCTGGGAAGCGAGAGGCGTTCCATTAGTGGACGCGCCCCTCACGCCCGACTTTTGGGCGGCCCCGGCAGGCCGTTTGTTTTGACGTTCCGTGACAGGCCCCGCACCCCCACCTCCGGGCCGACCGGAAGCTTGTGCTGAGTACATCATACCTGAACAACTCAGTGAGGCAGAACACAGCAGTGCACACCAGGGTGACCCCTTCAGTGCATAAACCAATTAACCTGTCCACTGCAGGGCATATAGAAATGAAGTTATTTTCTGCATATAATAATAATATAAGTTCAGTTCTATATAACAATTTCTGTTATCACCACTACCACTACAACTACCACTACTACAAGCTTTGTCTGGAATTTTGTGGACTAACAGACAAACAGACATACAGACAAGCTGGGATCAAAACATTACCTCCTTCCACCATTGAGTGTAGAGGTAAACATCATGGAAATTATATCATGCCCTAGATTTAATTCATGCTTACCCGTGTATTTGCTTCACTGGTTCACAAGGTCTTTTGCATACATGTAATTCAGACTCTCGTCTTCATTGCTGACCACACAATGTTCGCAACATATTCATGTACATTTGTGCCAAATTTGGTGCTTGTATCACAAAATGCACAATTCTTTTGAATATTTGGGCTAAGCCGCCCCACTATATCGGCCGGCCTCGAAGACCGAAATTGTGACGGTGTCACCCGAAAAATTTGAAATTACGAAATTTGAAAAAATTTGAAAAAAAAAATTACGGAATTTCAAGTGGCCCAATATCTGAAAATGTTCGCAACATATTAATGTACATTTGTGCCAAATTTGGTGCTTGTATCACAAAATGCACAACAGGTTTGCTATGCTGCTACACTAATGTGATTCTTCACCATTGAGAGATGGGGCCAAAAAAATATATATAGCACGATATCTCAAAAAGTTGTGGACGGATTCGGCCAAAAATACGTCCTCCAAAAACGATATATAGCACAATATCTCAAAAAGTTGTGGATGGATGATGATAAAACTCAGTGGATAAGTTGGGTAGGTGACAAGAACAAGCTGATTAGATTTTGGTTCAGGTCTGAATCCAGATCCGGCCTATCTGTGTAAACTGTTCGTAAACTGTTCGTAAACCGGATACAAAACGTAAACTGTTCAGCCTGGCTGGTGCCCTTCTTGCTTTTCTCTGTTAAATTATTATTTAATCCCCTTGAAAGGTATACCTGATAACACACAAGTGTCTTAAATTCCTAAAGTATGTAGGTGTGGCAGCATGGCTCAAATTAAGCAAACTGGTCTTTCAGCTGTCTAGTTTGAGTTTGAATCTTGACCCAAGTATATACTGCCACCTTGGTGTTTCACAGGAAAGCAGTATTATCCGTTCAGTGTTCAAGCTCTTCCACGAGCCTCGACTCTGTACACACAAAAAAAAAATGCATCAGCAAGCAAGATGGATTGCACCATCCCTCACAACGACATTCATCAGGCTGTCCCATCTCTTAGCATTCGCTGATGGATGGTAAATATCCACGATGCCTTAAAAGAAAGAGCAGGCCTTTGTGTGCTTGCACTCTGCACCAAATTCTAAAATACTGCCCTAATCTTTCCAAGAATGTCAGGCCTGGCCAGCCGGGATGTGAGAAGCTGTGCCAATCCCACGTGTTCTGTGAGCCGCCGATCCCGACTAATGGAACATGGCATGAGGTGAGGACGAAATTCGCATGCTATTTGGGAGTCGTAGTTTGTTACATCCATTTTCAATTGCCTGCTTTTTATCTGGCATGTAGGCCCAGGATTCTTCCTTCTAATATAGAAACCTTTGCCTGGTTGCAAATGGGATCTCCACACACTGCGCATGTTCCTAAAATTCCTCAAGGGTTAGCTCCTTATAATCGAGAGCCAACACGGCAGCCACAGTTCATTTCATGTATTGCAAAAACTTAATTGCCTTATATCATATTACAAAATTATAACAACAATAATAATGACTGATGACAACATTTGGACAACTTTCTTGATACTGGTAGTATCTTGAAGTCATCCATGTCATGTGATGGCCCTGGGTAGATATCTCTTATTAGTATTCAACCCCAACCCATATATCTACCTTTTTAGGCCTTTGACTCTGAGGTTCAGAAGCCACTCGTGAAATCTTTCAGCCAGGGAAAGACTTTCACAAGCTCTGCATCTTGCATTTTCCTTATCAATGCTCATTCTCAAAGGCCTCGCTCTCTGGTAAGCGGAGCTCACGACCACGATCGAGCGATTCTCGACTACGGATCTGACTTGTTATCTGAGCAAGAGTTCCTGTTATCCTGAAGACTCGTGCCAAGAGGGTCATGGGTGATTGGCTGCATGTTGATTTGCAATCAGTTCCTACATTTCTCTTTCCAGTGTGGTTAAAATCTACTCACCTTTTTACTCGCATTCACTCGTGCATGGCATGGAAACGCGATCAACATGAACAAACATCCCGGTGGGAATTCCGTAAGAAACTTCTGGAAATGCAAGGTTTCACTCAGAAATAAACGACTTTGAGAAGTGATAAGATGAGAGGGATTCCAGAACCTCACCAGACTTTTTTTTTTATACAAAGTCGAGGCTTGCGGAGGAGTCCAAATACAGAACCGACCAGGACGTAATGGAACGAAAATACCAGTTGCAAGAGAAGAAAGGGGCAAGGGGTTGAGGGGCAAAATAGAGGGAAACTTGGATAAATAAAGGATGTGGGGAAGAATCAGGGCGAGGGGAGGACATAGGAGGGGGAATAACGTGGAGACGAGCACAAACTCTCAATCACAGAGGTGAAAGGAAAAACTGGTCGCTGTGAAAGCGAAAGGAGCATCTCGATTTGTAGTCGCTTCTCTTGGTGGTTACTCTGAGAAATCTGCTTCCAAAGAGCAAAGTAATCATTCTGGATTCATCTGTGGTGCCGTAGATTTTACGTCCTCTGTTTGTGTCACTTGTTCTTCGTATTGAATGCTCACTGCTGTGGATTTTTATGTGCTCGTTCTACTTATTTAGATCCTCTGTCTCAAGCTCGGATAGTTTTGGGCCGAGCCGTTTTTCACCTAACTGTTTCCCATATCCACAACATGTCTCCAATGATTTCTGTCACATTAGTCACCATCCTTGTTTTAAATATTTTATCTAATTCTGTTTTCGTCTGTCCCTAAAACAACAAGAATGTCTCCGTCTTCTTTCCTTCCTTCCTCTCTTCCTTTTTTTTTGTCTTTGTCTTTGTCTCTCTCTCCCTCTCTCTCTCTCTCTCTCTCTCTCTCTCTCTC
Organism: Myxine glutinosa; assembly: GCF_964187855.1. Classification (NCBI taxonomy): domain Eukaryota; kingdom Metazoa; phylum Chordata; class Myxini; order Myxiniformes; family Myxinidae; genus Myxine; species Myxine glutinosa. The sequence continues at coordinate 37,275,051 of NC_136273.1, read as the reverse complement.
TCTCTCTCTCTCTCTCTCTAGAGTCCAGCCAATTTTCCTCTCTGCCAGCATCCCGCCCCTCTTCTCTCCCACAGCGTACCATTCCCTCTATGCTTCCCCAGCGTCCTGCTCCCTCTCTGCTTCCCCAATGTCCTGCTCTCCCTCCGCTTACCCAGCGTCCAACTCACCCTCCGCTTCCCCAACGTCTTGCTCCAACTCTGCTTCCCCAGCATACAACCCCTCCATGCTCAACTCATGTCCCATTCCACATCCTCCTGCCTACCCCAATCCACGCTCCCCCATCCCTCCCTTCTTTTCCCGTCCCTGCCAACAGCACCTCCTCTCCCATTCATAACTCTGGACTTACAACATCCAAGGTCATCGCTCCAATTTGATGGAGTAGCCTCGGTCCAGTGGAGGAGTAGCAGTTTATGTTAAAAACTCTCTTTCCCACTGTCTGTGTACTACCCTTTTTTTTTTCTTTTTTTTTTGTATACAAGATCGAGGCTCGTGAAAGAGCTAACATTAATCACACAAAAAGTCAAACCGACACACAAAACACAAAAAATAAGGGGAGCGGCAGACAAGATGGGGAGAGAGGGGGAAGGTCACAAACACAACATTTGAGAGCAGGGACAACGAGAGAAATGTGGGAGGGGGAAGGCTTTGGGGGAGGTGGGAGAGGTATAAAACATATGAACACTGCAAGGACTTCCAGGAAAGAAGTTGGAATTTCAAAAAAAACAAGCGTTACGCCTAGGTCCCCCGTCGGGGAAGTGATGTGAGTTGACAAAGTGGAACACGCAGAAAACATGCTATGATATGATATTTCGCTCACAAGGGTCAGACAAACATGGCGGCGGCCATCTTGGATTTTGACGTGGTGACCCAATTTTCAAAAGCGTTCTTCCTTATGCCGAGATACACCCACACACCAGAAGGTACTTCGCTTATTTTTCAAGATATTCATCTCACAAGGTTCAGACATACATGGCGGCGGCCATCTTGGATTTTGACGTGGCCACCCAATTTTCAATAGCGTTCTTCCGTATGCCTAGATACACCCAGACACCAGATTAGAAGTTGGTACTTTGCTTATTTTTCAAGATATTACGCTCAAGTTGCAGACATATATATGGTGGCGGCCATCTTGGATTTTGACGTGGCGACCCAATTTATAATAGCGTTCTTCCTTATGCCGAGATACACCCACACACCAAATTAGAAGTTGGTACTTCGCTTAGTTTTCAAGATATTTATCTCACAAGGTTCAGACATACATGGCGGCGGCCATCTTGGATTTTGACGTGGCGACCCAATTTTAAACAGCGTTCTTCCTTGTGCCTAGATACACCCACACACCAGATTAGCAGTTGGTACGTCGCTTATTTTTCGAGATATTTCGCTTAAGTTTCAGACATATATATGGTGGTGGCCATCTTGGATTTTGACGTGGCGACCCAATTTTCAATGGCGTTCTTCCTTATGCCGAGATACACACACACCAAATTAGAAGTTGGTACTTCGCTTATTTTTCAAGATATTCATCTCACAAGGTTCAGACATACATGGCGGCGGCCATCTTGGATTTTGACGTGGCGACCCAATTTTCAATAGCGTTCTTCCTTATGCTGAGATACACCCACACACCAGATTAGAAGTTGGTACTTCGCTTATTTTTCAAGATATTCATCTCACAAGGTTAAGACATACATGGCATCAGACATACATGGCGGCGGCCATCTTGGATTTTGACGTGGGTTGCACCCACACACCAAATTCGAATGCGGTCCTTCGCTTACGCACGCACGCACGCAAACACGCACGCCCGCACGCACACACGGACACACGGACACACGGACGGAGGGGAAAGCCATAGCCCCCCTTTCGCTACGCTGTGCGACGGGGGGACAAAAAATAAAAAGTGTATCTGGGGTGAATTTGCGGGGGTAGAAAAGATCAAGGCTTTGGATGGGGGAAGATAAGAGATGGTGGTGAACAGCTGTTTTAAAGACCTGGAGGGGGGAGTGGGATTGAAGGGAGTGGGGGAGTTTGTTCCAGAGGCAGGAGAAAAGGGGAATGAAAGAGTGAAGGTGAGCAGAGAGCCTAGATTTTGGCAGTTTAACAATAAGATGGTTGCAGGCAGATCTTGTGCGACCTGAAGGAATATTGGGGGGACAGAGCACAAAGAAAGCTGGGGGAGCAAGGCCGGAGAGAAGTCGGTAGAAGACAGAAAGACCACCGACCTGCCTGCGGTGAGTGAAAGGCCTCGGAGTTAACTTCATCGCAGGAGATTCCAATGATTCTGAAAGCTTTGGTTTCAACAGCGTGAAGCCGAGCTAGGTGTGAGGCAGGAGCACCAGCCCAGAGGGGGGAACAGTATTCCATTGAGCTGCTGATGAAAGCCTTATATGTGGTGAGGAGCCCAGGTGTGCCAAGGAAGGACTTTGCACGACGGAGGATGACTGGCTTTGGAGGCCAGCTTGGAAATGTGGTTTTCCCAAGAAAGATCATGGCAGATAGTGAGACCCAAAAGCTTGAGCGACAGAACTTCTTGGAGAGGATTGTTGAGAAAGTAGATGGGAGGGTTTTCCAGTCGGTCCTTTCAGAGAGACATTGTAAAAGTGTACGATTTGTCAGGATTGAAAGACATGTTCCACTTGTTTGACCAGTCTGTGATTTTTTCCAGGTCTGCAGAGAGTGAGGAGGCTGCAGACTGCCGATCTGAGGGATGAGGAATGGAGCGGCAGAGAGTGGAGTCATCAGCAAAGAGATAGAGAGGATTTTCCAGAGAGTCGGAGAGATCATTGATGAAGACCAGAAATATCACAGGGCCCAGAACACTACCTTAGGGAACTCCAGCCAAAACAGGCAGGGGAGATGAGAGAAATCCATTCAGGGCCACACGTTGCCTTCGACCAGAGAAGAAGTCCACAAGCCATGAGTGGAGATTTCCATGGATACCATAGGAGAAGAGTTTGGTGAGCAGAGCTGGGTGCCAGACCGTATCGAAGGCACGTGATATATCAAGTGAGACAGCTCTGATTTCCTGTTTGGCATTGAGGACCTCCATCCATTGTTGAGACAGCAGAAGCAACATGTCCAGAGTAGAATGACCTGGTCTGAATCCAAATTGATGATCAGAGATCAAGCCAATGGAGAAGAGGAAGGATTTGATATCCGAAGCAATGATGGATTCCATGACTTTGCTGATAATTGGGAGCAGGCTGATTGGTCTGTAGTTGCAAGGATCTGTTTTTGCACCTTTTTGTGTAAAGCGGTAATGTTTGCTGATTTCCAGGATGGTGGCAGATGACCTTGAGCAAAAGAGAGGGTGAAAAGGAGGGCAGAGAGAGGGTGAGATAGAGCGGCAGAGCAGGATTTTAGGACCCGTGGGCTGATGCCGTCTGGTCCAGTTGCAGAATCAGAGTCGAGGTTTGACAGAAACTTCTTCACCTTGTCAGGAGAGAAGGACACAGAGTCCAGGAGCAGTTGGGTTCGACTGGGAAAGGTGGGAACAGAGAGAGATGGGTTTGGGACACAAGATTTTTGAGGCAAACACAGAGTTGAGGCATTCGGCTTTGTCACGTGCGGTGTCAACTGTGTAGCCATTTGAGGTAAGGGAGGGGATGGAGGGGGAACAAACACCAGAAACGGATTTGACCAGACGCCACCAGGATTTGGAGGAAAGAGACAGGTTTGAGAGTTCAATCTTGAGTGTGGAGAGATAGTGCTTCCTGGCACTCCTGAGGGTAGACACACACTTGTTCCGAGCTTGGTGTAAGGAACTGAGATGGCCTTCAGTTGGATTTGCCTTCCAAGAGGCAAAGGCAAGTTGTTTCAGGGCAACTGCCTCACCACAAGATTCAGTGTACCATGGACGGGAGGAAGTGTAAGACAACTGAAGACGAGATGGGATAAATCTCTGCATGAGAGAGAGCAGTTTGCTTTGGAAGAATTCCCAGGAAAAATTTATGTCAGAGGCAGTAGAGATGGGAGACCAGTCCAGATGATTGATGGCTGCTTGCAGACCGTGCCAGTCAGCCTGAGTGAAATGCCAGACTCGTCGGCACTGAGGAGGCTCTCTGACAATGGCCAGAGAGATGTCCACTTTAACAAGCACATGATCAGAAGAACCGATTGGAGCAGAAGAAGAGCAGCAGACATTTGCAGGGAAGTTAGTCATAACCAAGTCCAGAAGAGAAGATACTCCATTGACTGAGATCCGGGTCGGGAAATTGACATTGTGTCAGTCCCAATGAGTCGCAGAAGTCCTTTGCTGAGGTGCTATGGCTGGTGAGAGATGAACCCACACCCAGCCAGCTGGCATGATGACAGTTGATGTCGCCACATATGAGGAAGAGAGAGTTTGGATGAGTTGATAGAAGTTGGTCCATGTTGTCCGACAGCGAAATGTAAATGGAGTCATCAGTGTTTGGACGACGGTACAGAACACATCTGAACAAAAGGTGGGAGCGGAGAGGAAGCCGTAGCCAGAGGTACTCCTGGGGGTAGGGTGGAGAGAGGGCAGTGCAAGGAGAGTGAGGAAGAGAGTTTTTGATAAAGATAGCCACCCCACCACCAGGATGAGGCTCAGGTCTATCATACCGGAGGAGGGAGTAACCAGGAAGAGATATTAAGGAATCAGAGACATCTTGAAGGAGGAAAGTTTCTGTTAAGCAGATCAAGTCTGGATTGTCAGAAGCAACCTGAATGGAGAGATCAATCAGGTTTGAGCGAAGGGCCCGGATGTTTGAGGTCCATACCGTTAATGAGGAGAGAGGGGGAGCATCGGGTGCAGGACAGGGGAGGGGAGGGGTAGGGTCAGATGAAGGATGAGAGGGGGAGGTAGGAAGAGCAGTTGATAGTGTGGCAGAGATTACAGAAGAGTTACAAGAAAGGGAAGGATGAGGAGGACGAAAGGTTTGATGGTGATGGGATGAGGCACAGTGAGCGGTTGTTTGAGGGGGGGGGGGGGCAGAGGAAGGTCGAAGGTTGGGGGAGGTGGAGGTATGAGATAGAAGGGAGACGAAGTGGGGAGGAGGCAGCTTTGAGAAGGAGGTGGGAGGGGGGAGAATTTGGGAGGGATGGTTGGGGGGCAGATTTGAAGGGGAGGGGTTGGGGGCGAGTTTTGAATGGGAGGGGCAAGGGGGGAGTTTAGGAGGGGAAGGGTAAGGGGGGAGTTTAGGAGGAGAGGGGCAAGGGGGGAGTTTAGGAGGGGAGGGGCAAGGGGGGAGATTTGGAGGGGAGGGGCAAGGGAGGAGATTTGGAGGGGAGGGGCAAGGGGGGAGTTTAGGAGGGGAGGGGCAAGGTGGGAGTTTAGGAGGGGAGGGGCAAGTGGGGAGATTTGGAGGGGAGGGGCAAGGGGGAAGATTTGGAGGGGAGGGGCAAGGGGGACGTTTAGAAAGTGGATGATTAAGGAAAGATGAACATGTATAACAAATTGGGTTTGTTGTGATTTTCAAGTTAGCGATCCGTTTAAGAACGATGGAGAAGGGGTGGAATGAATGAGAATTTAGAGCATGTCGTGAGAAAGAATTATAAGAGATTGAATATTTTTTTGAAATGGAATGAGTTGAAGAGGAAATTGAAAGGAGCCTTTTAAATAGGAAGAAAAACAGCGTGTTGTCATAAACCACTGAATAAAACACTGCAGGGGAAAGTTTAAACATATTTAAACAGAACCGTGAAGAACAATCTTATATTAATAATAATAATAATAATAATTGAAAAAAAATACCAACGGGGAGAGGGAGCCAAGAGGGACACCACGAGTCACTTGCAGGGCAAAAGGTGGAAGGCAAGGGGATAATGGGGGCGGGGCGGGACAGCGCACATGGACAGAGGCGGACGATGGAACAAAAGCACACGAGGAGAAAGGGAAATACGTTTTTTGTTTGTTTTTTTGTTGTTTTTTGGGGGGTGGGGTGGGGGGGGGGGGTTACAATGTTCGACAAAGAGTAGATGTTTGGTGAAGTTTGGGGGAGAAGGGAAAATCAAAAAACCTAGCAAAACAGCAAAGGAAGGAACAACCTTCGACGGGGGAAGCCTGAGGCTGCAAGGCCTTGCTCGCGACGCGGCAAACAAACGATTAATTTATGAAAGATAAATACCGAGAAACATCCAAGGAGCACACTATATGTTCACACACCGAAAGACAAATACAGTCTCGACAAAATACAATTGTGAACAGACAACTTTGAAAACGTGGAGACCGTGTGGAGCTTCGAAAATCCCTGCCGTCGTCTCCAAGATCTCGCGAGATCTCAAAGTTTAGATCTCAAAGATCTCGAGTTTAGGAGATCCTTCTCCTAAACCCTAGGTATACGTTTGGTTGTGCCTTCCCCTCCACAACCACCTCCTGTTTGTCTGTGTGCTGTGCCATCCTCCTAACAGGGACGACTCGATTTACATCTCACTTTCTGCCAATTTGGACCGTCTTATAACCACCCATCCCAACTTTCTCTTCCTCATATGCATTGATTTCAACTGTCACCATGCCAATTGGCTGGGTGTTGGTACCTCTTCAACCAGCCAAAACATTGCAGAGAAGGACATCTGTGAATCCATGGGGCTCAAACAATCAGTGAACTTTCTGACCCAGATTTCTCCCAATGGCATGTCCTCCGTTTTCGTCTTGGTAATGACAAATTTTCCTTCAAGTGTCTCCTGCTTCTCTTCTGCTCGAAGAGGTTCATCTGACTTGTGAGCGTGAACATCTCCCTGTCCATTGTCGAGACCTGCGTTAGCACCATTAAACATCTGGCAGTTAACCCAAGTTGACTGTCAGGGACTGCAAGATGACCTCTCATTTCAAGACTGATCCTTCATTTCCACCTCTCCTGATATTGATACTGCCTGGTGCCTGGGTATCCTTCCACACAAACTCAATGCCAAACAGAAAATTAGAGCTGTCTCCCTTGACATATCACGTGCCTTCGATACGGTCTGGCAACCCGCTCTGCTCACCAAACTCTCCTCCTTTGGTATCCATGGAAATCTCACGCATGGCTGGCGGACTTCCTCTCGAGTCGTAGTCAACGTGTGGCCCTGAATGGGTTTCTCTCATCTCCTCTTCCTGTTCAGGCTGGAGTTCCCCAAGGCAGTGTTCTGGGACCTGCGCTTTTTCTGGTCTTCATCAATGATCTCTCTGACTCTCTTGAAAATCCTCTCTATCTCTTTGCTGATGACTCTACTCTCTGTCGCTCCATTCCTCATCCCTCAGATCGGCAGTCTGCAGCCTCCTCACTCTCTGCAGACCTGGACAAAATCACAGACTGGGCAAACAAGTGGAACATGTCTTTCAATCCTGACAAATCACACTCTTACGATGTCTCTCCGAAAAGACCGACTGGACAACCCTCGCATCCACTTTCTGAATAATCCTCTCCAAGAAGTTCTGTCACTCAAGCTTTTGGGTCTCACTATCTGCCATGATCTTTCCTGGGAAAACCACATTTCAAATCTGGCCTCCAAAGCCAGTCGCCGACTGGACATCCTCCGTCGTGCGAAGTCCTTCCTTGGCACACCTGAGCTCCTCACCACATACAAGGCTTTCATCCGCAGCTCAATGGAATACTGCTCTCCCCTCTGGGCTGGTGCTCCTGCCTCACACCTAGCTCGGCTTCACGCTGTTGAAACCAAAGCTTTCAGAATCATTGGAATCTCCTGCGATGAAGCTATCTCCGAGGGCCTTTCACTCACTCACCACAGGCAGGTTAGTGGTCTTTCTGTCTTCTACCGACTCCTCTCTGGCCTTGCTCCCCCAGCTCTTTCTGTGCTCTGTCCACCCAATATTCCTACAGGTCGTACAAGATCTGCCAGCAACCCTCTTATGGTTAAACTGCCAAAATGAAGACTCTCTCCTCACCTTCACTCCTTCATTCCTCTTTTCTCCCGCCTCTGGCACAAACTACCTCACTCTCTTCAATCCCAACACTTGGAATATGTCTTTCAACCCCAACAAATCCCACACACTCAACCTGGCTCTCGGAAAGGTTTGTCTGGCAAACTCTCACATCTACTTTCTCAACAAACCACTGGAAGAAGTAAAATCACTCAAAACATTTGGATCTCGACATCAACCACGATCTTTGTTGGCAGACTATATTTCCAAGACGTCTTACAAAGGCAACCACTGCCTGGGCATCCTTTTTCTAGTAAGGTCTTACAGTCACGTGAAAAAGTAAGTACACCACATGTAAAGTTTTGACTTTTTCAACATATTTCAACATACAGCTATTTGATCTTCATTTCAACAATATTGATAGATAAAGGTGATATAATATAACAAATATCATGAAACATTTACATTTTGTAGTCCATTGTATAATTTCAATAAACATAAATGCAAATTTCACATGTGGAAAAAGTAAGTACACCCCATGAAATGTTTTTTAAAATCTTTTTAACATATGTGGACATATCAATATTTGATCTTCATTTAAACAGTATCTATAGATAAAGGTGATCTAATTGAACAAAAAACAATGAAAAATTGACTTTGCAATAATTTATTCAACAAAAAATTGTTGCACAGCATGCACAATTGCATGCACAGCTCATTTCAAATCCCCCAACAACATCTCGATGGGATTTAGATCCGGGCTTTGACTGGGCCATTCCAGAACCCTCCATTTCTTTATTTTCAGCCATTCCTTGGTGGATTTACTGGTATGTTTAGGATCATTGTCATGTTGCAAGGTCCACCTTCGGTTGAGCTTCAACTTTCTGACAGATGGCCTCACATTATCCTCAAGCACCCTCTGGTACAATGAAGAATTCATAGTGGATTCTATGATGGTGAGCTGTGTGGAAGTGTAAAACTTATGAAGCAAGTAATTTCTATGAGTTACAACCTGTTCACCTCGTGTGCAAGTTTTTTTTGTGATTTCCATTTATAAGTTGAGATTTCCTTCAGTAGGCGAATTATCTCCGACACTCTGACCAAATTCGTTTGCTCGAGAAAAGTAAATACTTCGTAGAGGCAATGGTAGACCACATATTGTCATGGTAAAATCATTTTTTTATGACTGAGGGTAATATGATTACAGATAGGGTGTTTTTTGAAATATAGTGTTGGATCGGGTCTTCCCAAAATGATAAATAAAATGAAATGTTTTATTGAGTTATATAAATAAGTTGTAGAATGATATTGTTTTTCAATGTAAAATAATACAATTGACAACAAATAATAAAATAATACAACTGATGCCACAATGTCTGACCAGGTCGTCTGAAGTAATTAGCATTCACTGAACTGCTTTCCAAATCCCATTGTGTTTGGTAAAACTAGTGAATAATCGACTCAGTGCGAAGTCTCAGCTAACATTGGATTATCACTGGGTTTGTAAGATGTTGGTTTGTTGTACTTAGGATTATCGCTGGGTTTGTAATGTTGTAAATGGTGTATTTAGGATGTTTCACTTGGCTGGTCGATTCTGTATGTTTACACTGTATGTTGACTGTATACTGTGCATGCTAATGTATCCTTATGATGTTTCCTTTGATGTACATCTCTACTGTACCAGGATTTTCACTTGGGACTTTCTGTGAATCTTGCAATGTGCTTTTGTGAATTGTAGTATGCTCTCCTAGGTTTGATAAAGGTTATTGTTTCTTGCTGTGTATTTCCTTGTAGACAGAAAGTGTTGTCCTACTCGGGAATTAAAATTTGTGATTCTTCTTCTGACAAAAGTTATGGACATTGAATTTCTTGATTCATCGATTACATACTACTATAGGAAAATATCCCTATCAGCTGCCCAGGTCCTGATGCAGCAAAGCTGCCCCAAACCATAATATTTCCACCACCAAGCTTTACAGTTGGTATCAGGTTCTTGTGGTCAAATGCTGTCTTTGGTTTTTCGCCAAACATGTCTTCTGGTACTGTGGCCAAATAGCTCTACCTTTGACTCGTCTATACAGAGCACATTGTTCCAGAAGTGCTGGTCTTTGCCTAGGTGTTCATTGGCAAACTTTAGTCTTGCCCTGATGTTCTTTATGGACAGCAAAGGTTTCCTCCTGGCACACCTCCCATGTAGATCAAATTTGTGCAGCCTCTTTCTAATGGTAGACTCGTGCACTTTGACATCAACAGTGGCAAGAGCTACCTGAAGGTCCTGTGATGACATTCTGGGGTTCTTGGAGACTTCTTTCAGCATCTTGCGGTCTGCTCTCGCGCTGAACTTGCTGGGGCGGCCTGGCCTGAACAAGTTGGCAGTTGTTTGGAATCTTCTCCATTTGTAGATGATCTTCCGGACAGTCGAACGATCGATTTCAAATTGTTTGGAGATCTTTTTAACTCCCTTCCCAGACTCGTAGGCATCTATAACCTTCTTTCTGAAGGCCTCAGAGAGCTCTTTTGATCTCGGCATGGTGACGCCGCACACTTCAACAACAAAGAGCAAACCAAACTAAATGTCTGAGGTTTAAATAAGACAGGTTCTTCCAAGATCCTCTCTCACGATGTTCTAATCATTTGCACCTGAGTTGGTGCACGTGATTCTAATTTTAGGTATTTGAAGTAGTGATAAATGTAGGGGTGTACTTACTTTTTCCACATACGAAATTTGCATTTATGTTTATTTAAATTATACAATGGACTACAAAATGTAAATGTTTCATGATATTATTATTATTTTATTTTTTTTGTATACTGAATCGAGGCTCGTGAAAGAGCTGACATTTACTTCACAAACAAATCAACCAGACAAACAAAATATATAAAAAGAGGGAGTGGAAGACAAGAGAATGGGAAGCACACAAACACTTGAGAGCACACAACATTTGAGAGCAGGGAGATGTGTGGGAGGGAGAGGGCTTGGGGGGAGGAGGCGTGGGAAGGGGTGGGGGCGTGGGGGGTGGGAGAAGTATAAAACACAAGGACACCAAGGACTTCCAGGTCAGAAGTTGGTATTTCAAAAATTGGAATTGGGGTGAAATTATCGGGGATAGAAAAGATCAAGGTTTTGGATGGGGGAAGATAAGAGATGGTGGTGAACAGCTGTTTTAAAGACCTGGAGGGTGGAGTGGGATTGAAGAGAGTGAGGGAGTTTGTTCCAGAGGCGGGAGAAAAGAGGAATGAAGGAGCGAAGGTGAGCAGAGAGTCTTGATTTTGGCAGTTTAACCATAAGAGGGTTGCAGGTAGATCTTGTGCGACCTGTAGGAATATTTGCGGGACAGAGCCCAGAGAGAGCTGGGGGGGCAAGGCCAGAGAGGAGTCGGTAGAAGACGGAAAGACCACCAACCTGCCTGTGGTGAGTGAGTGAAAGGCCCTTGGAGTTAGCTTCATCGCGGGAGATTCCAATGGTTCTGAATGCTTTGCTTTCAACAGCGTGAAGACGAGCTAGGTGTGAGGCAGGAGCACCAGCCCAGAGGGGAGAGCAGTATTCCATTGAGCTGCGGATGAAAGCCTTGTACGTGGTGAGGAGCTCAGGTGTGCCAAGGAAGGACTTCGCACGACGGAAGATGCCCAGTCGGCGACTGGCTTTGGAGGCCAGATTTGAAATGTGGTTTTCCCAGGAAAGATCATGGCAGATAGTGAGACCCAAAAGTTTGAGTGACAGAACTTCTTGGAGAGGATTATTCAGAAAGTAGATGGGAGGGTTGTCCAGTCGGTCCAGTCGGTCTTTTCGGAGAGGTATTTGTTATATTATATCACCTTTATCTATCAATATTGTTGAAATGAAGATCAAATAGCTGTATGTTGAAATATGTTGAAAAAGTCAAAACTTTACACGGGGTGTACTTACCTTTTCACATGACTGTATATTTGGCAGAGCGTGCAACACCAGAAAGGAGGCGGAAGAAGACAGAGACCATAGACCCATCTGCGATGTGAAATAAATGGACCGAGAGACTCAGCTTCATCACAGGAGATTCTAATGACATTGAAGGCCGTTGTTTCACACGGCATTAATCTGAATAACATGTGAGGCAGGAGCACGAGTCCAGAAGGGAGAGCAGTATCCCATCAAGTTGTGGATGAAAGCCTTGTATGTAGATAAATGTTCAGATGTTCTAAGGAAGGACTTTTCAGGACAGAGGATGCTCAGTTGATGACTGACTTTGGAGGCCAACCTAGAAATGTGGTTTGTCCAACAAAAATCATGGCTGATTGTGAGGCCAAAATTTTTGAGGGACTCTACCTCAAGAATATTGTTTAAAAAAATTAATGGGAGGGATCGCCAGACTGTCTTTTCGGAGAGACAAAGTGAGAGTGTAAAAAAAAAAATGACATGATGAGTGCGCCGAAAGATGGATACGGCACTCCATCCAACACCACAGACCATAAAATAACAACATAATGTAAAACTTGTGCATTGTGTGTTCCCGGGGACAATCAAAACGATAAGGCTCTTTATGAGGATGTAACGACATGCGTGTGTGAGTGTCTTGGCAATTTTCACTGACGCTTTGCCAATAATCCTTTCAATCACAAAATGGGCTTCAGCTCCTTCGCACGCAATGCTGAAACAATTCCTGGAGCTGGAGAAAGGTCAGGCCCGTTCCTCGTACCTGCTTTGTTTATAAAATTGATCGAATAATGATTTTTTTTTTCACCTTACTTTTTTCCAAATTTTCATTTCATGAACAACACTGTCAGACTAAACACTCTGTGACCTTATCCCTGATAAACCTCCGAGCTTTCCACTGGATTTTAAAAACCCTTACACTAATCAAATCGAAATTGCTTTCAAAGTTCCCTCAAAAGCACACCATTGTGACTTCTGTGTGAAGAACCTCAAAACCTCATGCGATTCACGGCTTTTAATATGCTCAGTTGAAAACCTCACCAGTGGGTGCAGAACTATCCTCCACTCTGCCGAAGTGCCACAGGCAAAGGAATGACAATGAAAAGGGGAATTTGCATGGGGAGAGAAATCACACGATGAGGTGCACATGCTCCTTCAAAGCACAACCTTTCCCCGAGAGCAAGGTGAAGACATCACTGACTCCATCAAGTCCATTCAAAATGATATCTGGCCTCGTGCAGAATAGCGGATAAGTGTATCATGCCGGAAGGTGGACGTGACCGACATATTCCAGGATTCAGCAAACAATATCACTGGATAGCAATCAGGAGGTAAAGATGTTCAAAATGGGAGATGAGGATTGAAGGTTAGTGCACACAAGATGCAATCTGCTCGCTGTATATGCAGGTGAGCAGAACGAAGGATTCACCCCCAGCGCGCTACGCGATGTCCCATCGAAGGGAAATATCTTGTTACGGAGCTTCGTGGATTGTGAAGCACTCACTGGGCCTCGTCCACAAGGGTTGCGAAATGAAACTCATGAAAAGCAATCTCGTGTTTGTTTTCCTGTTTGAAATCAAAACAAAAACTCAGGATATCGCGGCAACGTAGGAATTGCCTTCAGGTAATAAGCAAACCTTCGTTCTGACTCGTGGACACACCGTCCTAGGAAGTTGAGTTGAGTCTTTGAAGTTGAGAAGTTGAGAAGAAGTTCTTCTCTCATGCCCAATGTGCACCACTATGGCGAGGCCCTGCGAAGCACAAGCTCAAAGCAGGCCTCTTGCGATGAGCGTTTGTCAGTTGTCCGGATCCATGGAGCTCGTGCCACAATCAATCGAGAGAGTAACTGAAAATAGCTTCGTCAGACAGTAATACGACAATCTCAGCCACATGAAAACAACACTCAACCGAAGTTGTTGTTGTTGATCTTGTTGTTGTTGTTGTTGTTGTTGTTGCATAGTGCCTGACAGTTCTCTTGAACGAGCCTGAGGCACTGAGACAGCCGATTGATCTCCCAGGAGCGACCCAGAGATCCCTCCCACATCTGGGATGGTGTACCCCTACCTTCACAAAGTCAGGGAGGGCCTCGATAGAGTTAGAGAGATAGAGGTGGGGAAGAGAGAGAGACAGAGAGAGAGAGAGAGACAGAGAGAGAGAGAGAGAGAGAGAGAGAGAGAGAGAGAGAGAGAGAGAGCAGAGAAGAATGGGGAAGTTTGTTTTTTTGTATACTAGGTCGAGGCTAATGCAAGAGCTAACACATAGAACATATAATAAAGGGTGTGGGAGGCAAGAGGGGGAGAGAGAGGGAAGCACAACAACAGTAGAAAACAGGGACATTGGGAGATCTGTGGAAGGAAGCGGGCTAGGGCGGGGTACATAGTGTAAAGTGTAAACAAATGGACACTACTCGGACTTTCAGGAAAGAAAACGGAATTTAAAGGAGGTGGGGTTGGGGTGAATTAACTGGGGTAGAAAAGATCAAGGTTTTGGATGGGGGACGATAGGAGATGGTGATGAACAGCTGTTTTACAGACCTGGAGGGATGAGTGGGATTGAAGAGAGTGAAGGAGTTTGTTCCAGAGATGGGAGAAAAGAGGAATGAAAGAGTGAAGGTGAGCAGAGAATCTCGATTTTGAATTTATGAAATTTAAATTTGAAATTTGAAGCAGAGAATTGCGTTGGGAGGGGTTAAGGGGGAGGGGGAGTGGGTTAAACCACCGCGAAGAGGCATCCCCGATAGTTGTTTTTAACCGAAGTTGATCCTTCCTTTGGTTCCATCATCGTCGTGTTCTCATGTCTTGTCCACATCCCTATCTCTATATCCAAAGCCAAGACTTGTTTGGTTCAAGTATGGCCTGATGGATACCTTCGGACAAAAATAAAACGTCAAACGATTTTTCGTTGACGAAAGTGGAAGCACCGTAACGCATGCTAACACCTGACAATGGATTTCGGGTGATGAAACTACAGCGGTGAGGTGTTACTGAGGCTTACATAACGCGCGACGCCCTCAAAGATCATCGGGGCGTGTTCGGGAATAATGTCATGCTGCTCTCAAAGGCACTAAAGTGGCTTCGGTCATTTTCACATGGTCGGCTGTCTCCAGGAGACAAGTCACAGGGGGTATTTTTCTCTCCACACGTCCGTAACTTTAGATGGTGCTTAAGCGGTGGAGATAGCACTTTGTGTGCGATCGTCCGTAAATTGGGCGCATTGTTGTGTGGCATTAAAGCGGGATCAATAAGAAGCCGTTGGACATGACAGGAAAGGGTAAGAAAAATCTGCTCTAAAGCTGGTCCACGCAAACCGACCTTCAACTTCAAGCCACTGCAGAAACAGACAAAGCAACAAACAAAGAAACAAACAAATACTCTTTGTTCCTCCTTTCTTGCCAAATAATTGAACAACCGATTTAATGACACAAAATTAAATAAACAACTAAAGCGGATTCATTATCATTAAAGCTTGTGATGCCACATCGTGTGTGTGTGTGCTTTAATGTAGTAGAGTGTGCACATGAGTGTGCTTCAACGTGATATGGCTGTGTCTTTGAGTGCTCAACTGTGTGTATTGAGTGCACTGCTCGCCTCTGCGTTTGAATGTGCGCCGGTGTGTTTTAATGTGCGCCTGTGTGTTTTAATGTGCGCCGGTGTGTTTGAATGTGCGCCGGTGTGTTTGAATGTGCGCCGGTGTGTTTGAATGTGCGCCGGTGTGTTTGAATGTGCGCCGGTGTGTTTTAATGTGCGTCGGTGTGTTTGAATGTGCACCAATGCGTTTGAATGTGCACCAATGCGTTTGAGTGTGGGCCTGTGTGTTTGAGTGTGGGCCAGTGTGTTTGAGTGTGGGCCAGTGTGTTTGAGTGTGGGCCAGTGTGTTTGAGTGTGGGCCAGTGTGTTTGAGTGTGGGCCAGTGTGTTTGAGTGTGGGCCAGTGTGTTTGAGTGTGGGCCAGTGTGTTTGAGTGTGGGCCTGTGTGTTTTAATGTGTGCCGGTGTGTTTGAATGTGCGCCGGTGTGTTTGAATGTGCACATATGCGTTTGAGTGTCGGCCTGTGTGTTTTAATGTGCGCCTGTGTGTTTTAATGTGCGCCTGTGTGTTTTAATGTGCGCCTGTGTGTTTTAATGTGCGCCTGTGTGTTTTAGTGTGCGCCTGTGTGTTTTAGTGTGCGCCTGTGTGTTTTAGTGTGTGCCTGTGTGTTTTAGTGTGCGCCTGTGTGTTTTAGTGTGCGCCTGTGTGTTTTAGTGTGCGCCTGTGTTTGAGTGTGCGCCTGTGTGTTTGAGTGTGCGCCTGTGTGTTTGAATGTGCGCCGGTGTGTTTGAATGTGCGCCGGTGTGTTTGAATGTGCACCTATGCGTTTGAGTGTGGGCCTGTGTGTTTGAGTGTGGGCCTGTGTGTTTGAGTGTGGGCCTGTGTGTTTGAGTGTGGGCCTGTGTGTTTGAGTGTGGGCCTGTGTGTTTGAGTGTGGGCCTGTGTGTTTTAATGTGCGCCTGTGTGTTTTAATGTGCACCTGTGTGTTTTAATGTGCGCCTGTGTGTTTTAATGTGCACCTGTGTGTTTTAATGTGCGCCTGTGTGTTTTAATGTGCGCCTGTGTGTTTTAATGTGCGCCTGTGTGTTTTAGTGTGGGCCTGTGTGTTTGAGTGTGGGCCTGTGTGTTTGAGTGTGGGCCTGTGTGTTTGAGTGTGGGCCTGTGTGTTTGAGTGTGGGCCTGTGTGTTTTAATGGGCGCCTGTGTGTTTTAATGGGCGCCTGTGTGTTTTAATGTGCGCCTATGCGTTTGAGTGTGGGCCTGTATGTTTAAGTGTGTGACTGTGTGTTTGAGTGATTGACTATGTGTTTTAATGTGCACATGTGTGTTTGAGTGCGTGCCTGTGTGTTTGAGTGCTCAAGCTGTGCTTGAATGTACACCTGTATGTTTGAGTATGTGCCTGTGTGTTTGAGTGATCGACTGTGCGTTTTAATGTGTGCCTATGCGTTTGAGTGTGGGCTTGTGTGTTTGAGTGATTGACTGTCTTTTAATGTGTGCCTGTGTGTTTGAGTGCTCGTCTGTGTTTGAATGTGTGCCGATGCGTTTGCGTGTGGGCCTGTGTGTTTGAATGCACTCCTGTGTGTTTGAATGCACTCCTGTGTGTTTGAATGCTCTCCTGTGTGTTTGAATGCACTCCTGTGTGTTTGAATGCACTCCTGTGTTTGAGTGCTCTCCTGTGTTTGAGTGCTCTCCTGTGTGTTTGAATGCACTCATGTGTGTTTGAATGCACTCATGTGTGTTTGAATGCACTCCTGTGTGTTTGAGTGCTCTCCTGTGTGTTTGAGTGCTTTCCTGTGTGTTTGAGTGCACTCTTGTGTGTTTGAGTGCACTCCTGTGTGTTTGAGTGCTCTCATGTGTGTTTGAGTGCTCTCATGTGTGTTTGAGTGCTCTCCTGTGTGTTTGAGTGCTCTCCTGTGTGTTTGAATGCTCTCCTGTGTGTTTGAATGCTCTCCTGTGTGTTTGAGTGCTCTCCTGAGTGTTTGAGTGCTCTCCTGAGTGTTTGAGTGCTCTCCTGTGTGTTTGAGCGCTCTCATATGTGTTTGAGCGCTCTCCTGTGTGTTTGAGTGTACGCCGGTGTGTTTGAATGTACGCCAGTGTGTTTGAGTGTACGCCAGTGTGTTTGAGTGTACGCCAGTGTGTTTGAGTGTACGCCAGTGTGTTTGAGTGTACGCCAGTGTGTTTGAGTGTACGCCAGTGTGTTTGAGTGTACGTCAGTGTGTTTGAGTGTACGCCAGTGTGTTTGAGTGTACGCCAGTGTGTTTGAGTGTACGCCAGTGTGTTTGAGTGTACGCCAGTGTGTTTGAGTGTACGCCAGTGTGTTTGAGTGTACGCCAGTGTGTTTGAGTGTACGCCAGTGTGTTTGAGTGTGCGCCAGTGTTTTTGAGTGTGCGCCAGTGTTTTTGAGTGTGCGCCAGTGTGTTTTAATGTGCACCTGTTTGTTTGATTGTGTGCCAGTGTGGTTGAGTGCTCGACCTGTGCTTGAATGTGCGTCTGTATGTTTGAGTGTGTGCTTGTGTGTTTGAGTTCATGCCTGTGTGTTTGCTGATTATTTGAACGAATGATTGATGTAAGATGATTCTCTACACAATTAAATAAACATATAAGTTATTTTACTTCTTGTAACCAAACCATGAGTACATCGCTAGATTTCTACACTCACCAAATGACAGGGTATTGCAGACCATTTAAGATCCCTAAGACCCACTACACCCTTTACAAAACTAAGACCCATAAGAACATGAATACCCTTTAGAACCGTAACACCCCTAAACCTCTTAAGACTCCTAAGAATCTTTAGACTCTATTGACGCCATTATACCATTTAGAACCCCTATGATTATTAAGACCCCTTCAACTCCTTTAGACCATTTTAGACCTCTATACCCTAACAACTTTCAGACCTTTTGATACCCTTTAGACACATTTGACCTTTAGATGCTTTTTGGACCTTTTAAGACCCTTAGACCCATTTAGACTTTTTCAGACCTTTATACCTTTCGACCTTCAGACCATTTAACCTTTACACCTGTACAACTTATCAGAACTTTGACCTTTACATCTTTACAACAGGACCATTTAGACCTTTCATTTTCAATCAATGACCTTTCATTTAGTGAATCCTTCCATTTAGTTGACGCACAAACCAAGTGCGAGTGAGATTCTTCAATCTCTGATTGGTCTTTCTAGTTCTCAGTGTGATCTAAAGAGGAGTTTGTAAAGAAATCACATGCAGGACAAACAGTACACATCACTGTACATTGTCCACGAATTACAAGGACACAGGTAGACAAAAGACAAACACCTGGTATATGGTATATGGGATTGTAACACGGAGTCATCACATCATGAGCCAGTGATTTAGATGGGAACACAAAAAGGCTAACATGAAATATAACACACAACTCAGAGGAACTCACATTATTCATTCAGTGAATAAGGTGTATAAACAAAATAATTGTAAAATCGTCTGAGATAAACACGACCTTGGGATCAAAGAAACCTCTGGAATGTTTGTGATGGAATCATCGAGTAAAAATGGAGAAGGTTAAACGATAACCCGGGAGCATGGTGGTGTTTTACACAATGGATTGCACAAACTAGGTGAAAGTATATACCTGTTTGTCTCGTTATTCACACCGGAGGCCCTGCCCACGTGACGTCGTCGCATCTTGTAACCTACAGTCCTGTCTTCTTGGGACCAGTCATTTCATCTTGGGACCAGCCTGTCATCTTGGGTCCAGTCATTTCATCTTGAGCCCAGCATCTCATCTTACGACCAGTTATTTCATCTTGGGACCAGCATGTCATCTTGGGACCCAGTCATTTCATCTTGGGACCAGTCATATTATCTTGGGACCAGTCATATTATCTTGGGACCAGTAATTTCATCTTGGCACCAGTCATTTCATCTTGGGACCAGTCATTTCATCTTGGCACCAGCCATGTCATCTTGGGACCAGTCACTTCATCTTGGCGCCAGCCATGTCATCTTGGCACCAGCCATGTCATCTTGGCACCAGCCATGTCATCTTGGGACCAATCATTTCATCTTGGGACCAGTGATTTTCATCTTGGGACCAGTGATTTTCATCTTGGGACCAGCATGTCATCTTGGGACCAGTCATTTCATCTTGGGACCAGCATGTCATCTTTGGACCAGGTATTTAATCTTGTAACCTGCAGTCCTGTCATCTTGGGACCATCATGTCATGTTGGGACCAGTCGCTTCATCTTGTAACCTGAGTTCCTGTCATCTTGGGACCAGCATGTAATTTTGGTAGCAGTCATTTAATCATGTAACCTGCAGTAATGTCATCTTTGGACCAGTCATTTCATCTTGTAACCTGCAGTCCTCTATCATCTTGGGACCAGCATGTCACCTTGGTACCAGTCATTTCATCTCGTAACCTGCAGTCCTGTCATCTTGAGACCAGTCATTTCATCTCGGGACCAGTAATTTCATCTTGGGACGAGTCATGACAATGATTGTGGGACATCTTGGTATGTCTGGCAACCAGTTATGTCAATGATCTTTGCATCGTGGGACCAGTCATTTCAATGATGTGAGTATCTGGGGACCAGTCACATGAATGATCTGCACATTTTAGGACCAGTCCTGCCAATAATCTGCGCATCATGGGTCCAGTCACATCAATGATCTGCACATTTTGGGACCAGTCCTGTCAATGATCTGCCCATTTTGGGACCAGTCCTGTAAATGATCTGTGCATATTGGGCTCATTCATGTCAATGATCTGCACATCATGGGTCCAGTCACATCAATGATCTGCACATTTTGGGACCAGTCCTGTCAATGATCTGCGCATGTTGGGTTCATTCATGTCAATGATCTGCACATTTTGGGACAGGTCATGTGAATGATCTGCACATCTTGGGTCCAGTCACATCAATAGTTGCACATTTTGGACCAGTCCTGTCAATGATCTGCACATTTTGGGACCAATCCTGTCAATGATCTGCACATATTGGATTCATTCATGTCAATGATCTGTGCATCATGGGTCCAGTCACATCAATGATCTGCACATCTTGGGTCCAGTCACATCAATGGTCTGCACATTTTGGGACCAGTCCTGTCAATGATCTGCACATCGTGGGTCCAGTCACAGCAATGATCTGCACATTTTGGGACCAGTCCTGTCGATGATCTGCACATTTTGGGACCAATTCCTGTCAATGATCTGCACATTTTGGGTCCAGTCACAGCAATGATCTGCACATTTTGGGACCAGTCCTGTCAATGATCTGCGCATGTTGGGTTCATTTATGTCAATGATCTGCACATTTTGGGACCAGTCCTGTCAATGATCTGCGCATATTGGGTTCATTCATGTCAATGATCTGCATATTTTGGGACAGGTCATGTCAATGATCTGCACATTTTGGGACAGGTCATGTCAATGATCTGCACATTTTGGGACAGGTCATGTCAATGATCTGCACATTTTGGGACAGGTCATGTCAATGATCTGCACATTTTGGGACAGGTCATGTCAATGATCTGCGCATCTTAAGCCATGTCAGTGATCTGTACATTTTTGGACCAGTCATGTCAATGAGCTGAGCATCGTCTCTGTCTCTCTCTCTCTCTCTCTCTCTCTCTCTGACAACAAATTAAAATTCAAAACTGTGCTTTGTACAATTTGTGGAAACCCCAAAATGAGGATGAAGGATAATCACAGCCTTGCAACCACTCTCACCCACTCCCCTCCCATGTTGCTTTCAATCACCCACGTGCATGTCTCTGCACCAATCAGCCTCATCGTCTACATGCACCAGCTCAATCGCCGGACCCCAATGACGTCATGGGCGTAGTTTTCAAAATAATTTCCCGTAAAGAAATGCAAGCCTCCAAAATACAATACATTTGTTTGCATGGGTACTTTTAGAACATGCTCAATTCAGGTGATACCAATCAACTACAATCGACATGTGGGTGTTGCTCAATGCCTCTTGCTCACCTGATACCCTCTGGGCCAGAAGGTGCTCACAGCAATCTCAGCCTTTGCCCAGCCATGGGCAGGGCCAGTGGCCGTACGCCAAACAGGGCCACCCAGGAGCTTCCTGTCCACGAGTGCGAAGACGGCAAGAACACCTGGCCCGAAGCGTCCCCGGCGATCGGGCCAGAGAGCGTAATCGAAGTCGATGCAGTGCGTGTCGTTTTCACGCAGACTTGGCGTAATGAGACGTGCAGCCTTACCACCTGTCCGTGCCTCTGATGTCACAAACATAAAAGCACCTAGGCCAGAACAAAGAGGAGCAAAATGAGCACGCACAAGAAAGATTAAAAGCCAAATGAAAATAACTCACAATAAATTGAGTTTGTGAAGTTTTCATTTCAATGCTGGAGGACAAGTCATAATATAATTTACGATAAATGGATGACGTGTGTGTGTGTGTGTGTGTGTGTGTGTGTGTGTGTGTGTGTGTGTGTGTGTGTGTGTGTGTGTGTCTCTTAATTACCTTAATTACGTACGTCTATTAATTAATTACATCCTATTGAAATGTACCTCAACTCTTTAGACTGCTGAGACCCCTTAGAACTTTGAAAACCCCTTAAGACACCTAAGATCCTTAAGACCACAAAGACGTCTATAGACCCAGAGGACCCAAAAGACCCACAGGACCTAAAATACCCCAAGGACCCAAAAGACCCAGATGACCCAAAAGACCCACAGGACCCAAAAGACCCACAGGACTCAAAAGACATCGAGAACACAGAAGACCCAAATGACCCAAAAGTCCCCGAGGACCCAAAAGATCCAGATGACCTAAAAGAACCCGGGAATCAAAAAGACCTGGATGACCCAAACGTCCAAGAGGACCCAAAAGACAATCCTGATTCCAAAGACTCAAAAGACCCAGATGACCCAAAATAGCCTGAGGATCCAAAAGACACCAAGGAACCAAAAGACCCAGAAAACCCAGAAGTCCCCGAGGACCCAACAGACGCAGACGACCCAAAATACCCCGATGACCAAAAGACCCAGATGACCAAAAAGACCTTGCGGACA
This sequence comes from Myxine glutinosa, assembly GCF_964187855.1. Taxonomy (NCBI): domain Eukaryota; kingdom Metazoa; phylum Chordata; class Myxini; order Myxiniformes; family Myxinidae; genus Myxine; species Myxine glutinosa. Next base: position 37,252,757 of record NC_136273.1, on the reverse strand, counting down.
CAAAAGTCCCCGAGGACCCAAAAGACAATCCTGATTACAAAGACTCAAAACACCCCGGTGACCAAAAGACCCAGGTGACCCAAAAGACCTCGAGGATCCGAAAGACCCCAAGGAACCAAAAAAACCCAGAAGACCCAAAAGTCACTGAGCACCCAAAAGACCCAAAAGACTCAAATGACCCAAAGGTCGCAGAGGACCCAAAATAACCCGAGGACACAAAAAACAAGATGACCCAAAAGTCCTCGAGGACCCAAAAGACAATCCTGATTCCAAAGAATCAAAAGACCCAAAACTTCCCGAGGATCCAAAAAATCCCAGATGACCCAAAATAACCTGAGGACGCAAAAGACCCAAAAGTCCCAGAGGACCCAAAATAACCCAAAGATCCAAAAGACCCAGTTGACCCAAAAATCCCCGACGATCCAAAAGACCCAGATGACCCAAAAGTCCTCAGAGTCCGGCAGGCAGGTATGCTACAAGGCGGTAAAGAGCAATGAAAATTTGGTACAACGCACCCACGTGCCCACTTGTCATAAGAAGAATCACTCCGCCTCTCTGTTACAACCTGTCTTGGGGAGAACATTGTTTCTAAATTGGCCTCCAAAGCTGCCTGATTCCTGGGGACCCTCGACAGAAATAAGTCCATTCTGAGCCACATGTGGCTGAAGTTCTTCATAAAAAATGACATGGACATGGCTTGCCACTCCAGGCAGTTGCGGTTGCTCCTGATCCTGCTCCTCTCAACGCTGATGGATCGGAGGCACTCTGCATTATTGGTACTTTCTGGCGCAATCATCCGAGTTCCAAGTCTGTTTAGCACCCGCCTCTGACAGATTGGTGGACTCTATTTTCCATGGTCTCAATTTTGGCTGATCTCCACTTGCTTGCTCTTTACACCATATATCGACAGTTCCGCACACCCACACCATGCCACTGAGCCAACATGCACATGCTCACACTCATTCTGCCAGAATCTCACACTTTGTTTCTCTCCAAAAGTCTAAAGCTGAAGACACACCAACCTTTCTATCATTGTTCTACCTCCTCGTCTGTAGAACCAACTTCCCATGTCTGTCGGTGCATGCCCCATCCATCAACTCCTTCAAGAGTGCTGCCAATCGTCGCGTGATGCGTTCTCCTAAATGTAGTTTCCATCTCCTCTACTCCCACTGACTCCCTAAATCCCTTCGCCATTTTCTTCTCCCTTTTCCGTCGTTGCTCCTCCTATACTCATTTGTGACGTGTCGATGTGTCTTCATCTCCCTGTTAATATTTTACTCCAGGTCTGTAAACCTGTTGCCCATTGTCCTTTAGTTTCTCCAAGAGGTGAGACTTCTGGGTTCTAATAAAAAAAAAACATTTTTTTTTTTTTACTTTCTCTTCTCAACGATCTTGGAAACTCACATTCTGACAAGGTACACGTTTCGCAAGGTGCACCTGGTAGCACTCCATCGCTGTAATTATCTAAAAACGATAGCCAACGTTTGTTACGTAGAATGCTATCAACCATCGCCTATTGAATGCCACCGCAAGCAATTGCTGGGCAAACTTGCACCTATTAATGACCACTCCAGCGGGTTTTCGTAAGACCGATTGACGCCTGGCACATATCGCAGCCAGAGCCATTTCACATTTCCAAAATCATTAATGAGTCAGCTTTGCTACATCATAATATTTCATACACTGCAGGGCAAAAGCTATAGTTGATGCCAAGAGCCGTCACATTGGTCGACAGTTTGCTATTACGTTCACGTTATTTGACCGATTCGTCTATAAAACAAAATTTCAAAAATATAGAAGAATCGGCAACAGTTAATGTTTCTGTCTTTTGTTCAATAGTAAAGGCATGTCAAGGTAATATGTTACTCACACATGATTGCATCATCCTTATTGGAAAAGCTGTTGTTACATGCAATCAATGAATGGTGAAATGAGAGTTTTCAAAATTGTTTTTCTTTTCTTTTGCTCAAAGCTTTCATTGCTTTCTAAATTAAACGCACATCACAACCACCTATAAGTCACATTCTGCCAATCCTGATTCCAAACCCAAATATTTTCTTGAAAACAGGACCAATGTGCAGGCTTTTGTGGATTTTTGTGTTGTTTTGAAGGTTTCAGATCACTGAATTTAAAAAAAAAATAATCGGACAGCCAACTGTGGCAGGGAAGGGAGAAGATGAGAAATGGAACGACTGTGGGATGTGCGTCCACGACTGCAGAACGGACAGCGGCTTAAGGTCCTATCGGAGGGACAGCATAGTCCGCGATGCGGTCCCCAGTAGGTGCGCATCAGGATATCAAGATGGGGGTGGGGGTCAGTGTCCAGAGCAGAAATGTCTGCTTGGATTTGAAGAGTCAAAATGACATGTATTGAAGTTGTTTATCTTCAGGTAATAATGTTCGACAGGGTAAGAGTGAAACGAAGATGTCGTCCACCAAACCTAAAACTGGGACGTCAACTGTTGCGCATTACCTGAACAGCAGATTGTGACGACATAGAGGTCTGAACCAGGTCGGCAGCTCCGAGGGGAGTACACCTCCACCGAGGACATTAAAACCCTGGTTTAAACATGCTGGTGGGCCAATCAAACATGTTATATTAAATGTGCACTTAACTTTCAAAGTGCACAGATAAAGCTCTCTGAATGTGGATTCAGATAATAAAGCAAATATCCCTGTTTATATTAAACACAAAGCATTGGTTGCAAATAAAAATGTCACGACTACAGAAAAGAGGAAACAGCAACAACTAGAATGGCACTCGGTAGAAAGCATACCTCCGCCAGGCGAACAGTTTACGTTTCGTATCACACTGATAGGCTGGATCTGCATTCAGACCTGAACCAAAACCTTACCGGGTTGTTCTTGAAATTTAAACAACTCATCCACCAAGTTTTGTCATAATCCGTCCACAACTTTTTGAAATATGGTGCTATACAGTCATGGCCAAAAATATTGGCACCCTTGCACTTTTTTCAAATAACTCACAATTTTCTCGAAAAATAAGTTGAAATTGACCAAAGTATTTGGTCTCCACAATTCTTTACTTCACTGTTAATATTGCAGAACATTTGTTTTCGATTCAGAACTTAATATATCCTTTTAAATCAGAAAATAAAAGGTAATGGCATTGACCAAATTATTGACACCCCAGACTTAATATTTGGTAGTACAGTCTTTGGACAAAATAACTGCAGTCACGTGCTTCCTATAGCCATGAATAAGCTTCCTACACCTCTCTACTTGCAGTTTGTCCCACTCTTGTACAAACTGCTCCAGTTCTCCCAGATTTGAAGGGTGCCTTCTCACAACTGCTGTTTTCAGATCTCCCCACAGGTGTTCAATAGGATTTAGATCTGGACTCATTGTTGGCCACTGCAGAACAGTACAGCATTTTGTCTTGAACCATTCCTGGGTGCTTTATGAAGTGTGTTTGGGGTCATTGTCCTGCTGCAAGACCGATGACCTTCGATGGAGACCCAGCTTTCTGACACTGGGTTGAACATTGTGCTCCAAAATGCCTTGGAAATATCCTGATTTCATGATGCCATGCACACGTTCCAGGCACCCAGTGCCCGAGGCAGCACAGTAATCCCAAAACATCACTGAACCTCCTCCATGTTTGACTGTAAGGAAGGTATTCTTTTCTATAAAGGCTTAATTTTGTTTTCTGTAAACATAGAGATGATGTGCTTTATTAAAAGCTCTAATTTGGTCTCATCTGTCCACAGGACATTCTCCCAGAAGGATTTTGGCTTGTTCGGGTGTGTTTTGGCAAACTCCAGTAGGGGTTTCTCAGCAGTGGGGTCCTTCTGGGTCTTCTACCATAGAACCCCCTTTCATCGAGTTGGCGAAGGATGGTGTGAGTTGAAACTGTACTACCTTGTGTCTGAAGGTCAGCTTGAACCTGTTTGGCAGTTGATCGAGGTGCTTTCCCCACCATTCGAACAATCCTTCGCTGCAATCTTCGATCAAGTTTTCTGTTGCAGCCACATCCTGGGAGGTTGGCTGCAGTGCCATGGGCCTTAAACTTCCTGATAACATTGCATACGGTGGATACAGGAGCATCAAGGTCTCTGGAGATGGACTTTTAGCCTTGAGATTGTCCATGCTTGGCTACAATCTTGTGTCTGACCTCCTCAGACAATTATCTGGTTTTCTTTCTTTTCTCCATGCTCATTGCGGTCCACACAGTGACACAAAACAGCAGAATGACTCCTTGACTCTATTCAAACTGGTTGAATGAGTGATTTTTATATTGTAGGCACCTGCAACTCACCATAAGTGAGTTCAATTCCAAAGTGAAGGAGAATCACCTGCTTGAAATCTAATTATTTCTAACAACTTCTAAAAGGTGCCAATATAGAGGGGGGGGGATATAATTTTAGATATATATATAGTACGGGCATGCCCTAGTATTATCTAAAAGGCAATAATATTATCTAAAATGGCACTTCTAAAATGTGCCATTTTAGGATTTCTGTGTGGAATAAGCTAAGATTTAGTAATTTTTTCAGCTTTTTTTTTTTTTTTGTGTATACACAAGATCGAGGCTCGTGTAAGAGCTAGCCCATCAAACACATATTAGCACATAAAACACAAAAAACATAAATGGACACGTAAAACAATAAAGGAAGGGGGAGACAAGATGGTAGAGAGAGGGAAGCACACAAGCACAACAGTAGAGAACAGGGACATTGGGAGATCTGTTCGAAGGGAGAGGGCTGGGGGGGAAGGGGGAGGGAAGGGGTACACGGTACAAAACAAATTGACACCACAATGAATTTCAGGAATGAAGTCGGGGATTGAAAGATTGTTCCACTGCAAACCAAAGAAATGCGTATGTGGATACCAAAATATATTTTTATTAAAACAATTTTCTGGAAGAAATGGTGCATTATTTCAAAAAAGTGCAAAGGTACCAATATTTTTGGCCACGACTGTGTGCACATGTGGTGTGTGTGTGTGTGTGTGTGTGTGTGTGTGTGTGTGTGTGTGTGTGTGTGTGTGTGTGTGTGTGTGTGTGTGTGTGTGTGTGTGTGTGTATATACATGTATATATATATATATATATATATACACAAATTTTAGCCCAATCTCTTAATGGTGAATTACTTCAAAAATTCTCTGATACGGATCCAGATTCGAATCTTCACCAAAATTGATGAAACTATTCCTGGTTATCATACCGTTCAGCTAATCTGTCCACAACATTTTGGTCGAATCCATCTGCAACTTTTTGAGATATCTTGAAATACATCGTCTTTACCACCATCTATCAATGGTGAAGATTCACTTCAAAAAATTTATCGGATCCGGATCTTTGCCAAAATATAATTATTTCCTCCTTGTCAGACACCCAACGTCTCCACCAAGTTTCGTCCGAATCCCTTTATAACTTTTTGAGATATCCTGCTACGTATCGTTTATGGCCCTATCTCACAATGATGAAGAATCACTTAAAAAAATTATACTAGCCGGATTCGAATCCGGATCTTCACCAAAATCTAAACATTTCGTCCTTGTCGCATATGCTACATCTCTGCCAAATTTCGTCCGAATCAGTCTGCAACTTTTTGACATATCGTGTTGTCATCACTTTCAGCCCAATCTCTCAAATGTGAAGAATCACTTTAAAAATTCGCTGATACGGATCCAAATTGGGGAAGGTAACATCAACAACAACACCAATAACAAATGTACAAGAAACAAAACAAAATACATTTACAACAACAAATAAATGATAAGGTACAGGGCCACAGTTAGATACCAATAAGGTGCTGAAGCAGGATCCAATTGGGAGAAGAGAAACCTCGATTGTGTCACCGTGAAAAAAATCTAAAATACACAGCCTGACCTTTGCTCCCAAGTCAGATCAAGGCAAATGTACACAAAGTGCAGGCAACTTATCATTATTTACATAACATGAATTACATAAAGCTATGTAAATCAGAACAGTCAATGAACTTTGGAGGAACCTGGAGATAGACTTGCTGAATCATTGTTAGTTTAGAGTTGCTTTAGATAACAATGATTCTCGCAGACTGCCTCTGGACTACTTTGTAACATGTTGGAATTTTAACAGTTTCAGACCATTTTTGTCTGCAGAATCGAGGCTCATGGAAGAGTGAGGTGACAGGAGGGATACAGGCGATGTAGTGATAGTCAGGCAACAGTTGGGTATAACAAGTAAGGGAATGAGCCAACAACAAAAGAGAAGAGAGGGAGGGGGAGGGGAGAAAAGGCAGAGGGGATGGGATGTGTGGGGTTAACGGGTTGGAACGGTTCAAGGGAAGGGAATGGGGGTGACATCATATGGTACTGAGCTATGGACAAGGCCTTATAGACTGTGAGTGGCTCGGATTATCCAAGGAAAGACTTGGATCGATGGAGGATACCCAGTCTGTGGCTGGATTTGGATGCCAGCTTTTCTATACGGCCGGCCGAGTAAGAGGGCATGGCTGATTGTGAGGCCTAGATGTTCGAGAGACTGAATCTTTTCTCATCAATGTCCATGGGAATAGATAGGGGGCTCGTTTGATGATCGTTCTGGTGCGAAAAAAAATGTTTGAAAATCCTTCTGGAATGACTAGAAAGGGACCATTGTGGCAAACAATGAAAACCCTTTTGACGAACTTTCTAATATAAATTTCAGGAGTTACTGTTTAAGAAGGCTCGGATAACAATCTCAGACATGTTCTCTGCTACCATCAAGGAAACACATCCTTCCACAAAACTATAGGGGACGCCTCTTCGCGGTGGTTGTACCCCCAAACGCAAGCTGGGGGCAAAATCTTCCCCCATTCTTCCCTGCTGCCCAGATTCGTCACGGTCAGAGTGCCGATTGGTCCCCACGGACCGGCCCTTTCCCTCTTGTCTCTCTCTCTCACTAACTGTCGTGGCCCTGACTTAAGGAAGGCAGCAGTACACCATCCTGGATGCGAGGGGTCTCTGGGTCGCTCCTGGTCTCTGTGCTGTGGGCTTGTTCGAGAGAACTGTCAGGGGCTATACAACAACAACACACTTTCCATTTTTCTTTCGTGTAATGCCAAAGGTCAACATACACGAAAGTAAATCACACAAGCATATCCTATCCGTGACTTGTTCGCCGACTAGAAACCTCAATATATTGCATGACCAACTGGAACGGCACTCAGTTGAGAGCACACCTCCACCTGGTTGGTCATATCACTCAATGGTGAAGAATCACTTAAACATTCTACTAGCCGGATCCGGATCTTCACCAAAATGTAATCGATTCTTCCTCGTCACACACACAATCTGTACACCGAGTTTCGTCCAAATCCGTCCATAACTTTTTGAGATATCCTGTTATGTATCGTTTTTGGCCCCATTTCCCAATGGTGAAGAATCACTTTTAAAATTATAGCAGCCGGATCCGGATCTTCACCAAAATCTAATCATATTGTCCTTGTCACATACGTTACATCTCTGCCAAATTTCTTCCGAATCGGTCCACAATATTTTGAGATATTTTGTTCACAGACAAACTGACAGGGGTGAAAACATAACCTCCATCCACCTTTGGTGGCGCAGGTAATAAAGCTGTTAATAACAGATAACCAAGCACCAGACGGATGACATCACGACCCCAAGCGACCAGCCAATTGCAGTTATCATTCCAAACATAGCTGGCAGGAGCTCCCAAGGGGATACAGGACCTTCTCTCGGGGATATGGATGGCTCAGCATGCAGAGAGTCAGGATTGCTGGAACGCAATCCAAGCTCTCCGCGGGATAACTGTCGAGACTCCTCCCGACGCCACGAAAGCCAACAGAAAGATGAAGGATACCATTTAATCATCACACAAGTGCACACGAAGCTCACACATTGCTTCGACAGAAAATGGACAAATGAAGCACGACACCACATCACAGAGGGACAAACAAGCAATTTTACACCTCCACCTTCCTGAAATAAACAAAGGTGCGTCCATTTTGTTCCGACAATCCATATCGGAGAAATTATTAAATTCCTAGTTGGCATATTTTATTTATTACTTTCCATTCGTAGTTCCTTTCGCATTTTGTCGCCATAACAAGGACGCTCGGATGGTTCGATTAAATTACCCAATTAAGGACAGTGCGGCCAGGGGCGAAAAGGCTGCTGATTATCAAGGTTAAGTCTCTTTCTATTTACCTGAGTACAGATGAAGCACCTTTATTACTGGGTGCTGTGGGACATTGCCCAGGAAACGTTCCTACGGATTCGCCGATGAGGGGAAAAGTTGGAAAAGGAACGAGCACTTTATGTCGTGGTGATAAAAGTAAAAAGAAAATTAAAAGAAACGGTTTGTACAGTTTATACACCTTTTGCATCGCCAGGTAATAAGAATAGGTCAAAACTTAGCCTGGCTAAGTGGCAACCTGGATGAGCAGGTATGATTCATCCATAGATTAAATCATTTTATGTACTGACATGGAAGCTATTGGGAGAGATTATATGAAGGCAGGTAAGAACCTGGCAATGGTTACTCATGTGGAGCAGGTACACCTACGTGGGGCGTTCATGCAAACCAAGTTAGAAGTGTGGCTGTGTTAGAATGTGTGAGACAAGTTGGGAATAGGGAAGGGCCCATGGCTAAAGAAAAATACCACATGAAGGATGATTGAACTACAAGATTTTTTTTTCTCCAGCTGTTCATTACTTTATCAGTTTCACTTTACTCTCAACAATTAAAATTTGCTTCGCTCTTCATGGAAATCAAGCTTAATTCATTGTATGTGCGTGTGTACGCATTTGCAAATGCGAGATCCTCCGAGCATTCCGGGGAGGTCCGCAGAGCATTCCGGGGAGGTCCGCAGAGCATTCCGGGGAGGTCCGCAGAGCATTCCGGGGAGGTCCGCAGAGCATTCCGGGGAGGTCCGCAGAGCATTCCGGGGAGGTCAGCAGAGCATTCCGGGGTGGTCCGCCGAGCAGTCCGGGGAGGTCCGCCGAGCAGTCAGGGGTGGTCTGCCGAGCAGTCCGGAGAGGTCCGCCGAGCAGTCCGGGGAGGTCCGCAGAGCAGTCCGTGGAGGTCTGCAGAGCATTCCGGGGAGGTCAGCAGAGCATTCCGGGGTGGTCCGCCGAGCAGTCCGGGGAGGTCCGCAGAGCAGTCCGGGGAGGTCCGCAGAGCATTCCGGGGAGGTCAGCAGAGCATTCCGGGGTGGTCCGCCGAGCAGTCCGGGGAGGTCCGCCGAGCAGTCAGGGGTGGTCTGCCGAGCAGTCCGGAGAGGTCCGCCGAGCAGTCCGGGGAGGTCCGCAGAGCAGTCCGTGGAGGTCTGCAGAGCAGTCCGGGGATGTCCGCAGAGCAGTCCGGGGAGGTCCGCAGAGCAGTCCGGAAATGTCCGCAGAGCAGTCTGGGGATGTCCGCAGAGCATTCCGGGGTGATCTGCCGAGCAGTCCAGGGAGGTCCGCCGAGCAGTCAGGGGTGGTCTGCCGAGCAGTCCGGGGAGGTCCGCAGAGCAGTCCGGGGAAGTCCGCAGAGCAGTCCGGGAATGTCCGCAGAGCAGTCCGGGGATGTCCGCAGAGCAGTCCGGGGATGTCCGCAGAGCAGTCCGGGGATGTCCGCAGAGCAGTCCGGGGATGTCCGCAGAGCAGTCCGGGGATGGCCGCCAAGCATTCCGGGGATGTCCTCCGAGCAATCTGGAAAGGTCCACGAGCATTCCCGGGATGTCCGCAAAGCAGTCCGGGGATGTCCGCAGAGCAGTCCGGGGATGTCCGCAGAGCAGTCCGGGGATGGCCGCCAAGCATTCCGGGGATGTCCTCCGAGCAGTCTGGAAAGGTCCACGAGCATTCCCGAGATGTCCGCAAAGCAGTCCGGGGATGTCCACAGGGAATTCCAGGGAGGTCCTCCGAGCAGTCTGGAAAGGTCCACGAGCATTCTGGGGATGTCTGCAAAGCAGTCCGTGGATGTCCGCAAAGCAGTCCGGGGATGTCCACAGGGAATTCCGGGGAGGTCCTCCGAGCAGTCTGGAAAGGTCCACGAGCATTCCGGGGATGTCCGCAGAGCAGTCCGGGGATGGCCGCCAAGCATTCCAGGCATGTCTGCAGAGCATTCCAGGGATGTCCGCAGAGCAGTCCGGGGATGTCCGCAGAGCTGTCCGGGAATGTCCACAGGGAATTCCGGGGAGGTCCTCCGAGCAGTCTGGAAAGGTCCACGAGCAGTCCGGGGATGTCCGCAGAGAAGTCCGGGGATGTCCGCAGAGCAGTCCGGGGATGTCCGCAGAGCAGTCCGGGGATGTCCGCAGAGCAGTCCGGGGATGTCCGCAGAGCAGTCCGGGGATGTATGCAGAGCAGTGTGGGGATGTCCGCATAGCAGTCCGGGGATGTCCGCCAGGCAGATGTCTTCCATGAAGTATTTTGGTAGCACAGTTCTATAAACAAGTGCTGTTGAAGGATTCTGTTTGAGGATATTGCTCGAGGATGTTCACAGTAATGTGTTGTTGGTAGCACACCTTTAACATGGTGCAGGTGCGATGATTGTTTGTGTGAATTCCGTGCGTGAAGTGTCATGGTGAGTATTATTTAGTGGAATATTAACCTCGTTCTATGCACAATGGCTGTTCGAGAGATGATGGCGGTTTTCACAATCCAGGCGCAACACCATGGGTACCACATCAGCCATTACGCCATCAGTCTTTCTGTCCCTGGTGCGGCCTGGCAGCAACAACCTACTCAAGGTCATGGGTCAGCAGCGTGGAGAAAAAGCACACATCGTGCAAGCAAAATGTTTAACCAGCTTGAGGCAGCTTAAGGGAATGGATTTGTTTTCCCCTCATCTTTGGAATGTCATGAAAGACGCTTTATGTTTCTCTGTAAATCCCATAGTTTGTACAGTTTACAAACATGTAAGCAGAGTGAAACAACTGCAATTTAAGATCGTTATTGTTATTTTAAGCTTATCTCCCTCTCTCAGGTGTGGCCCAACATGCCATCATTGTGTTACCTTGGTAGCAAGGATATGTGACATAACAAAGTATATTCTCATTCCAATTGTGGGACGATTAGTTACTCTGAAACGGAACAATGGGCGTACAGACAATGTGATGGGAAGTGAAGGGTTGAGAGAGACGGCTTCTAAATGGACGACCTCTGTGAACATATTCAAGAGGCCTGGGGTGGAGATATTGGCAAAGGGGATACCTTTTCCTGATCTTTCTCAGTCCTGATTTTGATTGGCAGTGATACCAAAATAAAAAGGTATTTTTTGCCATAATTTACTGTCACAGGTAAACAAGGGAGGGTGCCAGACATACAGTATAGCCACACTCATAAAAGATAATTCTGCAGGTGCAACCGCACAATCAAACTCGTCTGTTATTATGCAATCTTGGCACCCACCTCCCTTCAGAGCGATTAAGCCACACCGCTCTCATCACCAGCCACAACACCCAGCCAAGGAGTGCAGGCCAGCAGACTCCCTGCGGCGGGAGTCCTGGGAAAGTTTTCACCTTTGTGTCCATCGACGGCCGTGCATACACATTGTCATTTCATCGTTTTCCTTGCCTGAACAAGAGCAGTAAAGTTCAGGAAGGGCGTGATGAGAAATTGCAGCTTCTCATTTAGCTTTAAAATCTTCTGACACATCTCAGAGCAGATTATAAACTTCGCTTCAATATTCACAATCTCAAGGATATCTTACTAATGCGCACGCACATTTATGCGTTCCATTACATCCATCAAGTTAAACGTTTTACTTGCTGCTCATAGAGATGAATGAAAATGTTAAAACGATTGACGTGCAGAAAACAATGTTTATATGTTGCATTCACATCATATTGTTAAAAGCGAGACATCAAGGGACTGACTCTGTTGCAACTCTGATGTCGCCAGAAATTGGGCATGCAAGAAATTCTTATAGATTTAAAATGTTAACACACACACTAACACACACACACCTGACTATAATTCACCAAATGTCCGTCCGTCTGCCTGTCTGTCTGTTCGAAGGTACCGTAAAAACTGCTGAACCGATCTCAACAATATTTTTGGGTGGATAATCCTGGGATCTCCAGGAGTAAAATAGGTTATTTAGTTTTCCCAATTTCAGCTTTAGTGTCCAGCATTCTCAGGTTTGGACTCCCGCATAACATTCGCGTTCGCATAACGTTCATTATTCTCATTGTGACGATGTTGTTTTCCCAGGTGCCGCACAAACAGCTGCACCGATCGAACTCGGTGACCTCGGACAAAGACCTTTTATAAGGACACGGGTTGAATCCCTGCTTGAGAGAATTCCACCCCCCTCGCCGCCATCACGGCCGTCTCTCCAACTTACAATCCCACGAGATATGCGGAAAGGACGACCCAAAACCAATGTAAACACCATTAAACATCATTCGCATATAAACATCATTAAAAGTAAATAATGACCTCGGCCAAAGTTCAAATGCCGTTTAATCTCCACATGAGAGAATTCCACATAGCTATTTGGGCGGTGAATACGCTAACAGATCGCTGTCTCCATCGATCTTGCCAAGGCCGTAACAGCTATCGGCTCAAACTCCTTTTAACTGTTGATTTGGTACAGTTACACGTATCGGGAATTTGGTTACACGTATCGGGAGTACATACGACATAGCGATTGTGAACATGACTATCGATCACGATTCACGATCACGATCATCATGATCATAGTGTATCGATCACGATTTGAAACACGATGGAATAATATTTACCGATATGAACAGTGATGTGGCTTTTATTGAAATTCTAAATACTAGGGCGTGCCCGTACGTGGGTGCAAAAAAACATGCGTGCAAACAACAACAACAAAAAAAAACTTTGAAACCACGTGGCAGTGGCTTACCTTTACATTTACATGACCCTCTATTTACATGAAATGGTTTGGTCCATTCGCAAAGCCAAAGCGAACGGCTTGCGAGTACGGTAGAACCCCCCCCTCTATTTACATGAAATGGTTTGGTCCATTCGCAAAGCCAAAGCGAACGGCGAACGGCTAAATCGCCATAGCTCGGTAACTACTTCTCCGATTAATATGAAACCTTGAAAAGGCACATCCTCAGGTCCCCAGCAATATACCTGGCAAGTTTCAAGTATATCGGACCCGTGGTTGTCGAGAAACAGCGGTCACAGACAAACACACAGACACACACACATACACACACACATACACACACACATACACACACACACACACACACACACACACACACACAGAGATTACTGGAATTATAGATAGATAATGTTTAGATTTTGATGACTTGCGTGTGATATGATTCAACGGATGTTTATATGAATCGTTTAAAATAAAAAAAGCCTTCAATTTCTGATATTTTGCCTTTTCATTTGGGCTTCCCAAATGAAGCTCCGCCCATAGGGCGGGTACCGTTGCTAGTATATATAAATCGCAGTGTTAAGTGTGGAAAATTCTGAGGAGGTTTCGGCTGGCTCAATAGCGCAGTGGGCTGTTGCCGCGAAAGCGATGGAGGTCCTTGGTTTGAGTCCTGTGTTGAGTCTGAGTTTTTCACACTTAGCCCCACGCAGGAATTTAATTCCTGTATATATATATATATATATATATATATATATATATATATATATATATATATATATATATATATATATATATATATATATATATATATATATATATATATACATATATATATATATATATATACATATAAATATCTATATTATAATAGCCGTAGATGATTCTGTCTGTCTGTCTGTCTATCTGTTGGGTGTCTGTCCGGGGTGTGGCTTACTCGGTTTGCAGAGTAGCTCCACCCATAGCTCCACCCATTCTGGGAGTGGCTATAAACAAATATCCACCATTTTATTAACTCGCATAGCTTTGAGTCCTGTTTTGTAGGCCCGTGGTGTCTTGCTCTCCCCCAGTTTTATTTCAAATCAAATTCGATAAATCATTTCATTTTTCACAGTCGCTAACATAGTTTTAGACTCGGTTGAAAAAAAACGGGAAGAAAATCCGATGAAAGTTGCCGTTTATAGAACGAAATGAATTCTCAAAGGCCTGTAACTTCAAGGCCATTGAGTCTCTCTCACGCCTTTATCTCCAATCTAACTCACCATATGATTTCATTTTTATCGATGGTTTTACTTTTAGACTCGGTGTCAGCAATAATTGAGAACAATCCACACACGCGGGAAAATGCAGAGATATATTTTTTAAAATCGCGTCATGGTGTATCATACACCGCCCAACATGACACCGCCGGCAATGTGTCGATATATATTAAAAATTCGCTTTTGCTTTTCCGTTATGATATATTACTATTTCGTTTGATATGCCGACATATATTTCTTCGTTTTTATTTCATTCAACATATTAGCCGGAAGTAAAATATGTTTCAGGAAATTACCGAGAGATATTTCTTCGTTTTTTTTATTAGTTATGTGCGCATACACTTTAAATAGGTTTATTTGAAATCTTTAATTTTCCACAAACATTCCACACACGCGGGAAAATGCAGAGATATATTTTTTAAAATCGCGTCATGGTGTATCATACACCGCCCAACATGACACCGACGGCAATGTGTCGATATCTATTTTAAATTCGATATATCATTTCATTTTTCACAGTCGCTAACATAGTTTTAGAGTCGGTTGAAAAAAAACGAGAAGAAAATCCGATGAAAGTTGCCGTTTATAGAACGAAATGAATTCTCAAATGCCTGTAACTTCAAGGCCATTGAGTCTCTCTCACGCCTTTATCTCCAATCTAACTCACCATATGATTTCATTTTTATCGATGGTTTTAGAGTCGGTGTCAGCAATAATTGAGAACATTCCACACACGCGGGAAAATGCAGATATATTTTTTAAAATCGCGTCATGGTGTATCATACACCGCCTAACATGACACCGACGGCAACGTGTCGATACATATTAAAAATTCGATATATCATTTCATTTTTCACAGTCGCTAACATAGTTTTCGACTCGGTTGAAAAAAAACGGGAAGGAAATCCAATGAAAGTTGCCGTTTATAGAACGAAATGAATTCTCAAACGCCTGTAACTTCAACTTCAAGGCCATTGAGTCTCTCTCACGCCTTTATCTCCAATCTAACTCACCATATGATTTCATTTTTATCGATGGTTTTGGACTCGGTGTCAGCAATAATTGAGAACATTCCACACACGCGGGAAAATGCAGAGATATATTTTTAAAAATCGCGTCATGGTGTATCATACACCGCCCAACATGACACCGACGGCAACGTGTCGATATATATTAAAAATTCGCTTTTGCTTTTCCGTTAAGATATATTACTTTTTCGTTTGATGACAGTCGTCACAAAAACGTCAACAATGATGCCGACATATATTTCTTCGTTTTTATTTAATTCAACATTATTAGCCGGAAGTAAAATATGTTTCAGGAAATTACCGAGAGATATTTCTTCGTTTTTTAAAATTAGTTATGTGCGAATACACTTTAAATAGGTTTATTTGAAATCTTTAATTTTCCACAATATAATTTACTTGCCATTTATCATTTGATGATTACGAGACAAATTCCTCTTGAGGATCGTGACAATTCATGCGCTGCGTGGAAACTTCTATTTCCAAAATGAATGAGACGATCGATGAAGAACGCAGACTTGAACAGGATGCAGCAAGAAAACGAATGAGACGGGCGAACGAGTCCATCGACGAACGTCAATGCAAACTTGCGGGGTCACCCGTGGGAATCCCACGGGCATGGATGTGTGTGACATTTCGACATATTGAGTTAGATGCTGCACATTCATTTTTACAAAATGGTTACTGGCAAGTCATCAGATCCAGAAATGGTGTAAAAACCACCGTTTAGAGGCCATTTTTCCCCGCAAAGCGGGGGTTGGCCTTTTCGGGGACCGTGGTAGTTGTTGTTTTTTTGTCCCCTTTTTGAAGCAATGTTTTACGGCCGGATGCCCTTCCTGACGCCAACCCTTTTTGCCGCCTTCAACGACAAACAGGGAATTACCAGTGAACTGGTACTCAATTAGCCGACCTCGGAAGGATGACAGGCTGAGTCAACCCCCCTGGCATTAATTCGGCGATCGACCGAGATTCGAACCCAGGATCCTAAGCCGGCACCCTAGCCGCTAGCCCAACACCAGAAATGGTGTCATGAACACAATTTATTTACGCACAAGCACAAAAGCAAGACGGGCCGATTTCCGATTCCGACGGGCCGACGGGCGAGACGGGCCGATTTCCGATTCCGACGGGCCGATTTGGAGCAAGAAAAAGAACGAGACGGGAGAAAAAGGAGAGAAACGAGACGGGGAAAGCCGATTGGAGAGGCGAGTGAGGCGCGATTGGAGAGGAGTGTGAGGCGCGATTGGAGAGGAGTGTGAGGCACGATTGGAGAGGAGTGTGAGGCGTGATTGGAGAGGAGTGTGAGGCACGATTGGAGAGGAGTGATTGGAGGGGAGTGTGAGGCACGATTGGAGAGGAGTGTGAGGCACGATTGGAGAGGAGTGTGAGGCGCGATTGGAGAGGAGTGTGAGGCGCGATTGGAGAGGAGTGTGAGGCGCGATTGGAGAGGCGTGTGAAGGATTGCAGAGGAGAGGAGTGTGAGGGATTGGAGAGGTGAGGGATTGGAAAGGAGAGGGATGTGAGGGTTTGGAGAGGAGAGGAGTGCTAGGTGGAGAGAGGAGAGTGTCAGGTGGAGACAGGAGAGTGTCAGGTGGAGACAGGAGAGTGTCAGGTGGAGAGGAGTGAGGGGTCACATATTATGTGAAATAACTAAATTCACACCATTTCTGGATCTGATGACTTGCCAGTAACCATTTTGTAAAAATGAATGTGCAGCATATAACTCAATATGTCGAAATGTCACACACATCCATGCCCGTGGGATTCCCACGGGTGACCCCGCTAGTATATATATATACATATATATATATATATATTGTTGCGGATATGAGAATGGTTTTTTTGTTGTTGTTGTTGTAGTGTAAATTGTTGTAAAGATCACCCTTTGTAAATGTCATGACCCTTGTAAATACCTCCGTAGTGTAAAGGTCAAAGGGCATCTCGGTAGTTATTCCATGAAACACCACATTGCAGGACCCGATAAAACCCTTGTTCAGTAGCTTATATCTTATTATGTGTCTTAGGGTAAGGCTGTGTCTCCCATTAATTTAAATACTCCATTGCACCAAGTGAAATAAGAGTAGATCCCCTTTCATTTCATTTCAATGGCCAACTGCATTTTGGGCGGTTTTCTTCAACCACCATTGGCCACGAGGCAGGGATGGGGAAGAAAGGCGGGTCCCCACCTCGTCAGAGAGGGGAGGAGTGGCCCGGCCCCGAACAACCAACCAAGCACGAGGGGTTTGGTTTGAGAGGGCGGAGGAAGAGCGATCGGGGAGGTTCGCAAAGGTTCAAGGGTGGGGCTATATATAACCCATGAGAGACGCCCCCAAGAGAGGAGTCCAGGAGACGAGTCCAAGGAAAGAGCTGGGTCGTCAGAGCAGGGCGCGTAGAGAGGTCCATGACAAGAGCTGAGTTGGTCGTCAGGGGTGGTCAGTGGTTGCGTTGAGTGGTTGCGTTGAGTTGTCGGTGGAGAAAGAGTGGTTGGACCAAGAAAGAGAGAGGAGAGAACCCGTCATGCCAGACCCCCCACCAGCGCGTCGGCTCCACCAAGCAGCTCCGACCCGTGATCCCGCGCACAC
Source organism: Myxine glutinosa (assembly GCF_964187855.1). NCBI lineage: Eukaryota > Metazoa > Chordata > Myxini > Myxiniformes > Myxinidae > Myxine > Myxine glutinosa. The sequence goes on along the minus strand of NC_136273.1, from coordinate 37,235,096 downwards.
GACAGGCTCGGTGGCATCAGCGGCCGTCGAGGTCCAGCCCGACGTCCCGTGCGGGATCAAGCTCCAGCCAGCTCCGTGCCGTCCTCCCCCTCCAGCCACACACCTCCTTCCAGCCAATTCCTATCATCATTCCCCGTGTGAGTCGTCTTTGTTTGTTCTGTCCTGGGTAGTAATTAAGCCTGTTAGATAAGTTAATAATTTGCACTGTGTCACCTGCGTCTCATGTCCCTGTACATAATCGTGACTGCTCCTTTTTGCTTATGTGTAAATAATAATAAACCCAGTTACTCTTCTGTACGTCTTCTTCCTCTTTGCATTCGGTCGCTTTAGAGTTTTCCAGATTGAGTAGCTGTGGCGCGATACGGCCAACGTTTGGGTAAATCGGGGAACAACTGTTCGGCCGCGGTTATACCTCCGCTCGGTAAAAATAACATCCTAATCCGCGGACCGCAACAAATTGGTAGTCAGGAGTTGGGATTCGAACCTGGGACTAAATTTATTTAGCCCAAATTTTGGAACACCAATTGTACAATTACCGTAACAAATTGGTGTCGGGGAGTGAGATACGAGGCCCGAAGCACGCTTAACGCGCTCAAAATTACAAGCAGCTGGAAATTGTTTTGTTTTTAAAGGAAAACCCGAATTTTGAAATCGCGCCATGGCTGGTCAAGGCGACGGGATGCCGGTGGGAGAGATAGATGGGGTGGAATCGACCCAGGACCTCGGGGAAATGTATATGGAGGAGGTGGTTGAGGGGGTATCAGGCGCACAAAATGGCGCTCTCGCGCACGAGGTTACGGGCGCACAAAATTGCGCCTCGCACATGGCCACGGCGACCACGCCCGCGACCGTAGCAGCGCCGCCGTTGGATTCGGACCTTTTGTTGCTACAAATCGGGGCCCTTATGGACAAAATGAGGGACGAAGCAAGGGCTAATAGTGAGCGAATGGAAGCCAAAATGGGTGAGCAAATAAGGAACGAAGCGAGGGCTCAGAGTGAGCAATTGGGGGTAATGAGTGACGAAGCGAGGGGTACCGGTGAGGGATTAGAAAAAAAATTTGAGGGGTTAGACAATGGGATAAAAGAGGTAAAGAATGGGTTAACGGGGGTGGAAAATAGAATGGCTGCCCAGGAGAATCAATTAGAGGGGGTGAAAAATGGGTTAATAGGGTTAGAAAATAGGATGGAAGACAAATTGCGGGAAATAGGGGAGCAATCCGCCCGGGAAATCGAACAGATGGGGAACCAGATAGAGGAGGTGAAAATCGGGTTAGAAAGTAAATTGGATGCTCAGAGGGATGAATTGGGGCCAGATGAGGGTGGCATCTACAAAAGAGAGGGAGGAGATGAAAGAGGAGATACGACGAGGTGCAAGTGAAGAGGTCTCGGGGGTACGCGAGGAGGTAAAGCGAGGTGAAAAGCGTATAGAGAAAGAGGTGAGAAATGGGACGGCAAAGTTACAAGGGGGCATAGAGGACCTGACGGAGGAGGTGGAACAGCTGACGGTGGGACAGACGGAGTTAGTGGAGCAGGTTCAAAGGAACACTGCGGTATTAGGAGGGTTGAAAGCGACACAAAGAGACATCAAGGACGACTTAATAGCGACACAGAGGCAATGTCAGATGGTACGTGAGGGACTGACAACGAGGTTGGAAGAGGTGACAGAAGTAATGGAGACGAAGGACCGAGAGGTGAGGACGCACATAGAAACGGTCAAGGTAGCCTTCGAGGACGAACTTGAGGCGACGCACCGGGAAATAAAAGAGGTGAAGCAAAAATTAGAGGAAGTGGAAGAAGAGGTGAGTGAAATTAAGAAGAGACGGACAGAAACTAAGAGAGAAATACAGGAGGAGGTGATGGAATATGTGCAAGGTCGGTGCTCAACTCATAATGGTGTGCTCACTGCTCACTAACCAAATAAAGAGTTTGCAGGTCGCGAAGGAGGTGCGGAGACGAGGTGCCAAGGTGAGTGGCGATATACGTGGAAATGTACATGATGTGAGGAAAGCTTCAGTCGGCTTGGGGGTTGATGTGGACCCGGGTGTTCGTGAGAGGCCATTGGTGAAGTGTGCGACAGGTACGGTGTGCGAAAAGAGGTGTGCGAGAATGTCCGACCATGGGGTATGTGAGGAAAAAGTGCGCGCCGAGGAGTGAGTGTGCTGTCGAGGGTGAGTCGGTCGTAGCGCGTGTGCGAGGGAGCACATGGAAGCGCGTAGTGAGAAGTGTTACAGAGGATGTAACGGAAGCATGCATGCCTGTGGTGAGTGTTACGGAGGAAGTAACGAAAGAGTGTGCGCAAGAGGATGCGCGGGAAAGGTGTGTAACGGACGGGTGCATGGGGGAAGAGTGCGCTGTCAAGAGTGAGGGAGAATGCATGCCTGTGGTGAGTGTTACAGAGGGTGTAACGGGAGAGTGTGCGCAAGAGTGTGCGCGAGAAAGGTGTGTAACGGACGGGTGCATGAGGAAAGAGTTACTCTGTCGAGAGTAAGGGTGAGTGCGCTGTCAAGAGTGGTGGTGAAAGTAGTGAGAGTGACACGGAGCGTGAGTTGGTTGTGACAGGTGAGAGAGGATGTACACCTGGAATGGAAGGAAGCACACCTGGAATGGTAGAGCGTGTATGGGAATGCACGCTGGAATTAGTAGTGAGGCACGTGGTTGGGTGTGCGAGTGAGAGCACACCTGTGATTGTCACAGAGGAGGTGACCGAGAAGGGGGCGCGAAGAGGTGTGTTGGTGAGGTGTGCGAGCGACGAGTGTGTGCAAAGGTGTTCGGTGGTCAGGTGTGTGACCAAGTCTGTGAGCGGAATGACTGCACCTGGGTGTGTTAGAGAAGGTGCAATGACGAGGAGCATGGGAACAGCTGGATGTATGAGCAAGAAAGGGGTAGCGTATGCGTGTGAGCATGCAGGTGAGGCATCGACGGTAACCGGGTTAGCGGTTAGAGTGACTTATAGCCGAATCGGGCCCTCGGTGCGTGCCGGGTTCCGCGTGCCGCGAGGACTAGCGGGGATACGAACCACGGCGGGTTCGAAAGGACCGCCGTACGTGATCCATGCTGGGCCGCGCTTGGAACGGCCGCGTCCGTGCTCCGCTAGGCGGAACGGGCAGCCCGATAGGAAGGGTCGTCATGGCGACCCCTTTTTGTTGAGGCGGTCCGGCAGGTCGAGATCGGGCAATTGGATGGCTCCGTGCCGAGGTGGTGCGTGGGATCTCGGCCCGGGTAAGCGCCCTTCCCTGCACCGAGTGCCGGACGCATCCAGCCGCCGGCACCAAACAACCCGCATTCATTGCTCGGCTTTACGAAGCCGGGCTGTGGAAGTGAATTGGCGCACCGAGAGGATCTAGTAAGTAGACGGGTGATGAGGATAGTGGTCTGGACCCGAAATTAGAAAAAACAAAATTTGATGATTGGCAAAGGATTGGCAGAGTGATGATTGGCAGAGGATTGGTAGAGTGATTGGCAAATTTTTGATTTGTGGAAATTGGACGAGCAAAATTTATAGTAAGAGATGCCCCATGTGATGGGATGGCAACTCTGTCATCCCTCACAACAGGGGGGCAAAGGAGCACTAGATTATGGGGTTGATGGCAGTGAAAACTAGCTTGGGAGGGTTAGGATATATCGTGTGTAGGGATCTAGAGAGATGACCTTAGGTGACGTTAATGTTAGGTAGTGACAATGATACCTGTAGTAGGGATGCAGGTAGATAAGTGTGGATGATAATGACGAGGGAGCGCAATAATGTAAGGGGCGACTGGGAGGCGCAAGTTTCAGAGGGGAGTAGTTAGATGAGATGATGCCGTGTGAGTGTTGGAGGTGTATCGAAGTGTATTGTGAAAAGTGTGTAAGGAACAGGTGTGATTGCACAGGTGTGCAACTGAACAGGTGTATGGAGCAGTGTTCGAATGGTGATGGTGATGTGTGTTGTGTTGACCAACTGGTCCAGGAAGAGGAGGAGGGTGCAGGTGGCACCAGGTGTGAGTGCACAGGTGTGCAACAACAGGTATGAGGAACAGGTGTGTGGAATAAATGGTAGTGTGGAATATGTGGAGTATTGGAATGGATGGTCGTGGAGTGAGTATGATGGAAACTATGGAGTGGAGTGGATGGTGCGAAGGTGTGAGTGGGGGAAGAGTGGACCCCCATCACGAATACCCGGGGCGGGCAGTGTAAGTGTTAGGTAGAGGGTATAGGTAAATTGTGGTTGGATATTGGCATCTGTGGTGCGGGTGAGAGAATGGTATTTGGGTGGGTGCATTAGTGTTGTGGAAATGGCTGGGCGTGTAGCCTGTTAGTGTGTGTAGTTGGTTTGGGCACTCCACCACTGTGAGGATGTCGGCCAGGTGAGGCCGCAGGTGGGCTCTGGGAGCCGGTAGAGTTGTTGTGGATGGGGCCCGAGGATCCGGAGGACGGACCCGGGTAGCCCAGTGCCAGAGGGCACCAAGGGGTGACAGAGCCAGGAGGGGCCTTCCCCAATTAGATAGGTTAGGGTGAGGAGCTAGGTAAGCTCGGGTGGCAACTACAGTGGTGGAGGTGTGCAGGTGGGTAGACCTGCTGGGAGAGCTACACGTCACAGCCCAGAAATTGTGCAAGGGCACCGGGAGATGAATCAGGGGAGTGAGACCCCAAATTGAGCAGCACCACAGTTTGGTCAATGGGAATTGGTTTTTAGAACCCATAGTGCAAGTGGCCAATGGATTGGCAGGGAAAGACCCCGGGTAGTGTAACGCATGTTAATGTCATTTAGAGGATAGTTAGGATTGAAGTCTCCTCGCACCATCTACATCCACTCACCTGAGGTGACAAGTACCTCCACACCATGCCATGTTTGATTATTTTTTATGTGCAAATGTTTTGGATTGTGAGACGCATCATAACGTGGGTGTGACATTGTGCTTGATGCTCCATCTCTTCCTCCTTATGAGGATTGATGATGAATTTGTTGATGGCAAATTTTGGATAGAGGGATTGTGGAGACGAATTTGGTATAAGGGAAATATGGGAAGACGTGACGATAGCGACGGATTGGTAAATGTGTAGATTTTGTACATATGGGGTAAGGGCAAGGGTAGTGTAGGTGACAGGGGGGTGACGTACGGTAGGGACGAGCTTTCTCACTTCGTTCTCCGTACGCATTCCGCCTTGCATTGCCTTATTGATGTGTACCCTTGTGACCTTACCCCTCGCTCATTTGTCTTCCCCCTTTTGTCTCCCACATGACCTGTGCGCCATTGGGCGCCGAGGGGAGCGTGCGTGAGTCGGCCATTGTGCGCCCGAAATTCCCAGAACCAGCTGTCTGCATCGATGCACCACATTATGGACCACATGCCTGTGGCCGAGCACCACGTATGGACCCCATGGGTTGGGGCATGGCCCCTCTGCTGGAACCGGCCATGAAGGCCCGAAATCTTGCTGGTGGACCTTGGCCACAGGGCACCGATGCCCCACAGGTGAACCACACTAGTCGGCCTGGTGGGCCATCAATAAATAAATAAAAGGGACACGTTGGGTGCAAGTTTTAATACAAATAGGCCGCCAGCAAAGGAAAAAGACAACTGGAAGAAATAATAATAACCAGCAGAGGGAGCCAAAGAGCAAGGGATCACCTGCAGGGTTAGGGGTTGTTTGGTTATTTTTATTCATTGAATATTCATGAACAATGGTGACTGCACTGATTGGTGCTTGAGGGTGTGTTGGTGCGTTATAGGTGCTTTCATGGTGCGTCGATGCAGAGCAGACTGTCTCCCCCCCAGAAAGAACAAACACAGGTCCTCGGTTAGTCTTGTAAATAAAAGTAGCGTCAATTGTAAATAATGCTCCCCACCGTCAGTGTGTAGTTTGAAGACCATTCCGCAATTCGGTTAACTGTGGGCGTAAGTCTGTTAGGCAGGGTGCAATGGAGCAGCGGGACACATTTACTTATGTTTTAAAACTGTCGCACTCAGGGTCAGGTTAAAAGTAGAGGGAAATACACCTACGTGTCACACTAAATAAAAGTTGTAGGCCCGGGAGTGCCTAAGAGGAGGAGGGTGCAGTGTTGCGGATATGAGAATGGTTTTTTTTTTGTTGTTGTTGTAGTGTAAATTGTTGTAAAGATCACCCTTTGTAAATGTCATGACCCTTGTAAATACCTCCGTAGTGTAAAGGTCAAAGGGCGTCTCGGTAGTTATTCCATGAAACACCACATTGCAGGACCCGATAAAACCCTTGTTCAGTAGCTTATATCTTATTATGTGTCTTAGGGTAAGGCTGTGTCTCCCATTAATTTAAATACTCCATTGCACCAAGTGAAATAAGAGTAGATCCCCTTTCATTTCATTTCAATGGCCAACTGCATTTTGTGCGGTTTTCTTCAACCACCATTGGCCACGAGGCAGGGTTGGGGAAGAAAGGCGGGTACCCACCTCGTCAGAGAGGGGAGGAGTGGCCCGGCCCCGGACAACCAACCAAGCACGAGGGGTTTGGTTTGAGAGTGCGGAGGAAGAGCGATCGGGGAGGTTCGCAAAGGTTCAAGGGTGGGGCTATATATAACCCATGAGAGACGTCCCCAAGAGAGGAGTCCAGGAGACGAGACCAAGGAAAGAGCTGGGTCGTCAGAGCAGGGCGCGTAGAGAGGTCCATGACAAGAGCTGAGTTGGTCGTCAGGGGTGGTCAGTGGTTGCGTTGAGTGGTTGCGTTGAGTTGTCGGTGGAGAAAGAGTGGTTGGACCAAGAAAGAGAGAGGAGAGAACCCGTCACGCCAGACCCCCCACCAGCGCGTCGGCTCCACCAAGCAGCTCCGACCCGTGATCCCGCGCACACGACAGGCTCGGTGGCATCAGCGGCCGTCGAGGTCCAGCCCGACGTCCCGTGCGGGATCAAGCTCCAGCCAGCTCCGTGCCGTCCCCCCCCCCCCCCCTCCAGCCACACACCTCCTTCCAGCCAATTCCTATCATCATTCCCCGTGTGAGTCGTCTTTGTTTGTTCTGTCCTGGGTAGTAATTAAGCCGGTTAGATAAGTTAATAATTTGCACTGTGTCACCTGCGTCTCATGTCCCTGTACATAATCGTGACTGCTCCTTTTTGCTTATGTGTAAATAATAATAAACCCAGTTACTCTTCTGTACGTCTTCTTCCTCTTTGCATTCGGTCGCTTTAGAGTTTTCCAGATTGAGTAGCTGTGGCGCGATACGGCCAACGTTTGGGTAAATCGGGTGAATCGGGGAACAACTGTTCGGCCGCGGTTATACCTCCGCTCGGTAAAAATAACATCCTAATCCGCGTACCGCAACAATATATACACACACACAGACTTGGCATTTAATATGGAATATTTTTTTTGTGGGGGTGAACTTACTTTTCAAGATGACTTAGAACCAAAAGTTCATTGGAATTATGTTGAAATTATTCTAGATTTTGTTAATGGGACCTATAAAAGAAACAAAAACCACATTTGACATTTCGAAGCAAATAAATTGATCCTTGAAAGTGATGTAAACTGATATCGAACTCAATTCACGGACAGTACTGTGTTAAATTTCTGTACGTTTTCCAGAAGTATCTCTTTATTTTGCACATTTGCCAAAAATAATTTCAACAAAAACAAAGGCTAAATTATGACTTGGATTACGGACAGTAAAATTACAGTTCAGTACTTCGTGTAACCCCCACGAGCATTCAGGAGAGCACGTACACGTCGAGGCATGCTGTTCATGAGATTTGCCAAGGTTTGGACAGGAATCGCTTGCCATGCAGTGACAATAGTCTGCTGCAATTCACGCACAGAGGTCGGCTGCTCGTCCAAGTGGTCGATTTGACGCGTTAATTCTGCCCACAAGTTCTCCATCGGATTCATATACGGGGACATGGCAGGCCACTCCATATGCTCTACACCATGGTCAGCAAGAAAGTGTTGGATCATGCGAGCACGATGAGGCCGTGCATTGTCATCTTGGAAGACAAAGTTTCCTCGAAAGGCTGCACAAGCAAATGGAAGCAATGTTTCTTCCAGAATGACCCTGTACTTGAACTGGTTCAGGTTTCCATTCAGAACAACCAGGTCAGTTTTGCCCCTGCATGAAAAGCAGCCCAAACGGTCACCCCACCAACTCCAGTTTGGACTCTTGGCACTATACAATCTTCGTTTTGGGCTTCATGCACTTATCTGCGCACTCGGACGCGGCCATCTTGACGATAGACCAGAAATCTAGACTCGTCACTGAAGGTCACGTGATTCCAGTGTCCTGGCTGCCATTGACGGTGCTCTCTGGCCCACTGCAATCGGCGCTGGCTGTGTTGTCTGGTCAGGTGTGGCTTTCTCAGGGGACGCCTGGCACGATAGCCTGCTTGAACCAGTCGTTGGTTGACTAACCTTCTGGATACAGGCACATTTGTCAGTTGCTGCCACTCAGCCCTAAGCCGATTAGCTGAATTGGTATGGCCATTGCAGACTAACCGGTGCAGCTGGCGATCATCTCTCCTTGTGGTTCTGCGTGGACGTCCTGGCCTCGGTATTGGAGTAGGGACACCCCTCTGAGCATTTCGTTTCAGGATCTTTGACACCTGACCTTGAGTGATGCCATACTGCCGAGCAATAGCACGCTGTTTCATGCCAGAATTTCGTAAAGCCACCACTCCATGACAAACAGCATTGTCAAGTTGACGGACCATCTCCAGAGGAAGCGGCAATAACTTTTGTGAACATGCAGCAGTTGTTTTCCACTAATACAGAACGCAGCAACCCTTATATACCGGATTGTGAAGCCAATCGTAAAATGTACCTGTCCTTACATTTTGTCACGCCACCTGTGATATAATCCTGTTATTGACTTCTTGCTGCGAAAGACAATCAGTGACATGGTTCTTTCAACAAAGACATCACCGAAGGGTAAAAGAAACTCACCAGATTGATATACTGAGTTCAGAAATTAAACCCAAGTCAAGGAAAAAAATTTTTCCATATTAAATGCCAAGTCTGTGTGTATATATATATATATGTATATATATACTGTATAGATATATAATAAAAACATTTCAAATCTATAAGAATTTCTTGAATGCCCAATTTCTGACTACATCAGAGTTGCAACCGAGTCAGTCCCTTAGATGTCTCTCTTTTAACAATATGATGTGAATGCAACATATAAACATCCTTTTCTACACCTCATTCATTTTACAAGTAAATATATATATATATATATATAATTATATATGGAATATGTAAATATACATACATATGTATATATGTAAATATATACACATACATATATAATGACCACTCATTTTTGCATATTCAGATGCATAGGGTTGCCAAAGCAGTTTCCTGGCTATTGGGCATAATCCTGAATGAGACGCCACTCCGACACAGGATACCCAATTGCTCACTCATCCCAGTAAGTTGGTACTCATTTTGCCGACCTCGGAAGGATGACAGTCTGAGTTTTGCCATAATTTACTGTCACAGGTAAACAAGGGAGAGTGCCAGACATACAGTATAGCCACACTCATAAAAGATAATTCTGCAGGTGCAACCTGCAACTGGGCTGCAGCCCCCGTCATGCCGTTAATTCAACGGCATGACGGGGGCTGCAACTCAGGACATTGCGATCTTAAGCCAGCAACCTTAACTATTAAGCCAACACCAGGCTCTATATATATATATATATATATATATATATATATATATATATATATATATATATATATATATATATATATATATATATATATATATATATATATATATATGTATATATGTATATATGTATATATGTATATATATACAGTATATCTATATCTATATATATATATATATATATATATATATATATATATATATATATATATATATATATATATACTGCATGGATGTATGTATATGTATTAGGGTGGTCCCCAAATGAATGGAAAAAAATTAAATTCATAAAAACATTATGACCACCATGCCATTTTTTTTACATAGACTTAAAGAAGTTAACTTACAAAATTTCAGCAAAATTGGTTAATATTTAGAGGTGCCACAAGTGGCCACTAGTAAGGTGGCCCCTGCTGTGGTCAGTTATGAGAAAAAGTTTAGTTGTCACAGACACATTTTAGGCATTGCTATAAAACTTTTTTAGTTGAACAAAAGTGGTTAATTTGATGCATCGTTTGCATTAACATGAAATAACAAATACACTATACTACTATAGTGTACTTTATACTGTTGTGAGCTCAATCTGCAATGGCTTTGTGGCACCTCTAAACGTTGTCCAATCTATACCAAATCAGCCGAGGCAGCCTTGACCGGCCTCACCACCTAGCCTATAACCTTCCCGGGGCCTGTCCCAACATTTTTGTTTCTTTCTGAATGAATTTACTACTATAATTCAGCTTTTACTCGCAGCCGCAATCGCAGAAGATTGACGACGATAATTCAGCTCGGCTTTTAATTGCGAAATGGGCCCAGCCCGGCTGAGGCAGCCTCGACCGGCCTCAACACCTAGCCTATAACCTTCCCGGGGTCCGTCCCGACATTTTTTGTTTCAGAGGTTTCCTCCTATCTTTCACCGTTCAGGAGATTAGTGCGTGCAGACAAACAAACAAACAAACAAATGAAAAATCGGTCAGAGACCGAGGACTTGCCGGAATATACTTTTTTTATTGGCCGTTTTGGACAAATATGATGGCCGAACCACGAGATCGATGATGTCATCATTATTTGTTTTCTAAACTAATTTATTCCGAGATTATGCTCGTGTTGTTGGTGTTGGGCTAGCGGCTAGGGTGCCGGCTTAGGATCCAAGGATCCTGGGTTCGAATCCCGGTCGATCGCTGAATTAATGCCAGGGGGGTTGACTCAGCCTGTCATCCTTCCGAGGTCGGCTAATTGAGTACCAGTTCACTGGTAATTCCCTGTTTGTCGTTAAAGGCGGCAAAAAGGGTTGGCGTCAGGAAGGGCATCCAGCCGTAAAACATTGCTTCAAAAAGGGGACCAAAAAACAACAACAACCACGGTTCCCGAAAAAGGCCAACCCCCGCTTTGCGGGGGAAAATGGCCTCTAAAGGTGGTTATTTTTTTTATTTTTTTTTATGCTCAAGAAATTTCATCTTGATCGGATGAAGTTTTGTACTTGTCGAATTATGATGTCATAATGGAGGCACTGATGACATCATCATCAACACATTTTATTCCCCATGGAGAGTTCTATACAATGAGCCATGTCTCAATTTTTTCTATTCAGCACTTTCGGAGATATAGAGGTGCAAAGTTTTTCTGTTTTCCCAAGATGGCGGCCGAACCACGTGAGCGATGACGTCATCATTATTATTTTTTTCTCCACCAGTTTATGCCGTCATGTCGCTCAAGAAATGTCATCTTGATCGGATGAAGCTTTGTACTTGTCGAATTATCGAATTAAGACGTCATAATGGAGGCCTTGGGCCAAGAGAGTTAAAAATTGGGCACAGTCTATTCCAGGGCAAGACAAATATGTGTGTAAAGTTTGGCGATTCTACGTGCAACGGTGTAGACGTAGTGCTGCGCACAGACAGCTAGACAAACAGACAGACAGACAGATGAAAAATCGGTCAGAGACCGAGGACTTGCCGGAATTTACTTTTTTATCGGCCATTTAGGACAAATATGGTGGCTGAACCACGTGACCGATGACGTCATCAGTAACATATTTTATTCCCCATGGAGAGTTCTTTACAATGAGCCATGTCTCAATTTTTTCTATTCAGCACTTTTGGAGATATGGAGGTGCTACGTTTTTCGGTTTTTCCAAGATGGCGGCCGACCACGTGACTGATGACGTCATCATTAACACATTTTATTCCCCATGGAGTTCTTCACAATGAGCCATGTCTCAATTTTTTCTGTTCAGTACTTTCGGAGATATAGCGGTGCAAATTATTTCGGTTTTTCCAAGATGGCCGCCGAAACACGTGACCGATGACGTCATAAATTGGGCACAGTCTATTCCAGGGCAAGACGAATATGTGTGCAAAGTTTGGCGATTCTCCGTGCAACGGTGTAGACGCAGTGCTACAAACAGACAGACAGACAGACAAACAGACAGACAGACAGATAGACAAACAGACAGACAGAGACAGACAGACAAACGAACAGATCAACATACTTGCCGGAAAGTTTTTTCCGGCAAGTAACAACCGAACAGATCAACATACTTGCCGGAATCTTTTCCGGCAAGTAACGAACAGATCAACATACTTGCCGGAATCTTTTCCGGCAAGTAACAAACCAACCGATCAACATACTTACCGGAATCTTTTCCGGCAAGTAACAAACCAAACGATCAACATACTTGCCGGAATCTTTTCCGGCAAGTAACAAAAACTTTCTTTTATATATATATAGATAGATAGATAGAAGATAGATAGATAGATAGATAGATATGTGTGTGTGAAAGGAAGCAGGCTAACCCCCGCTCTCGCAGGCAAAATGGCCTTAAAATGCCTGTTGTTGTGTTGTATGAAAGGAAGTGACAGGGCTAAAGAAAAGATTTTAAAAAGATAAACAGTCAGAGTTTTGGGTGTAACACCCTTTGTCGAAGAACTGAAGAATTCAAACATCTGACGCACTACAAAATGAATTAAAGGCATGCATGATTATTCGCAGGTGTGTGAATAATTAAAGTTATGACATGTTGGGATAAGCAAAATCCTGGAATGTAACATTAATTCCTTGGGGGTGTCGATTATCCAGCTGAAAAATGACGTTCTCCTCTACATACTCTCTCTCCACGTCACTGAAACACACCTTCATAACACACCTGGAGATTATCCCTAGTATGGTAGGCAATAATAAAAAGTGTCGCTACGGGAAGACCAGTTGCGTTTAAGTGTGTCGATTTTAAATGCTCAGACACAATGTCAGACAGACATCCTTTGATCTCACCGATGTAGAGCAGGCTGCAAAGATCACATGACAAGGCACATATAATGTTTGTTGAAGACCCTCTCCGGCCTTTATTAGCGTCATGTGAAATAACATTGTGACACGATTTGCATCTGGGGTGATTACATCTCATTGTCCCAAATCATTCTAATCCAACATCATTGGTAGAAAGACAAGAACAAACAAAATTATTTCTGAGATTTGTGTATCTTTCTTCTATCCCACCAGAATGGGACTGTCACCAAAAATCTTGCTTGTAGCTTCATCAGACCGGAGAAGATTCAAATTCTCAATGACCGATCAGGTGATATGGCTCGTTGTCAATTTACAGGTCATAACCAATGGGATACGACCACCAATAATTTTCTTCTTTACCATCATAGTGAAGCCTGGTGTTGCGGTTAGGGTCCTGGCTTGGGATCCTAGGATCCTGAGTTCGAATCCTGGTCGATCACTGAATTTAACACCAGGGGGGTTGACTCAGCCTGTCATCCTTCCGAGGTCGGCAAATTGAGTACCAGCTTGCTGGGATGAATGATCACGGTGTGTACCCCGATTTAGAATAGGTACACCGTATCCCTGCGCATCGTAGGAGGCCACTAAGGGTTGGCGTCAGGAAGGGCATCCGGCCATAAAAACATTGCCTCAAATAGGGAATCATGATTGTCATGGGGCCCGCAAGGCTAACCCCTGCTCTAGCGGGGAACGTGGCCTTAAAACGATCATTCATTCATTCATTCATTCATTCATCATGGCCTACTAGTTAGGGACTCGTGGAATGTAACTCATGGCATCATTCATTATAGTGATAGGGTAGGTATAACCTCTTCTTGTGAATTTTTTAAATTCATTTCCTGAGTTTTCATGTGAAAAGTGTCATCATAGCTCCAAATACGTCACAATCAGAGAAATTGGGAATATAGGATGGGAATTTTTGCAAGATAGAGGACGAGATGCTTCCTCCATCGGGTAGGAATGAGAATCCATCAACTTATAATAAATATCCTTGCTGAATCCCTCTGCTGAAAAGGAGATGCTCATGTCCCCAAATTCATACTGGTATCAGAAACGACATAAATTAAGATAAGAAATCTTCCTCTTCACCCATACAAGAAGTCATCACACCAATGTAATCATCATTAGTACGTTTGCAGAAGGATCCGGCCATATCATCTTTCTGTCGACCTGTGTAACAATGGAGGATATCAGTCTGGGGGTTATCACACCTTCGGACTTGCCACTTACTGAAGACACCACATCGTTATTGAAATGAGAAATGTCTTTCGTTTCAACTTCTGAACGTATCGACAAATTCAAAATGCAGTAAAATTCTGAAAAAAGTTGCCAGGCGATTGCGGCTTTTGGCACATTACTCGCCAAACTGTGATTGCCATTAACTTTCACATTATGAAGACAAGAGACTCAACCCAGGACCCTTTTGAAGTGTTCAAACCATGCCGTTCTTCCTGGACACCACGAGAAGGCAAGAACCCTGCTGTTGATATTTTTATTTCAAAATGCAGAAGTGACATGAATACTACAGACTTGGCATTTAATATGGAATATATTTATTTCTTGACTTGGGTTTACTTTCTTAACTCAGTATATCAATCTAGTGAGTTTCTTTTACACTTTGGTGATTTATTTGTTAAAAGAACCATGTCACTGATTGTCTGTCACAGCAAGAAGTCAACAACAGGATTATATCACAGGTCGCGTGGCAAAATGTACGGACAGGTGCATTTGATGATTGGCTTCACAGTCGGGTATACAAGGGTTGTTGCGTTCTGTATTAGTGGAAAACAACTGCTGCACGTCTCCAAAGGTTATCGCCGCTTCCTCTGGAGATGGTCCGTCAACTCGACAATGCTGTTTGTCATGGAGTTGTGGCTTTACGAAATTACGGCATGAAACAGCATGCTATTGCTCGGCAGTATGGCATCACTCAAGGTCAGGTGTCAAAGATCCTGAAACGAAATGCTCAGAGGGGTGTCCCTACTCCAATACCGAGGCCAGGACGTTCCCGCAGAACCACAAGGAGGGATGATCGCCAGCTGCACCGGTTAGTCCGCAATGGCCGTACCAAGTCAGCTAATCGGCTTGGGGCTGAGTGGCAGCAACTGGCAAATGTGCCTGTATCCAGAAGGCTATTCAACCAATGACTGGTTCAAGCAGGCTATCGTGCCAGGCGTCCCCTGAGAAAGCCACGCCTGATCAGACAACACCGCCAGTGCCGATTGCAGTGGGCCAGAGAGCACCGTCAAATGGCAGCCAGGACACTGGAATCACGTGATCTTCAGTGACGAGTCTAGATTTCTGGCCTATCGTCAAGATGGCCGCGTCCGAGTGCGCAGACAAGTGCATGAAGCCTACAACAAAGATTGTATAGTGCCAAGAGTCCAAGCTGGAGGTGGTGGGGTGACCGTTTGGGCTGCTTTTCATGCAGGCGGCATGAAAAAGGCGGCATCATGCAGGCGGCCTCATCGTGCTCGCATGATCCAACACTTTCTTGCTGACCGTGGTGTAGAGCATATGGAGTGGCCTGCCATGTCCCCACAAATGAATCCGATAGAGAACTTGTGGGCAGAATTAACGCGTCAAATCGACCACTTGGACCAGCAGCTGACCTCTGTGCGTGAATTGCAGCAGGCCGTTGTCACTGCATGGCAAGCGATTCCTGTCCAAACCTTGGCAAATCTCGTGAACAGCATGCCTCAACGTGTACGTGCTCTCCTGAATGCTCGTGGGGGTTACACGAAGTACTGAACTGTAATTTTACTGTCTGTAATCCCAGTCGTAATTTAACTTTTGTTTTTGTTAAAAAAAAATTTGGCTAATGTGCAAAATAAAGAGATACTTCTGGAAAACGTACAGAAGTTTAACACAGTACTGTCCATGAATTGAGTTCGATATCAGTTTACATCACTTTCAAGGATCAATTTATTTGTTTCGAAATGTCAAATGTGGTTTTTCTTTCTTTTAAAGGTCACATTAACAAAATCTAGAATAATTTCAACATAATTCCAATGAACTTTTGGTTCTAAGACATCTTGAAAAGTAAGTTCACCACCAGAAAAAAATATTCCATATTAAATGCCAAGTCTGTATATGCAAATCGGATATCAGTGCTGAACATAACATCTCAAAGTGGGAACGTGAGATCATTACAGGTCCTCATAATAACAAGGTTTATGTGGTACAATCTGCTGATGAGGTGGTGTGGATGTTGTATGGAGACATGATCTGGATGAACAGGAAGCAATGTGATAGCTTTCAGATGAGTTTTATACATCATTTGAATTTGATGTCACTTTGGAGTGGCATTATATTTTCAACTAGCAAAGGTACCCGGCGTTGTCGGGTCACACAAAGTCGCTTCATGACGGGAATATGAAGAGAGGAGGGGAGGGGGGTAGAGGAGAGAGTGGGGGGAGCAGGAGAGAGGGGAGGGGAAGGGGAGGGAAGAGAGGAAGGGTAGGGGAGAGGGAGGGGAGAGGGTGGGGAAAGGGGTGAGGGAAAGAGAGAGGGGATTGGGGAGATGGGAAGGGAGGGGGGGGGAAGAGGGGAGGGATAAAGAAGGAGGGGGTGGCAGAGTGAAGCCTCACCACATGTCACTATACTGTACACTTTGGGAGAGAGAGGTGGGTCCAGGAGAGGAGGGGAAGAGGAGGAGGAGGAAGGGGAGAGAGAGGGAAGGGAGGGGAGAAAGGAGAGGAGGGGAAGAGGAGGAGGAGGAAGGGGAGAGAGGGAAGGGAGGCGAGAAAGGAGGGGGAGGGGAAAGGAGTGGGGGGAGAGGGGAGGGGGAAAGGGGGACAGCAAGGTGAGAAAGAACCATCTCTCTGGTTCCGACCTCACCCTCTCTGACCACTTAGCCATCACTATGACCATCAACATCCCCACCCCAACACCAAGACATTATCGCACTATCAACTTCCGTAAGCTAAACGCTCTTTCACCTACCTCATTCTCATCCACCCTCTCTGAAAAAATGTCCACTTCTCCCTTCATTGACCTCCACACCCCTTCCGACCTCACTGACTACTACAACCACACTCTCTCCTCCTGCCTTGACCAGCTTGCGCCTGTAAAAACCAAAACAGTTTCTTTCACCCATTCTGCTCCCTGGTTTACCCCTGAACTCCGCCTGATGAAAACTCGTGCTCGCCAACTTGAAAGACTCCGCAATAAAACAGGTCTCACAGTTCACTCCCAAGCCTACAAGGACCACCTACAACATTACAAAGATGCCCTCTCCTACGCCCGCTCCGCCTACTACTCTCAAATTATCCACTCTGGCTCTGGAAACCCAAAAGCACTCTTCTCGACAATAAACAAACTCCTCCGCCCCCTCGACACCACCACCCAGTCATTCACAGCAGACAACTGCATCTGCTTCCTTTCTTTCTTCCAATGCAAAATTGACAACATCTACAACAGCTTGACCACTGCCGCACCCGCTCCCCCTCCAACCACCTGCCCCCCCTTATCCTGCCTTCCCCTGTCTCCCCTACTGACCTCTCTGAACTCCTCATAGGAATGAAAACTGCCACCTGCACTCTTGACCCCATCCCCTCCAGCTTTGTCAAGGCCTCCCTCCCTGCTCTCTCTCCACTTATCATTGCAACAATAAACTCCTCCCTGTCTACAGGCATCGTCCCACCATCCCTCAAAATTGCTGCTGTTACCCCCATTCTAAAAAAACCTGGTCTAAACCCTGACACCCTAAACAACTTCAGACCCATCTCCAACCTACCCTTTCTGTCAAAAGTTTTGGAACGCGCTGTAGCCGCTCAACTCAAACATCACCTCTCTGCCAATAACCTGTATGAAACATTCCAATCCGGCTTCCGCTCCAACCACAGTACTGAAACTGCTCTCCTCAAAATCACCAACGACCTTCTCCTCTCCTCTGACGCTGGCAACCTCAACATTCTCGTCCTCCTCGACCTCAGCGCTGCTTTTGACACCATCGATCACACCATCCTCCTCACCCGACTTGAATCCACCTTTAACGTTACCGGCACTGCCCTCTCTTGGATTAAATCATACCTCTCTGACAGACGCCAGTTCATCTCCATCAATAACTGCAAATCCCCCACTGCTCCCCTCCCCCAAGGTGTCCCCCAAGGTTCAGTTCTTGGCCCCCTCCTCTTCATCCTTTACCTGTCTCCCCTCGGTCACTTAATCCGCCGTCATGGTCTCCAATTCCACTGCTTCGCCGATGACATCCAGCTTTTCATCTCCACCAAGTCCGTCTCCACTGACACCCACTCTATCCTGACAAACTGCATCTCTGAAATAAAATCCTGGCTTCAAATCAACTTCCTCAAACTTAACTGTGATAAATCTGAAATAATCATCATTGGCCCAAAAACGCTCACAAAATCCACCCATAACTTTGCCCTCAACATCGACGGTATCCCAGTATCCACCTCCCCTCTCATCCGGAATCTTGGCGTCATCTTTGACCAAACCCTCTCCTTCGACAAATACACTAAACAGATCACAAAGACAGCCTTCTTTCACCTGAAAAACATCGCCCGTCTCCGCTCATCCCTCCTCCACGGCTGCAGAAACCCTCATCCACGCCTTCATCACCTCCTGTCTGGACTACTGCAATAGCCTCCTCTATGGTTCACCCTCAACAATCACCAATAAACTCCAATACATTCAGAACTCCGCTGCCCGTCTACTCACCCATTCCCGGACCCGTGACCACATCACCCCCGTCCTTTACAAGCTTCACTGGCTCCCCATCTCCCAGAGAATCCAGTACAAAATCCTCCTCTTGACCTCCAAAGCCCTCCATAACCTGGCCCCATCCTACCTGACTGACCTCCTCTCCAGACACACTCCCACCCGCAACCTCCGCTCTGCTGGTACCAACCTCCTGACCCCCCCCCCCCCCCATCCGGACCAAATTCAGATCCTGGGGGGACAGGGCCTTCTCCATCGCTGCTCCCACCCTCTGGAACTAACTACCTCACACCATCAGAGACTCCTTCTCACTCACCACATTCAAAACATCACTCAAGACCCACCTGTTCAGCACTGCATTCAACATTCAACCCACAGCATTTAACCCCTGACTATCACTTCTCCTTCTCCCTCCTTTTGCTTTAAATATTCCCTATTGATTCTTGTCTTTTTGCAATTATTGTTTCCATGTTTTGTTATGCATTATGTTTTGCACTCTGTCAAAGCGCCTTTGGGCTTCATGAAAAGCGCTATACAAAATAAATGAATTATTATTATTATTATTATTAAAGAAGGGGGTTGCGAGAGCAAAGCCGGCGGTTGAAGGGCGTGTAGCATTGGGATTCTCTTTTATGTATTACAGTGTAATACATAAAAGAGAATCCCATTACAGTAATACCCCAGTTATGTCGCCCCTTTTAAATTAATTTTGCAAATTGTCGTCACGTTATTAGGCAAGATAAAAAAAATGAGTTGGTGATCGTCCCCGCCCGACCCTACGAAACACACCCGACCCGAAACTTTTTTTATTTTTTATTTTGAAAAAAATCATTCAAAAACGATCTTTTCAGTCAAATTTGGCGCCGTTCTGCACCGCATGCGCAGTGCGTGCTGCGCAGAGCGTCGCAAGTGCCTCAGGCAACTTCACCCATTTTACGTTAGCCATTCATGGCGGCTATTGTGTGAGATTTTTCCCGCTGAAATCTGTATCGATTCGTGATAGAATCGGCTTGAAATGCCTATTGTGATCGCATCAATAGCCCGTGAGGGCTCTTCCAAGACGGTGAAGGACTGGTTTGCGTGCAATATCGAGTTGGATGTTACAATCTCGGACTTCTATGCAGAGTTCTCAGACGGCAAGTATGATGGGGATAGGGAGCCATTGCCTGACGATACACGCGGTACTTTTGTCAAAGTATTCGCCGGCCCCAGTAAAACCGACATGACGAAGGTTTCACCAGCTTGCAAAGTTTCTGATGTGACAAAGACTCTTGGCTCATTTCTCAAATTTGTGTTGGCTGCAGACACGGCCACGGATCACAGGATGGAACCCGATAGTCGACCAACTGTTTTTAGTGTCCTCATGAATGCTGCCCGTGATGATGCTTTTTGTACTTGGGTGCCAAGGTGCCAAGGGCATGGTGTTTATCTGTTTTTCCGATGTCATGGTGTATATACATGTACAGGTGTCTTGCCCTTTCACTACCAAGCTCAGCTAGGACATTCAACATCATCCAAAATCACACAAACACTGTTTCATAGAGATTTGGGCAATGTCTGTAAATCTGTGAGATGAATGAAGAAATTAAATCATTTTGAGGAGAAAGGAGTCTTTATTTCATATTTTTCCATGTCAACAAAACTCAATGGAAAGTAGGAAAAAAAAATAAAAAATAAAAAATAAAAATAAAAACCTCCCTCCCGACCCGAACTTTTGAGAAAAAAGGACGATCACCAACTCATTTTTTTTATCTTGCCTTAGTACCACTTCTCAATATTCGTCATCGCAACTTTTTATTATCGTTTTTTAAATTATCGTTCTTATTATCATAGTTTTAAAAACCATACCTTTTATTAGAGCATTTTCAGAACTTACAAGACTGATAATGACGCCAGAATACATCGCTAAAGCACGAAACCGGGATATCGCAAAATCGCCAAAATAAACACTGTACTTTGCTTCACACGTACATAAATGTACTGTACTGTAGATCGGCGAAGAGGCAGCGTAAAATTGTCACCTTAGAAGTTAAATTAGACGTTATTCGTCAAATGGATGCTGGTGAATGTACCTTGCCGGGTTATTACATTTGTCTCCGATCTATAAATACTGTATACTTGTAGTGGTTACCGGAAGCATGACACAATTACCGTGCACCGGCCGATGACGCAACCGGCGAGCGGTCACGTGTCCGGACTCGCCCGGGCATGTCCAGACTTGCCTTTCTCGGGCGAACACCTGCCTTGCATACCACGCCCTGTCGAGAGGCGTGACTTACCTATTTTGCATACCACGCCCCGCCTGAGAGGCGTGGCTTTTGTGTGTTCAGTTTGCGATATAAATTGCCGCCCGTTCGAGGGGCGGATTGAGTGTGCTTTTGAGTTCTTTGGTTTTGAGCTAAATAAATAGCTCGGTGAAACTTCGTTCCTGTGTCGTCCATTTTGTCTGGCTTTATCGTGCGAGCACAGCTCCCACATACTTACATTTATTGAAGAAGGACGACGAAAAAGACGTAACAAACTCTTCAACCTCTTCCAGACAAGGTTCATTTTTTGCAGGTCTGCAAAAGTGCAAGAGCTTCACGTTGTTGTTGCTGGGGTCGATTTTTGAAATGTGCACCCATTGGTCGGACATCTGCCGAACCCTATCCATATCTCACTTGACTCCACAAACCAACCATAGCACCGAGATGAAATGATATGGCTGCCATCTTGGTTTTCTGGTGGGACTAACACATTAGGCATGCAGGCCTCTGCTGATTTATACACTGCCCGGGTTTGTTGCATCAGATTGCCATTGGTTTTGTTTGGGTCGAGTGATTCACGATGAGGGACCCCGAAAATTATTCAACCAAGCCCGTCAGCATTCACGTTATGTTACGTTATGTTACGTAATCAAGCGTTATGTTCTGCAAATTACAAAAAACAAGTACAAAAAGTTTTAATTAAAACAAAAGCCGCGTTGATGTTACACAATGCCTAGATGCAGCTGTGCCTATAACGTTGATGTTATAGGCACAGGACATTCCTATTGATTCGATTACTTGATGTTATTTTTGTGCAAAGTGAAAATATATCTCGGCAATTTCCCGTGTGTGGCGACGAATTTTTAATATATCTCGGCATTTTCCCGTCTATTATTTCAGGCGGTGTATGACTGACCATGCCGCGATTGAAAAAAATATATATCTCGGCAATTTCCCGTGTGTGGCGACACGTGAACGAAGCTATGCTCCTCTCTCCACATTATTGTGACGACGTATAAATTAAATATTTCATCGTGACGATTGTCATCAAATGGACGAATTTTTAATATATCTCGGCATTTTCCCGTCTGTTATTTCAGGCGGTGTATGACTGACCATGCCGCGATTTAAAAAATATATATCTCGGCAATTTCCCGTATGTGGCGACACGTGAACGAAGCTATGCTCATCTCTCCACATTATTGTGACGACGTATAAATTAAATATTTCATCGTGACGATTGTCATCAAATGGACGAATTTTTAATATATCTCGGCATTTTCCCGTCTGTTATTTCGGGCGGTGTATGACTGACCATGCCGCGATTTAAACAAAATATATATATCTCGGCATTTTCCCGTCTCTTATTTCGGGCGGTGTATGACTGACCATGACGCGATTTAAAAAAAATATATCTCAATGGACTTGAAGTTACAGGCCTTTGAGAATTCATTTCGTTCTATAAAGGGCAACTTTCATCGGATTTCCTTCCCGTTTTTTTTCAACCGAGTCTAAAACTATGTTAGCGACTGTGAAAAATGAAATGATATATCGAATTTGATTTGAAATAAAACTGTGTGAGAGAGGAAGACACCACGGGCCTACAAAACAGGCCTCAAAGCTATGCGAGTTAATAAAATGGTGGATATTTGTTTATATGAAGCCTCTCCCAGAATGGGTGGAGCTATGGTTCCCAGAATGGGTGGAGCTTTGAGGTTTTGTCTTCTCTGCAAGAACAAGAAGAACAAGAACAAGAAGAACAACAACAACAGCAGAGGGCACTCTATGACCAGCGTCTGCGACGCGGCTAAAAATGGTGTTAATTTTTGAACGGCCTCATGTCGGGATTAAACAATCTGTGACCGTGTGACTTATCAGCTCGTTCTGATATAACCATAGCGGAGGCTGTCATGGATGAAAAGTAACGAGTTAATTTTTTAATCGTGAATTAAATGTGTGGTTCCCGGATAGAAAGTCGACACCATCAGTCGACACGACACCCCCTTTCAAATTTGTCACCTTTTGTTGCCTTATGCCCTGGAATTAAAATACATTAAATCAGACTTTTCCCACCTTTATTTACACATCGTGACCCGCAACTTCCAAGTGAAAAACAAATTCAACAAATTTCAGAAACTTCATTAAAAATATAAAACTAGAATATCTTGGTTTGATAAGTCATAAATGTCCACCCCCTTATAATAGCAATTGTAAATTAGCTCAGGTGTAACCAATAGGCTATAAGGCAAAAAAAAAAACGGGAAAATTTTGCAAGGGGGTGTTGACTTTCTATTGGCACTGTATGTCTATATATATATATATATATATCTGTGCAGTGTCTGTCTTGTCTTGTATTGTATTGTCACTGAACTACCCCCTCAAACTTTTGTGAAATCGTACCAAACTTCTGTTTTGCACCTATCTCTTCCGTGGGTACGTCCTAGGGGTATTTCTTTGAAAATGTTAGAAATTTTTTTTTTTTTTTTTGGAAAAACTATTTTCTTTTTCAACTTAAATCTTCAACTTAAATTGTTAATGAAATGCAATATCACGTATGTACATTTGTGCAAAATAATTGTTTGCATTGTGATTGGTGTAAACTATGACAAAACAGCAACTCAGGTTGTCATCTTTCTATATATCTACATATCTGGGCAGTGTCTGTGTTTTCACTGAACTACTCCCTCAAACTTTTGTTTCCGTGGTTGTGAAGTGTTTTTAATAACGTGGTGGTGAGGTGTTTTTAATAACGTGGTGGTGAGGTGTGTTGAATTACATGGTGGTGAGGTGTTTTGAATTACGTGGTGGTGAGGTTTTTTTAATTACGTGGTGGTGAAGTGTTTTGAATTACGTGGTGGTGAGGTGTTTTTAATTACGTGGTGGTGAGGTGTTTTGAATTTCGTGGTTGTGAGGTGTTTAATATTTCGTGGTGGTGAGGTGTTTCGAATTTCATGGTGGTGAGGTGATTTGAATTACGTGGTGGTGAGGTGTTTTGAATTACATGGTGGTGAGGTGTTTTGAATTTCGTGGTTGTGAGGTGTTTTGAATTATCTGGTGGTGAGGTGTTTTGAATTACCTGGTGGTCAGGTGTTTTGAATTACGTGGTGGTGAGGTGTTTTGAATTCCTTGGTGGTGAGATGATTTTAATTATGTGGTGGTGAGGTGTTTTAAATTACATGGGGGTGAGGTGTTTTGAATTACGTGGTGGTGAGGTGTTTTGAATTACCTGGTGGTGAGGTGTTTTGAATTACGTGGTGGTGAGGTGTTTTTAATTACATGGCAGTGGGGTGTTTGTTACGGTTTTTAGAACCTTCACTTTGTAAATTTAGTAGTAAATTTCCTGTGTACATTTCCCCGTAATTGGCTGTTAATTGATCGCACCTTAGTTAGTCCATCGCATCATGTAGCAAATCATAGGCTTCCCTCAATAGTTATTTCATTATTATGTGTATCAGTATAAGGCTGTGTGTCCAATAGTCGATCTTACGTTGCACCAAAATCAAATTAGATAGATCCCCTTTAGATGGCCCCAGAACCTCCCTTGCCAACTGCATGGCCAACTGCATTACCAACTGCATTCGCCGCCATTGCCATGTGCTCTAACTCGGGGAAGAAGGGCGTGGCCCGCCCATCGTCATAAAGAGGAGGAGTCAACCAGCCCCGATCAACCAACTGAGAATGAGTGGGTTTGGCTTGAGAGGGCGGAGAGAGAACGATCAAGAGGTTCGCGAAGATTCGAGGGTGTGGCCTATATAACCCGTTGCGAGGAGCCCCCACCTCAGTTCTGAGGGAGGTGTGCTGGACGAGACGAGTGAGGGAAGTCCCGAGGGAGAGAAGCCGCACAAGTGTTCCGTGTGTTTGAAGGTCTTCATTGTTCTTCAACTTTAAATAGACACAGACTAATTCACACGGGAGAGAAACCGTACAAGAGTTCCGTGGGTGTTGGAGGAGCTTCGAGGATGCAGGAGGCGGAGATGCGCAGAGGATCCGGAGCGTGCTCGCCGTACCAACCAACACCGACGGCAACTGCCAGAACCAACCTCCAGCGAACAAGGGCGTGCACGAAAACCGCGACGTCGTGCCGCGATCCTCGGACCTCCAGCCCTGCCATTTGCACGGACCTGAACCTCATCCAGCCCTGTGGTCCCACCTTCTCTTCAAGCCATTTGTTCCTGCCTTCATTCCCCATTCGTGTGAGTCTGCCTGTCGTCTGTCCTTTGTGTTGTCTGGGGTATAAGTAAGCTTGTTATAAGGATTGCACTGTCTTCTTCTTCTTCTGTAAATTACTTTCGTTTCTTTCCTTCTCCTTTGATTTCTTTGGTTGTGTAAATAATAATAATAAATACCTGTTCCTCCTTCACTTTGGTTTTCTTTCCCATCCAATCGTTTTAGAGATTTCCACATTGAGTTCCTGTGGTGCGATTTCGGCCAAAGCTCCGCAATCGGGTTAGTCATTGGTAACGGCCCGCGCCGCAGTTCGCTCGCTCGGCGCAACCAATCAAATTACACTGCGGCACGGGCGGGGGTGTTTCCTTGCGTTCCGGAAGGCGCTGGTACTTAGGTCATAGGACGGATAGGCCTAATACCCTACCCAGCGCTGACCGGGCGTGACGTCATACCCTCAGGATCGGCGACGGCCAGTATAAAGGACAAGGGGTTAACCCCCCTTGGCAAGGGGAGCGCCGTCGTCCCAGATCCGTAACAATATATATATGAATGAATGAATGATCGTTTTGAGGCCATTTTTCCCCGCTAGAGCGGGGGTTAGCCTTGCGGGCCCCATGAAGATCATGGTTCCCTGTTTGAGGCAATGTTTTTATGGCCGGATGCCCTTCCTGACGCTAATCCTTGGTCGCCTCTTACGATGCGCAGGGATACGGTGTACCTATTCTAAACCGGGGTACACACCGGGAACACAGTACCGGGAACCAACCAGGAACACCGGGGTACACAGTATATATATGTGTGTGTGTGTGTGTGTGTGTGCTGGCAGGATGTCCGAAGGGTATGCACACTCGCCTCTAAGGTGTCCATAGCCTGGGTTTGAATCCCAGACCAGGTATAAACTGTCATCTCCATGACTCAAAGTAGGCAGGATGATTCATCAACATCCATCCATGGTGGATGTTAAACAGGCGATGATGCTCCAATGTATTTCGCAAAGAGTAGGGAAGCTGTCGTCAACACCATGAACAAATTCAAAATTCCTGGCCCAACTACTGCTAGGAAGGCAATGGCAAATACTCAGCATAACCCTTGCCAAGATACAGCTTTGGCAGTCCTGAAGCACTGTAACAAAGAATGGTGCATCAGAATACACACACACACACACACACATTATTTTAGTGGAAAATGCATGGTGCTCAGAGGTGGTATTTACCAAATTTTGGACAAAACCTGATTCCATCATTTCTCCATCGACTCTCAAATTTTAAAGATCAAAAGCAAACCTCTCGCCAGGCCTCTGAGCCAGGATCAGCAAAAAAATCAAAGCTACTTTCAAAATGTACTCTCTGTCTGATAA
The DNA here is from genome assembly GCF_964187855.1 of Myxine glutinosa. Classification (NCBI taxonomy): domain Eukaryota; kingdom Metazoa; phylum Chordata; class Myxini; order Myxiniformes; family Myxinidae; genus Myxine; species Myxine glutinosa. The sequence continues at coordinate 37,208,750 of NC_136273.1, read as the reverse complement.
AAATTAAGCTAATTCTCCATGCCCATTCCCAAAGGGTAGAGGCTATTGTAATCTGTCTGTGTGTTATTGAGTTTGTGTGTAAGTCCAGACACACATCAAAATATATACAATCGTTAATTCTCAAATCCATTGCCATCTATATACCTCGGAGACTCTGCAGTTAAAAGGTCTGTTTTCTGATCGTGAAATTGGAACAAACTTGTCTTATTAGGCATAACTAATGATGGATGCACAGATTCTGTGTGGCAGGTGTGGCCACAGCAATTTGTTTTTCAAGAGAATATTTTCAGCATTTTTCTCACCCCTTGTGCACACCTCATAGCAATGGCTCGACTAATACGTCCGCGTGGCCTTAGGCACAATTGGACAAAGTTGTCTAATTTAAGTACAACATTTTTATGTCTAAATAACCACAAAATTATTTTATACCTTGAATATATATATATATATATGGTGTGTGTGTGTGTGTGTGTGTGTGTGTGTGTGTGTGTGTGTGTGTGTGTGTGTGTGTGTGTCTCTGTACGTGTATGTATGTGAAACTAACCCACACATGCATCGACCAACCCGAGCAGGGTTAACTGACAACTAAAAGAAGGAACAAAACAGGCTGGGTCTTCAAAGGAAATCCCCAAAAGGCGTAATAGAGGATCTTGTTTCTTCATCAGGCGAATAAACGACAGAAATTACGAAAACAACCCCAAGTGAACAGACATTATGAAACGCAAGCAAATAACAGAGCAGACAAAACCTCAATTTGTGCCATTTATGGCACAACAGGTGAAACAAGCGTTACGCCTAGGTCCCCCATCGGGGAAGTGATGTGCGTTGACAAAGTGGAACACGGAGAAAACATGCTATGATATGATATTTCGCTCACAAGGTTCAGACATAGATGGAGGCGGCCATCTTGGATTTTGACGTGGCGACCCAATTTAAAATAGCGGTCTTCCTTATGACGAGATACACCCACACACCAAATTAGAAGTTGGTACTTCGCTTATCTTTCAAGATATTCATCTCACAAATTCAGACATACATGGCGGCGGCCATCTTGGATTTTGACGTGGCGACCCAATTTTAAACAGCGTTCTTCCGTGTGCCTAGATACACCCACACACCAGATTAGAAGTTGGTACTTCGCTTATTTTTCAAGATATTCATCTCACAAGGTTCGGACATACATGGCGGTGGCCATCTTGGATTTTGATGTGGCGACCCAATAGATACACCCACACACCAGATTAGACGTTGGTACTTCGCTTATTTTTCAAGATATTCATCTCACAAGGTTCAGACATACATGGCGGCGGCCATCTTGGATTTTGACGTGGCGACCCAATTTTCAATAGCGTTCTTCCGTATGCCTAGATACACCCACACACCAGATTAGAAGTTGGTACTTCGCTTATTTTTCAAGATATGCAGGTTACAAGGTTCAGACATACATGGCATCAGACATACATGGCGGCGGCCATCTTGGATTTTGATGTGGCGACCCAATTTTAAACAGCGTTCTTGCTTGTGCCTAGATACACCTACACACCAGATTAGAAGTTGGTACTTCGCTTATTTTTCAAGATATTTCGCTCACAAGGTTCAGACATATATATGGTGGCGGCCATCTTGGATTTTAACGTGGCGACCCAATTTTAAACAGCGTTCTTGCTTGTGCCTAGATACACCCACACACCAGATTAGACGTTGGTACTTCGCTTATTTTTCGAGATATTTCGCTCGTTTCAGACATATATATATGGTGGCGGCCATCTTGGATTTTGACGTGGCGACCCAATTTTCAATAGCTTTCGTCCTTATGTCGAAATACACCCACACACCAAATTAGAAGTTGGTACATCACTTATTTTTCAAGATATTCATTTCACAAGGTTCAGACATTCATGGCATCAGACATACATGGCGGCGGCCATCTTGGATTTTGACGTGGGTTGCACCCACACACCAAATTCGAATGCGGTCCTTCGCTTATGCATGCACGCACGCACGCCCGCACGCACGGACGGACGGACGGGAAAGCCATAGTCCCCCTTTCGCTCCGCTGTGCGATGGGGGACAATTACTGCAGTGGCATATATTGTGAAAAAAATACAAGGCAATCGAAAAGTATTAATCCAGCAAACTACGTCATTTTATAAGGATTATTTTATATTATTATTATTATTATTATTATTATTATTTATTGTGTGTGTGTATGTGTGTCTGTGTGTTGCCATTTTCTCAGAGATGGCTGAACGGATCTTCTTCAAACTTTCAGTGGTTCATCAGTGAATGTCAGAGAATGTTTTAGGCAAAAAAAAAAAAAAAAATTGAAAATTTTGAAGAAAATACATTTTTTGGGGGGATTTAAGAAAAATCACTATTAGTCAGGGCCCTTCGGGATATTTTGGTTCAAATTCTTCCAAAAGCATCAAATTTGGCGCAGATGTTGCCCATGCCATACTCTTTCGATTTTTGATGGGCGCCAAGGGCGGTATGATCCGGGGACCATACCGGTCCATCCTGCCATGTCACCTGACCTATGACGTCATATTGAGGATATGCATCCAATCACATGGCGTACTATAAGTGGTCAAAGTTCAAAATGAATCGATCGAAAAATGAAGGCAGGGATCCATTTTTAAGGTTTTCATAAAATCCAATATGGCCGCCAGGTCACAAGACCTATGACGTCATATTTATGACATGTATACAATCATGTATACATGAACCCGGATCAAGATCGCACAAAAATTAAACACAAGGATATGGCATACAGTTCATAAAACATCAAAATCCGTACCTTTGTAATTCGACTGATGAACTGCATATGCCTGAAAATGAGGAAATAGACATGTAAATATTTCCTCTAATTGTCAAAAATAAGGTCAGAGTTCGATTACCCAACCCAGAAACATAAAATGGTGAACCTCACGTAAATCTTGACAAAAAACTCAAAAACCGACATGTTTGACTCAAAAATGACCTTTAAGATGACCTTGAGGTTGACCTTGACCTCGAATCATCAAAATAACATCATAATTGGATTTCTCGACCTCGAAAACCCCTGAAAAGTGGTATCGTACATGATTCCAACCCTTTTGGTTATTTAACTGATTTTCCTCTAATCCAGGTGGCGGCCATTTAGTATTTCGCCAATATGGGGCCCCCGGGGGGGGGGGGGGGCGCCCGTCTTGGCGCCCGTCAAAAATCGAAAGAGTATGGCATGGGCAACATCTGGGCCAGATTTGGTGCTTTTGGAAAAATTTGAACCAAACGGCCCCAAAATATCCCTAAGGGCCCTGACTATATGGTGCCTGAGCCTTTGTAGCTGCATAAAAGGATGTAATATTAAATTATCCCCGAGGTGTGTGTGTGTGTGTGTGTGTGTGTGTGTGTGTGTGTGTGTGTGTGTGTGTGTGTGTATCTTATGTGTGTATCTTATGTGTGTATGTTATGTGTGTGTGTGTGTGTGTGTGTGTGTGTGTGTGTGTGTGTGTGTGTGTGTGTGTGTGTGTGTGTGTGTGTGTATCATGTGTATCTTTTGTGTGTGTGTATCTTTTGTGTGTGTGTATCTTTTGTGTGTGTGTATCTTTTGTGTGTGTGTATCTTTTGTGTGTGTGTATCTTTTGTGTGTGTGTATCGTTTGTGTGTGTGTATCTTGTGTGTGTGTGTGTGTGTGTGTGTGTGTGTGTGTGTGTGTGTGTGTGTGTGTGTGTGTGTGTGTGTGTCTGTGTGTGTGTGTGTGTGTGTGTGTGCTTCTCCCGCTGATTTGTCATTATCTTTTGGTGGAAAATCCACTATACTGTTTCTCATATATTTATATGTTTATTCTTTGTTGATGTGATTTTAATGTGTTTGTTAAACTCCATTTATATGATATTTTATGTTTGTTCAACTACATTTCAAAGCATGAAAACCACAAACAATATAATTAATTGTACAGTAACGGCTAGATGTTACAAGTTAAAAGAAACTAAAGAATTAATTACATGTAAAACCTCAAATATAGTTTACCTATTGACCTGTAGCAAATGTGCGATGCAATATGTTGGTGCATTGATGGGTTCACTGACTGCCTGGATGCAACTGAGGTTGTGGATCTACTGATGTACCATCTATTGATGTGGATCCATGATCGAGATTGTGGATCCGCCGTTTGGAGAGGTCCTGGGCTGAAAGGATCGAAACCTCGAGGAAGAACGGTGGCCAGCTGATGATCCATATATATATATAATAACCACCTTTAGAGGCCATTTTTCCCCGCAAAGCAGGGGTTGGCCTTTTTCGGGAACCGTGGTTGTTGTTGTTTTATTGGTCCCCTTTTTGAAGCAATGTTTTACGGCCGGATGCCCTTCCTGACGCCAACCCTTTTTGCAGCCTTTAACGACAAACAGGGAATTACCAGTGAACTGGTACTCAATTAGCCGACCTCGGAAGGATGACAGGCTGAGGTGAGATGCACCCCCCTGGCGTTAATTCAGCGATCGACCGGGATTCGAACCCAGGATCCTAGGATCCTAAGCCGGCACCCTAGCCGCTAGCCCAACACCAGGGTCAGCTGATGATCCATGCATTCGGGAAAATAGTCAATTGCGTACGGGTTAACGTTCTTGCTTTAGGTGGAGAAACTATGTTTGAGGTTTGCAATTTAAATAAAGTTGAATATGGGATGTTGTAAAATTAACATCATTTACAACAATCCTTTAAATGATTTATATTTAATTTTAGGAACAACCGATACTGTACAATTAATTGTGTGTGTGTGTGTGTGTGTGTGTGTGTGTGTGTGTGTGTGTGTGTGAATAAAAGAGAGAATTGTGAGGAACAGATATGAAAAATCGAGATGTGTGTGTGTGTGTGTGTGTGTGTGTGTGTGTGTGTGTGTGTGTGTGTGTGAATAAAAGAGAGAATTGTGAGGAACAGAAATGAAAAATCGAGATGTGTGTATGTGTGTGTGTGTGTGTGTGTGTGTGTCTTATGCGTGTATCTTATGTGTGTATCTTTGTGTAATATCATATTAAATATAAATTTTCCTTTTTGGGTGTAGGTAAGGAAGTGTTTTAGGCACCTACAAAAAAAAAATAGAAAAAACCAACAAATTGATTTCTTCAAAATGCCATCAGAATTTTAACATCACCGGGGCAACGTGGGGTACTCTTGCTGGTATAGGAATAAATGAATAACACCCCAATTTCCCTTTACCATGGCATGTGTTTGTCCCGACGAAAATACGGAAACCTCTGTTTGGTCCAACCGTAGGTTTTTGAAGGGGACCAAACACTTAGTATTGTCCCAGGGCCCATTATGGCCTGGTAATGTACCTGTGTATATACATATCACATATGTGTAAATGTGTATGTGTGTGTGCATGTAAGTGTATGTAGGTGTGTGTCGGTGTGTACATGTGCATGTATATACGTGATAAAGAGTCGGTGCATGCACTTTACAGGCCTTTGAATAACAATGTAACCTCTCAAACAGAGAAGTGATGCGATTTAGTTCATAATTCATGAGCGTAACTTTAAATGGTGAAAAATTAATTGAAATCGCCGATATTCCCGTGGCCCGTCTGCAGTGCACAAAGGAAAGATTGCTTCTCCCAAGTGAACAGACATTACGAAAAACGCAATTTATTTCTGAGCGCAAACACGCGTCCCTATATCATAGAAGGCACTATTTTAACCCCAGTAGCAAGGTATGTCATGTAATGACCATGTAAACACGACTGGCTTTGACTCCCTCAAAGTCACATCCTCAACTATTCCTCCTTGCACCAACATCAATGCACTTAATTATACACTCTGACGAGGTATTGTTTGAAATTGCATTTCTATCCTTGACCTCATCAATGGGATTGAGGGCATGGCCCTTGGCGAGGTGCACGATGATGAAGACGGTTTTGGGTAAATTGCTGCTGCGTGGAACCTGCCGGTGTGAGACTCAAACCACAACACCGTAAGCCGCCCACCGCCTCCTCGGGACTCGAGCCGCGCGCGAGGGTTCGATTACCATGGCGGTTAACGCTCCGTGCCAGCAGATCAATGGGAAAACGGATTTGCAGAAATTGGCTTACAGTGTCCAATAACTCCGAGTAAGGTAATAACAAGCAGGAAAAAAGTTTCGGAATTTCCTTAAGGGTTGGACGAAGAAAAAACCGATGCACATTTCCTTGATAAATTAACTTGTCATTCTCCACTCATCAAGAAGAAACAACATTTGACCGATAGAGGTCGATCCCAGGACTGGTGGTCTCTCTTCCATGGAGAGGTTCAATGGGACTTCCTGCGATTTACAATAACTGCCACGACCGGCCTGTGCTGTATTATCCCCAAAAGTGATTGCACCATCCTTAAGCTAATAAGGGACGAGCTCTTCTGTGGCTCAGTGCTGGAACACCAAACCAAGACTAACACCCCCCGCTATGTACAGCTCTCTGTCCAAGGCAAACTTAATGAGGAGACCTTTGATTTGCACCACCACACTTCAATAATTAATTCCTAGTGCAACAGCAGGACATCGGAAAAGCAATTAGCACTGCCAGCCCAAACGACTGAGGTTATAAAAAATAAATGTCCCGTTTTTTAAGGGGAAACAAGCAAAACGCGAACTTCACAAGGAAAAGTCTTCCCAAAACTGTATTAAAAAGTGCTTGTGCTCCAGTAATCATAAATCATTGGCGTGCTCCATGCCATGCGCAGGCTCGTGCGGCCGTAAACCTGCCATCCGAGGCCTACACTTCATGGGCAAATCAGCTATTTCATGATGTAAAAACCTCAAACATGCAAACAACTCTCCTCTATGACCAGTAATACTTGGCACAAGGGGAGATCGCATGAAACAGCGTTAACTCGTGATTAGTGTGACTCTTCCTTCAAAAGGTGGTGTTTTACTTTGAACCTATGAGGACGCCAGATAAAGCGGAATGAAATAAAATGGAAACAAGGTGATTTTAAGCAGATTATCGTGAACTAAAGATTGAGAAGAACGAGGACTGCTGGAATGGGATTCCATGAAAAAATGATCAAGTAGAGTACATTATTTCGTGTGTACAGGTACAAAACACGAGGAAGGCACCAACAACCCATAGTAAGCATCTGTGTATTAAGAGCATGGGTTTAAAATGGATAAATCCATTCAAAAGTCGCAACAAGAACACTATAATTTTCCTTTCAATCAAGCTGCACAAAACAGCCTCACATTACACATGCATGCCAAGAAGTTCACGAAACAAGGCTGTGAGAGCTTAACTCGTACATCTGTAACCATAATGGTGATACTGAGCCAGGGCTGCAGTCGCGTCCCTACTTTTTTTTGAGGTTAATAACAACAAAATACATTTTAAACAAGACCGATAGTCTAACAACGGCGTAGCCGGGCTTGTTTGATACTTTAGTTGAAGAGGATTGTATGACCTGGGTGGGCATACCAGTTAACAGTTAGCAAATAGTGTAAATATGAAAAACAATCTGAATTCAGGCATGGACAGCTGGTTCGTGAATGACTTCGGTAAAAAAACGGCAAATGGCAAACCATGAACCAATAAATTCCACATTCCTGTGGCACCTTCAGTCGAATGACAGGCATTGACAGCAGGTTCGTGAATGACTTGCACAAAAAAAACCTTCCCAGTCTGAATGTTGCTATATCCAGTCAATGGCGAAACTGCTAATGGGGAATCCGCGAATATCATGGATGGAAAACCATTACGTCATTTCCTCATTCTGCTTTTAGCTCAATATCTCTATATTTTCATTCCAAACAGCATCATTCATCGTTCCCATCACAAATTAATACCATGGTATCGATATATTCAAAATATAATGTTAAATCACGATTATATTGAGATTGAACAAACCAGCGAACTGTGATCATCATCTGTTCACTTCACGTCATCATGAACTGTTCTGATTTGGGAGCAAGCTCCGTGTTGATCGCATTTCAAAATCATGTCTATTGAGGAATTTCTGAAACCAGGAACCTACCTTACGACACGCGCTGGGACCCGAAACGTTCCACAGAAAGTTATTATATTTCCTTTTAGTAAAATATGAAACTGTAACGGTTACCAAACGCTGTCCCCTGTCATGTGACCAGATCCTCAGCTCTGATTGGTGTACGTTTGTGGGGACATACATACGGACAGAGAAACGCTGTTCTGGATGGCATTGCCCTACGGGATACGCCGTAAAAACCTTCTTATTATAGACAAGGCTGACTGACATTGGCCTCAAAAATTCACTCCAGCTTACTAGAAAGTAGGAAGGTACCTGGATGCCACAAGGCTAGTATCGGTCTCTATACTAGAATAGATGTCCCAAGACTGGTATCAGGGCCTATACTGGGCCCATAGTTGGTCAAACACTTGGAATATGTCTTTCAATCCTGACAAATCTCACACTCTCGCCATCTCTGTCTGAAAAGACTGTCTGGCAAACCATGCTATCTACTTTCAATGAACAATCCTCTTGAGGAAGTTCAGTCATTCAAACTCTTGGGTCTCACTATCAGCCATGATTTTTTTGTGGGCAAACTATATTTCAAAGTTGGCCTCCAAAGCCAGCTGCCATTGAGCATCTTTCATCATACAAAGTCGTTCATTGGCACACCTGAACTTCTATCCACCTGCAAGGCCTTCATCCGCAGCCTGAAGAAGTACTGCTCTCCCCTCTGGGCTGTCTCCCTTGCCTCACATTTTCCTCAGCTTGACGCCATCTAAACCAAGGCCTTCAAGATCAATGGAATCACCCTCAATTAGGATGGGTCTATCACGTCGTCATTGCAGACAGCTCGGTGGTCTCTCCGTATTCAACTGCCTCCTTTATGGTCTTGCACCATCTGCTCTTTCCGTGCTTTGTCCCCCACGGTTTATGTAAGGCTCACATGGTCCACCATTAACCCCCATCAAGTGAAACTTCCTAAATCCAGGATTACTGTTCACCTCCACACATTTGTTCCTCTTTTTCTCCAGCCAATGGAGTCAACTTCCACATCCTCTTCAATCCCATTCTTCCCTCCAGGTATTCAAAACATCTGTTCACAACCATCTCAAATCGTCCCCAATCCAAAACCATGATGTTTTCTACCCTCGTTAACCCCACTAATATCCCTCTTCCTTCGAATTTTCCAGTTTTCTCTCCTTGGAGGTTCCTTCCACATGCATGCACGTTTTGCTTCCTGTTACGTCCTGATCCGTTCAGTGTACTTGCTTTTCCACGAGCCTCAAATATGTACAAAAAAGACATCATTGTATTTTAATGGTAATCACAAGGCCAATATCACAAAATGGTCAAATATATGTGTGTGTGTGTGTGTGTGTGTGTGTGTGTGTGTGTGTGTGTGTGTGTGTGTGTGTGTGTGTGTGTGTGTGTGTGTGTGTGTGTGTGTGTGTCGTTGAAGCTGAAGGGAAAGGTGTATGCTGCATGTGTGAGAAGTGTTGTGATTTATGGGAGCGAAACATGGGTCATGAATGTAGAGCAGCAACGAAGGCTGGAAAGGGTGGAAATGCGAATGGTTCGGTGGATGTGTGGAGTATCTGATGTGAGAGAGAGGAAGACAAATGATGAATTGCGAAAGATGATGGGAATAGAGCCTGTGATTGATGCTGTGAGGAGGAGCAGGTTGAGATGGTTTGGTCATGTGTTGAGGAAGGATGAAAGTGACTGGTTGAGAAGAGTGATGGAAATGAATGTAGAAGGAAGTAGAGGACGGGGAAGACCGAGAAAGACTTGGCTAAAGATGGTGGAAGAAGAAATGCGGGCAAGGGGGTTAACAAGGAGAGATGCAGAAAACAGGGCAAAATGGAGAAGATTGTCATGGGGACCGCAAGGCTAACCCCCGCTCTAGCAGGGAAAATGGCCTTAAAATGCATGTTGTTGTTTGTTTTTGTTGTTGTTGTGTGTGTGTGATTTTAACTTGTGTTCTGAACATCATGACCTAGTGGTTCAGAAGACAATGCTAAACAGGCCATTTCATGACATTATTTTCCATATCCAGTAGACCTCTTCTATTCGCTGGGAGAACATCTGTTGTTGTTAAACGAGCACCTTTCTTTTGTTGCCACCAGTCCAAGCTATGCAGCAGTGTTTCAAAGAGGTTTACACTTAGAAACGTACATGGTAGGAAACCTGTTTATGACAGGCTTTTTTTTGTAAGTGTCGGATGTCATCAGTACTTGGACTAATAAAAGCTTTCTTGTGACGATACAGCCAACGTCACAACAAATAAGGACTTGCACCAATGTCCTCCAATCTCCTACCCACTCGCATCCCCAGGTTGTAAGCCTTGTTCGGCTGAAGTCCCATTTATATAATCAAGTGTAAAATAAGGTGCAGGTGCAAAATTATAAACATCTTCTTTTGAATTTTGAATCTCTCGTTTGGTTGGCATTGGCTTTGCTCAATTGTCAGCAGAATGCATGCCTGCAGGTAGGGCGTGGCTGCACCTGCAAAATCTCATATTGCATTTTAAGCCCGCCATCTTGATGCATTCCTCGCTATACAATAAGGCTAAGAACTACATGGAAGGTGGACCATTTCCAGTTTTGAAGCTGGCCTTCATCTGAACACGTGAAAGTAAAACTTCTAACCCACCACATACGCAGCTGAGAGCCGTATCACTCTCAATGATGAACATGAATATTCCACAGCAACCCTGAAGAGGGCCATTTACTTGATCCCATCTCCAGTGGCCGATTGATTAAATATGCTGTATGCTTTAATCAGCTCTGCGAGGAAGATGAGCTGATGTCTGCACATGGCAGTTGCATGTTATAGTCCTCATTGTTGCCACGGCTGTCGCTTATACCATCGTTTGTCTGCCCCCCCCCCGCCCCCCCCCCCCTACTGTGGAATTTGCTTCACAATTAAAAACTATTCCTTCTTTACAGTGATATAAGGCACATGGAAGAAATGTATAATTTTTATGGAAATCGTCCCAAACAAGGCATAAAGCCACACTACATAAGGGGTGAAGGGAAAGTTCGAAAAAGATAAGGATAAAGCAAAACAAAATAAAATAAAGAAAATCAGTGATTGCAGACCCCCGCAAGGACATGTTTGTGGTGTATTTTGTGGGATGTTTTTTTATTTTGTTAAAATATTGGTACAAAATGTTTTTGTTTTACTTGATCCCATCTGAATTTTAACAAAAAGAATTTGTTAAAAATGAAATTTTTGGTTAAAACAAATATGGCAGCCGAACCACGTGACTAATGACGTCATTTTTTTCCTCCACCAATTTATCCCTAGATGACGCTCAAGAAATTTCATCTTCATTAGATGAAGTTTTGTACTTGTCAAATCATAACGTCATAATGGAGGCACCTGTGACATAATTAACATATGTTATTCCCCATGGTGAGTTCTTTACAATGAGCCATGTCTCAATTTTTTCTATGCAGCACTTTTGGAGATATAGAGGTGCAAGGTTTTTCGGTTTTTCCAAGATGTACCACATGACCTATGACGTCAAAATTATCATTAAAATTCTGCAGGAGTTGCACCTATGGTGAAAATTTCCTGTTAATCGGACCAACGGTTGCAGAGAAAAGCATACTTATTCTGTGCGGACAAAGAGACAGACAGACAGAGAGACCCAAATGCAATACCCTCTCCTCTGGCGAGGGTAAAAATCAACAAAACATCCAACACGCAGGAAGCAGCAGAAGTCAGGTAGAAGTTCCATCAAAAGAATCATATTAGGAGAAAATAAACGTAGTACATGGGATTGGAACCTGGGAACACAACAGCATGAGCTTCGTGCTCAAATGGGAACGGAAAACAGTACAACATCTGCTGCTTCGCGTATTTCATTCAACATCGGTATCCACCTCCATATTCCTTGGAATGCCAAACTTTCTTGACTTTTTTCTCTCACAACTGCACGGGTTTCCTGCTCCATGCCAGTGACATTACCATCTGGTTACCGGTATCTACGATGGGTGCATTACCTTCTGGAAGGCCAGCATATTCTGCACGAGGAGTGCCACTTTTCATCTGAATCCAGTCAAAGTCATCTCTGCCATCCTGGATATAGCCACACTTGGAATAATCTTCTTCAAAATCACAAGATCCTGGAACAACAACAGCACAGCAACAATAAAGTGAAAGAAAACAAAAACCCAATTATATAAATGATATTGCTTCCCTTGTATGTGCTCTGCGAGTTCATGCTCATTCTCATTCTGAACCAACCAAACTCATCCTAATTCATAGATCAATTCCCACATGGACAATGCTGGCTGAAGATTTAAACAGGAAGTTATTCCATTGGGAAAAGTGTGAAGAACCCTGTCCTCCAGCACAGCTGTCTTACCCATGAGCTGCTGTGCTCTTACTACATCACAACACCCGGATGGACAGTAACAAGGTTGTTAAAAAGGTTAAAAAAACCAAGTCACTTTCCAAGGAAACATTTTGGCATTAAACGCATGTGTAGCCCCATTATGTCACTCCACAGGGCGTTCGCTCCAAGCACTCTTTTCATCCTGCTGGCATCTTCGGAGAAAACCCAAACGAGCCTGAAAAATCCTGGCATTAATGGTCAAAGGGGGGCCTGGGCTCTCAAACTGATCTGCGAACAACGTGCACCAGTCTTGCAGCGCACGCAGAGCAGAGTGCGCCATGGCTGCACCACACGGGGCCATATAAACAGCTGTCGTGAACAGGGCAACTGCCAGAGGATATCAGATGGTATTGGGCAAGTATGCAGAACTTTGGTGCTACTTCTGTTCAGGCCTCATGGTTATCTAATAGTGTGGGCCATCGCCTTTGAAATTATGAGGCGTATAGCAATGGTACACAGTACTGATGTACACCAATCAGAGTGAGTTCAGCAAAAAGCAGACGCAGGTTGGCCTGATGTGGGATGAAAGCATGGTGTGGAGATTCTGATGTACCATACTTTGTTACAGGGTGTCGGTGATGCCGAACCAGTTTATATGCAAGTGTTGTTATTGTTGGTGTTGCATAGCCCCGGACAGTTCTCTCGAACAAGCCCGCACAGGCACGGAGAGAGATGATCAATCTCCCAGGAACCACCCAGAGATTTCCATATCCATGAGGGTGTACCTCTGCCTTCACTAGGTCAGGGCCACGACAGAGTTAGAGAGAGAGAAAAGAGATGGAGAGGCAGAGACAGAGGCAGAGGCAGAGAGAGGGGAAGAGGGGGAGAAGGGAAGAGGGGGAGGAGGAGAGGGGAGAGGGGGAGGAGGAGAGGGCAAGAGGGAGACAGAGGGAGAGGAGGAGAGGGAGATGGGGAGAGGAGGAGAGGGGTAGGGTGAGAGGAGGAGAGGGGGAAAGGGGGATAGGGGGAGAGGGAGGGAGAGGGGGAGAGGGGGAGAGGGAGAGAGGGGGAGAGGGGGAGAGGGAGAGAGGGAGAGAGGGAGAGAGGGAGAGAAGGAGAGAAGGAGAGAGAGAGGGAGAGAGGAAGAGAGGGAGAGAGGAAGAGAGCGAGAGAGGAAGAGAGGGAGAGGGAGAGAAGGAGAGAGGAAGAGAGGGAGAGAGGGAGACAAGAGGGAAAGGGCCAGTCCATGGGAACCATTGGCACTCTGACCCTGACCGCGCTGCCCTGAAGAATCCAGGCAGGAGGGAAGAATGAGGAAGATTTTGGCCTCCGACTTGCGTTGGGAGTTACAACCACCACGAAGAGGCATCCCAGATAGTTGTTCTAGGCAAGTGTTATACTGGATGGTTTGCCATTGCCTTCCCACAGTAGTTATGGAAGAAATTTGGAATTTGTTCAAGGTGCCAGTGATAGCTCACCAATTCTTTATAAAGGACACCGTTGGCTGAAGGTGGCACAGTGGGATCTTTAACGTCCACAAACTAATGCTAGTAGACGGGACACACAGTTCACCGTCCATCCGATTGATGAATCATCATGCCTGTGAAACACCGGGATGACAGTTTATAACTGTGACGGTATTCGAACGCATGCTAGACGGCTTAGAGGCGATGTACCTGCAGGTGTGTGTACCTGTAGGCCATCCTGCAAGCCTGTGGTGTGGAGAGGGAACAGCCAACGGAACGACAGGAAGCTCTCAGGCAACCCATAGAAGCACTAAATGAACATACAGTGCATGGTCTGGGTTTGCATCAAGCAGCATACTAATGGGACCATTAGTCCAGTCATTGTCGACAGCAAACGAGACGCATGCCAGAGTTCAAGTTCAGCAAAGCACTATTTCATACGCTAGAGTAACGTGTAACGTCCATTTCATTGTCCCGACAAATTATGTTACTAAGTTCGAAATGGCAGGTATTTTACCACGGATTATATAACTGGCAGATTCAAATCCATGGGGAAATTTGGCATCTATGGGGGAGGAGGAAATTCTTCCTTAGGAAATGCCCCGCTGAGTGCGGAGAGAGAGAGGCAGCGCCATTGTTGTGACGTCGCTGGTACCCTGAGTACCAATGGAAGTGACGGAACCTGCCCCAAGCTCAGGGGCTGTGTTTTGTCTAACAGTCCTGTGTGGTATCTCCCTAGTCCCTATACAACCGTGTTTAACCATAAAATGACTTGAGGAGGCATCATTACCCCCCCCCCCCCCCCCCCCCATGAATTTCGCGATTTCTTCGCAACCACTTGATATTACACCACACCGTTTCATGACTTTTTCTTTCGAGTCTTGCACATCTTTTGATAGCAAATTTTGTGCATATGTATAACAAACCAAATTTGGTATATCAAGCACTATGTGCATGCCAAATTTGGTAACGATCAAGCATTCTATATCTGAGATCTTAGGGGGGCATCATGCCCCCCCCCCCCAATCTTTTGAAGTCCAAAAAAGCACAGTCCTTTTCGGGTTAATCCATGAAGAACAAAAACAAAATCATCAACGTAACAGCTTCAACTCAGCTTAATGCACCATAATTGGTAAATGTTTGTCTTGAAAAAACTCACAGCACAGGTAAATGAAGATGTTCAAAAAATGAGTTACCAGTTTCAGCCCATTAAGTTCGGTACCTCCAAAAAGTGAACCAATTAACAAAGTACATCCAGCAGAGAGCAAATTAAACTCTCAATCACGGCAGAACCAAACCGTTAAAAAAAAAAAAAGGCCTTCGACAATCTTAGCCCGAGCAGCTTGTCCGGAATCCTCATTCAAACAGGTATTAAATTTAATCCTAATGGATGGCTAAGAACTGTCAATAAAAAACAATAAGCCATGAAATGCATCTCTTTGTAAAATGTTGAACAATGGTGTTATGGTGTCTGTTTCCTTCAGGCATATTTTGTGCTTTTAAAGCTCCTGTTAATATAATTTGTCACTGTGCTGAGTCAAAGCAGGCCCAGCGTTGCCTCTCACCTGGGATGGCAGGTGAAAGTGACTTGTCCTCACCAAATTATTCATGAAACAAGACCGATAGTCTAACAGCGGCGTAGCCGGGCTTGTTTGATACTTTAGTTGAAGAGGATAGCATGACCTGGGTGGGAATACCAGTTAGCATATAATGCGAGTATTAATTTTTTGTTTCAATAAATTCCACATTACTGCGCCACCTTCAGTCGAACGTCAGGCATTGACAGCAGGTTCGTGAATGACTTGCACGAAAAACGTACCCAGTCTGAATGTTGCTATATCCAATCAATGGCGAAACTGCAAATGGGAAATCCGTGAATGTCCCGGATGGAAACCTTGACGTCATTTCCTCATTCTGCTATAAACTCAATATCTCCACATTTGCATTCCAAACAGCATCATTCATCATTCCAATCACAAATTAATTATTAGTACTAGCAACGGTACCTGCCCTACGGGCGGGGCTTCAATTGGGAGGCCCAAATGAAAAGGCTAAATATCAGAAATTGAAGGCTTTTTTTCTTTTAAACGATTTACATAAACATCCGTTAAATCTCGATCGGGGCAGCCGTTTGTACGGCACCTGGGAAAATAACCTCATGCGGGAGCAAGTATCAGCAGGATGTGGCAGTGTGGGAGTCCACGTTTCTGATCCTCCTTCATGCCGAAGTAGCCCACCACTTCTCCAAGCATTCCGCTCTTCAGATCCACCATGAGAGATTTAAGCTTGATACTGAAGACGCATGCAGTTAGTACTCCCGATGTCGTATGTACTCCTGACACGTGTTTCCTTCATTGTAAAAACTACCAACTCAACAGTTAAAAGGATTTTGAGCTGATCGGTGTTACGGCCTTGGAAAGATGGATGGAGCCAGCGATCTGTTAGCGTATTCACCGCCCAAATAGCTATGTGGAATTCTCTCATGTAGAGATTAAATGTCGTTTGAACTTTGGCAGAGGTCATTATTTACTTTTAATGATGTTTATATACGAATGATGTTTAATGATGTTTATTGTTTATATTGGTTTTGGGTCGTCCTTTCCGCATACCTCGTGGGATTGTGAGTTGGAGAGACGGCCGTGATGCCGGGGAGAGGGTTGGAATTCTCTCAAGCAGGGATTCAACCCGTGTCCTTATAAAATGTCTTTGTCCGAGGTCACCGAGTCCGATCGATGCAGCCGTGCAGCGATCGGTGCAGCCGTTTGTGCGGCACCCGGGAAAACAACATCGTCACAATGAAAACATCGTCACAATGAACATTATGCGAACGCGAATGTTATGCGGGAGTCCAAACCTGAAAATGCTGGAGACTAAAGCTGAAATTTTTAAAACAATATAGCCTATTTTACTCCAGGGGATCCCACGATTAACCACCCAAAATATCGTTGCGATCGGTTCAGTCATTTTTGCGGTACCTTCGAATGGACAGACAGACAGACAGACGGACATTTGGTGAATTATAGTAAGATAGTATTGAATGAATGAATGAATGATCGTTTTAAGGCCATTTTTCCCCGCTAGAGCGGGGGTTAGCCTAATAGTAAGATAGTAAGATAGTATTAATATATCAAAATATAATGTGAAATCACGGTTGTATTGAGATATTATCAAACCAGCGAACCGTCATCATCTGTTCACTTCCGGACTCGGAAACAAGATCCGTGTCGATCGCATTTCAAAATCATAATTGTATTGAAGAATTCCCGAAACCTACTACCGAGTAAAATATGTAACTGTACTAGTTACTAAATGCTGTCCCCCTGTCATGTGACCAGATCCTCAGCTCTGATTGGTGTACGTTTGTGAGGGACATACAGTACATACAGTACATACATACATACATACATACATACATACATACATACACCGGACAGACAGAGAAACGCAGTTCCAGGGGGGCATTGCTCTATGGGTTATGCTGTAAAAATGGCTGAATAAGGCTTAGATATGACGCGGATAAGGCTTACATGTTTAAAAGCTCTTATTGCTCAATTTGGCAATAATTTAGGCCAACCTATCAGACTGGAACATTGCCACAACATATTTGTCTTCCATTCCCTGTAGGTGTGCCCCCTTCTCCCGCTTTGGAGTGGAGAAACCCAATGTGACAGAAATGTCATGAATCTCTAGCACTTAGGATCCACTCCATGAAAAAGGTTTGTCAATCTTCCTTCCCATGTGGTTTCAGCCATATGATTTAATCCACTATTTGATGGTCAAGTAACACTAGTGAATAGTTGTTGAGACAGTCAAATGCTTCACCTTAGTTGCATGCACACGGATCACATAAATTGTACCCAATTAAAAATAAGGATTTACAAAACTATGATGGATTGGATAACCTAATGGAATCTATTGATGCTACATGGTTAAAAAGTAGAGACAAACATTCAATATTATCTGGTCAATAAATCAGTAATGAAGAGATGCAGCATGTGATCCCCTGGCCCTGTCTGAGTTGCATGCAACTATTCACAATATCAATCATGGAAAAGCACAAGGATCTCAGTTACTTAAGGAGGGACAAAAGTGAGTGTCCTTGCCACTAACTCAACCCGCAAGACAATGAATCCGCTGAGCATGTCGATCACGGTCTCCTGGGTGTTAATGAAAAACAGCGATATTTGCAGAACACCACTTACAGAAAGTACAGCAAATACACAACAGAGTACACTGCCGGTCCCATTCAGGTAACAACAGATATATACAATGCAACAGCACATCAACATAGAAAGCTGGAATTTGGCGTGCCGACGGACATCGAAGCCGATACACCGGGAACAATCACAGAACCATCAAAAAGTCTGTAAATGAAAATTTATGTTAAAAAAAACATTTTATACGCATCCGTTAAATAAAAAAAAACACTTCAATCGATATTTGTCATTTGAAAATTGTAATTTATATTTGTTAGGGTAATTTCTAACCCGAACCCTACCCTACCCTACCCTACCCCTAACCCTAAGTTGTTAGGTAAATATCATAAACTGCAAAGGGTAGGGTTGTTAGGGTAGGGACCTGGAGGGAAGAATGGAGGGAAGAATTGAAGACCTGGAGGGAAGAATGGGATTGAGGAGTGTGGAAGATGGTTCCACAGGTGGGGAAAAAGAGTAACGATCTACTGTAAACTGCAAAATAAAAACCTCAATGAAAATCTACGTTAAAAACCGAAAGCACGTCCTTCAAAAATAAAGAATACAAAATATTTACTCAATTTATATCTAGAAGGAGATCGGTGATGTTTGGCTATAATCATAAAGGATTCTATTTATTATGTACCTCCATATTATGAAACACGGTTCGTTATTGCTTACAATGTGTAAGCATACCTCACTAGTATACATATAAAACGAATTGATGTGAGCAATACAATGTTTAACCAATTTTTTGCATGCATAGTCGAGGGTCATGGAAGAGCTCGGACACTGAATGGATCAGGACGTAACAGGATGCAAAGAGAGAGACGGAGACAGAGACAGAGACCAACAGCAGAGTTGAAGGCCAAGGAAGAGGGAGATTTGGCCAAATAAAGGGTGTGTGTAGGAATGGGGGGCAGGAGAGGATGCATGGGGTGGAAAAGATGAAAAGATAAGAAAACTCCAAGGACGGAAAAGTATAAATATGGATAGTGTATGGATTTTGGTGGTGTTAACGGGGGTAGAAAATATCATTGTTTTGGATTGGGGACGAACTGAGTTGGTGGAGAACAGCTGTCTTGAAGACCTGGAGGGAAGAATGGGATTAAGGAGTGTGGAAGATGGTTCCACAGGTGGGGAAAAAGAGTAACGAATGAGTGTAGGTGGACAGTGAGCCTGAATATAGGTAGTTTAACCAGAAAGTGGTTCATGGTGGACCATGTGTGCTCTGCAGAAACCTGGGGGTTGGGGGAAATAAAACATTGAAATAGCAGAGGGTACAAGACTGGAAAGGGGGCGGTAGAAGACAGAGAGGTGTCCATTATGCAAAAAAAAGAAGAAAGAAAAAAAAAAAGACTTTGTGGCTCCCATATGAACACATACCTCGTAGAGTAGATTATCCTCTCTGAAGGGGTTTTTTGCAACGAAACATGAAGTTATATAAATATATCAGCTCAGATGGCAGAGCACTGGTACGGTTCACCAAAGGACCTGGATTTGATTCCTGATCTGGGCGTGCAATTTTTATTTTTTTGCATACAAGATCGAGGCTCGTGTAAGAGCTAACATTAATGACAAAAAACAAACGGACACAAGACGAAATAAAGGGAGCGGGAGACAAGATGGGGAGAGAGGGGGAAGTATACAAGTACAACATTTGAGAGCAGGGACATCGGGAGATCTGTGGGAGGGAGAGGGCTTGGGGGGAGGAGGCGTGGGAATGGGTGTGGGGGGCGGCGAGGTATAAAACATAGACACTGCTAGAACTTCCAGAAAAGAAATCGGTATTTCAGAAAAGTAGATCTGGGGTGAATTAACAGGGGTAGAAAAGATCAAGGTTTTGGATGGGGGAAGATAAGAGATGGTGGTGGACAGCTGTTTTAAAGACCTGGAGGAATGAGTGGGATTGAAGAGGGTGAAGGAGTTTGTTCCAGAGGCAGGAGAAAAGAGGAATGAAAGAGTTAAGGTGAGCGTAGAGTCTTGATTTTGGCAATTTCACCAGAAGAGGGTTGCTGGCAGATCTTGTGCGACCTGTAGGAGTATTTGTGGGACACAGCAGAGACCTAGCTGGGACTAGGCCAGAGAGGAGTCGGTGGAAGACACCGACTGCCTGCGGTGGGTGAGTGAAAGGCCCCTCGGAGTTCGCTTCATCGTGGGAGATTCCACAATGATTCTGAAAGCTTTGGTTTCAACAGCGTGAAGCTGAGCTAGGTATGAGGAGGAGCACCAGCCCAGAGGAGAGAACAGTATTCCATTGAGCTGCGAATGAAAGCCTTGTATGTGGTGAGAAGCTCAGGTGTGCCGAGGAAGGACTTCGCACGACGGAGAATGCCCAGTCGGCCACTGGCTTTGGAGGCCAGCTTGGATATGTGGTTTTCCCTGGAAAGATTATGGCAGATTGTGAGACCCAAGATATTGAGTGACAGAACTTCTTGGAGAGGATTGTTGAGAAAGTAAAATTTAAAAGTAAAAGTAAAATTGTTTTCCCCACATATGTCAACGAAGAAACAGGAAGTTTGTTTTCTCTGGCCCGAACAGGACCTCAACGAAACAGGAAGTTGGTTTTCTCAGGACCGAACAGGACCTCATGCTTTTTCGAATTGGTCTTGTCTCATTTTAAGTTGTTTTTCTTTTTTTTTTCCCCAAGACTTACCTTGTTCTATTTTTTAATATGACAAGTGCCTGTTTCAGTGTGAGTCATTGATAGGTAGTCGTCTTCATGGTTGTCATTTCCTTCTTTGCCTTCTCAGAAGAATTGTATCCAACCACAACTGAAATCCATTTGCAGTTCCGGCAAAATACACCGTCACAGAGCATGATTGTGAATGTTAAAGATCCCTCGTTATCGTTCTGGGGATGCAGCACCATGGCCTGATTCTGGATTTTTGCCTCCGAGTCATTGCAGGCTCAATGTGTCATCAGCATGGTGAAAGTAGTGCTGTCACTGGTTGCTTGTGGCAAATGAAATCCTCCCCTGCCAAGCTCGAGAGTGCCCTGTCTGTTCAGATTCTCACTCGTTATCTTTTTGACATGAGTACCTGTGGTACAATGTGGATGTTAAAACTTCAACTGATATATTTCACAATATCTATCTCCAGCATTGGGACCGGGCCTACAGCAGTCAGTAACCCAGTGTTGGGATACTTGGGAACATCCTCTCATTTTTAGATCTTCATGAGTGACTGACTTCTTCATAGCTGATGTTTGTCGCCATAAAAAGCCACAGACGGATTCCTGTTGTTGTGAGCACATATTTTAAAAAATCCAGAATTCCTGTTTGTATCGGCACTGGACCTCTTCCTGGAAGCCTCTTATTTTGGAATATCCAATCGATGAACCTTGACCACCCAAATTGCTGATTGTGCTGATATGGATTTGTGTCTTTCAGCCAGGCCGCAGGATTTAAACGCAGACTGCATCATTTAATTGTGGTGGTCAATTGCAATACAGATATTTTGTTATGGCTAAGGCCTGTACACTGCTTGCCCAAACAGTTTAGGATTGGCCTGAATGACTTGTTAAACATGTTGCCTGAATTGCATCAAGTACCACAAGACATCTGGTGGTCTTTGTAGCTATTCCTCCCTGGGTATCCTCCATAAATGGTCCAGAGAAGAAGGTAGTAGTCCATGTGTTGTTTCGAGTCATCCCGTAAATATTGGGAGGTTGTTATTGTAATCTTGCGAAGTGCAGCCTCCGATGTTCTGTAGACCAGTCCAGCTCGATTATACCGGTAGCTGACAGTGACTTTTTATTGTTCTTTCCACTAATAAGGTACTTTCACACAGGTGAGCAAAGCCAATAATACGTATCCTCTGGTGTTTTTTTTTTAATACAAAGATGAGGCTAGAATATAGAACGGATCAGGGCATAACAGGACAAATGGAACAGGAGAAGGAGAGGAGGAGGGTGGAAACACACCAAAGGTAGGGTGGAGGGACAAAATGGAGGGAGACTTGCACAAATAAGGGATGTGTGGAATAATGGCGGGTAGGTGACGCTGCACAGGGTGGACAAGGTGGATACAGAAACAAGCTCTCAGGTAGGAAAAAAACTGGAAACTCAGAAAGAGATGTGCTTGGGGAGGGCTAATGGTTGTGAATGGAGGATGATTTGAGATGGTGGGTGAACAGTTGTCTTGGAGACCTGAACGGAAGAATGAGTTTTAAGAGAATGTGGAAGTTGATTCCGCAGGTGGGGGAAAAAAGAGAAACGAATGAGTTTGGAATATTTTTTTGGTTTTTACATTGTCGAGGGAGTACACTGAATGCGGGATTAGGAGATGAGCAGAAAGCATGGATTGACTAACTAATTGAAACGGCATTTGATAAGGTATCACATAAAATATTGTTAGCTAAAGTGAGGCCTTGTGGACTGTCTGGTAGAGTCGTGAACTAGATTGGAAACTGGAGTTAGAGGAAGCAACGAGTGAGTGTGAGGATATCTGACTGGGTTGTAAGTAGTGGGGTACACAAGGATACACAAGGAACTTTGGTGCAGGAGGAGGCCATTGGGCCCATCATGCCTCCGCTGCACAAACCCCAGTATCGCCACCCATATACCATCCACGCAAGCCAATATTCCCATACCCCTCTATCAACAATGCATCCAGGTACATATCTAAATTCCATTTAAAGTTATCCACCCTATTTGTTGCCACTACCTTTCCGAGGAGACCATTCCATACATTAACCACTCTCCCACTCAAAGAACCCTGCCATAAAACTCTTCTAGCTTTCCTGGTCTTAACACTGTCCTGTCTGCAGAAAAACTCCACTACACCTATCTTGTCCACACCTTTCATTATCTGAAACATTTCCATCAGATCCCTTCGTAATCAGCTCCTTTCTGATGTATGAAATCCCCTCTACTTCAAAACATTCCTAATAGCTTAGTCGAGCTCGGCCCGGAATCAATCAAATAGCTTGACACTGAACCATCTATATGGCAGCTTTGTCCTTCCTCAGACGTGGTGACCCAAACTGTACGCAATATTCGAGATAAGACCTCACTAAATTCCGATACTGTGTTAACTACTTCCTGTTTTTGATTTATAATGGTATGGTGGGGTACCTCAGTGATTAGTACTTGGATTATTAAGAGTTGGCTTTCCAAATTTGCAGATGACACAAAATTTGGAGGTAAGATCGATAGACGTCAGAGAAGGGGGTGATCAGATTCAGGAAAGTATAGAGATACTTTTGTAGATTTGGGCAAAAGATTGGCAAAGGCAGTTTAACATAAAGTAATGTGTGGGGCTGCGGATGGGTAAGAATAATGAAAATAGAGATTACATGATGCAGGGAGCAATCTTGGAGTGGGTCACACAGGAGAAGGATCTGGAGATGGTAATAGATATGGGGAAGGTGAGGTTAAGCAGATAGGACGATACCAGGCAGCTATAGATAAAGTTAACAGGGTTTTTGGTTGTGTTCATAGGGAAGAACAAAAAGAAGAACCACCTTTAGAGGCCATTTTTCCCTGCAGAGCAGGGGTTGGCCTTTTTCATGCACCGTGGTCCCCTTTTTGAAGCAATGTTTTATGGCCGGATGCCCTTCCTGCCACCAACCCTGTTAGTCACCTTTTGTGAAACACAGGGAATTACCAGTGAACTGGTACTCGATTTGCCAACCCCGGAAGGATGACAGGCTGAGTCAACCCCTCTGGCATTAATTCAGCGCTCGACCAGGATACGAACCCAGGATCCTAGGATCCCAAGCCGGCACCCCAACCGCTAACCCAACACCAGACTATGGAATTTAGTGAGGCTTCAACCTCTAATATATATTATGTTGAGTTTGGACACCATATCTGAATATGGATTTTGCTGCCGTAGAGAGGGTAGCGTGTAGACTCTACCAGATTGATTATGGGACCCAGCTAGACAAAGCTATCAGAAGTGGTTGAAGGAGACCAGGACCTTTTACATGATAAAGGAGAGGAAGACAGACAGCAGGGTTTGGATGGCAATGATGATTAAAGGCACAAAGAAAGACAGCGCTAGATGAGTCATGAGCTTGAGTTATCCAAGGAAGGAGAGAAAATGAAAATGAGAAAGAGGAATGGGAGAAAGGTGTTTAGATCAAGCAGGAACGTGGGAAGATTGAACATTTTCAAAAGTTTAAATTCTTCTTCGTATCAATTGGTTTGAGTTGAGCAAACTAGCTAGTGGAATGGCCAGTCCTCAGCCACATTAATTAGTTAAATATTGTATTGCTCACATTAATCTCCCGCGATTAAGCTGAGTCTATGGGCCTATCAGTATGCAACGAAACATGAAGTCATGAAACATTACTCCAGATAAATACACGGATAAAGTCATGAGTGATCGCTAAAATGCATTGGTGTACGCGTATACGTCCGTCTGAGCCGAAGGAATGTATTATTTAACGTATTTCAAGTCTTAACATTTGCATTTCCACGCGTGTTGCTTGGATCCCTTTTGCAGAAACTAGAGACAGAAATAAATGAGAAAAAGGGTGAAAAAAAATCCAAAGATCTTTAAAAACGGAAGTTGCACAAAAACGAAGCTATTCATACCTGGGAACGAGATCTCGCTCATATATCAAGCCCAAAAGCACAGAGGTTCGTTCTCATTAGGCAGTATTTCTGTGATCTAGTAAAGGAGGCCACACAGCCCGGATACGAAGAGGTTTGTTTCAATGAGCCTGGTGCAGAATTCGGGTATAGATCACGAGGCAGGCTCTCGGTGGAATTGCCAATTGGGTAGTGTCATGGAAGGACCAACAATGTAAGTACAATCTCAACATGCACTCTTAAATGAGCCTTTCTGCAAATAAGAAATTGGTTATCTCACAAAAAGGGCTCCTTCTCATTCATCGAGCTCGCGGATCGTGTGGAACACGTGTGCTTCTTTTTGAGGGGCGATGCGGAAACCCACAGGGGAATTACACAGAGACTTGACCGGCAGATGAGCGAAGGTGTGCATGAGGTGGCAAGCGGCACCCGAAAACGCTCTAACATCAGACACCTGCGACCCGCGTGGAGCAGGAACAGACGAGTCAGGCAGAGGGTTCAATCGTGCAAGGAAAGAAAATAAATGATTGGGTGGGTAAAGATGTCAGGCAAACATGGCCAAGGTCGCTTTTCCAAACAACTCATCATGTGATCACATGGTGAAGGGAAAGTTACGGATCACCTTTTTTTAGTTGCCTCCGATGGGAAGGGAATGCCAATCTGCGACTCTCCTTAATAGTCTGCCAAATGACTGTAAAGCAAATGGAATGCTTCTAGAATTGTATTTGCACAAAGTGTCTCAGGATTCTCAAGGTAATTGTGTTCATTCATCGAAGATAACTTCACAGTGAATAAACAATGATGTGAAACAAGTAAAAAAGAAGAAGAAAGGATGAATTGCTCCAAACCTCTATTTTATTGTCGTGCCATTTAGCAAACATTGCGCAAGTGTTTTGAACTGCAGAATCTTTAATGGATAATTATATCCGATACACTGTCCAAATTAGTATTACTCGCAGAATATTACTAGCATGTCAAAATTAGTATTACTCGCAGAATATTACAAGCATGTCAAAATTAGTATTACTAGCACATACATTTTGGGTCTTCAGGGTGATCTTGTTCCAAGCGTACAACACATTTTTCTGCCAACGGATATTTTCTGCAGTCACAACTACTTTGATTTGGAATTCTTGCTGATTTCCTTTGGTAATATTGCTCTTGCTGGTTTCTATTCAACTTAGAGGGCCTTGGTTTTTGAGGCATCTCAATTTTCCAGAAAAAAACCCATCAACCATCACCCTATGTAACAATACCTATGACCACCCCACACCGCTTCTCCCCCCCCTCCCCCCCAATCCTTCATCAACCGTCACCCTTGCTAACAATACCCATAACAACCCCACACCCCTCCCCTCACAATCAACCATCACCCTAGCTACCAATACCCATGACCATGCCACATCCCTCACCCCACTCCACAATCCCCTCACAATCCCCCGATAGCCGTCACCCAAGCTAAAAATAGCCATGACCACCCCACACCCCCTCCACCTCCACCCCCTCCACCATATCGGAATCCGAGCTCTCAAAGCACCGTTTCTCTATGTACGGTCACCAGCAGGATCCAGGTGAGTTCACAATGTGATGTCACTGGCAATCTCGAAAATCGACAGTCCAGGGGTTTTTTTCAGCACTTTGTGATTAGCAAAAAAAAAAATCCCTTCAAATTAGATCGTGATTAATGATTGTCAATGGTTTTTCAGAATTTTTTTAGGTTTCGATTCCCCTTTAAGGGTCTTTTGGGACTTCAGGGTCTTTTAGGTCTTCTGGGTCTCGAGTCTTTTGGGTCTTCAGGGTTTTTTTCAGTCTTTGGGGTCTTTTTGGTATTTGCGGTCTTTTAGGTCTTCGGGATCTTTGGAGTATTTTGGGTATTTGGGGTCCATTTGGTCTTTTCAGTCTTCAAGGTCTTTTAGGTCTTTGGGGTATTTCAGGTTGCATCTTTTCAGTGTTTGGGGTTATTTGGGTCTTCGGGGTCTTTCAGGTTTTTTTAAGGGTGTTTGGAGTATTTTGGGTCTTCAGGTTCTCTAGGGTCTTCACGTTCTCTTTGGTCTTCAGAGCGTTAAGGGTCTTTTGGGTCCTCATGTTCGTTTGGGACTTCGGGGTCTTTGTGGTATTTTGGATATTTGGGTCTTTTCAATCTTTGGGGACTTTTTGGTCTTGAAGGGTCTTCAGGATATTTTGGGGTGTTTTCAATATTTTGGGTCTTTGGAGTCTTTTTGATCTTCGGGGGCTTTTAGGTCCGGGGTTTTTTGGGGGCGTTTTGGGTTTTCAGGCTATTTTGGGTCCTCTGGGTCTTTGGGGTTTTCTTGGTCTTTAAGGGTCTTCGGGGTTGTTAAGGCTCTTTGGAATATTTTTGTCTTTGAGGTCTTTTGGGTCTTCTGGATATTTGGGGTCCATTGGGTCTTTTTAGTATTTTAGGTCTTCGGGGTCTTTTTGGTATTTGGGGTCTTTGGAATATTTTGGGTCTTCAGGGTATTTTGGGTCCTCTGGGTCATTGAGGTATTTTGGGTCCTCGGGGTCTTCTCGGTCTTTTGGGTCCTCAGGGAGATGGGGGGGGGGGGCTTCTATGGGATCATCTGGGTACTTTAGGTTAATTATTTCAGGTTACAATTGTGGGTGGAGTCAAGTCAGTTGTCCAACCAATGTGTGAAGAGCGGACATACATACATACATACATAGAAACACTTGCTCCATTATATATAGATTATATATAGATTTGCTCAATTATTTTGATAATTAGCAAATTACTGCATTCCCAAACCTTCTTCAAGCATGGACATGGTGAAATGACAGGTTCATTAAAAAAAGATTCATGTAATTTGGATGCCTCGTCAGTCAAAATATTTATTTTGGAAAAAATATGAAAACATACGGAGCTTGGAAGCCGCAGCGCGATTAATATATTGCTGGTGGTGATGAGGTTAATTAATATACCTGGTGGCCACTCTTGGGGAGATGGTGGCAGGGAAACATGCACAATAGCCCAGGAAAAGCCACGAGGATGGCGGAACATCATCCGAGAGGGATGCGATAAAGGCCAACAGCAGAATCCTGTAAACCAGTCTGTACCTGTCGCTAAGTGATGTAGACGGAAGTCAAGAGAGATGTAGAGGAAGAATGAGCTCGTTTATGTAAGGCTGGATCACCTGGCAATGTTCCACCAAGGCCCATAAATTAATTAAATGAACCAGAGTGGCACCGGATATAATTTCTCTCTGCCATAATCAGGCACCAACCGACTTCACCTGTTTAAAGGAGGTGTGTGCATCCTGTCTGCTGCTAGATATTCACGTTATTGAAGGCAGACACAAACCGTGGAACCTGCTGTGAATTCGGGCGGAAAGCGAGATCTCCGCTCAGGTGCTAATGGGCACGTCTGCACAACAGTGTGTTGTTCTCAATACCCGAGGTGCATGTTGGGATCTATCTTGTTGTTTTACCTGCATATCTCCAAGAGTACAAAAAAAAAAAACGGTACATTTTTTTTTTTTTTTACCATTAACAAAAAACATTCAACTGGCTTTACAAAACAATTTTTGCCAGCATGGAAACGCTGAGGTCGCACACAGGTTGGTTTAAATACCAAAACACTTCACTGGTCCGAATCTAAATAAATGTAAATCGACCAGCTCTAAAAAACATGTTCAAGCTCAACAAATGCTTTCCGCAGCTCGAAGCGACCGTGCGGTAAGTTAGCAACGTTTAAATGGGAATTAATTTCGGAAAAATTTTCATTCGCAGCATGTTTACTAATTTCCACCATGCACAGGCCCGGGCATTTTTGCGTTTTACCTTCGAGGTAACTTTTACCTGCCATTTTGAGGGCCGCTGGTTACACCTGCAAGCATTCTTGAAGGGTAAGAGGCCGGATCTGGATTCGAACCTGAACCAAAATCGAATCGGATTGTTCTTAATCACCCACCCGACTCATCCACCAAGTTTTATCATAATTCGTCAACAACGTTTAGAAATATTGTGCCATACATCGTTTTTGGCCCCCATCTCTCAATGGTGAAGAATTAGTTAAGAAATTTAAAAACAGTATCTGGATCCAAATCTTCACCAAAATGGAATCGATTCCCCCTCATCACACACCCAACCTGTCCACCAGATTTCGTCGAATCCGTCCATAACTTTTTGAGATATCATGCTTAAAGATAAATAAACAGACAAACATAGGTGAAACTAGAACGGCACTCAGTAGAGAGCATACCTCTGGTTGCCATATCACTCGATGGTGAAGAATCATTTAAAAAATTATCCTAGCCGGATCCGGATCCGGATATTCACCAAAATCGTATCGAATCGTCCTTGTGACATACACAACCGGTCCAACAAGTTTCGTCCAAATCTGTCCATAACTTTTTGAGATATCCTG
The DNA here is from genome assembly GCF_964187855.1 of Myxine glutinosa. Classification (NCBI taxonomy): domain Eukaryota; kingdom Metazoa; phylum Chordata; class Myxini; order Myxiniformes; family Myxinidae; genus Myxine; species Myxine glutinosa. Next base: position 37,179,891 of record NC_136273.1, on the reverse strand, counting down.
CTATGTATCGTTTTTGTCTCTATCTCCCAATGGTGAATAATCACTCAAAAATTCCAGTAGCCGGATCCGAATCCGGATCTTCACCAAAATCGAATCATTTCGTACTTGTCACATACGCTATATCTCTGCCAAATTTTGTCCGAATCCATCCACAACTTTTTGAGATATTTTGTTCACAAACGGACAGACAAACAGACAGACAGGGGTAAAAATATAACCTCCATCCACCTTTGGTGGCGGAGGTAAATAATATCCTCCGTCCACCTTATGTGGCAGAGGTAACAACAAAATGCCTTTGTCCAGAAACTCAAGTAGGAAGCAGCGCATGGATTGCACTGTATGAGAAAGAAGTTAAGTTTGATTGAAGGATCGACTGGAGATGTTCTCACGTTGTCCTCAATGTGCGATTACATTTGTTTTGGGAAGCGATCCACTGAAGCCACATATTGGTGAGACCCAGAAGACCCAGAGGACCCAGAGGACCCAACAGGCCTGTTTACACATTTCATATTTGATTGCCCAGTGCACATGTTGAACTCTGCACAAAGAGGAATACAAAAGGTTATTGTGCTCCTGCAAATTTGGAGGTGAAGAGGAAGGTGATCAGAGAATGGGAGTATCACCGGCACAACAGGGCGGAAAGCGGAGTCTTCTGGGGGTTTGCCCTAACTCTAACCCGAACGTCTGCGCCGGCTTACGCCCTGCTGAGTGAAAACGCATATGCAGTCGTGCACCGGCATGTCGATATTTAAACGACACACAAGGAGCTCTAGGCAGTCAGAGATGTCGTCAAGAGGTAAACAGCAGCAGCTGCAAAGCAACGTCATCTCGACACCACAAATGTCTCGGAGCCATTCGACTCCAGTTTTGTGCTCCGAGTACTTGTTTTATCAGAAATACGCGAGCGACGAGTCTTTTGCAACTGGGACTCACTCCGACCTGTTCGCCAACTTTGCCTCAACCGCTGCAACACATCCCGATCCAGAAGCACCACTGTGCGTGACATGAAATGTTCATTCTTTTCAGCCAAATGCAGGAATTCCAATCCAATTCATTTTAGGTGCCATTACTGATGTTAGATCCATGCACAGGGGAATATCACCAAAGGCAAGCACTTTCTCAATTAGACACCCTTGTAGTTTCGAGCAACTGGGACTCACTCCGACCTGTTTGCCAACTTTGCCTCAACCGCTGCAACACATCCCGATCCAGAAGCACCACTGTGCGTGACATGAAATGTTCATTCTTTTCAGCCAAATGCAGGAATTCCAATCCAATTCATTTTAGGTGCCATTACTGATGTTATATCCATGCACAGGGGAATATCACCAAAGGCAAGCACTTTCTCAATTAGACACCCTTGTAGTTTCGAGCAAGTCTGGAGGCTCAGCATGGCTCACACATGTCATAATGAGCGGAAAGCCCTTTTGGGAAAACAAAAACAGAAACAATGCTTCAACACATGCCAAGCTTCACTCCAGGAATTCCATATCAGCCATTCTCTACCTGGTTCAAGGGCAATAAGTGGTGCCACATTCTGCCCGACCAATTCCTTCCCCAGAAGTGCCCACAGCTAGCAGAAGAGGGTATTTCAAAGAATACCTTGGAAATGGGCAAATTATCGCATCAGACAATTGCTTTCTCAGGAATCCTCATCCTCTTTTGTTATAATTTCTGTTCAAAAGTCATTGAACACTAATAAAGGGTGTGAAGATTTTGTTCAGCTGAAGGACCCTCAAGAAGAGCAAAACAGAAGGTGCAATGGAATTGGACAATGAACAAAAGAATACAGATGAGGGAGGAAATAAGGACACGGACACGGACACGTAACGACAAGACAGTAATTCCTGTCTTTTGCACCCATGTCTACGGAAAAGTGTCATTGCATGACAAGTGTCCTTTAATGGCAATAAAGGTATTTATTTGTTACCTTCGCCACTGATGGTGGATGGCGGTTATGTTTTCAACCCTGTCTGTCTGCTTTTCTGTCTAAATAATGTCATAATAAGTGACGGATAAGGACAAAATTTGGTGGACAGTTGGGGTGTATGATAACGACGAATTGTTTCGAGTTTGGTTCAGGTTCGGATCCAGCTATGGCCTATCAGTGCGATACAAAATGTAAACTGTTCAGCTTGGCGGAGGTATACGCCCTACTGCGTACCTTTGTAGTTGTTTTGTCTGTTTTTTGTTTATCCAAAGCCGACATAAAGAATTGACAGAAAAGATTCAGAAAAGCTTTTTACCAGGTCAGACAAGACCAGGACCAAAGCACAGAGCTTAGGAATTGATAGAACAACAAGGCAGGGCTGTTTCACAGTCATTGATGTTCAGAATGGTCTTTCTTGGAAGGTGGAAGCATTCGGGATGTGAGACAGGTAAAAATATAATTGGATGAGCACTTGGAAGGAAACTCAAGCCCTAACAAGCCCTATTGCTCTATCAAGCAATAGAGGAGAATAGGGAGAAAAGGAAGGAAGGCCGAAATGTAATTGAGTGATCTGTGGGCGTATTTAAGTCTTTGGTATCTTGAGATATTGATTCCCTCAGTTGTGGGAGTTGTCAAACGTTAACAAATTGTTTGTGTTAAAGCAGCCCTTACGAAATTGCAATTCCCCTTCCCCTGATTAAAAATAAAAACTATTCCCAAATATTGTGATTATTAAAAGTTTCTGTGATATAGCTCTGAGCCCCTGTCAAAACACCCCACAGTTCACCTTCTCCTTCCCCATTTGGTCCAACTGTTGCCTCACTCTTAGATCATGGCATTTTAACCCACTACTGTCACCTCGCTCCTCCATTAAAATCAATGTCACATCTAGAACCTGTTCACCACATTAACTGACAGAGGTGTGTCGTGTCGTTGGTCGTTATCTCCATATGCGGGTTTCAGAAAGTGAAAATCGGATTCCCCCCAGGTCTCAAAGTATCCACCTCCGTTTCAGTAAGGAATCAGATGATCGAAGGACCAAGCTGTGAAGTGTTCTTGTTGTCAAAGTTTTTAACCGAGGTCTCTTTTTGAGGTCGCCACTGAGCCCCAGGCAGCTTCCAACTGCGGTTTCTTTGTAGTAATGTTCCCAGGGATGGTTTATAATATCTCTGTGAGGTTCTTCTTTGACTCATTCCTGGTGCTCCAATTATCACTGGTCCAATTTCGGACATTTTCAGCTTCCAATAACTTTTGACTTCATTTTTGAGATCCTGGTATCTTGTGTGTACGCATGTGTTTTCTACATATAACAAACACGTCTCTCACATATAATCGGAGTGTACAACCCCAACAACTCTGATGTAATAAATCATCCCCAGCTGTGACTTGCAACATAATTAATCAACACTCGGCCCTTGCAGTCAAAGAAAGCTGCATAAAGGCTAAAGCAACCAAGAAAAGCGACACAAGGTAAGCCATTTCCCGATTTCAAGCCCGACCCGGATTCGTCCACAGCTGCAGACATTTGCATGCAGCACTTGTATGAGAAGTCCAACGTAACTGACACGTCCACATCAGTCGCCAGACTGCAAGCATGACTATGTTATACAGTACCCAACACATGCAGACATCCCTGTCCTCTACTGACCCTGACAATGGCAGATACCTGCTTTCTCAGGACATTTGGACAATGTACCTCCAATATTTGAACGCATACGCACTCTAACAGCATGTTCTTGATCAAGATAGACAAGTACAAGTATTTTGAGGGATTTTGTCCTATATAAATTAGACAATAGCAAGATGGAGGCTCGGCTTCATTGTACTTTGCCCTTTGTCCTGCTGCATTGTACATGTACCATGTGATTGTGAAAGCTTCGCATGGCTGCACTGTCCTTCCAGACAACCAAATTATGGGCTCGCCCTTGCTCTGTTGTTTTATTTTTACAATGTCACCCATGGTTACCCCTTTAAAATGCAACAGTAAAAGTATTATCTTTAGTCTAAATTTGTGGGAGTGCTTCACTTTGACTGACCACAAGTACCTGGAAATACCTCAACCTTTCAAATCACGATCACATCGCAGACAGGTTGGTGGTCTCTCTGTCTTACAACCGCATCCTTTCTGGACTTGCACTTTCTTCCTTTCCTCTCCCCCCCACAGGTTTCTACAGGATGCATGTGGTCTACCAGCAACACCATTCTGGTAAAACTCCCAAAATTCCAGAATGACTGCTTACCTCCACTCATTTGTTTCTCCTTTTTCTCCTACCTGTGGAACCAACTTCCTCAGTCTGTTCAATCTCATTCTTTCCTCCAGAATTTCAGGCCAGTTGTTCATCATGAATTCAGATTATCCCCCATCCAAAACCATGATCTTTTCTACCCCCATTCACACTCCTCAAACCCATCTCTTTTCAAATTTCCAGTGTTTCTTCCTGAGAGTTTGCAGCCACATCCATCTTTTCTCAAATTCATTATTTCTCCAACTCTCCCTGTATTTTGTCCCTCAACACTGCTGTTGGTGTGGTTCTCCCCCTTTCCCTCTTTCTACTGTTCCATTTGTTGTGTTACATTCAGATCCGTCCTATGTTTTAGCTCACCGACATTGAATACTGGACAAAACACACACACACATGCACACACACACACACAAACACATATACATGCGCACACACACACACACACACACACACACACACACACACACACACACACACACACACACACACTTGTACATGAGATGAGTGGATGGCCAAGAGGTATGCACATTCGCCTTTGAGTTGTCTAACGTGGGTTGGAATCTTGACCCAGCTATAAACTGCCACCCTAATGTTTCACATGCAGGGCGAGCCATCAGTGTGTGCGCCATTCATCAGATGGTCACGAAGCCAGATGACAATCCACCAGGACTGGTATTTTGTGGATGTTAAAGACCCAATGATGTCTTTCGGAATGTTATCAATGCCACCTTAAACAAATAAGTTCATGCCACCTTGGGTCGAAAGTTCATGCCACCCTGAGCAGCCAAAAATGTTCCCCAGGCTCATGACAGCACAAGGTGGGAGTAATTGGGGCTGTTAAAGATGTAGTACCTAGTAGATATGCTGAAAATTTCTTATCCACTTTAATATTCTAAGGTGTGCAACTTCATAAAAAGGACAAATATCACTTCAATAATTTAAAATAAAAACATAAAATAATGCAATATTAAAAGGAAGAGGCGTGCACACAGTTTGATACAAGAAAGGTAGAAATAGACAAAATAAGACTTTAGAATGTCTTCGTTCAAGCATGATGGAGATACATTGGATGCGTGGTGACACCTGCATGGACGTGACGTCATTTACCTTGTTTACGCAGCCATTAAATCGGGAACATTTGAGGAAACATTCCTGCAGAGCAGAAATTTTTAAACAAGCCTCTGTCAGTTTGAGCATCTGTTTTATATTTAATAACACAAACGATCAGTCCCAACAAAGTGAGACTTGTAAGCCATGTGTGTGAAGGATGATGAATAGATGAGAACGTCATGCAAAAAAAAGATGGAATTGGACAAAACGACATCATCTTGGCAATATTCCCAGAGTCTGCGATTTGCTCACGGATTGTGAGGACAAGGTGGGGCCGAAACCCCGCATCTAACCGAGATCATGCAGAGGTGAAGCAAACGAGTCCTCATTCAGCCTGATCATATGCACGAGGAGGTGCAGTGAGCCCACATTCAGCCTGGATCATGTGCACAACGAGGTGCAGTGAGCCCACATTCAGCCTGGATCATGTGCACAACGAGGTGCAGTGAGCCCACATTCAGCCTGGATCATGTGCACAACGAGGTGCAGTGAGCCCACATTCAGCCTGGATCATGTGCACAACGAGGTGCAGCGAGCCCACAGTCAGCCTGGATCATGTGCACAACGAGGTGCAGTGAGCCCACATTCAGCCTGGATCATGTGCACAACGAGGTGCAGTGAGCCCACATTCAGCCTGGATCATGTGCACAACGAGGTGCAGTGAGCCCACATTCAGCCTGGATCATGTGCACAACGTGGTGCAGTGAGCCCACATTCAGCCTGGATCATGTGCACAACGAGGTGCAGCGAGCCCACATTCAGCCTGGATCATGTGTACAACGAGGTGCAGTGAGCCCACATTCAGCCTGGATCATGTGCACAACGAGGTGCAGCGAGCCCACATTCAGCCTGGATCAGGTACACAAAGATGTGCAGCGAGCCAACATTCAGCCTGGATCAGGTAAGCAACGAGGTGCAGCGACCCCATTCATCCTGCATCATGTGCACAAAGAGGTGCAGCGAGCACCCATTCAGCCTGATAATGTGCACAAAGAGGTGCAGTGAGCCCACATTCAGCCTGGATCAGGTAAGCAACGATGTGCAGAGATCCCCGTTCATCCTGGATCAGGTACACAACGAGGTGCAGCGAACCACCATTCAGCCTGGAGCCTGCGCTCGAGGTGCAGCGAGCCCACATTCAGCCTGATCATGTGCACAAAGAGGTGCAGTGAACCCCCATTCAGCCTGGATCAGGTACACAAAGAGGTGCAGCAAGCCCCCATTCACCCTGGATCAGGTACACAACGAGGTGCAGTGATCCCACATTCAGCCGGAATCAGGTAAGCAACGATGTGCAGCGATCCCCGTTCATCCAGGATAATGTACACAACGAGGTGCAGCGAACCCCCATTCAGCCTGGATCATGTACACAACGAGGTGCAGCGAACCCCCATTCAGCCTGGATCATGTACACAACGAGGTGCAGCGAACCCCATTCAGCCTGGATCATGTACACAACGAGGTGCAGCGAACCCCATTCAGCCTGGATCTTGCACAAAACGAGGTGCAATGAACCCCCATTCAGCCTGGAGCATGTGCAAACGAGGTGAAGCGAACCCCCATTCAGCCGGAATCAGGTAAGCAACGATGTGCAGCGATCCCAGTTCATCCAGGATAATGTACACAACGAGATGCAGCGAACCCCCATTCAGCCTGGATCATGTACACAACGAGGTGCAGCGAACCCCCATTCAGCCTGGATCTTGTACAAAACGAGGTGCAGCGAACCCCCATTCAGCCTGGATCTTGTACAAAACGAGGTGCAGCGAACCCCCATTCAGCCTGGATCTTGTACAAAACGAGGTGCAGCGAACTCCCATTCAGCCTGGAGCATGTGCAAACGAGGTGAAGCGAACCCCCATTCAGCCTGGATCTTGTACAAAACGAGGTGAAGCGAACCCCCATTCAGCCTGGAGCATGTGCAAACGAGGTGAAGCGAACCCCCATTCAGCCTGGAGCATGTGCAAACGAGGTGAAGCGAACCCCCATTCAGCCTGGATCTTGTACAAAACGAGGTGAAGCGAACCCCCATTCAGCCTGGATCTTGTACAAAACGAGGTGAAGCGAACCCCCATTCAGCCTGGAGCATGTGCAAACGAGGTGAAGCGAACCCCCATTCAGGCTGGATCTTGTACAAAACGAGGTGAAGCGAACCCCCATTCAGCCTGGATCTTGTACAAAACGAGGTGAAGCGAACCCCCATTCAGCCTGGAGCATGTGCAAACGAGGTGAAGCGAACCCCCATTCAGCCTGGATCTTGTACAAAACGAGGTGAAGCGAACCCCCATTCAGCCTGGATCTTGTACAAAACGAGATGCAGCGAACCCCCATTCAGCCTGGATCTTGTACAAAACGAGGTGAAGCGAACCCCCATTCAGCCTGGATCTTGTACAAAACGAGATGAAGCGAACCCCCATTCAGCCTGGATCTTGTACAAAACGAGGTGCAGTGAGCACACATTCAGCCTGGATCATGTGCACAACGAGGTGCAGTGAGCACACATTCAGCCTGGATCATGTGCACAACGAGGTGCAATGAGCCCACATTCAGCCTGGATCATGTGCACAACGAGGTGCAGTGAGCACACATTCAGCCTGGATCATGTGCACAACGAGGTGCAATGAGCCCACATTCAGCCTGGATCATGTGCACAACGAGGTGCAGTGAGCCCCCATTCAGCCTGGATCATGTGCACAACGAGGTGCAGTGAGCCCACATTCAGCCTGGATCATGTGCGCAACGAGGTGCAGTGAGCCCTCATTCAGCCTGGATCATGTGCGCAACGAGGTGCAGTGAGCCCCCATTCAGCCTGGATCATGTGCACAACGAGGTACAGTGAGCCCACATACAGCCTGGATGAACTGCACAACGAGGTGCAGTGAGCCCACATTCAGCCTGGATCATGTGCACAACGAAGTGCAGTGAGCCCACATTCAGCCTGGATCATGTGCGCAACGACGTGCAGTGAGCCCACATTCAGCCTGGATCAGGTACACAACGTGGTGCAGTGAGCCCACATTCATCCTGGATGATGTGCACAAGGTGCAGTAAGCCCACATTCATCCTGGATCATCTGCACAACGAGGTGCAGTGAGCCCACATTCAGCCTGGATCATGGGCGCAATGAGGTGCAGTGAGCCCACATTCAGCCTGGATCATCTGCACAACGAGGTGCAGTGAGCCCCCATTCAGCCTGGATCATCTGCACAACGAGGTGCAGTGAGCCCACATTCAGCCTGGATCATGTGCACAACGAGGTGCAGTGAGCCAACATTTAGCCTGGATAATGTGCACAACGAGGTTCAGTGAGCCCACATTCAGCCTGGATAATGTGCACAACGAGGTGCAGTGAGCCCACATTCAGCCTGGATCATGTGCACAACAAGGTACAGTGAGCCCACATTCAGCCTGGATCATCTGCACGAGGTGCAGTGAGCCCACATTCAGCCTGGATCATGTGCACAACGAGGTGCAGTGAGCCCACATTCAGCCTGGATCATCTGCACACGAGGTGCTCATATGGAGCTGAGATGCGCACCATGGGGCCGTCATCGTACCGTGGGATGGTCCCAAACAGTCACGACACCTCATCCCCAACAATGTGCATGTCCGCTCATCCAGGTTGTACCATCCTGTGAGCATCAGGTGAAGATCATTCGCGGTTGTAAGTAAGTATGGCATGCATGTCGTTAATTGGTGCTCAGTAAAGTGCGCGGCGCTTTTAGCGAAGCCTGCGCAGCGGTAATGAGGCCGCTTGAGGCGGCGCGTTAACTGTTGAGCAATAGGAGGGAATCAAAGGTACGAGTCAGGTAATGGACGGTGCGACCGGTGCTTCAAACCAACGCGATTAAATGTCACAAGGTGGAGGTCAAAGCAAGACTCCTGGACCTCCCACCCTGGGGGAATACCTCTTGCCGTTTACACTCCAAGTCTCTAACCCCATGGAATTGCGCACCTTTTCCTCGTGTCAATGATGTATTCAAAGCGTTAAAACGTGACGATTCGATCCTGATGGAGGTAAGTTTTGTGACCGTTCAATCAAACTGTACCCCAGGCGACGAGATCATTCGTAAACAAACTTTACAACCCCCTTCGTCATCGTCATGTACTCCCTTTGAAAGTTTTCACAAAGAATCAAACGCTTCCCTGTAAATGGCGATGACATCAATGTCGAGTTTGATGGAAGGACGTGTCAATGTTCGGAATCAAAAGGACCATCATTAACCTGGCGTAGCGAGAAAGAGGGTGAGGGCAGCACATGGCCATGTGGACAAGTATGGACGGACACAAGGCCTCTAGAGACACATTCCTTCTCCTCCAAGCAGACAGCTGTCGTCAGCAGACAGTTGCCATTCGCAGAGCCGCCGGAGAGTACAAGCTCCCTTTCAAAGCGGAAGTGAAGGCACAACTATGCAGCGCACCAAACTGGTCGTTCAGGGCTTTGCACCGACTTGAAGGTACGAGTTTGAAAACATCGTCGAGATGTGGGGCGCATGGTGCCCGCTGGTGAATACCAAGCGTCCCAGAACCATAGGCCAGTCCTTGGAAAGTTCAGAGCTGCTCGAGGATAGGAAGGGAAAGTTGTCCGCAACTCGAAAGCAAAGTTTTGCGCACTTCTGTCCCATGGTTCAGACAAGCTATGATAAAAGCTTGTCCCCCCCCCCCCACACCCCAGCCAACACCCCGACATAGACTGCCGACCCATGACGGATCACTGTGCGGTGCCCGGCTCACCTACCTGTAATCTGCTCAGTGGTCCGGGTGAGCGAAAGCGCGAAGAGCACACTCATGATGGCCGAGGCCATGACCCGAAGCGGTCTGTCCCGCCCTGTACCCGCGTTGGGCCGCAGCAGAACGGCGATGGTCTATTCGCAACAAAATCCAGATCGCAAGATGGGCCGAACGCCGGCACCAGCCTTGAGGGTGGAATAACGAGGTAGAGGATGAGGGGTGGAGAAAACGCCACGTTCCTCCCCAAAGCTCGCCCAACCCTTTGTGACGTCACGTAAACGGTCGTGCGCTCTGCTCCACAGAACTGGCAGCGATGTTCAAACTCGATGGCCGCTGCCGTGTCAATCTTGATCGCTCATGAGGTACTTATAGACCACTGCCCCGAGGTGTCTGCACGAGCGTGCACGAATTGCTACACCGTGTCCTTTTTATCCAATTTTCACACATCTGACATCACTTTATCCTTTTCAGACCCACTGGCCCCATGGGACCGTTCGCACCTGGAAATGCGTTCAGGATAAAGTTTGGAAAGGCATTCCATGATCATTCCCATCCATGGCGTGCAGAGGGCGCATCGAACGCTGCGCACAGGAACGTAGCGCCGCCTGTCGTCGGGAGCTTCGACATACCTCCTCATCGTGCGATCAATTGTCAAACAAAAACAAACAAACAAGAAATACATCGTGCATACCGATACTTGCAAAATCCCTAAAATAAGTTGTTGACCTTTGGCCTATGTTGACCTCAAAAATAATTAGTGGTTGAATTCACTGACTTGATTTGAAAACCTCTTCAAATTTCAAGTCAATCTGATGAAAATTGAGGATTTTAGAAATTCCACCTTAAGTTGTTGACCTTTGGCTTATGTTGACCTTTTGGCCTATATTCGCCTCAAAAATAATTAGTGGTTGAATTCACTGACCTGATATGCAAATCCTCTTCAAATTTCAAGTCAATCAGATGAAAAGGGAGGATTTTAGAAATTTGACAAAGTTGTCGACCTTTGGCCTATGCTGACCTTTTGACCTCAAAATAAATAGGTGTCTTCCTTATAACAGACAGACAAATGGACAGAATAACGCACAAGGCCAAGCAATATACTTGAAAAATCTTCGATTTCCATAAGTGAAAATGCAACAGAGCAATACTGTGTTGTTGATAAATTGATGTGCACGTTCAGTTTGCATGTGCAAGCGATCGAGGTTTCTGTTCTTTACCAACAGTGAGGTCGACGTTGACACCCACATTTGCTTCTTGCAGCAGTTTTCAAACACGGAGATTTATCGACAAATTTGCTTTCGGTCAATTTCACCAGAAAACAATGCGAGTTGTTGATCTGTAGGGAAGGTGATTGCTCTCAAAGGAGCCTTCAATGGCTAAGGGTTCATAAGCTTGGAAGCTGGTGACCTCTTGGTGGGGCACACGTTCCACGGAGAGAGACCGATGGGCAAAGTGGAAAAGCTTTTTGGCGATGGCTCAGATCGCGAGCATTACTTGCACCGACATTTTTCGTCTTCCGATAGCATGCCCTGGAAAAAGAGAGACCCACACAAAACGTCCAACGGTAAATTATTCGCAACGGGCACATGGCGGTCGCTCTCGATGCCCGATGGTCCCGCTCTCGATGCCCGATGGTCCCGCTCTCGATGCCCGATGGTCCCGCTCTCGATGCCCGATGGTCCCGCTCTCGATGCCCGATGGTCCCGCTCTCGATGCCCGATGGTCCCGCTCTCGATGCCCGATGGTCCCGCTCTCGATGCCCGATGGTCCCGCTCTCGATGCCCGATGGTCCCGCTCTCGATGCCCGATGGTCGCGCTCGGTGCCCGATGGTCGCGCTCGGTGCCCGATGGTCGCCCTCGGTGCCCTAAGGTCGCCGTCGGTGCCCGATGGTCGCCCTCGGTGCCCGATGGTCGCCCTCGGTGCCCGATGGTCGCCCTCGGTGCCCGATGGTCGCTCTCGGTGCCCGATGGTCGCTCTCGGTGCCCGATGGTCGCTCTCGGTGCCCGATGGTCGCTCTCGGTGCCCGATGGTCGCTCTCGGTGCCCGATGGTCGCTCTCGGTGCCCGATGGTCGCTATCGGTGCCCGATGGTCGCTCTCGGTGCCCGATGGTCGCTCTCGGTGCCCGATGGTCGCTCTCGATGCCCGATGGTCGCTCTCGATGCCCGAAGGTCGCTCTCGATGCCCGAAAGGTCGCTCGCCGCAGACGTTTCACCATTGCGCCGACGGGAGAGCGTAGAGCGTCGCGTTCAGAACTGGCAGGCTTATGCTCCCTGGGCGAATTAGATAAGGGTTTCTCTGGAGGAATAAGAGTGCAATTAGACTCGATCGAAATGGCAAGGTGGTGAGGTGGGCAGATAGAACGATAGCTCGTATTCCATCGGGCTCCGGGCAAACGGTGGATGGAACGTAAGGCTGGGGTGGCAGGGGAAGGATTATAGCACAGACTTTGCCTTTGAAAAAGAAAAATCACCTCAACTTGCTGTCTTCTTGCAAACGAATTGATGGTACATGATAGAAATCAACCTGTCCGTGGTGCACTGGTTGGAGCGTCCGCTGCGAGTATGGCAGGTCGGCCGGCCCAGTCACTTAAGACTTTTAAAATGCTACTCGCCTAACGTTCAGCATTTAAATGATAAGAGCACTGACGATCCTCATAGCTTTCCATCCATGGGGAGAAGGAAATTCCTCCTAAGGAAATGCCCAGCTGGCTGAGGTGGGAAAGGCAGTGCCATTGTTGTGACGTCGCTGGTACCCAGAGTTCCCCAGGAAGTAGATGGCACTTCCCCCAAGCTCAGTGGCCGTGTTTCTCATCAAACAGTGCTTTGTTGCGTCTCGTGCATTCGTCTGTACATCCATGTGTACGAGACGTGCGCGTGTGGAAACTCCACTACGAACCTTAGAGCTTGGAAAAAAAAGAAAATAGAAAAAGCTTGTGTACGCTTCATATCTGAACCGATGGCTCAAGAAACTCAGAACCCAGCTATCCCATAAACGATATGTATATTTGTCCATTGTCTACCATTGTCCTTGCAATTCATATTCAAGTACACTGATGTCTACTAACGCGTATCACGTGTGTGATTTATTTGAAAGGTTCCTCCATGAGCATGAGATTGGTGTTAAAAAAATTAAAACGACTTCACTGGGGTGATGAAACATATAAGCCATTGAGGAAAGGCTTAAGAAATTTAGGAATTTTAGGAAAGGTTAGGGCTAAAAACCATTTTTGTTTTGAGTTAGTTATTTTGCTGTGCCAGGTCGTCACAAACGAACAGTCAGTCTCGCATCGACACGGTCTCAAGGAACTTTTGGTAAGAGCACACATCAACCCGTGCACTCACATTCGAGTGTTTGTCTGGCATGCAAGTGTAAAATGGTGGTGGGAGTGCAGCTATCGATCATTTGTGCTAATATATAATTACAAGACTCTTGTGTAAAAGCCAAATCTGCTCTCCCTGACTACTTCATACCCCACTATAGTGTACCCCACTACATACCCCACTTACAGCCAAGGTATATTCTGGGTGTGAGGCCATTTTATAGTCTGGGTTACCAAACAACAGACCAAACCATTCTTGATACAAACCAAACCTCGGTTACAATTAGGAAAAGAGTGATGAGGGTTAGGGTTAGAGCAATGAGGGTTGTGGCGAGAGCAATGAGCGTTATGGCTACAGCAATGAGGATTAAGGTTAGAGTCATGAGGGTTATGGTTCGGGCAATGATGGTTAGGATTAGGGCAATGACGGTTATGGTTAGAGCGATGGGGATTATAGTTCGAGAAATGAGAGTTAGGGTTAGAGCAATAAGGGTTAGGGTTAGAGCAATAAGGGTTAGGGTTAGAGCAATAAGGGTTAGGGTTAGAGCAATGACGGTTAGGGTTATAGCAATGAGGGTTAGGGTTAGAGCAATGACAGTTAGGGCTAGAGTAATGAGGATTAGTGTTAGAGCAATGAGGGTTATGGTTAGAGCAATGAGGGTGAGTGTTAGAGCAATGAGGATTAGGGTTAGAGCAATGAGGGTTATGGTTAGAGCGATGGGGATTATAGTTCGAGAAATGAGAGTTAGGGTTAGAGCAATGAGGGTTAGAGCAATGAGAGTTAGAGCAATGAGGGTTAGAGCAATGAGGGTTAGAGCAATGAGGGTTAGAGCAATGAGGGTTAGAGCAATGAGGGTTGGAGCAATGAGGGTTGGAGCAATGAGGGTTGGAGCAATGAGGGTTGGAGCAATGAGGGTTGGAGCAATGACGGTTAGGATTAGAATGATGAGGGATAGGGCTAGAGCAATGACGATTAGGGTTAGAGCAATGAGGGTTATGGTTAGAGCAATGGGGATTATAGCTAGAGCAATGACGGTTAGGGCTAGAGCAATGAGGGTTATGGTTAGAGCAATGAGGGTGAGTGTTAGAGCAATGAGGATGAGTGTTAGAGAAATGAGGATTAGGGTTAGAGCAATGAGGGTTACGGTTAGAGAAATGATGGTTAGTGTTAGAGCAATGAGGGTTAGGATTAGAACAATGAGTGCTAGGGCTAGAGCAATGAGGATTAGTGTTAGAGCAATGAGTGTTATGGTTAGAGCAATGAGTGTTATGGTTAGAGCAATGAGGTGAATGTTAGAGCAATGAGGTGAATGTTAGAGCAATGAAGGTTAGAGCAATGAAGGTTAGAGCAATGAGGGTTAGAGCAATGAGGGTTAGAGCAATGAGGGTTAGAGCAATGAGGGTTAGAGCAATGAGGGTTAGAGCAATGAGGGTTAGAGCAATGAGGGTTAGAGCAATGAGGGTTAGAGCAATGAGGGTTAGAGCAATGAGGGTTAGAGCAATGAGGGTTAGAGCAATGAGGGTTAGAGCAATGAGGGTAAGAGCAATGAGGGTAAGAGCAATGAGGGTAAGAGCAATGAGGGTTAGAGCAATGAGGGTTAGAGCAATGAGTGTTAGAGCAATGAGGGTTAGAGCAATGAGGGTTAGAGCAATGAGGGTTAGAGCAATGAGGGTTAGAGCAATGAGGGTTAGAGCAATGAGGGTTAGGATCAGAATGATGAGGGCTAGGGCTAGAGCAATGATGGTTAGGGCTACAGCAATGATGGTTATGGTTAGAGCAATGAGGATTATAGTTAGAGCAATGAGGGTTAGTGTTATAGTGATCAGGATTATGGCTGGAGCAATGAGAGAAAGGGTAAGAATTATAACCACAAATCTCAGGGTTAGACTGTCAGAGCAATGAGGGTTATCGTATATACTGGGTAATGGCTGTTACATGGTTATAAGTTTATGGTAACAAGGTCATGGCTGTTACATGGTTATAAGTTTGTGGTAATGGCCATGGTTATAAGGAATGGCTGAAAAGAAAGAAATGGAGGGTTCTGGAATGGCCAAGTGAAAGCCCGGATCTAAATCCCATGGAGATGTTGTGGGGGGATTTGAAACGAGCTGTGCATGCAAGAAACCCCTCAAACATCGCACAGCTGAAAGAATTCTGCATGGAGGAGTGGGCAAAAATTTCTCCCAGTCGATGTCAGAGACTGGTAGACAGTTATAAGAAACACCTACTTGAGGTTGTTTCTGCCAAAGGGGGAAATATCACCTATTCGAGCCAAGGGTGTACTTACTTTTTCCATATGCGAAATTTGCATTCATGTTTATTTAAATTATACAATGGACTACAAAATGTAAATGTTTCATGATATTTGTTATGTTATATCACCTTTATCTATCAATATTGTTGAAATGAAGATCAAATAGCTGTATGTTGAAATATGTTGAAAAAGTCAAAATTTTACATGGGGTGTACTTACTTTTTCACGTGACTGCGTTTATGGTAACAAGGTTATGGCTGTTAGGTAGTTATAAGTTTATGGTTACAAGGTTATGGCTGTTACATGGTTATAAGTTTATGGTTACAAGGTTATGGCTGTTAGGTAGTTATAAGTTTATGGTTACAAGGTTATGGCTGTTACATGGTTATAAGTTTATGGTTACAAGGTTATGGCTGTTACATGGTTATAAGTTTATGGTTACAAGGTTATGGCTGTTACATGGTTATAAGTTTATGGTTACAAGGTTATGGCTGTTAGGTAGTTATAAGTTTATGGTTACAAGGTTATGGCTGTTACATGGTTATAAGTTTATGGTTGCAAGGTTATGGCTGTTACGTGGTTATAAGTTTATGGTTACAAGGTTATGGCTGTTACATGGTTATAAGTTTATGGTTACAAGGTTATGGCTGTTACGTGGTTATAAGTTTATGGTTACAAGGTTATGGCTGTTACGTGGTTATAAGTTTATGGTTACAAGGTTATGGCTGTTACATAGTTATAAGTTTATGGTTACAAGGTTATGGCTGTTAGGTAGTTATAAGTTTATGGTTACAAGGTTATGGCTGTTACATGGTTATAAGTTTATGGTTACAAGGTTATGGCTGTTATGTGGTTATAAGTTTATGGTTACAAGGTTATGGCTGTTACATGGTTATAAGTTTATGGTTACAAGGTTATGGCTGTTACGTAGTTATAAGTTTATGGTTGCAAGGTTATGGCTGTTACATGGTTATAAGTTTATGGTTACAAGGTTATGGCTGTTACATGGTTATAAGTTTATGGTTACAAGGTTATGGCTGTTACGTGGTTATAAGTTTATGGTTACAAGGTTATGGCTGTTACGTGGTTATAAGTTTATGGTTACAAGGTTATGGCTGTTACATAGTTATAAGTTTATGGTTACAAGGTTATGGCTGTTACGTGGTTATAAGTTTATGGTTACAAGGTTATGGCTGTTACAATGGGCTATATATTGTTGGACACTTTCATGGTTTCTCAGTTTTCACAAAATCCCATAAACCAAACAGCGTTCGTTCAATTCGATCAGCGACATAGAGCAGAAATCTCAGCATGCAGGGGCAACGCTGGGTCACGTTAACGTTGGCAATTAACTGATACGAACATGTTTAGTTGAAAAAAAAGAAGAAGCTCATCACCTCGAAGGTGAACGCAATCGATTCAGGTCCATATGCTCTCTGGCATTTCTCTGCTATTATGTCGATGGTACCCAGGCCTCGTAAATTATCATTAAGTAAACGAAATAAGTCGATGAGAAGTATACATCCCCCAGCATGCTCGAATATCCGAGTCCGAGTGGTACATTTTAATGATGCCGAGTTTCCAATTAACGTGGCATTGCCAACGCAGGGCGACACAGGGCATTGACGCCTCTTGAAGCTGTTGTGGCAAAAAATTTTTATAAATAAATGACTGTGTTGTTGAGATAAAAAGCAAGTGTGTATATTTGAAGTGCACCTTCGGCCTGAGGGTAAGTACGTGCGTTCACCCAATGGTACTTAACCACATCTAACAGTTATTTCTAATGGGAATAGCATCATTGATGTTCACGCAATACACCTCCCCAGGTAATCTGTTTCCTGAATGCACATAATAATTTAAATGACTCGGTGGTTAAATAAGGATGCATTTTATCAACTTAAATCAAGCCTCCACACCCTCCCTCCCCCCGACACCACCACCTCCTACTACTACTCTCACCCACTTCCCTCTCAAATCTGGGTTGCTTAACCTCAAATACCTCTGATGGGGGTGGTCTTCACACCCATGAAGAACACGCCGATCACTATTCATAGACTGTTTATTTGCCCTTACGTGTGCACGAAGACAAGGCCCCAAATAAAATGCCTCGAAACCTTTTCTCAATATGCCAACAGTGTTTTGCTGTTTTTACAATCAAAATCTACATGTCTACGCGCCCCGGAAGAGTTTGAAAGGAAAGACAGCAGCCTCAAGGGATTAAAACAAATATATGTGGTTCAGTACAACAGTGGGAAAAAGAGCCGTGTTGGAAGAAAAGGCTTTGATCTTGAGGTCACAGCTTGCACAGACATATTATGTGTGTACATTCACGCGTTAGGCCCAATTTCCCCTTCTGTGTCTCCCAGCCTGATAGTCAAAGCATACATTTTATGAATTTATACATGTTGAGTATAGGAAAATACATGAAAATCCCACACCTCATTACTTCCAAACCCTTCCTGCAAACCTGGTTTGCCTAACCACCAATTCTTCAATACTTCCAAACTCTTCCTTCGATGGAACTCGAAAACTTTTTCTTTTAATCTTACTATAATTCACCAAATGTCCGTCTGTCCGTTCGAAGGTACCGCAAAAACGGCTGACCCGATCGCAACGATATTTTGGGTGGGTATTCCTGGGACCCCTTGGAGTAAAATAGGCTATATTGTTTTTCCAATTTTTCCCCAATTTTCCAATTTTTCCAAACATGATGGAATAATATTTACCGATATGAACAGTGATGTGGCTTTTATTGAAATTCTACAAATACTGTTTAGATTTTGATGAGAATTACGAGCCTGCCGCGAATGCGGAAGTGGACAGATTACGCAATGCGCGGGATTGATAATATCCCTATACACACAACCGTCATTCAATCGTAATGTTTAATCGTTAATCGTGTTAATCGTTTTGTTAAAGTATCAATGGATGATTGGAATTGGGTGAATACAAGTACGATTTTGAATTTGTAATTGTATTCACCCACCCCATATGATCATTCATTCATTCACCCACCCATATGGAACTTCACATCAGGATTTAAATATTTGTTTATGTCACAAATGTTAAAAGTTTATTATATTAATGTGTATTTGTGATTGGAGTTATGCTGTTTGGAATGAAAAAAGAGATATCGAGTTCAAGTGAATGGCAAAATGCCGTGACGGTTTTATGTTCAAAACGTGAAATTCGCGGATCGCCATATGCAGATTCACCATTGACTGAGAATGGAACACACGTACCTGTTTGTTTGCAAATCGGTACGTTTTGCATGGATTCACGAACTTGCTGTCCATGTCTGACGTGCGACTGAAGGTGCTACAGTAATATGGAATTTATTGGTTTCATGCTTCAGCATTCGCCGTTTCTGCATTGTCTGTTGGCTTCTGGCCTCCCACCCGTGCGTAGCACGAGTACCTCACTAGGTCTCCAAAAACAACAATTGATAGATCTCTATTCCCATCACATCCCACTGCATGTTTATGACAAACCAAAAGTTGTACAACTCTTGAAATCATTGCCCACACATAATCTTATCCACAGGATGCATGAGTTGCCACTTTCCAAATTTAACTCCCATGAAAACAACCTTTTTTAATTGGGAAATTGAGGATTCGCAAAATTGAAGATTCGCAAGTACGGAACTGTATATTGTTCATCGAGTGTGTTTGATGTCTGTTTGTCTGTCAGTCACCTTCAGGTCGCAATTCTAAACCGATCTTCACAAAACTTAACAAAACGATAGAGATTGTCAAAAGCTGGAAGCCGATTGTTTTTGATGTCAATATAGGTCAAAGGTCACATAAATAGTCAATTTTCATCAGATTCACTTGATATATATGTATATACTGTATATAGTATATACTGTATATATATATATAGAACTAGCCTGGTGTTGGCTTAGCGGTTAGGGTGCCGCCTTGGGATCCTAGGATCCTGGGTTCGAATCCTGGTTGATCGCTGAATTAACACCAGGGGGTTTGACTCAGCCTGTCATCCTTCCGAGGTCGGCAAATTGAGTACCAGCTTGCTGGGATGAATAATCACGGTGTACCCCGATTTACATCGCACAATGTTATGTGCCAAAACCTGTGGTGCATATCCGCGATATGCAGTCAGCTGTGAGACCTTATATAGACAGGTGTGTGCCTTTCCAAACCATGTCCAATCAATTTAATTTACCACAGGTGGACTCCAATCAAGGTGTAGAAACATCTCAAAGATGCTCCAGAGAAATGGGAGGCACCTGAGCTAAATTTCAAGTGTCATAGCAAAGGATATGAATACTTATGTCAATGTGATATTTCAGTTTTTTCTTTTTAATAAATTTGCAAAACTTTCTAAAATCCTGTTTTCTCTTTCTGATTATGGGATATTGAGTGTAGATTGATGAGGGAAAAAACGAATTTAAACGATTTCAGCATAAGGCTGCAACATAACAAAATGTGAAAAAAGTGAAGGGGACTGAATACTTTCTGAATGCACTGTACATATACATAAAATATATATACATACACATAAAATATATATATATTGTTGTGGATTTGAGAATTGTGTTTTTTTTCTGTGTAAATATCACCCTCCGTGTTGTGTGTAAAGGTCAAAGGTTGTCCCTTAGTTAGTCCATATACAATCACGTAGCAAATCATAGATTTCCCTTTTCAGTAGTTATCTCCTTATTATGTGTATTAGTTTAAGGCTCTGTCTTCCATTAATGGACACTGCATTGCACCGAATTGAAATAAGGTAGATTTCCTTCCAATTCCCCATTTGTCAGCAATTGCCAACTGCACTCCACCATTAGCCACGAGGTAATTTCGGAGAAGAAAGGCGTGTCTCCGCCATCGTCATCGGAAGGTGGAGCCAGCGAGCCCCCACCCGCCAATCAGGACTAGTGAGATACCAGCACAGGCGTGGCGCGGGTTGATCGCGAGGCGCGATATAAAAGCGCCCGCGCAAGCCTTTTGAGGAGATGCGGCAGATGAGTCTTTGGGAAGCACGCAACGCACCCCCACCTGAGACGATTGAGGAAGTGGATGACCAAGGGAGCCCCCACGAACCAACGAGCTTTGAGACCATCGCCGTTTTGACCACGGCAGCTTGAGCGGTGACGGCAGCTGCAGCCACAAAGCAACGTCGCCGTACGAGAGACGGTTGAGGAGAGTCGGCGGCTGCTCAACTCGGGCTGCAATCATACCAACGACCCGCATCCTCCCCGCCTTGTGATCCCGCCTCGTCCGTCCAGCCATTCCTCTGCTCCAGCTGAACCTTCCTCTCCTTCCAGTCCTTCGTTCCTGCCTTCATCCCCCGTGTAAGTGTGCTTGTAGTCTTGTCTTTTGTCTTGTCCTGGGGTGAAGTAAGACCGTTTAGTTAAGCAAGTGTTGCACTGTGTCCTTCTGGTCCGTCCCTCTTTCTGCCTTTATTTTATTATCCTTCCTCCTCCTTGGTTTCTTTTGAATTGTAAATAGTAGTAATAAATTATATTTGTATTTCCTACTTCTGTCTTCCTTCTTGGAAAGGGTGTTGGAGAGGAGGATAAGGAAGACAGTGAAGATCGACGAAATGCAGTTTGGATTCATGCCAGGAAGAGGAACGACAGACGTGCTTTTCATTGTGAGGCAGTTGCAGGAGAAGTACATGGAGAAGAGGAAGAAGTTGTTTCTTGGGTTTGTTGATCTGGAGAAAGCATTCGATCGGGTTCCACGCAAAGTATTGACATGGGCATTGAGGAAGTTAGGAGTGGAGGAATGGTTGATCAGAGTAGTGATGGCAATGCACAAAAGAGTGCACACAGCTGTAAGGACGAAGGACGGGAACAGTGGTGAGTTTGAGGTGAAGGTGGGAGTGCATCAGGGGTCGGTACTAAGTCCACTACTATTTGTAGCTGTGATGGAGGTGCTGGCTCAGAACGTAAAGGAGGGTTTACCGTGGGAGTTGTTGTATGCAGATGATCTGGTGTTGATTGCGGAAAGTATGGATGGACTGAAGGAAAAGATGAACACGTGGAAGGAATGTATGGAGACAAAAGGTCTGAAGGTAAATATCGGAAAGACGAAGGTGATGGCAAGTGGTAAAGCATGTGGTGAGGTGGAAAGAACTGGGAAGTGGCCCTGTGCTGTGTGTAGGAAGGATGTCGGAGTGAACTCCATTCAGTGTACAATGTGCGCTGAGTGGGTTCATCAAAAATGTAGTGGTCTGAGAGGGTCATTAACCAGTGGCAGCTACATTCAAATGTAAGGTGTGCACAGAGGGAGCTGCAGATGGAGGAAATGTTGAGTTGGATCTTGGAGACGGCGTGAAGCTGGAAGGTGTGAAAACATTTTGCTACCTCGGAGACATGCTGAATGGAGAAGGTGGATCAGACTCGGCAACGGTTGCTCGAGTGAGATGTGCATGGAAGAAGTTTCGGGAATTGAGTGGCGTGCTGATGATGAGGGGAGTGTCGTTGAAGCTGAAGGGAAAGGTGTATGCTGCATGTGTGAGAAGTGTTATGATTTATGGGAGCGAGACATGGGTAATGAACGTAGAGCAGCAACGAAGGTTGGAAAGGGTGGAAATGCGAATGGTTCGACGGATGTGCGGAGTATCGTTGAGAGAGAGGAAGACAAATGATGAATTGCGAAAAATGATGGGAATAGAGCCTGTGATTGATGCTGTGAAGAGGAACAGGTTGAGATGGTTTGGTCATGTGTTGAGGAAGGATGAAAGTGACTAGCTGAGAAGAGTGATGGAAATGAATGTAGAAGGAAGTAGAAGACGGGGAAGACCGAGAAAGACTTGCCTAAAGATGGTGGAAGAAGAAATGCGGGCAAGGGGGTTAACAAGGAGAGATGCAGAAAATAGGGCAAAATGGAGAAGATTGTCATGAGGACTGCAAGGCTAACCCCCGCTCTAGCAGGGAAAATGGCCTTTTAAAATGCATGTTGTTGTTGTTTTGTCTACTTCTGTCTTCCTCTTCTTCACATCCGTCGGTTTTTGTGATTTCCCTCATTGAAAACCTGTGGCGCGATCTTGGCCAACGTTCAGGATCGGGTTAGTCTCTGCTAATGGTTCGTGCCGCGGTTGCTAGACCGCTCGGCAATTAACATCTGTCCACGGTTACGAACGAGGTTGTGCACCTGCCTCTTCGGGGGTAGCTGTGCAACTTCAGGACTCATGTCGGTCAGTCAAAGACAAGGGGGTTGATCCCCCCTTGATAAGGGGAAAAAGGCTGACGGAGAGATCCGTAACAATATACATATGCATACATACTACATTTGTGACCAAAACGTCATCGTCTTCACAAATTTATAAAACAAAAACACACGGTCCGTGAAGCTGTGAGGACTAAAGACCGTGAAGACCCTTGAGACCCCCAAAAACCTGCAAGACACTTTTGACGCATTTGACCAGCTTGGGCCCTTGCCCATTTAGACCTTTAGACCATGGCCTCAAATACGACCAAGCAAAGAAGGTCTTAAGAAAAGGGGACAATGATGCCTGGGAGAATGACCTCAACAAGAAAATTGAAGAAATAGCACATATCACTGCAAGCATGAAAGGAGTCGCGACATCTCATAAACGACATCATCAGAAGGCTTCCCAAAAAGGTGATATTAAAGGAAGCACCAATGTGGAAATAATTAAAAACTGGTACAATCCTTTACAGAATCTTCTTGGCAGCCCACCGACGATAGATGATGAGCAGGAGAAATTCGAAACTGTCTCAGAACATCTTGCCATCAAGATGGGTCAGTTCGACATTGAAGAATATAATAAAACAAAGGTGTCTTCAGTGGAAGGAAAGAGTTATGGCGATGGTGTTATACCCCCAGAACGGTGTGATGTCGACACCATCATTCTCGACTCTTGTAATGCAGCACAAATCGTGGAAGAAAGACCTAAACAGTGGTCGATCTTAAAAGACCATCCTGCTCTTGATCGCACCTGAGACCAAACTAAAATTGATTTTGAGTTGAAAGGACAACATTTGGACGCATTCTTGTACCGCGAAGGCTAATATAAGGAATTTGTGCCCACAACCTTCCTGTAATTATGACATTCATTGACTTTCGACAAGCCTTTGACTCCATCCATCTTGGCAAGATGATGAAGATCCCATCAGCAAATGGAATCCCTGATCAACGTATGAAGGCAATTTCAAATATGTATAGGGATGCAAGATACTCTCACGCTAAGGAGAAATGCAGCTTTTCAAAATTCTGTCCGGAGTACTACAGGGAGACACTCTTGCCCTTACCTGTTTGTCATAGTGCTTCATTACGCACTCAGAAATGTTATTAAAGGCAAGGAGGATGAATTGGGATTCCAACGTCAATGAAGAAAAAGTAGAAGAATCAAACCGGAAGTTCTGACTGATCTCGACTTTGCCGATAGCACAGCCTTATTGTCAGAGGAAATTGAGGAAGTGCAAAAACTTCCAGAGGTCGAAGGAAGTGTCGGTAAGATAGGAATAAGAGTCTCATGCTAATAAACATAAGACAGTCAATGCCTTCAAGTATCTTGGTTTCTTGGTTTACACAAATACTCAGAATATCAAACAAGGGGAAGCCACCACATGGAGAGAGCTTGCAACAAACTTTCAAGAATATTGAAGTCCACACTCTATCAACATGTCAAAAAACGACTGTTCATGACAACCATTGAGTCCGTCCTGCTTTATAGTCCTGGCCCTGCTCATAACCCCGTATACAACTCATCCGCATGAGATTTTGAAACTTGATTTGAGTTATTGGACCATTTACCTTTAAAAATCACACAGGTGCTTCTTCGGAACCGGCTGCCAATGGCCGCTCGGGGTGAAAATCCTAGATGGCCGCCAGTAGCCATATTGAAAATATAAATTTTGAACCACTCACCATAGAAGTATATGTAATACCTTGTTTTATGGGTTTTTGGGTGTGGGGAATCCATTTGTGACGTCATTTTCATGATTGAAGGCCAAGGTCACATGCTAAGGTCAAGGTCAAGGTCAGAAATCACAAAAAACGGCCAAAATCGCAGTTTTACACACATCGAGAAGCAGACGATCAAGTATAACTCACTATTTAAAAGTTTATGATGTAAATTATACTTTGCCTATATGATTGCTTTGATGGAAGGTCAAGGTCATGCTCTGGATGTTAAGACCATTGCAATTTTATTACTTATTACCAACTTGCCACTGACTAAGGTTGTTTTATACTCCACAGGTGTGTAGTGCAGATGTGTATCCGCATAGACGTGTCTGATTCTGTCGACATTGTGCTCACTGATCACCCCTAGTCATCCACTCCGAGTGGTAGGTATATATTATTTTTCACAAAAATTGATTCTTTTCTAGATACAGGTTGTCTTAGAAAAAAACAGAACTTGTGTTATCACAAGTGTTGTCATGCTGATGAACCATACTTTTCAAATCTGTATCAACTTGTGAAAAAGAGGGCCCCATTTTTTTCTGTCTGTGATGATCTGGGGACACATCAGATCAGATTTCTGTCCCTGCCAACCCTTCACCATTCTCACACCACTTCCCTTCCATCTCGTCTCTTGCACACAACATATGTCCACTCTTCTTCTGACCAATACTTCCACCACTTCTCCTGATCTCCCTGTCATTGTCCCTACATTCCATGTCCCAAACCTCAGAAACCGACCTCCACTTCGGGTTGTACCCTGCCCATATGTAGTTGTAATTGTCATGGTTCTCTTTTTGAGGCAATGTTTTTATGGCCGGATGCCCTTCCTGACGCCAACCCTCTTAGTCGCCTCTTACGACACGCAGGGATACAGTGTACCTATTCTAACCAGGGTACACACTGGTCCAAGTCAATTCATGGAAAACTGGTCCATGGAAAACTGGAAAACCGTACACACTGGTCCAAGTCAATTCATGGAAAACTAAAAGCACAAGGATGGCCGAGTCGTCCTCCCAAATACATTACACATACAAGCTCCTCCACAAGGGTGCCCGGAGGGCGTGAATGGTGTTGGTGTCCTGTTTTCTGAGGAGTTTGTAGACAGTGTGATGAGTGTGACCAGAGTGAGTGATAGGTTGATGATGGTGAAAATGATGATTGGAAAGCTCTTGGTGAACATCATCTCGGGATATGCTCCGCAGGTTGGTCGGAGCGATGAAGAGGACAAGTTCTGGTGTGCGATAGAGAAGCTGATGGAAAACGTGAAAGATGAGGAAGTTGTTGTGGTAGGAGGAGACCTAAATGGACATGTGGGAAGGAGTATGGATGGTTTTGAGGGAGTTCATGGGGGTTACAGATATGGTGTGAGAAATGGAGAAGGTGAAAGGATTTTGGAGTTTGCTGATGGAGCTGATTTGTAATACTCAGTTCCAGAAAGGGGATAATAAGCTTGTTACATACACGTCAGGTGGGTCGACGACAACTGTTGACTACCTGATGGTGCGTAGGCGAGATAGGGGGCACCTCCGGGACACAAAGGTGATCCCGGGGGAGGAGGCTGTTTCACAGCACCACTTGGTTGTCTGCGACATAAGGGTGAAAGGTGCGAGGAGAGCTCGGCGGGTGAAGTACCAACCGAGAATGAAGGTGTGGAGGTTGAAAGAGGTGACAATAAGGGAGGCATTAAAAGAGAGGCTGAGTCGGGTCGAGGATGATGTGGTTGAGTTTGAAAGTGGTTGGATGTCAATGAAAGATAGTCTGTTGGGAGCCGTTGGTGAGGTATGTGGATGGACAAAAGGACCACCGAGGCACTCGGAAACATGGTGGTGGGATGATGAAGTTGGAGAGGATTGACGAGAAGAGGAAGAAGTTCAAGGAGTGGCAGAAGGCGAAGGGTACGGGAGCAGAAAAAGCAGAGCATGAAAGTTATAAGGCAGCCAAGAAGGCTGCAAAGAAAGAGGTAGCAAAGGCGCAGGAGACATGTAGGAAAATGTTCGGAGAACGCTTGGATTCGGACGAGGGTCAGAGAGCGGTATTCAGGATTGCAAAGCAGATAGCGAAAGAGAGGTGTGATGTGATGGGGGTGAGTTGCTTGAAGGATGAAGTGGGACAAATCGTTGTGGACCCAGATGGAATTAAAGGAAGATGGAAAAGATATATGGAAATGCTGTTGAATACAGAGAATGAATGGGATGGCAACATAGAGAGTAACCCAGTTTTAGGACCGGCAGAGAAGATAACCGAGAAGGAAGTTGAGGAAGCGTATAAAAGCAATGAAGAGTAGAAGAGCGGGAGGGCCGACGGGAGTTGTGGGAGATATGTTGAAGGCAGCAGGAAGTTGGGGTGTGAAGAGAATGACAGAGATCTGTAATCTGGTGGTGAAAGAAGGCCGCATTCCAATGGATTGGGAACCGAGTACCCTTGTCCCTCTATACAAGGGGAAAGGTGACCCTCTGGAGTGTGGCTCGTACCGAGCGATAAAGTTATTGGAGCATAGAATGAAGGTATTGGAAAGGGTGTTGGAGAGGAGGATAAGGAAGAAGGTGAAGATCGACGAAATGCAGTTTGGATTTATGCCAGGAAGAGGAACGACACTGTAATACACTGCCATGTAATACACTGTAACAAAGACATTTAAAAAATGTAATTCCTGTTTGAAAAATGACATCATCTAAATGGCGGCCGTTCTTGTCCAAGCATTCTTGCAGACACGCGGAAAAGTTCCAGCATTTCTCAGCACAGCAGCATCCCTCAGCAGTTCCAGCATTCTTTCTGCGAACGTAAACCGCCGTACGAAATCATTCTGCTGCAGTTCTTGAACCACCATGATTTTGTACGCGTGATAATGAAGGTCCAAGTGCAAAATTCGACGAACTGATCTGTCTGACATCCGTAGAGCGCGAGCGTGCCGTACCGTTGACCGACGAGGGCTGGCCTCCACAGCTTGTCGAACCCTTTCGATGTTTTCCGGGGTCCTAACGGTTCGATCACCTCCCCGAGCTGCTCCCGGCCTCACAGATCCAGTTGTCCTGAAGTTTTTTACCCACTTCAATATTGTGTTTCGAGACGGAACGGCGCCACGTCGACCAACATTGAAGTGAGTACGAAATCTGCGCTGTGTAAGCACCACTGAACTACCCGTTTGAATAAATGTCTCAACAACAAAGACGCGATGTTCAATCGTCCACAGCTCCATGGCGACTGAAATGGCGCCTAACAACGAGTAACCAACAGCCATCACGCATGCGCTAAAAAACCCCACTTGCATTGTTATACCCAATTCAAACATGAATTACATTTTTTTAATGTCTTTGTTACAGTGTATTAAATGGCATTATATATGTAGTCTTTAAATAAAAAAAAATTGAAATTCGACTAAAAATAACTGTGTACGAGTTTTCTGAAAATCGTCACACCTCCCAGCCGGACCCTGTACAATAGAGCGCGCACAGCTGTAAGGACGAAGGACGGGAACAGTGGTGAGTTTGAGGTGAAGGTGGGAGTGCATCAGGGGTCGGTACTAAGTCCACTACTATTTGTAGCTGTGATGGAGGTGCTGGCTCAGACCGTAAAGGAGGGTTTACCATGGGAGTTGTTGTATGCAGATGATCGGGTGTTGATTGCGGAAAGTATGGATGGACTGAAGGAAAAGATGAACAAGTGGAAGGAAAGTATGGAGACAAAAGGTCTGAAGGTGAATATAGGAAAGACGAAGGTGATGGCAAGTGGTAAAGCATGTGGTGAGGTGGAAAGAACTGGGAAGTGGCCATGTGCTGTGTGCAGGAAGGGTGTCGGAATGAACTCCATTCAATGTACAATGTGCGCTGAGTGGGTTCATCAAAAATGTAGTGGTCTGAGAGGGTCATTAACCAGTGTGGCAGCTATATTCAAATGTAAGGTGTGCACAGAGGGAGCTGCAGATGGAGGAAATATTGAGTTGGATCTTGGAGACGGCGTGAAGCTGGAAGGTGTGAAAACATTTTGCTATCTCGGAGACATGCTGAATGGAGAAGGTGGATCAGACTCGGCAACGGTTGCTAGAGTGAGATGTGCATGGAAGAAGTTTCGGGAACTGAGTAGCGTGCTGATGAGGAGGGGAGTTCGTTGAAGCTGAAGGGAAAGGTGTATGCTGCATGTGTGAGAAGTGTTATGATTTATGGGAGCGAGACATGGGTCATGAATGTAGAGCAGCAACAAAGGCTGGAAAGGGTGGAAATGCGAATGGTTCGGTGGATGTGCGGAGAGAAAAAAAAAAGAATGATGAATTGCGAAAAATGATGGGAATAGAGCCTGTGATTGATGCTGTGAAGAGGAACAGGTTGAGATGGTTTGGTCATGTGTTGAGGAAGGATGAAAGTGACTGGTTGAGAAGAGTGATGGAAATAAATGCAGAAGGAAGTAGAGGACGGGGAAGACCGAGAAAGACTTGGCTAAAGACAGTGGAAGAAGACATGCGGGCAAGGGGGTTAACAAGGAGAGATGCAGAAAATAGGGCAAAATGGAGAAGATTGTCATGGGGACCGCAAGGCTAACCCCCGCACTTGCAGGGAAAATGGCCTTAAAATGCATGTTGTTGTTGTTGTTGTGTTGATGATCTGGGGACACCCTGTATATATAGCATGGAT
Organism: Myxine glutinosa; assembly: GCF_964187855.1. NCBI lineage: Eukaryota > Metazoa > Chordata > Myxini > Myxiniformes > Myxinidae > Myxine > Myxine glutinosa. The sequence goes on along the minus strand of NC_136273.1, from coordinate 37,150,779 downwards.
AATTTGGTGTCAATAACACAAAGTCAATTATTAGCTGTTATTGTACTGTACTAGCATTTTTTAGTACTTTTTAAAGTGTGTAATAAAAGCCCTCTTGTTTTTGTTCCAGTGTATCCTATATTGTGTCAGTGAGAATGGTGGAGAGCAGCAGCCAGAAGTCTACTCCTTTGTGTGCACCTGTTGGAGTGCTACTGACGACTGGTATCTCAAAATAGTTTGATCCCATGAATTGCATCATCTGCCAGCAATTTGGTGATAAAACTACTAAATTAACACAACCGAAAGAAGCTGGTCAAGACAGCATGAAACGTGCTGCGTCAATCAGGAAAGATGTAGTCAGCAAAAGATTGAAAGGAGCAGAAGAGGAAGGTACACCATATGTATATCACAACACTAACAAGTGCTTCAAGTGGTATACTCATAGGCAGAAATTGAATGCAATGGAACAGGCTAAAGCTGTAGGTCAGGATGAAATGGAAGTGACAAAAACTGAATCTATAACGCCCATGCTGCACCGCAGCTCTATCACACCGAGGGAAGCAGTAAGTTCTGAGAAAGACCCAAAGCAGCTGAAATGCATTGTGTGTGGCAGTGATAGGGTACAGGTAAACTGTGTATCCCTGAGAGAAAAAATCAGAATTAGTGAGCAAGTTGCAGCAAAAAATTTCTTGATTTCAACTAAACATTTGAAAGATGAGGTGTTTTGTAGAGTTGCTGAGCTGAACAGTGTTGAGGATGTATTTGCATCAGATGTGTATTGTCATGCCATTTGTATCAGACTTTGCCTGCATAAGTATGAGCAAGATGTACAATCCTTTAGCAATATTCCTGGCGCAGGATGTGGGGGGACGAGATCTGCAGGACGTGGTTCTGAGTAGGATGGTGGTCAATGAAGAACTAATATCTGCGAGACTGAAGCTGACTGGATCACCTGCGAGTGATCTGTCACTTCTCAACAACTGGCAGGAGGAGGCAGACTGCCGCATAATATCTCAGGTGCATTGGGCAGTTGGAAAGGGGCTGTGAGAGAGTGGTTGTGGTGTCTAATGACACAGATACTGTTATCCTTCTCCTGCGCTACATTGGTTTGTTCAAAGAGGGTGGCTTGCAGGAGCTTTGGGTTCAGTTTGGGACAGGAGAGAAGCGACGTATGATTCCACTTCATGTGCTGCACCTCAAGCTAGAGACGAATTATGCCGTGTACTCACCAAGGCACATGTCACGACTGGGGACGATGCCCTGAGCAAGGTGGGCACAAAACATGCAGCACTCGAATGCAGACCTGCAAGGTTTCTCTCCAGCTTTGGAGAGTCTCCTGTTCTCTCTGAAGTGGACATACATCAGGCAGAACAATACATCGTCCATGTATGGGCCGGTGCGAGAAGCAAACCCACTGCAACTGCATTTGACCACTTGAGACTCGACATCCACAGGCATTCAGTGGTAGGGCTAGAAGAACTACCACCTACATCCAGCATCATCCGGGGACATTTGAGGAGGGCATTCTAAGTGATACGGAATGTTGGGTGTTGGGCTAGCCTGGTGTTGGGCTAGCGGCTAGGGTGCCTGGTGTTGGGCTAGCGGCTAGGGTGCCGGCTTAGGATCCTAGGATCCTGGGTTCGAATCCCGGTCGGTCGCTGAATTAACGCCAGGGGGGTTGACTCAGCCTGTCATCCTTCCGAGGTCGGCTAATTGAGTACCAGTTCACTGGTAATTCCCTGTTTGTCGTTAAAGGCGGCAAAAAGGGTTGGCGTCAGGAAGGGCATCCGGCCGTAAAACATTGCTTCAAAAAGGGGACCAAAAAACAACAACAACCACGGTTCCCGAAAAAGGCCAACCCCCGCTTTGCGGGGAAAAATGGCCTCTTAAAGGTGGTTATATATTTTTTTTATATTCTAAGTGATACGGAATGCCTTGACCTTCCTAGCTGATCCCAGTCAGCTTGACCCTTTTCATTATGGTTGGATCAACCAAGACCAAGGTCAACCAAGATCAACCAAGACCAAGACCAAGACCAAGACCAAGATCAACCAACCAAGGCACGCCCCTGCCCCTTAAGTCGCTGAAGCCGATCCCCACCAAAATTCTGACCCTGTGTGGCTGAAGTGGGAAGTGTAACTCAAAGCGTTGTTCCTGCAAAGCAGCAGAAGTTATGTGTGTGATCTACTGCCATAAGAAGGTTGTTGAGCCCATCTGTGTGAATAAATAAACAAATGCCAAGTTCCCACCTTAGCTCTCTCGTCTGGGCATCTGACTCATATACCATTCATTTTTAGTCATAATTATAAGGAATATGGCTTATATGCAGGTATTGTATGGCACTGTAATGTAGCTTTTTTTTTCTTTTTTTTTCCAGATTGTGTGTTCGAAAGAATGATATAAATGTTCCAATTCATAAGTGAACAATGTGTATGCCGACGATATTGCGAGCCAAATAAAATGAGAAGTTGTAAAATAAACAAGATTTGAAAAAACTACATGGCCTACACTTATTCCCACAGTCAGTTAAGTTGCAAAACATCAGTAATTGTATCACTCATCAAACTTTGATAGTTTGCTTCTCGATGTCTGTGAAACTGCGATTTTGGTCGTTTTTTGTGATTTCTGACCTTGACCTTGACCTTAGCATGTGACCTTGGCCTTCAATCATGAAAATGATGTCACAAATGGATTCCCCACTCCCAAAAACCCATAAAACAAGGTATTACACATACTTCTATGGTGAGTGGTTCAAAATTTTTATTTTCAATATGGCTACTGGCGGCCATCTAGGATTTTCACCCCTAGCGGCCATTCGCAGCCGGTTCCGAAGAAGCACCTGTGTGATTTTTAAAGGTAAATGGTCCAATAAATCAAATCAAGTTTCAAAATCTCTTGCGGATGAGTTGTATACGGGGTTATGAGCAGGGCCTGGACGATTATGGAAGTGAAGCATGGACCATCACTGAAACACAGGAAAGTGACTTCATGGATGCTCTGCTCAACTTCTTCATTCAGCTTTCAATGTCATTGGTCTGAACATAGGACAATTAAAGAGCTCTATGGTTCTCTTTCATTATGGTTGCCGGCTATACAAGCTCTATACAAGCCCTGGTGTTGGGCTAGCGGCTAGGGTGCCGGCTTAGGATCCTAGGATCCTGGGTTCGAATCCCGGTCGATCGCTGAATTAACGCCAGGGGGGTTGACTCAGCCTGTCATCCTTCCAAGGTCGGCAAATTGAGTACCAGTTCACTGGTAATTCCCTGTTTGTCGTTAAAGGCGGCAAAAAGGGTTGGCGTCAGGAAGGGCATCCGGCCGCAAAACATTGCTTCAAAAAGGGGACCGAAAAACAACAACAACCACGGTTCCCGAAAAAGGCCAAACCCCGCTTTGCGGGGAAAAATGGCCTCTAAAGGTTTTTTAAAATATATTTTTAATGGTTCTCTTTCATGGCTGTCGGTTAAAATTAGAAGAAGACGTCTCAGGTTTGCTTGGCACTGCTAACTCCGCGAACCTGTTTCCAATACATGTTTTGCTAGCTTTTCCCGTTACTTGGGACTGGTACTCTTCCTAGTATATACGTAACCATATACGTTTGCTCCATTATAAGAAATGGAAAAGTCAAATTTATAAATTGGTCAAAAGGTCAAAGGTCAGCGTCACAAAATCACCAATTTTCATCCAATTGACATGAAATTTTAATTTATCATTTGAGCTTTGTCATCAAATTTTCATCAAAGGTTTATTATTAGAAACACGAAATAGGCAAATTACTAATTTGGTCAAAAAGTCAAAGGTCAGTGTCACCTAAAATAGTCAACTTTCATCCAATTAACCTGAAATTTAAGAATTTGCATTCTGGGTCACTGAATTGGTCCACTAATCAAAAGGTAGAAGCCGATTGTTTTTTTAAAGATCAAAAGGTCAAAGGTCAAGGTTGCATAAAATCGTCAATTTTTATCCGATTGACTTGAAATTTGAGCAAGGTTTGCATATTGGGTCACTGAAGCCTATTGCGTTTGAGGTCAAAAGGTCAAGATCGCTAAATCCGTCAGGTTTTTTGTATTAATGTTTAGCATATGGAATAAGAAGTCTTAATACAAAGTGGACGCAGGCGGGCTTTGCATTTCAGATACTATCTAGTTTCTCTTGTCTTCGCTACTCTCGGATTTTTCAAAAGATAATTCTTCTTCGCTTTCTTTTTGATGTATATTTCATTGCTGCTTGTTGGTTAGCTCAGATAAAATGTTTACAGTAAAACTTCCTCCAACGCAGGGGATACGTTCTGGGATAACCTCGTGTTGGAGGAATTCACGTTGGAGGAATCATTAAGCGTATGGGGAAATTGGGGATATGTTCCAGGCTCCCAAAAAACTGACCCTAAAACAGCCTTTCGTGCTTTTTAAAATGTTTCTTTGTATGGAATGGTGCAGCATTATTAAATATACATTAAAATAAGTGTAAGTATCATAATAGTACTGTATTATTGCAAGATAACTCACCTTATTGTAAGGTGGTTGTTGGAGGCATTGGCTTGCATATGAAGTCCCCAGCAGCATTGCTACAAAAGAGCAGGGTGAATCTGTCTTTTGCAGCTTTAACTCCTGAAGCAGTTCGTTCTTTTTTGGAAATCCAGGTCCTATTGGGCATTTTCTTCCAGAATAGACCTGTCTCATCTGCATTGAAGACTTGTTCTGGCAGATAACCTTTCAACTCTATCAGCTTCTGAACCTTTTTGGGGTATTCTGTAGCTGCTTCTACATCAGCAGAAGCAGCCTCTCCAGTCAGCTTGACATTATGGAGGTTATGTCTCATTTTAAATTTGTCAAACCAGCCCCCCGTGCTTGCTTGAAATGATGATGATGGTGGTGATGGAGAAGACTCAGTTTCTTCTGGTTCTTCATCAGGTTGGGCTTCCTTCTTCAGGTAATTGTAGATGCTAATGTAATGGCCGTTCTTCTTATATAATGGGCCCATCCACTGGAGCACTTTTCTGGTTCTGATCTTCGATTCAGACACTCAATCTTTTCTCCATTTTTCAACAAGGGTGTCTCTCCTGCTTACGTATCATGTTGCGATGGAGGCTCCTGCACGAACGCTGGAACGGATTTTACCTTCGGCCTTCCGTACCGTCCCAATGGTTGATTCATTCACGCCATATCGCCTGGCCAAAGATGAGGCAGAAACTGATGATAGGTTATTCAGGATATCAAGTTTGACCTCCATTGTCATTGTTTTCCTCCTCTTCTTGTCTGGTTGGTTCAAATTGGGTCTTTTGGGAGCCACAATGATCGACGTAAGCTCACATGATGGCGGCAGGTTCGAAGATGGTGACAGGTGGCAGTTCGTGTCACGCGTGTATATAAATTAAACAGCAATTAAGCAATAATGAATAAGGAAAAAGAATAAAATCTTTGGGGAAACGCCGGCCGATGGAACTGCGATCGCCGATGACGGCAGGTGGCAACTCGTATCATCGTATGTATAAATTAAATATTAATTAACGCTCGTCTACACAAGGGGGGTCTTTTAAGCCTTGTATTTAGCCTAAGAACACCTGACTTGTGTGGACAAAGGTTAAGTAAAGTACAGTACAGCAACAAGGAATAAGAATAATATAAATCTTTGGGAAAACACCAGCCACGATCGCGTAAATGCGAAACACACCCTCACGTTGGGGAGGTTTTGACGCATTTAATTCAGCGCGTAAATTGGAAACCGCGTTCGAGGAAGCCGCGTTGGAGGAAGTTTTACTGTATATCTTACTGTTGCTGTTTCCTCTGTATTTTTTAGAAGCCAATGAAACTGGTTATAGATTTCTACAGCAAAATCCCTCCGCAATTCTACGTTTGCTCTGAGCCCTTCAATCGAACTGTTGTTTTTTTTTTTTTCCTGGCAGAGTTATATTCTTCCTCAGGCTAAGCTTGGCAGTTGATGTAACGATACGATGGTCTGATCCAATACAAATGAAAGTATTATGTAGTTCACCACACTTTTTCAAACTTAACCAATGACTGAAACAGAACCCTAAACTCAAACTTTTATGCTAATGAAGGAGCTGTGCTCCAACGCGAGTCGAAAGGATTGACGCGACCAAAGACGGAAATTCGTCCGAGTTGCTTTATTGCACGTATCAAACTCGGGTACTCTGAAAAGCCCGTTTATCGGGCAGCAATATATATACACATCATGCCGGAGCGTTTGCCCGGGAAAGGCGAGAGCGGGCGTGCCCGGGCGTCCTGGGCGAGCCCTGGAAAGGCGAGTCTGGACATGCCCGGGCGTCCTGGGCGAGCCCTGAAAAGGCGAGAGCGGGCATGCCCGGGCGTCCTAGGCGAGCCCTGGAAAGGCGAGGCTGGGCGTGCCCGGGCGTCCTGGGCGAGTCCTGGAAAGGCGAGGCTGAGCGTGCACGGGCGTCCTGGGCGAGTCCTGGAAAGGCGAGTCTGGACATGCCCGGGCGGCTCGGGCGAGCCTGGGAACGGCAAGTCTGGGCATGCCCGGGAGAGGCGCGTCTGGGCCTCTCCGGGCAGCCTGGATGAGCCCGGCATGGTGATTGCTCCCTGGCCGCGTCCTCGCTAGGTGCAAGGCGATTGTGTATACCCAGCGGTAACCGCTACACACGCCCCTCCAGAATCGACTTGCACCGGCAGGGTAAATTTAAGGCGGGTCCTGATGACCCGGCCGAAGCGACCCCTGGAGGGTCGTGGGGGGGGGGGGGGGGGGAGGGGTCCAGTGTGGTGGTGGGTGGTCGAGCGGGGGGAACTGTGGACGGGGGACGGCTCGCCGCGGAGGAAGGGCCAACCGTGGTGCTTGGTCGACGTCCACGTGCGCCGGTTTGAGGCGGTCCACCGAAATCCGCTCCGACCTGCCGCCGATGTCGATGACGAACGACTTGTCGTCCCGTCGCAGGACCCGGAAGGACCCATTGTACGGCGGCCGGAGTGGCCCCCGGTGTGCGTCATAACACACAAAAACGTACTCCGCTGTGCAAAGCACTGGGGGGACGTAGGACTGGGGGCCACCCTGGCGGGACGTTGGCACGGGGGCAAACCGTCGGGCGGCCTCCTGGAGGTCCGAGCGCTGGCGAGCTGCGGAACAGGGACTGGTAGCGTCGGGCACGAACTCGCCCGGGACGAGGAGCGGCTGGCCGTAGACAAGCTCGGCGGTGGACGCCTGGAGGTCCTCCTTGGGGGCTGTGCGGAGGCCCAAAAGGACCCACGGCAGCCGGTCGGCCCAACCGTCGTCCTGAAGGCCGGCCATGAGCGCGGCCTTCATGGAGCGGTGAAAACGCTCGCACAACCCATTGGTGGTAGGCCGTGGTACGGTGGAGCTGGACTCCCAGGTTGCGGGCGACCGCACCTCCACAGCTCGGAGGTGAACTGCGGACCGCGGTCCGAAGAGATGTCCGCCGGTGCGCCGAAACAGGCGACCCAGGTGGCGATGAAAGCCTGTGCCACGTCGGCGGAGGTGGTGGAAATGAGGGGAATGGCCTCCGGCCACCTGGTGGTCCTGTCCACCATGGTGAGCAGGTGTGTGAAACCCCGCGATGGGGGAAGGGGGCTTATCAGGTCCACGTTGACGTGGTCGAAACGCCGTTCGGGCACGGTGAAAGGTGCCAGCGGGGCCTGGGTGTGGTGGTGGACCTTGGCCCGCTGGCAGGCCGTGCAGGCGTTGGCCCAAACGCGGACGTCCCGTCGAAGGCCGTGCCAGACGAAACGCGCTGACACCAGCTTCTGGGAAGCTTTCCGGCCCGGGTGAGAAAGGCCGTGGATGGAGGCGAAGATGCGGCGCTGCCAGGTAACGGGCACGATGGGGCGAGGCTGGCCTTGGGAGACGTCGCAGAGCATGACAGTGTCCGCGAAGGGGACGTCGGCAAGGCTGAGGCCCGTGTCCGCCGCCCGGAGGGCCTGCACCGTGGTGTCGGTGGTCTGGTCGGCCGCCATGAGCACGAAGTCCACGCCGAGGTGGAACGGGTTCGCGCTGGCCCGAGAAAGACAGTCGGCCACGGCGTTGTCTTTGCCGGCGACGTGCCGGATGTCCGTGGTAAATTCCGACACGGCAGAGAGGTGGCGCTGCTGGCGGGCCGACCACGGCTCCATGACTTTGGCCATTGCATAAACCAACGGCTTGTGGTCGACGAAAGCCGTGAACGGGCGGCCCTCCAGGAGGTGCCGGAAATGGCGAACGGCCAGGAATAGACCGAGGAGCTCGCGATCAAACGTGCTGTATTTTAACTCGTTCGGCCGGAGTTGCCGGCTGAAAAAAGCGAGTGGCTGCCACACCCCGTTCACCCATTGTTCGTGTATGGCGCCCACCGCGTAGTCGGAGGCGTCCGTAGTGAGGGCGATGGGAGCGTCGAGCACCGGGTGAGCCAGCAGCGTTGAGTCGGCGAGGGCCCGCTTCGCGCTCGTGAATGCCGCGTCCATGGCCGCGGACCAGACGATGTCATGCTTGGCCGGCTTGCCCCGGAGGGCTTCGTAAAGGGGCCGCATGAGCTGAGCAGCGCGGGGCACGAATCGGTGATAAAAATTCACCATGCCGAGGAACTCCTGCAGGGCCTTGATGGAGCGGGGATGCGGGAACCTGGTGATGGCCTTGACCTTGGTCGGCAGCGGCACAGCCCCGTTCTTGGTGATGCGGTGGCCCAAAAAGTCAACGGCCATCGTGCCAAAGTGGCATTTGGCCGGGTTGACGATTAAGCCGTGCTCGCTGAGGCGTCCGAACAGTGTTCGGAGGTGGAGGAGGTGCTCGGCCCGGGATGTGCTGGCGACGAGGATGTCGTCCAGGTAGACGAAGAGGTATGGCAAGTCGCGCAGCACGCCGTCCATCAAGCGTTGGAACGCCTGGGCCGCGTTCTTGAGGTCAAACGGCATCCTCAAAAATTCGAACAGGCCGAACGGCGTGATGACGGCCGTTTTTGGGACGTCAGCCGGCCTGACAGGTACCTGGTGGTATCCACGTATCAGGTCAATTTTTGAAAAAATGACCCGTCCCGCCAAACGGGCGGAAAAGTCTTGGATGTGCGGGATCGGATACCTGTCGGGGGTGGTAGCATCGTTGAGGCGGCGGTAGTCGCCACATGGGCGCCATCCGCCCCCCGGCTTTGGCACGATGTGCAGTGGTGAGGCCCACGCGCTATCGGAGCGCCACACGATGCCGAGGCACTCCAACGCGTCGAACTCGGCTTTGGCCAAGGCGAGCTTGGCCGGGTCGAGGCGGCGGGCTCTGGCGTAGACCGACGGGCCCGTAGTTGGTATGTGGTGCTCGATACCATGTCTCACTGCAACGGCCGAAAACGTCGGCCGCGTGAGGGCCGGGAATTCCACGAGCAGGCGAACGAACTCGTTCGCCGCCGGGAGGGCGCATGCTAGTTCGGTCGGCGCAGAGCTGCTCATCGTACATGCCAGGGAGCTGAAGGTCTCGGCGTTGACAAGGCGACGCCGTTTGACGTCGACCAGCAGCCCGTGCGCGCAGAGGAAGTCGGCGCCCAGCAAAGCCATGGGCACGCTTGCGGTCACAAAGGTCCAATTAAAGCGCTGGCTGCCGAAGCAGAGGGTGACGTTGCACGGCCCGAAGGTACGTATGGCCGATCCGTTGGCAGCGACCAAGGAGGGGCCGCAAACGGCGGTCTGCTTGTCCTGCTCAGAGGCGGGTATGACGCTCAGTTTGGCGCCGGTGTCACAAAGGAAACGCCGCCCGGACGCTTTGTCCGTAATAAAAAGCAAGTTGCCTGAGTAGCCAGCGCTCATGGCTGGTAATGAACGCCGGCCCGGTCGTTTCCCGACTTGCCGAAAGTGCACGGGGGTTGACACGTCCGAGCCTTCCGTCCGAACCTGGCGTGGAAATAACACCATGCCTGGTCAGGCGGAGGCCCCGGCCGTCGTGTTGGAAGCAGTCGGCGCGGCGTGGCGGCCGCCAGGTGCACCGGCAGTTCGGCCTCCAACCGCACAGGGTGCTTGGGCGCCAGGGGCGTCGCCTCGGACGGCGGCGGGCTCCAGGTAGCCGCCCCGATGTGCTGGCCTGCCGAAGAGATCTTGTCGGCTTCCCTGGCGAGGGCGCGGGGATCCGCGATCTGCGTGCCTGCCAGGGCGAGGCGTACCTGGTTAGGCAGCTGGCGGAGCAACAGCTCTCGGAACAGAAAATCCGGAGAGTGCTCACCGATCAGCAAGAGCATATAGTCCATTCGCTCGGACGGGCGCGTGTCGCCGAGCTCGGGCAGGTCGAGCAGGCGTCGTGCGCGTTCCGCCGGTGAGAGGGCGAAAGCGTCGAGGAGGAGTGTCTTGATTGCGCCATACTTGTCAGCGGCTGGCGGGCGCTGGAGGAGGCTCAGGGCACGGGCCGCGGTGGCGGAGCCGAGTGCTGCTACCACATGGTGGAAGTGGGTGTCGTCGGCGGTGATGCCTCGCAGGGCAAACTGGGAGTCCGCCTGGGCGAACCAAACCGCCGCATGAGCCTCCCAGAAGGTAGGCAGTTTAAGGGCAACTGCCGTGTCCATGTCGTGGGTCACCAATGAAGGAGCTGTGCTCCAACGCGAGTCGAAAGGATTGATGCGACCAAAGACGGAAATTCGTCCGAGTTGCTTTATTGCACGTATCAAACTCGGGTACTCTGAAAAGCCCGTTTATCGGGCAGCAATATATATACACATCATGCCGGAGCGTTTGCCCGGGAAAGGCGAGAGCGGGCGTGCCCGGGCGAGCCCTGGAAAGGCGAGAGCGGGCATGCCCGGGCGTCCTAGGTGAGCCCTGGAAAGGCGAGGCTGGGCGTGCCCGGGCGTCCTGGGCTAGTCCTGGAAAGGCGAGTCTGGACATGCCCGGGCATCCTGGGCGAGCCCGGGAAAGACGAGACCGGGCGTGCCCGGGCTGCTCGGGCGAGCCTGGGAACGGCGAGTCCGGGCATGCCCGGAAGAGGCGCGTCTGGGCCTGTCCGGGCGGCCTGGACGAGCCCGGCATGGTGATCGCTCCCTGGCCGCGTCCTCAGTAGGTGCAAGGCTATTGTGTATACCCAGCGGTAACCGCTACACTAACACTAATTCTGAAAACATCACGATCTCGCATTGTGATAATTCTCCCCCTCACCTTCCCCCACCCCAATGGTTACCCCATCCAAACTGAGGAACCATCACAAACATCCCCCTCCCTCCTCCACCCAACCCAACCACAAGAGAAAGTATAAAATGTCCTGACGCAGACGATACCTGGGCTCTATAATGTCAGCAAGCCGACACTCTATACAGCTGGAGACGAGTCAGCGAGAAGGCTTTTGGCTTTTCAATGGAATAGTTATGGAGGATGGGATGACCGAAGGTGGTAGTGCACTGCCAACGTTAAGCACTAGAGGAAGGAATAGGATTGAACTGCAGATTCAGGAAGGATATTCCACAAATGGGAGAAGAAATGAACAAAATGAGTGGTGAGCAGTGAGCTTGGATTTTAGCAGTTTCATGAGGGGACAGCTAGAAGAATGTGCGTGTGACCGGGAGAGACTGGGGAGGGATGCAGGAGTTAAAAAGCAGTGGGAGCAAGAAAGGATGTAGGAGGTAGCAACCACAGTTCACCAACGCATCTGCGATGAAAAGACCCAGTACAAATGTACAGTACATACAAAGACAAAGTACAAATACAATTTCTTTAGATCTGAATTTGATTTGATTGGTTCATGTGAGGTTTTTTATGGTCTACAATTAATGCATGAGAAATCTTTTGAAAGTGCCTGGCAATGCACAGAAGGCATGAAACACATGTTTGGGGGCTAGGGTGGTGCATTGTTAAGTACGCTGTTCATCGAAAGAATATGCAACAATTTCTTTCCATGGGTTTTCATGAAGTAAAATGAATAACTTTCCGAGTGCAGTGATGTTTTGATCGCAGTATCTCATTAGAACCTCGTCTAATCTGCAACTGCCTTTTACCTTTTGCTTCACACATTCGACTGAGCCACCCACATTGAGCCTCAAATGGTTAACATCAAATCATTGATTTTTCTGCTCACAACATGCTCAGTAAGTGGGCACAAAGAAACAAGACAGAAGGTGGTGGCAGTGAATATAGAAATATACATGGGGTGTTCAAACAGGTCGTGGAATGAAACACTAATGATATATAGATATTGTTACGTTTATGGAGGTAGGTAAGAGAATACCGTCGGAAAGGTAGGATAATTATTGGAACGTGTGACGTGTAGGAGCATCTCGATGTACATAAGTAGGGAAAATGTAGCTGAAGGTTGTGTTTCAACGTCATCGTACGAGGGATAATGCCGTGTTAATTAGTAGTAGGGATTAAGGATAATTTCCCCTGTTTGTGATACCCTCTGAGGTCATCCTTAACATTTATAACAACCACCGGCCAAAAAATTCCCAGGCAAACGCTATAACGCACAGGTTTACAACCTGTGCGTTAATAAAACAGCCGGATAGTATTCACGCTCCATGGACACGATACAGTGAAGACCCGCCCAGGAGAGGTGGAGCTACATTGGTACAATATGGGCGGGGTAAACAGCGCCGGCAGGCCACGCCCCCTACCCCCTCCCTCCCATCCCCCCCCCCCCCCCCCCCACCGCTTGCCGAGTGACGCAGCTGGATGACATGAGGAGAACACAAAAACAAGCTTGTCGGAGAGGAAGCTCGGACATTCTGTTCCCTTAGGAGAGCTTTTTGCTTTGTTCTGTGGTGACAGTGAGGAGGTCTGCGCTGCCGTCGCTGGTGGGCTGGATGCCGTGTTGTCCTTCCCCAGGATGAGGGTGTCGTCTCCTAACAAAGAAAAGGAGAGAAAACTTTGAGAGACTGGAGAGAAAGAGGGCCATCTACGCCACTTGCCTCGGTAACAGGCGCCCTCGGCGTATGACATTGCCACCATCTTTCCGAGCTTTAACGCCAGGGTGGCTGCAGGCTTCGAGGACCGCCAACCATAACACGGGATCCACATTGGGGCCAGCACAGTGCCGGAAAGGGAATTTTAATTTTCTTACCTTAACCTGGGTGCGTGTTTGTGTCCGTATGGAGGTACTTAAATTCAGCATTTATTTTCGTTATTTGCATTCCGCGCCTCATTTTCTTCTCAATAATTATCCTTACATTTTTGTTGTCGTGTTCTTGGTTGGGTTTCGGAATATATACACACACAATACATGGCCAAAAGTATGTGGACACCCAAACATCACACCCATATGTGATCTCATTCCAAATTCATGGGCATTAATTAATAGGGGGTTGGTTCTCCCTTTGCGCCTCCATTACAGGCCGATACGCCATTTTAGCCTGGAAGAGACTGTGCGCTTGGTGCATCTTGTTTTGTCATTGGGATTTCCATGTCGACCTCATCGTGTTGATTGCCGTTGGCTTACCTATCAGCTCAATTCCCATATCGACCTCTCACCTCGTAACACGTCTGCAGCTGTGCTGATCCTGCCTGTTCTCGTCGTTCTCCATGGCTTCAACCAGCGTGGGGATCCGTGCACAGACTTTGGGGGATGTTACATTCCACTCACGTTTGGCATGTCGTGAGTTCATTGATTTGAGAGCATTGGGTGATTATGGTACCATCATATGTATTGTTCATTTGATGCAAGTGATATTTTTATTGTTCTTTCTTTAAGATTGTTATTATTGTGTATGTGAGAGTTCTTAATACAATTACTTGTTTTGTTCTACAATTGCATTGTTGTGGTTTTACCATGGTTTATGAGAAAACGTAAAATAGCAAATCTTTCTGCCGTGTTCACGCTCCAGACTCTGAGGTGCACGGTAACCGGAGTTTGGGGAGGACACATAACAATATATATATACACATGGCCAAAAGTATGTGGACACCAAAACAACACACCCGTATGTGCTCGACGAAAATCTCATTCCAAAATCATGGGCATCAATATGGAGTTGGTCCTCCCTTTGCTGCTATAACAGCCTCCACTCTTCTGAGAAGGCTTTCCACTAGATGTTGGAACATTGCTGCGGGGATTTTCTTCCATTCAGCCACAAGAGCATAAGTGAGGTCAGGTAATGATGATGGGTGATTATGCCTGGCTCGTAGTCGGTGTTCCAATTCATCCCAAAGGTGTTCGATGGTGTTGAGGTCAGGGCTCTGTGCAGGCCAGTCAAGTTCTTCCACACTGATCTCGACAAACCATTCCTGCATAGACTTCACTTTGTGCAAGGGGCATTGTCATGCTGAAACAGGAAAAGGGCCTTCCCCAAACTGTTACCACAAGATTGGAAGCACACAATCGTCTGGAATGTCATTGTATGCTGTAGCGTTAAGATTTCCCTTCAGGGAATACAAGTTGCTCCAACATTAGAAGGTAATTTGCAGCATTCACATTTTCTTCGAAAAATATTGGTCCAACAATGCCTCCAGAAGAAATGCCTGCCCAGACGGACACACTAGTTTGATACTGGACGTTGTGCTCAACACTAAATCGTGGGTTGTCTACTGTCCATATCACAGTTATCACACTGTTATGACAATTCACAGAACCAGATAAAGTAAACTTGGATTCATCTGACCACAAGATCCTGTACTGCAAATCATTGTCCATATCCATTAACCCAAGCAATGTCTCACATGCCTCAACATGCTTGTCCAAATCATCCTCAGATAGTTGGTGGATTAATCTGGTTATGTATGGTTTCGCATTAAAGTATTTTAGTATTCTTCGAATCAATGATCAGCTTATGTTGGTGACGTTTGACAAACGACGAGTTGATAATTGTGCATTACTGTCGAGTTGTTGTTGAATGACCGCTCTGCTTTCCTCAGTTCGAACAGTACGAGGCCTACCGGGTGACTGTTTTGGAATAATGCTGCTGGTTTCATCAAACTGCTTGTTAATTCTGCCGATGGTTCTTCTGTCAATTGGTGCCACATTCTTTGACAAGTTTTCTGTGAACTTCACCCGAATTTCCAGACAAAGAATACAAGTGTACAGAACGAATTTTCTGTCTCATGATATCCTCCATCATATTAGGGCGTCTAATTCACAATGAACTGAACTAATGCTCAGACAAACGTGTGCAGCACAGTGAGCGATGCTCACCCCCATGCATATCATATGATGCACCTCACCCTGTTGCGTAGCATGTGATGCCTGTGCATGTCGAAGTGGTCACATCCATTTACGAGTAATCATGTTTTGTTTTGCATCAAAGAACGATAATAAACTTAGTTGTTTGTTGCAGGTATTGTTCTTTAAAATGTGCCCAGTGTTTCTGGAGCACCCTGTATATATATATATATATATATATATATATATATATATATATATATATATATATATATATATATATATATATCTCTATTATAATAGCCGTAGATGATTCTGTCTGTCTGTCTATCTGTTGGGTGTCTGTCCGGGGTGTGGCTTACTCGGTTTGCAGAGTAGCTCCACCCATAGCTCCACCCATTCTGGGAGAGCCTTCGCTTCATATAAACAAATATCCACCATTTTATTAACTCGCATAGCTTTGAGGCCTGTTTTGTAGGCCCGTGGTGTCTTGCTCTCTCTCCCAGTTTTATATCAAATCAAATTCGATATATCATTTCATTTTTCACAGTCGCTAACATAGTTTTAGACTCGGTTGAAAAAAAACGGTAAGAAAATCCGATGAAAGTTGCTGTTTATAGAACGAAATGAATTCTCAAAGGCCTGTAACTTCAAGGCCATTGAGTCTCTCTCACGCCTTTATCTCCAATCGAACTCACCATCTGATTTCATTTTTATCGATGGTTTTGGACTCGGTGTCAGCAACGCGGGAAAATGCAGAGATATATTTTAAAAAATACACCATATCACCGCCCACCGCCCAACCGCCAACAACCGCCCAACTGCTAACAACCGCCCAATATGTATCATACACCGCCCAACATGTATCATACACCGCCGAACATGACAGACGGCAACATGTCGACATTATCGCTTTTTCTTTAAACCGAGTGAACCGAGCCGAACCGAATAAACCGAGTGAATTCACCGTTTACTTTTGATGACAGTCGTCACAAAACGCCATATATTTCTGCGTTTTTATTTCATTCAACATTATTCGCCGGAAGTAAAATATTGTTCAGGAAATTACCGAGAGATATTTCTTCGTTTCTTTATTTATTAGTTATTTGCGCATACACTTTAAATAGGTTTATTTGAAATCTTTAATTTTCACAATGTAATATACATATTTGTCATTTGATGATGACGTGACACTTCCTCTTGACTCGTGACAATTCATGCGTTGCGTGGAAACTTCCATTTCCAAAATGAATGACACAGTCGATGAAGAACGACTCGGTGTCAGCAACGCTGGAAAATGCAGAGATATATTTTAAAAAATACACCATATCACCGCCCAACACCACCCAACAGCCAACAAGTATCATACACCGCCCAACATGACACAGACAGCAACATGTCGACATTATCGCTTTTTCTTTAAACCGAGTGAACCGAGCCGAACCGAATACACCGAGTGAATTCGCCGAGCGAATTTCATCCAATTCCACCGAGTTTCATGAAACCGAGAGATATTTCTTCGTTTTTATTTTATTAGTTACCAGCAGAAGTACCCAGCGTTGCCGGGTGGGGGAGGGGGGAAGGGCACGTACACTTTAAACATGTGTGTGTCTGTACGTGTGTGTGTGTGTGTGTGCATGTGTGTCGATGCACGTGTGTGTGTATGTATATGTAAAAACATCCACATGTGGGATGTGGGATATATACATGTGGGACATGTGTACGTGTGTGTGTGTACGTGTGTGTGTGTGTGTGTGTGTGTGTGTGCGCGTGTGTGCGCGTGCATATGTGTTTGTGTGTATATATGTGTGTGTATGTAGGCTAACCCCCGCTCTAGCAGGGAAAATGGCCTTAAAATGCATGTTGTTGTTGTATGTGTATATATATGTCTGTGTGTGTATGTGTGTATATGTGTCTGTACGTGTGTGTGTGTGTGTGTGCATGTGTGTCGATGTACGTGTGTGTGTATGTGTATATGTGTGTGTGTGTGTATATGTAAACATGGGCCGGTGTGTGTGTAAAGTGTGAGGAGGTATTGGAGAGGAAAATGCAGAGATATATTTTTAAAATCGCGCCATGATGATAAACGAAAATACACCGCCTAAAATATCAGTCGACATATATTTAAAATTCGTCACACACATCCATGCCCGTGGGAATCTCACGGGCATGGATGTGTGTGACATTTCGACATATTGAGTTAGATGCTGCGCCTGCACATTCAGTTATATAAAACTAGCAGAAGTACCCGGCATTGCCGGGCGGGGGAGGGGAGGCGGAGGGGAGGGGAGGGGAGGCGGAGGGGAGGGGAGGGGAACGGGGGGGGGGTGGGAGCGAGTCCCTTGGCAAAGCGAGCGATTTTTTTTTTCATAGCGTCATAGCGTCCTAGCGTCATAACGTTTCATAGCGTCATAGCGATTTTTTTTTCATAGCGTCATTGCGTCATAGCGTTCATAGCGTCATATCGTTCATCGCGTCATAGCGTTTCATAGCGTCATAGCAATTTTTTTTTCATAGCGTCATAGCGTCATATCGTTCATAGCGTCATATCGTTCATAGCGTCATAGCGTCATAGCATTCATAGCGTCATAGCGTCATCACGTGATCGCTCTGAGCGAATCAGCGCCCACCTGCTCTGATTCCGTTGAATCCGTGCGCTGAAATGCGCTGAGGTAAATATGAATAAAAAATATGGATCGTCAAATATTTTGAGTTCGGCCATGTTCGTCCCACGCTCAATGGCCATGTCTATGTCAAATATCAAGCACGTAAGCCTCTCCGTTTAGGAGTCTATCGGTAACATTACACACACACACACACACACACACACACAGTGTTTTATATATACTAGGGCATGCCCGTACTATATATATATCTAAAATTATATCCCCCCCCTCTATTTACATGAAATGGTTTGGTCCATGAAATGTTTTGGTCCATTCGCAACGCCAAAGCGAACGGCGAACGCTTTACATGAAATGGTTTGGTCCATGAAATGTTTTGGTCCATTCGCAACGCCAAAGCGAACGGCGAACGGCTTGCGAGTACAGTGACAATCCCCCCCCTCTATTTACATGAAATGGTTTTAATTAGTTTTAAAACATAGTTTAACGCCAACATAGCGCCAACATAGTTTGCAAACGTGAAATAAATGAATACGCTCTCAAATGTGCCATCCGAGGCAGAGTGTGTCCGCCACGTTCGGCACACGCGATAGCTCGCTGCTCTCTGATTGGTTGAATCGTTTTTTGGACATAGCTCGGTAAGTAATTGTCCGATTAATATGAAACCTTGAAAAGGCACATCCTCGGGTCCCCAGCAATATACCTGGCAAGTTTAAAGTATATCGGACCCGTGGTTGTCGAGAAACAGCGGTCACAGACAAACAAACGTACAAACGTACAAACAAACAAACACACAGAGATTACTGGAATTATAGATAGATAGATGGTTACTGGCAATTGATCACATCCACAAATGATGTAATCCACACAATTTATGTACTTTACATAACGTTAATTGGAATACATGCCCGTGTAGATGGGAATGACATATAATTCACCGAAAACGTTGAAGCAACCGCATAATATTACGGTGATGTTTAACTCTGAGTGAGAATAGTTCGAAATTTTAAAAACTTTCTTCTGATATTTGTGATTTATTTCAAACTGTATTTCCCATCTACACGGGCATGTATTCCTATTAACGTTATGTAAAGTACATAAATTGTGTGGATTACATCATTTGTGGATGTGATCAATTGCCAGTAACCATTTTATATAACTGAATGTGCAGGTGCAGCATCTAACTCAATATGTCGAAATGTCACACACATCCATGCCCGTGGGATTCCCACGGGTGACCCCGCTAGTATATATATATTGTTGCGGATATGAGGATTGTATTTTTTTTATTGTGTGCTTTATTATTATTATTGCTTTATTATGAGCCCTCCTGCCTCCAGTGTTGTGTAAAGGTCAAAGGGCGTCCCGGTAGTTAATTCCATAAAGCATACATTGAAGGACACTATAATATCCCTGTTCAGTAGTTTATTTCCTTATTCTGTGTATTAGATTAAGGCTTTGTCATCCATTAAAATGACACTCCATTGCACCAAGTGAAAAAGATAGATTCCCTTCATTCCCATTCCCAAAACCTCCATTTCCCCTTTCGTCATGGCCAAGCCAGTTTGTTACAGCTGCGGGTTGTTTTCGCCCAAAAGCCGCCATTGAACATGTGCTCGGGTTGGGGAAGAAAGGCGTGCCCGCCCGTCGTCATCAAGGGCGGAGCCAGAGGGTCGCGCGACCAACCATGGCCGAGGTGAGCACACCGATGGGCGTGTCCTGAAGGCCGGCGGCTTAATCGCCGGAGGCGTTATAAAAGCACGGGCGCAAGAGTGATGAGGAGCTGCGTAGAGTGGTCCATGAAAAAGGAGGTCCATGACAAGGGCTGAGTTGTGTGGTTTTGGTCAGAGTTGGTCGCAAGTGGTGGTCAGTGGTTGCGTTGAGTGGTTGCGTTGGTTGCGTTGAGTTGTCGGTGGAGAAAGAGTGGTTGGACCAAGAAAGAGAGAGGAGAGAACCCGTCATGCCAGACCCCCACCAGCGCGTCGGCTCCAGCAAGCAGCTCCGACCCGTGATCCCGCGCACACGACAGGATCGGTGGCATCAGCGGCCGTCGAGGTCCAGCCCGACGTCCCGTGTGGGATCAAGCTCCAGCCAGCTCCGTGCCGTCCTCCCCCTCCAGCCACACACCTCCTTCCAGCCAATCCACTCTGCAATTCCCCGTGTGAGTCCGTTTCTGTTTGTTCTGTCCTGGGTATTTAATTAAGTTTGTATAAGCTAGTAATTTTCACTGTGTCACCTGCTTTTTCAATGTTCCCTGTACATAACCGTGACTGCTCCTTTGGCTTGTGTGTGTAAATAATAAATCCAGTTACCCTTCTGTACGTCTTCTTCTTCCTCTTCACATTCGGTCACTTTAGAGTTTTCCATATTGAATATCTGTGGCGCGATACGGCCAACGTTCGGGTGAATCGGGGAAACTGTTAGGTCGCGGTGCCTCCGCTCGGCAAACATAACATCCTTAACCGCGGACCGTAACAATATATATATATATATATATATATATATATATATATATATATATATATATATATATATTGTTGCGAATATGGAATTTGGCCTCCATATCCGCTTGTAAATATTCCCCTATTTTCCCCAATACTCCCCAACTATCCCCAATCCCCCATTCCCTAGTCCCATTGTCTGTAAACAACAATCAGTAGAGCCGACCTTCCCCTTTTTCCCCCATTAAATGTCGTGCCCAGGTCCACCGCACCACACGTAGACAACTATAGGACGTCTTCCTAGTTATTCTTAATCTATGTCAGTTAAGGACTCGTTTCCATTAATTCTGACTCTTCGTTGCACCAGAATGTGATTATATGGCATCAGTAGTGAGTTTAGGACCTTTCCCATACCTCCTTCCATCTTCTTCCCCAACAATTACAACAACAACAGAGGAGATGGCGGCGGCGCGGGGGAGGATGCGTCCTCACACCGGCTCGATTAGCGCCATTGACCACGCGCTCCACGGGGTTACCACGGAGGGGCTGGCTGTCAGCTCCTCCTCAAGGGCGGAGCCTGGTAACCCCCCGCACCCAATCAGAAGGGCGGACCGATTCCATCTGGGGCGGCGCTAGCGAGCCGAGGGCGTGTCACTCCCCGCCGGATATACGTGGCGACTGACCGGAAGGGAGAAGAGATGCGCCCCCAGCTGAAGAGAAAGAGGTACCTGCGAGCGCTGAGTCAGATGCGCCCCGCCTGAGAAAGAACGTTGCCTGCGATCGCTGAGAGAGAAAGACCCGCCTGAGAAAGAACGTCCCCTCCGAGCGCTGTGACCTCCCCGCATCTTTGGACCGGACTGTACCCTGCTTTGAGCCAAGAGTGCACCTTGAGCCATCGCTATCTGCCTTTCCTTGCCATCAATCCCCGTGTGAGTCAGCCGTTGTCCCGTTTACCTGTCGTCTGTCCGGGGTTAATATAAGAGTGTGTCTAAGTGCCTGTCTTCCTGTGATATACCTCTAGCCCCTGTAATCTAACCTTTCCTTACGAATATAATTGAGAATCGAAACATTGGTGTCTGTCATTATAACCCAGCCGGGTGTCTTCTTTTTCCTTATTGAGCCAGCGTGGCGCGGCTTCGTCAACGTTCGGGTACAATCGGGTAATTTGTGCGGACACGACGGCCATTCCGCTCGGCCCACCTTAACATCAAAGTCGTGTCGGTAACAATTGGTGTCGAGGAGTGAGATTCGGACCCGGGACTAAATTAGTTAGGCCCAAATTTTGGGAGGGAAAATCGAGCCGGAGCGCGTACGGCGCTCGACCGAATCGATTCGGAGCGCGGTCCCGCGGTTACTGCGCTCGCCGAAATTATAACGAAAAAAAAAAAATTTTGGATTTGTTTTACGAAACTCGAATTTTGCAAGTCGCGCTATGGCGGATCAAGACGGCTGGGGTCCGGTAGGGGAGAGTGAAGCAGGGTCGGTCCAGGACCAAATTGAGACACGTGAGGAGAGCGAAACAGCGAGGGTAGCAAGCACGCAAAATGGCGCCTCGCTGGTCACCGCGCCGGCGACCGTGGCAGCGCCCCCGGTGGATTGGAACTTGTTTTTTATACAAATGAAGGCCCTTATGGCCCAGAATAATGAAGAAATGGCAAACAGAATGGGGAACCGGATGGATGCTCAGGGTGAGCGATTGGAGGGCCAAATGGGGGTAATGAGGGACGAAGCGAGGGCTCAGAGTGAGCAATTGGGGGTAATGAGGGACGAAGCGAGGGGTACCGGTGAGAAGTTAGACAATAATTTTGAGGGGTTAGACAACGGGATAAAAGAAGTGAAAAATGGGTTAATGGGGGTAGAAAATAGAATGGCTGCCCAGGAGAATCAGATAGAGGGAGTGAAAAATGGGTTAGAGGGGTTAGAAAACAGTATGGAAGGCAAATTGAGGGACATGAGGGACCAAGCGGAAAGGGAAGTTAAACAAATGGAGCAGCAGATAGAGGGGGTCAGAATGGGGGTAGAAACGAAATTGGATGCTCACAGGGAGGAAATGGAGCAGATGAGGGTGGCATCTGGGCAGGAGATGCAAGTGATGGGAGAGGAGATCAGAAGAGGAGTGAGTGAGGAGGTCGGAGGAGTGCGCGAGGAGGTGAGGCACTGTAAGGAGCGCATGGAGAAGGAGGTGAGAAAGGGGACTGTAAAATTGCAAGGGGGTATAGAGGAGTTGACGCTGGGAGTAGAACAACTGACAGTGGGACAAAAGGAGTTGGGGGAACAGGTAAAGAAGAACACAGCGGTAATAGAGGGGTTAAAATCGACGCAGAAGGAGATGAAAAAGGACGTAGGGGTAATTAAAAAAGAGTGTCAGACGGTACATGAGGACTTGACGAAAAAAATGAACAAAGTGGTAGAGGTGATGGAGGTTAAAGAGCGGGAGGTGCGGGAGCACATAGAAAAAAATAAAGTGGAGTTAGAGGAAGAACTTAAAGGGGCGCACGAGGAGATGAAGGAGGTGAAGCAGAAATTAGAAGAAGTGGAAGAGGGGGTGAGCGAAATTAAAAAGCGACGGAGAGAGGATAAGAAAGAGATAAAAGAGGAGGTAAAAGAATTGGTCCAGAGTCTGTGTTCGGATCGTGATGATGTGCTCATTAACCGGATGAGGGATTCGCAGGTGATGGAGGAGAAGCGAAGAGAAAGAGGACCCGGTGTAAGTGGTGACCAATATGGTCGTGCGTATGATGCGCCAGGTGATTTAATAAGCTTGGGGGTCGAGATAGACCCGGATGTTCGTGAGAGGCCAAGAGTGAGGTGTATGGCTGGTCCGGAGGGTATGGAACGAGAGGTGCGAGGTGTGGGTGAGCAAGGTTGTGGTGGTATGGAATGGGTAGCGGGTTGCGGAGGTGTGACCCATGCATCGACACCAACAGGGGTAGTTGTTGGAGGGACCGGGGAGGCACGAGAGCCCCTTGGGGGTAGTGTACTGTGGGGGCCCGGCCGGTTCGGCCCCGCGCTGACCCCGCAAGGGGCGACGCACGGGGTCCGGCAGGCGGGCAACGACTCACATACGAGGTGGTCCCACAAGGTCCCACTCGCGCCGTATGACGGCAAGAGTGATCTACGCGCGTACCTGGCGCAGTTCGACTGTGTGTGTAAGGGCAACGGTTGGGGTGAGGACGAAGGTGGAGTACACCTGGTGGCCGCATTGCGCGGCGCGGCGGCGGAGGTGCTGACGGCATTACCAGCGGGTGCTCTCACCCTGCCAGCCCTCCGCGACGCCCTAATTAATCGATTCGGCATAGAACAGCAGAGCGAGCTTGTTAAAGCTCAGCTCGCGCTGCGAAAACGCAAGCCCCAGGAAGCCATCGGGGAACTTGCCCACGACATTCGCCGCGCAGTGGGGATCGCACATGCTAGCATGGCAGCGGATTCCCGGGAAAGCCTGGCGCTGGACCATTTTATCCAGGCCCTCCCGGATATTGAGCTCCGGCAACAGCTCGCCATGTGGCGCCCGCAGACTCTGAGCCAGGCGGCTGACGCTGCGGCCCGTTGGGAAGCAGCGAGGCCCCTAGCCCGAGGGGGCGAGCGTCTCGCAATGGCGGTCCGCCAGGTGGGACCCCCGATGGAGGGCGGACCCCTTAGGGGACCCGCCCCCGACGTGGGTCCTGACCTGGCGGGCATGGTCCGGAGGCTGGTGGACCAGCGCCTGGCGGGACCTGGACCATGGCAGGCGGCCCCGGAGGTGGCCCGCGGTGGACCACGAGCGGGTAATCCAATTCGGACCTACAGGGGGGGGAATTTGGAATTCCGGAGGCAAGCACCTTATCAGGTGAGGTGCTATACTTGCAACCGTCCGGGTCACCTGGCGCGGCACTGTCGAGCCATGCGCCGGGATGATCCCCGGCGGTTGAGGTCCTCAACTCCGCCCAGGGGGGAGCGGGTTAGCCGACCCCAGACACCCCCCCCGCCAGACCCCGGGAAACTAGAAGGTGTCGGGCACGTAGGGCGGTGTTCGGCAACAGAGGATGGAGGAGAGCCCTCATTGACGCGACAGGTCATTTATTGTGGCCAAATTGGAACCGGTAGCCTGACAATTAGATGCAAAATTGCCGGCGTGGGGGTAGACGCCGTAGTGGACACAGGAGCTAGCGCCACGATCATCAGCCCTGTGGTCCTTGATTCGAGCGCAGGTGGCTGGGATAAGATCCAGCGCCTGCAAAATTATAGTTTGCAGCTTGCTACCGGGGTAACGGCCCCGATCATAGGGCGTGGTTCTGTGACCCTCAAGTTAGGGTCGGTAAGGAGGGAGATAGATGTTTGGGTGGCGGAGGTGTGCGACCCATGTTTAATAGGGTTGGACCTGTTGACTGCCAGCGGTTGTAAAATCGACTTGTGCCGGGGGATCCTGCAGGTGGGAGTAGAAGAGCTGCCGTTAGGGGGAGTGAGCACGGCCGAGAGAGCGGAGCTGGAGGCTTCCGAGGCCGTGACCATTCCCCCAAGGGCCGAGGCGATAGTGCCGGCCCGGTGGGCAGCTCGCCCAACATGGCAGGAGTCCTGCGGCCTGGTCGAACCGGTGGCAGCGCAGTCCATACCGGGTTTGATCGTGGGCCGCACCCTTGTAAAAACGGACGGGCCGGTAGTGGCCGTCCGAGTAGTAAATGTGAGTACAGAACCACGCACTATAGTAAGGGGCACGAGGGTAGCTGGCTGCACCCCAGTTGAGGAAGTCGCGACAGTGAGGGGCGAGAACGTCCAGCCGAGCCGACCCCGGGGGGAGCCTTCAATAACAAGTAGGAATTGGCCCGATCCCATTTGCGAGATGGTAAATCGTAGTAGCGTAGAGTTGGGAGGTACCCAGAGGGAGGCCTTACACAAACTGGTTGGGTCCCATTTGGACCTCTTCTCCCTGTCCACCGAGGATATTGGACGTACGGGCCTGGTGAAACATCAGATCCACACCGGTGAGGCCCGGCCTATTCGTCAGGCCGCCCGACGGCTCCCTTGGAGCAAGAGGGCGGAAGCTGACGAGCAGGTTGCAAAAATGCTCGACGCAGGTGTGATCGAGCCCTCGGGAAGTCCTTGGATGTCACCTGTTGTGCTGGTCAAAAAGAAGGATGGGACCACGCGGTTCTGCGTGGACTATCGCCAGCTAAACAACGTGACACTCAAGGACTCATATCCCCTGCCAAGGATTGATGACACCCTCGATGCCGTTGCGGGCTCAAATTGGTTCACAACTTTGGACCTCAAGAGTGGGTATTGGCAGGTGGAGATGGATAGGGCAGGGAAGGAGAAAACGGCATTTTCCACAGGTAAGGGACTGTATCAGTTTACTGTGATGCCGTTTGGTTTGTGTAACGCCCCCGCCACCTTTGAGAGATTGATGGAGCATGTACTAGGCGGCATGCCATGGCAATCATGCCTGGTGTACCTGGATGACGTCCTGGTACATGCCCAAACGTTCCCCCAGGCAGTAGCTAATTTGGACCAGGTGTTCGGGTGCCTCAGACAGGCAGGGTTGAAGCTGAACCCGAGTAAGTGCACTTTGTTTGCAAGAGAGGTGGCCTATCTAGGTCACGTGATCGGCCGCGAGGGGGTAAAAACGGACCCAGACAAAATTAAAGCGGTAGAGGAGTGGCCCGCACCACGTACCATCAAAGAGGTGCGGGGATTTTTGGGACTCTGCTCCTACTACCGGCGCTTTGTGGCGAAATTTGCGGAGTTGGCCCGTCCCCTCCACCGGCTTACGGAGAAGGGGACGCGATTTAATTGGACACGGGAGTGCCACGAGGCCTTCCAAAAATTGAAGGGGTGTCTGACATCCGCACCCCTTCTAGCTTACCCCACTAGCGACGGGGCATTTACCCTGGACACGGATGCGAGCCAGGAAGGATTGGGCGCAGTTTTGTCTCAGACACAGGAGGGCGTGGAGAGAGTGATTGGTTATTATAGTCGGGCCTTAAGTAGGCCCGAGCGAAATTATTGTGTCACTCGCAAAGAGTTATTGGCTATGCTGGCTGCCATGAACCATTTCCACCCGTACTTGTACGGGCGGAAATTTTTGGTTAGAACTGACCATTCCTCCTTGCAATGGCTCCTTCGGTTCAAGGAACCGGAGGGCCAAATTGCAAGGTGGTTGGAAAAGTTGCAGCAGTACGATTTTGATGTGGCCCATAGGGCCGGGAAGGCCCATGGTAATGCGGACGCACTCTCTCGGCGTCCTTGTCTGGGGGAAAACTGTAAATTTTGTGCGAGACACGAGGAGAGGGAGCAATTGGGCGATTCCGCCCCGATTCTCGTCGTCCGGGCAACCCGGGTGAGAGGGCCAATTTTGCCACTAACCGCGGACGAGGAATTTGGAGAGTTGGCTTGGAGCACGGCCCAGCAGGAGGATCCTGTTCTGGGGCCGGTGTTCCAATGGGTCAAATTGGGGCAAAGACCAAAGGGGGAAGAGGTCACCCCCCTCGGGGCGCAGACAAAGGCATATTGGGCTCAGTGGCAGACCCTGGAATTGAAAGGCAACATCTTGTATCGCAAGTGGGTGGAGGTTCCCTCTGATAGAACTTCCTGGCTGGTGATAGTCCCTGACAAATTCAAGAACGTCATATTGCAACAGGTGCATGGTACCCGCTCCGGCGGCCATTTGGGCAGGACAAAGACAATATCTCGGGTCCGCCGGAGGTTCTATTGGGTGAATATGGGGCGCGACATACAGGACTGGTGTCGGAGATGCGACGCCTGTACTGCCAAAAAGGGACCAGCACGGAGGATGAGGGCCCCCCTTCAATTACACCAGGTGGGGGCCCCCCTAGAGCGGGTGGCCATGGATATCCTAGGCCCACTACCCCGCACCCGCCTAGGTAATAAGTACATCCTCGTTGTGATGGACTACTTCACCAAGTGGCCGGAGGCCTACGCCCTCCCCAACCAAGAAGCAGGGGTGGTAGCGCAGGCCTTCGTGGAAGGATTTGTGTGCCGGCATGGGATTCCACAGGAGTTGCACACCGACCAGGGACGAAATTTTGAGAGCAAATTGCTAAAAGATGTGTGCAGTCTCCTGTCAATTCGGAAAACCAGGACAACGCCTTTAAGACCTCAATCTGACGGGATGGTGGAAAGATTCAACCGAACTCTAATCCAACAACTGGCACTGTTCACCACCACCCGTCAGGATGACTGGGACGAACATCTCCCTTATTTGCTTATGGCCTACCGAACCAGCCAGCACGGGGCCACCGCATGCAGTCCAGCGTTGCTTATGTATGGGCGGGAGTTACGGGCTCCCGCCGACTTGCTATGCGGTCCCGTGCCAGACACAGTGGTTAACCCGCCGAGGGAGGGGTACGCACGTCACCTAGAGGAAGGCATGGAGCTAGTCCATGCCTTCGCCCGCCGCCAACTCCATCTGGCGGGGGAAAAGATGAAGCGCAGGTACGACGACCGGAGCCAGGGGAGTCAATACGCTCCGGGGATGAAGATTTGGTTCTTTAATCCCCGGAGGCGGAAGGGAAGGTGCCCAAAACTCACCTCCCCCTGGCAAGGCCCAGGAGTCGTCCTGTCGCAAATCTGTGACGTGGTCTTTAAGATCAAAATGGGGCCACGAGCCCTCCCTCGGATCGTCCACGCCGACCGGATAAGACCTTACACCGGCGAGCAGGCGCCCCCGTGGATTGCCTCGGCTTTAGATGCCGAGGCGGGACCCAGTACCTCTGAATAAGGGGGGCTTATTAGTGCCAGAGGACTGGGGGATTGAGGAGCGGTAGGCCCAGTGGGTGAGGGTGGCATCCCTGCCACCCTTCCCATGTGGGGGCAAAGGAGCTATAGTTTATGGGGTGTATGGCAGTGAAAACTAGCCCGGGTGGGTTAGGATATGGTGTGTAGGGATCTAGCGGAGATGACATTAGGTGACGTTAAGGTTAGTTAGTGACTGATACCTGTAGTGGGGACGCAGGTAGTTTAGTGTGGATGATAATGACGTGGGAGCGCAATAGTTTAAAGGGACGACTGGGAAGCGCAAGTTTCAGAAGGGAGTAGTTAGCTGAGATGATGCCGTGTGTGTGTGAGAATTGAACAGGTGTGATTGCACAGGTGTGCAACTGGACAGGTGTGTGGAGCAGTGTATGAGTAGTGAGTGTGTGGATCAGCGCGAATGCGCTTGGGGAGAGAAGGGTGCAGGTGGCACCAGGTGTGAGAGCACAGGTGTGCAAGTACAGGTGTGTGGAGAGAGTTGGAGTAAGTGGTACGGAGTGGTGTGCATGGTGCGAAGGTGTGGATGGGGAAGAGTGGACCCCTTTCACGAGTACCCGGGGTGGGTAGTGTAAGTGTTAGGTAGAGGGTATAGGTAAATTGTGGTTGGATATTGGCATTTGTGGTGCGGTTGCAGAATGGTATTGTGAATGGGTGCATTAGTGTTGTGAAAATGGCTAGGCGTGTAGCCTGTTAGTGCGTGTAGTTGGTTGGGCACTCCACCACTGTGAGGATGTCGGCCAGGTGAGGCCGCAGGTGGGCTCTGGGAGCCGGTAGAGTTGTGGATGGGGCCCGAGGATCCGGAGGACGGACCCGGGTAGCCCAGTGCCAGAGAGGGCACCGAGTGGGGAGAGTGCCAGAGGGCCTTCCCCAGGTAGTTAGGTTAGGGCAAGGAGCAGGTAAGCTCGGAGGCAACTGCAGTGGTGGAGGTGTGCAGGTGGGTAGACCCACTGGGAGAGGTACACGCCGCAGCCCAGAAATTGTACGAGGGCACCGGGAGATGAATCGGGGGAGTGAGACCCCAAATTGAAGCGCACCACAGTTTGGCCAATGGGAATTGGTTTTTAGAACCCATAGTGTAAGAGGGCCAATGGTTTGGCCGGAGAAAGACCCCGGGTAGTGTAAAGTTGTTAAAGTCATTTAGGAGATAGTTAGGATTGATGAACCTGTCACACCATACGCAGCCACTTACCTGTGGTGATGATGATGACTCCACACCTGTGTTTTCTTTGTTTTGTTGCAGGAAATGAGATTGCTGTGGATTTGTGAGACGCATCACGACGTGGATGAGACATTGGGGTGATTCCATCTCTCCCTCCCTAGGAGGGACTGATGATGAATTGGTAATGGCAAATTTTGATGTGCAGTTGGAGATGGCAAATTTTGATGAGAGTTGAAAATGGCAAATTTGATTGGTTAGGAGGGAGAGAAGACGAATTTGGTTTATGGGAGGAACGGGGAAGACAGTAGGGATGTTTGTTGATTTGTAAAGTAGATGTTTATGGGTAGTGTTGTGTTTTGTGGATACAGTAAGGGGTAAGGGAGGGGCCATGTAGGTTACCTGGTGGGGGGGGGGGGGGGCGTACGATAGGAACGTACCTGTCTCACCTGGTTCCCATGTGCCCCCAGTGTGCATCACCTTACATTGCGTGCACTTTTGCGCCCTTACCACCTTACTCACTTGTCTGCTTCTTTTGTCTCCCACCTCCGAGGATCTGGCTTTGGGGTAGAGAGAGAGGAGAGAGAGGTGCTGGCTGCGCAGTTGTGGGCCTGCACTTTCGCTGTTTGCTGCCGGGATCGATACACCATATGGACCGCAATGTTTGTGGCCACCCACAATGGACCGCAGTTCGTTTGCGGCCAAGCACCACCCGGGGATGGACCTATGGGTCAACGTGGCACCTATGCCATACAGGTGAACCACTTTTAGTTAACACCAAGTGCACCACAAGAAGAGCAAGAGACACCTGCAGGGTTAGGGGTTGTCGAATTTATTTTTATTCCAATGAACAATGGTGACTGCACCGATTGGTGGTGGGGTGGTGCTTTTGATGCTCGGGAAGGGTGCTCTGCACGTTATTAAAGGCCGTCGGCCACAGAGCACTCGTGGGTTGGTGTATCGATGTTGGCAAGCGCGCTGTCTCTATGCATAACATCTGCATGTGTTCCTCCAAAAACAGGTCCTGGATCGTAGTGTAAATAGCAGCGTAGTCTTGTAAATAATGCTCCCTACCGGCTGTATGTGTAGTTTGAGAATTCTTTCCGGATTCGGTTATCCTGTGGGTGTGTTTCTGTGAGGAGAAGGGTGCAACGTCGCAGGGGGACATATTTACTCATTCGTGAATATCTGTAAAACTGTCGCACTCAGGGTAGAGTTAATAGTAGAGGGAACTACATTGCGTGCCACACTAAAGTAGGTAAAAATTTATCGGGTCGGGACGCCCCGAGGGTAGAGAAGGGTGCAATGTTGCGAATATGGAATTTGGCCTCCATATCCGCTTGTAAATATTCCCCTATTTTCCCCAATACTCCCCAACTATCCCCAATCCCCCATTCCCTAGTCCCATTGTCTGTAAACAACAATCAGTAGAGCCGACCTTCCCCTTTTTCCCCCATTAAATGTCGTGCCCAGGTCCACCGCACCACACGTAGACAACTATAGGACGTCTTCCTAGTTATTCTTAATCTATGTCAGTTAAGGACTCGTTTCCATTAATTCTGACTCTTCGTTGCACCAGAATGTGATTATATGGCATCAGTAGTGAGTTTAGGACCTTTCCCATACCTCCTTCCATCTTCTTCCCCAACAATTACAACAACAACAGAGGAGATGGCGGCGGCGCGGGGGAGGATGCGTCCTCACACCGGCTCGATTAGCGCCATTGACCACGCGCTCCACGGGGTTACCACGGAGGGGCTGGCTGTCAGCTCCTCCTCAAGGGCGGAGCCTGGTAACCCCCCGCACCCAATCAGAAGGGCGGACCGATTCCATCTGGGGCGGCGCTAGCGAGCCGAGGGCGTGTCACTCCCCGCCGGATATACGTGGCGACTGACCGGAAGGGAGAAGAGATGCGCCCCCAGCTGAAGAGAAAGAGTTACCTGCGAGCGCTGAGTCAGATGCGCCCCGCCTGAGAAAGAACGTTGCCTGCGATCGCTGAGAGAGAAAGACCCGCCTGAGAAAGAACGTCCCCTCCGAGCGCTGTGACCTCCCCGCATCTTTGGACCGGACTGTACCCTGCTTTGAGCCAAGAGTGCACCTTGAGCCATCGCTATCTGCCTTTCCTTGCCATCAATCCCCGTGTGAGTCAGCCGTTGTCCCGTTTACCTGTCGTCTGTCCGGGGTTAATATAAGAGTGTGTCTAAGTGCCTGTCTTCCTGTGATATACCTCTAGCCCCTGTAATCTAACCTTTCCTTACGAATATAATTGAGAATCGAAACATTGGTGTCTGTCATTATAACCCAGCCGGGTGTCTTCTTTTTCCTTATTGAGCCAGCGTGGCGCGGCTTCGTCAACGTTCGGGTACAATCGGGTAATTTGTGCGGACACGACGGCCATTCCGCTCGGCCCACCTTAACATCAAAGTCGTGTCGGTAACAATATATATATATACAGACTTGGCATTTAATATGGATTTTTTTTTTTTTCTTGACGGGTTTACTTTCTGAACTCAGTATATCAATCTGGTGAGTTTCTCTTACCATTCGGTGATGTCTTTGTTGAAAGAACCATGTCACTGATTGTCTTTCGCAGCAAGAAGTCAATAACAGGATTATATCACAGGTGGCGTGACAAAATGTAAGGACAGGTACATTTGACGATTGGCTTCACAATCGGGTATATAAGGGTTGTTGCGTTCTGTATTAGTGGAAAACAACTGCTGCACATCTACAAAAGTTATTGCCGCTTCCTCTGGAGATGGTCCGTCAACTTGACAATGCTGTTTGTCATGGAGTGGTGGCTTTACGAAATTCTGGCATGAAACAGCGTGCTATTGCTCGGCAGTATGGCATCACTCAAGCTCAGGTGTCAAAGATCCTGAAACGAAATGCTCAGAGGGGTGTCCCCACTCCAATACCGGGGCCAGGACGTCCACGCAGAACCACAAGGAGGGATGATCGCCAGCTCCACCGGTTAGTCCGCAATGGCCGTACCAAGTCAGCTAATTGGCTTAGGGCTGAGTGGCAGCAACTGACAAATGTGCCTGTATCCAGAAGGCTAGTCAACCAACGACTGGTTCAAGCAGGCTGTCGTGCCAGGCGTCCCCTGAGAAAGCCATGCCTGACCAGACAACACAGCCAGCACCGATTGCAGTGGGCCAGAGGGCACCGTCAATTGCAGCCAGGACACTGGAATCACGTGACCTTCAGTGACGAGTCTAGATTTCTGGTCTATCGTCAAGAAGGCCGCTTCCGAGTGCGCAGACAAGTGCATGAAGCCCACAACGAAGATTGTATAGTGCCAAGAGTCCAAGCTGGAGGTGGTGGGGTGACCGTTTGGGCTGCTTTTCATGCAGGGGGCAAAACTGATCTGGTTGTTCTGAATGGAAACCTGAACCAGTTCAAGTACAGGGTCATTCTGGAAGAAACATTGCTTGCATTTGCTTGTGCAGCCTTTCGAGGAAACTTTGTCTTCCAAGATGACGAAGCACGGCCTCATCGTGCTCGCATGATCCAACACTTTGTTGCTGACCGTTGTGTAGAGCATATGGAGTGGCCTGCCATGTCCCCGGATATTAATCCGATAGAGAACCAGTGGGCAGAATTAACGCGTCAAATCGACAACTTGGACCAGCAGCCGACCTCTGTGCGTGAATTGCAGCAGGCTATTGTCACTGCATGGCAAGCGATTCCTGTCCAAACCTTGGCAAATCTCGTCAACAGCATGCCTCGACATGTACATGCTCTCCTGAATGCTCGTGGGGGTTACACGAAGTACTGAACTGTAATTTTACTGTCTGTAATGCCAGTCATAATTTAGTTTTTGTTGAAAAAAAATTTGGCGAATGTGCAAAATAAAGAGATACTTCTGGAAAACGTACAGAAGTTTAACACAGTACTGTTCGTGAATTGAGTTCGACATCAGTTTACATCACTTTCAGGGATCAATTTATTTGCTTCGAAATGTCAAATGTGGTTTTTGTTTCTTTTAAAGGTCACATTAACAAAATCTAGAATAATTTCAACATAATTCCAATGAACTTTTGGTTCTTACTCATCTTGAAAAGTAAGTTCACCCCCACAAAAAAAATATTCCATATTAAATGCCAAGTCTGTATATACACACAGTCACGTGAATAAGTAAGTACACCCCATGTAAAGTTTTGACTTTATCAACATATTTCAACATACAGCTATTTGATCTTCTTTTCAACAATATTGATAGATAAAGGTGATATAATATAACAAATATCATGAAATATTTACATTTTGTAGTCCATTGTATAATATAAATAAACATAAATGCAAATTTCGCATGTGGAAAAAGTAAGTACACCCATACATTTATCACTACTTCAAACACCTAAAATTAGAATCAGGTGCACCAGCTCAGGTGCAAATGATTAGAACATCGTTAGAGAGGAACTTGGAGGAACCTGTCTTATTTAAACCTCAGACATTTAGTTTGGTTTGCTCTTTGTTGTTGAAGTGTGCGGCGTCACCATACCTAGATCAAAAGAGCTCTCTGAGGCCTTCAGAAAGAAGGTTATAGATGCCTAGGAGTCTGGGAAGGGATTTAAAAAGATCTCCAAACAATTTGAAATCAACCATTCAACTGTACGGAAGATCATCTACAAGTGGAGAAGATTCCAAACAACTGCCAACTTGTTCAGACCAGGCCGCCCCAGCAAGTTCAGCCCGAGAGCAGACCGCAAGATGCTGAAAGAAGTCTCGAAGAACCCCAGAATGTCATCACGGGACCTACAGGTAGCTCTTGCCACTGTTGATGTCAAAGTGCACGAGTCTACCATTAGAAAGAGGCTGCACAAATTTGATCTACATGTGAGGTGTGCCAGGAGGAAACCTTTGCTGTCCAGAAAGAACATCAGGGCAAGACTAAAGTTTGCCAATGAACACCGAGGCAAAGACCAGCACTTCTGGAACAATGTGCTCTGGACAGATGAGTCAAAGGTAGAGCTATTTGGCTACAGTACCAGAAGACATGTTTTGCAAAAACCAAAGACAGCATTTGACCACAAGAACCTGATACCAACTGTAAAGCATGCTGGTGGAAATATTATGGTTTGGGGCAGCTTTGCTGCATCAGGGCCTGGGCAGCTCACCATCATAGAATCCCCGATGAATTATTCATTGTACCAGAGGGTGCTTGAGGATAATGTGAGGCCATCTGTCGGGAAGTTGAAGCTCAAACGAAGGTGGACATTGCAACATGACAATGACCCTAAACATACCAGTAAATCCACCAAGGAATGGCTGAAAAGAAAGAAATGGAGGGTTCTGGAACGGCCAAGTCAAAGCCCGGATCTAAATCACATCGAAATGTTGTGGGGGGATTTGAAACGAGCTGTGCATGCAAGAAACCCCTCAAACATCGCACAGCTGCAAGAATTCTGCATGGAGGAGTTGGCAAAAATTTCTCCCAGTCGATGGCAGAGACTAGTAGACAGTTATAAGAAATGCCTACTTGAGGCCTGTTTATTTAAATTATACAATGGACTACAAAATGTAAATGTTTCATGATATTTGTTATATGATCAACTAGCTGTATGTTGAAATATGTTGTAAAAGTCAAAACTTTACATGGGGTGTACTTACTTTTTCACGTGACTGTGTGTGTGTGTGTATATATATATATATATATATATATATATATATATATATATATATATATATATATATATATATATATACAGTATATATATATATATATATATTGTAACGATTTTGAGAAGTGTAACGGGTTTTGAGGAGTGTAACAATTTTGGAGGAAGGGTAACGGATGTGAAGAGTATGGTTTTGGTATGGTAACATCCTGGTAATGTAAATAATGGTCGCAGCCGTCCTCCTAATTAATTTCATAGAACATACACGCAGGTCACGATATATCTTTTAAATAGTGTATTTCCTTATTCCATGTAGGCTAAGTATGTGTTTTCCACTAGATTGACTTTGCATTGTATCAAACAAAATAAGCGTAGGCCCTTCCAATTTCCCCAAAACCTCCCTTCCATTTGCCTTCCGCATTTTGGTCGGTTTTTCTCTTCAACCACCATTGGCCACGAGGTAAGGTTGGAGAAGAAAGGCGTGTCTCCACCTCGTCAGAAGAGGGCAGGAGTGAACCGGCCCTAACAGCCAATCAACACCGCGGTGAGTGACCCGGTAGGCGTGCCCTCGGAGCCGGCGGCTTAATTCCGCCGGAGGTGATAAAAGCGAATGTAAGGAACTGCTTGACAGAGAGGCCTTGAGAGATACGCTGGGGGATGACCTGGAAGAGGAGCGCAATCCACCGCAAGCCCTACCTACCTGCCTGCAATATCCCCTGTCGTTGGAGAGACGCGCTGAACGGAGGGAGACGGCTCCACCCCAGGAAGAGGAGCAGGTGTGCCGAGCCAGCGCGTGACGGCCGCGGATACGCGACGGAGGTTTTCCCGCCAAAACCGCGAGGGGTTGAAAGCTGCTGCCTCCGACCTTGCCTTCCTCTCAAGCAATCAACCTCGAGCCATTACCTGCCTGCAATATCCACCGTGTGAGTGTGAACGTCCTGTCCTACTCGTTTGTCTTGGGGATTAAGTAAATGAAATAGAATAAGTTAACAATGCACTGTGTGACTGCTCTTTTCCATCTATTGCTGTAAATAATATTGGTCGCTCTAAAATATTGCTTGTGTGTGTATAATAAATCTGTTCTTCCTCCAAACTCTGTCTTTCTTCTCTCTTCTTCTCTTTCGGTCGCTTTAGAGGTTTCCCAATTGAATATCTGTAGCGCGATTAGTCAACGTTCGGTTGGAATCGGGTTCTAATCGGGGAGTAACTGTTCGGACGCGGTTAAATACACCACCGCTCGGTAAAATAACATCCAAAAACCGTGTCCGTAACAATTGGTGTCAGGAGTGGGATTCGAACCTGGGACTAAATTTATTTAGCCCAAATTTTGGACACCAATTGTGTTAGTACAGTAACAATTGGTAGTCAGGAGATGGGATTCGAACCTGGGACTAAATTTATTTAGCCCAAATTTTGGACACCAATTGTGTTAGTACTGTAACAATTGGTGTCGAGGAGTGAGATTCGGACCCGGGACTAAATTTGTTAGGCCCAAATTTTAAAAAAAAAATTTTGGTCAAAATTACGAGCTGCCGAAATTGTGTTGTTTTATAAAACCCGAATTTTGAGATCGCGCCATGGACAATCAAGGCGATCGGATGTCGGTGGGGGAGATAGACGGGTTAGGGGTAACCCAGGAACCAGGGGAAATGTATGTGGAAGAAAGGGAGGAGGAGAGCAATGAGGAGGCGGTTGAGGGGGTGTCAGACGCGCAAAATGGCGCTCTCGCGCACGTGGTATCAGACGCACAAAGGGGCGGCTCGCACGAGCGCGGGGTAGCCGCGCCCGCTGCGCAAATAGCGGGAATTGATGTGCGGGACCTCATGGCGCAGATTAATGCAACCATACTAATGGCAAATATGGGGCTAGAAGCAAAAATGGATGCTCAGAGTGAGCGATTAGAGGGCCAAATGGGGGTAATGGGAAACCAAATGGGGGTAATGAGGGACGAAGCGAGGGGTACCGGTGAGGGGTTAGACAATAATTTTAAGGAGTTAGACAAGAAATTTGAGGGGTTAGACAATAATTTTAAGGAGTTAGACAAGAAATTTGAGGGATTAGACAATGGGATAGAAGGGGTGAAAAATGGGTTAATGGGGGTAGAAAACAGAATGGCCGCTCAAGAGAATCAGTTAGAGGGGGTGAAAAATGGGTTAATGGGGTTAGAAAATAGGATGGAGGACAAATTGCGGGAAATGGGGGAACAATCCGCCCGGGAAATCGAACAGATGGGGAACCAGATGGAGGAAATACGAAGAGGGATGAGTGAGGAGGTCTCGGGGCTACGCGAGGAGGTAAAGCGAGGCGAAAAGCGTATCGAGAAAGAGGTGAGAAATAATACGGCTAAGTTACAAGGGGGAATAGAAGATCTGACGGAGGAGGTGGAGCAGCTGACAGAGG
This sequence comes from Myxine glutinosa, assembly GCF_964187855.1. NCBI lineage: Eukaryota > Metazoa > Chordata > Myxini > Myxiniformes > Myxinidae > Myxine > Myxine glutinosa. The sequence goes on along the minus strand of NC_136273.1, from coordinate 37,113,809 downwards.
GACAAACTAAGTTAGTGGAGCAGGTTCAAAAGAACACTGCGGTACTAGGAGGGTTAAAGGCGACACAAAAAGAAATTAAAAACGAATTAATAGCGACGCAGAGGCAATGTCAGATGGTACGGGAGGAACTGACAATGAGGGTGGAGGAGGTGACAGAGATAATGGAGACAAAGGACCGGCAGGTGAGGATGCACATAGAGACGGTCACGGTAGCCTTAGAGGACGAACTTGAGGAGACGCACCGAGAAATAAAAGAGGTTAAACAAAAAGTAGAGGAAGTGGAAGAAGGGGTGAGTGAAATTAAAAAGAGACGGAGGGAAACTAAGAGGGAGATAAAGGAGGAAGTCATGGAATATGTACAAGGTCTGTGTTCAAATCATGATGCAGTGCTCACTAACCAAATAAAAAGTTTGCAGGTGGCAGAGGAGGTGCGACGAGGTACGGAGGTGAGTGGCAATGTACATGATGTGAGGGGAGATTCAGTCGGCTTGGGGATTGGTTTGGATCCGGGTGTTCGTGAAAGGCCGTTGGTGAAGTGTGTGACAGGTCAGGTGTGCGAAAAAAGAGGTGTGCGAGAATGTCCGACCATGGGGTGTGTGAAAAAAAAGTGCACGCCGAGGAGTGAGTGTGCCGTCAGGAGTGAGCCGGTCGAAGCGCGTGTGCGAGGGGGTACATGGAAGCGCGGTGTGGTGAGTGTTAAGGAGGAAGTAACGAGAGAGTGTACACCTGTGGTGAGTGTTACGGAGGAAGTAACGAGAGAGTGTACACCTGTGGTGAGTGTTACAGAGGATGTAACGAGAAAGTGTACGTCTGTGGTGAGTGTTACGGAGGAAGTAACGAGAGAGTGTACACCTGTGGTGAGTGTTACGGAGGAAGTAACGAGAGAGTGTACACCTGTGGTGAGTGTTACAGAGGATGTAACGAGGAAGTGTACGCCTGTGGTGAGTGTTACAGAGGATGTAACGGGAGGGTGTGCGCGAGAAAGGTGTGTAACGGACGGGTGCATGAGGAAAGAGTGTGCCGTCGAAAGTAAGGGTGAGTGCGCTGTCAAGAATGGAGGTGAGAGTATTGAGAGTGACAAGGAGAGTGAGTTGGTTGTGACAGGGGAGCGAGGATGTACACCTGGGATGGAAGGATGCACACCTGGAATGGTAGAGCGTGAGTGGAAATGCACGCTGGAGTTGGTGGTGAGGCACGTGGTTGGGTGTGCGAATGAGGGCACACCTGTGATTGTCACAGAGGAGGTGACCGAGGAGGGGGCGCGAAGCGGTGTATTGGTGAGGTGTGCGAGCAACGAATGTGTGCCAAAGTGTTCGGTGGTCAGGTGTGTGACCAAGTCGGTGAGCGGAGTGAGTGTACCGAGGTGTGAAAGAAAAGGTACGAGGAGAATGGGAACGGCTGCATGTATGAGCAAGAAAGAGGTAGCGTATGCATGTAAGCCTGCAGGTGAAGCGTCGACGGTAACCGGGTTAAAGGTTAGGTCGACTTTTAGCCGGATCGGGCCCTCGGTGCGTGCCGGGCTTCGCGTGCCGCGAGAACCAGCGGAGATCCGAGCCACGGCGGGTTCGAAAGGACCGCCGTGCGCGATCCACGCTGGGCCTCGCGTGGAGCGGCCGCGTCCGGGCTCCACTAGGCGGAGCGGGCAGCCCGATAGGAAGGGTCGTCATGGCGACCACTTTCTATTGAGGCGTGCCGGCAGGTCGAGATCGGGACATTGGATGGCTCCACGCCGAGGTGGTGCATGGGATCTCGGCCCGGGTAAGCCTCCGTCCCTGCCCCGAATGCGGGGCGTATCCAGCCGCTGGCACAAAAGAACCCGCGTTCATTGCTCGGCTGTACGAAGCCGGGCTGTAGATGTGAATTGGCGCACCGAGAGGACCTAATAAGTAGACGGGTGATGGTGATAGTGATAGTAGTGATTTGATACAAAATTTAGAAAAGTGAATAGAATTGGCAGTAAATAGAAATTTTTTGACTTATGGAATCTGGACGAACAAAATTGATAGTGAGAGACCCCCGATGTGGTGGGATGGCAAATCCACCATCCCTCACAGAGGGGGGGCAAAGGAGCACTAGATTATGGGGTGTATGGCAGTGAAAACTAGCCCGGGTGGGTTAGGATATGGTGTGTAGGGATCTAGAGAAGATGACCTTAGGTGACGTTAAGATTAGTTAGTGACTGATACCTGTAGTGGGGACGCAGGTAGATTAGTGTGGATGATAATGACGTGGGAGCGCAATAGTTTAAAGGGACGACTGGGAAGCGCAAGTTTCAGAGGGGAGTAGTCAGCTGAGATGATGCCGTGTGTGTGAGGATTGAACAGGTGTGATTGCACAGGTGTGCAACTGAACAGGTGTGTGGAGCAGTGTATGAGGGAGTAGTGGTGATTGCGTGTTGTGTTGACCAAATGGTCCAGGAAGAAAGGAGGGTGCAGGTGGCACCAGGTATGATTGCACAGGTGTGCAACGACAGGTGAATGAAAGACAGGTGTATGGAATAAATGGTATGGAGTATTGGAATGGATGGTCGTGGAGTGAGTATGGTGGAAATTGTGGAGTGGAGTGGATGGTGCGAAGGTGTGAATGGGGGAAGAGTGGACCCCCATCACGGATACCCGGGGCGGGTAGTGTAAGTGTTAGGTAGAGGGTATAGGTAAATTGTGGTTGGATATTGGCATCTGTGGTGCGAGTGGAAGAATGGTCTTTGGATGGGTGCATTAGTGTTGTGGAAATGGCTGGGCGTGTAGCCTGTTAGTGTGTGTAGTTGGTTTGGGCACTCCACCACTGTGAGGATGTCGGCCAGGTGAGGCCGCAGGTGGGCTCTGGGAGCCGGTAGTAGTTGTTGTGGATGGGGCCCGAGGATCCGGAGGACGGACCCGGGTAGCCCAGTGCCAGAGGGCACCAGTGGGGTGACAGATCCAAGAGGGGTCTTCCCCAGTTAGTTAGGTTAGGGTGAGGAGCAGGTAAGCTCGGGTGGCAACTACAGTGGTGGAGGTGTGCAGGTGGGTAGACCGGCTGGGAGAGCTACACGTCGCAGCCCAGAAATTGTGCGAGGGCACAGGGAGATGAATCGGGGGAGTGAGACCCCAAATTGAGGAGCACCACAGTTTGGTCAATGGGAATTGGTTTTTAAAACCACATAGAGTAAGATTGCCAATGGATTGGCAGGGAAAGACCCCGGGTAGTGTAAAGTGTGTTAAAATCATTTAGAGGATAGTTAGGATGAAGGATCTCCTCACACCATCTGCATCCACTCACCTGAGGTGACAGGTACTCCACACCATGCCATGTTTGATTATTTTTTACTGTGCAAATGTTTGGGTTGTGAGACGCATCATGACGTGGGTGTGACATTGTGCGTAATTCCATCTCTCCCTCCTTTTGAGGATTGATGATGAATTGATGATGGCAAATTTTGAAGTAGAGGGATTGTGGTGACGAATTTGGTATAAGGGAAATATGGGGAAGACGTGACAGTAGTGACGAATTTGTAAATGGGTAGATTTTGTAAATATGGGGTAAGAGCAAGGGTAGTGTAGGTGACAGGGGGGTGACGTACGGTAGGGACGAGCTTTCTCACTTCGCCCTCCGTACGCATTTCACCTTGCATTGCCTTGTTTGACGTGTACCCTTGTGACCTTACCCCTCGCTCAATTGTCTTTCTTTTGTCTCCCACATGACCTGTGCGCCATTGGGTGCCGAGGGGAGCGTGCGTGAGGTGGCCATTGTGCGCCCGAGATTCCCAGAACCAGCACGCATTGCGTTGATGTACCACTTTATGGACCGCTGTTCGGCGGCCAAGTACCACTTGATGGACCCCAGGTTCTGGGGCAGAGCACCTCTGTTGGAGACCGGCCATAGTGGCCAGGGAATCTTGCTTGCGGACCTCGGTAAGGTGGCACCTATGCCAAACAGGTGGACCACCCTTAGTTGGCCCCTGAGGCCCTAAATAATAATAAAAAACGAACACAAGTTGTGCTTTTTATTATGTCCAAATAGGCCGCATGAAGCCAGAAGACGTCAGGAAGAACATCGGCCCAGCAGACAAGGAGAAGACCACCACCAGTTGTTTTGTTGTGTTTATTATGAGCCATGGTGACCGCACCGGATGGTGCTTTTGGGTGCTTTGTGGTGTTTGGGTGCTTTTGGGTGCTTTGGTGGTACTGGTACTGGTGCATCGATGCAATGCGTGCTGTCTCCTCCCTCCCAACAGGAATTTCTTTCTCTTGTTCCCTAAAAAGAAAAGAAAAAAACACACAGGTCCTGGGTTGCGTTGTAAATAAGAAATCACGTCATTGTAAATAATGCTCCCCACCGTAAATGTATAGTTTCAGAATAATTCCGTAATTCGGTTAGCTGTGGGCTTGAGTCTGTTAGACAGGATGCAATGCAATAGGGGGACATACTTATTTGTGTTTTAAAATTGTCACACTCAGGGTCAGGTTAATTGTAGAGGGAATTACACCTACATGTCACACTCAGTTAAGTCTAGTCGGCCCGAGGACGTGCCTGAAGAAAGGAGGGTGCAGTGTAACGATTTTGAGAAGTGTAACGGGTTTTGAGGAGTGTAACAATTTTGGAGGAAGGGTAACGGATGTGAAGAGTATGGTTTTGGTATGGTAACATCCTGGTAATGTAAATAATGGTCGCAGCCGTCCTCCTAATTAATTTCATAGAACATACACGCAGGTCACGATATATCTTTTAAATAGTGTATTTCCTTATTCCATGTAGGCTAAGTATGTGTTTTCCACTAGATTGACTTTGCATTGTATCAAACAAAATAAGCGTAGGCCCTTCCAATTTCCCCAAAACCTCCCTTCCATTTGCCTTCCGCATTTTGGTCGGTTTTTCTCTTCAACCACCATTGGCCACGAGGTAAGGTTGGAGAAGAAAGGCGTGTCTCCACCTCGTCAGAAGAGGGCAGGAGTGAACCGGCCCTAACAGCCAATCAACACCGCGGTGAGTGACCCGGTAGGCGTGCCCTCGGAGCCGGCGGCTTAATTCCGCCGGAGGTGATAAAAGCGAATGTAAGGAACTGCTTGACAGAGAGGCCTTGAGAGATACGCTGGGGGATGACCTGGAAGAGGAGCGCAATCCACCGCAAGCCCTACCTACCTGCCTGCAATATCCCCTGTCGTTGGAGAGACGCGCTGAACGGAGGGAGACGGCTCCACCCCAGGAAGAGGAGCAGGTGTGCCGAGCCAGCGCGTGACGGCCGCGGATACGCGACGGAGGTTTTCCCGCCAAAACCGCGAGGGGTTGAAAGCTGCTGCCTCCGACCTTGCCTTCCTCTCAAGCAATCAACCTCGAGCCATTACCTGCCTGCAATATCCACCGTGTGAGTGTGAACGTCCTGTCCTACTCGTTTGTCTTGGGGATTAAGTAAATGAAATAGAATAAGTTAACAATGCACTGTGTGACTGCTCTTTTCCATCTATTGCTGTAAATAATATTGGTCGCTCTAAAATATTGCTTGTGTGTGTATAATAAATCTGTTCTTCCTCCAAACTCTGTCTTTCTTCTCTCTTCTTCTCTTTCGGTCGCTTTAGAGGTTTCCCAATTGAATATCTGTAGCGCGATTAGTCAACGTTCGGTTGGAATCGGGTTCTAATCGGGGAGTAACTGTTCGGACGCGGTTAAATACACCACCGCTCGGTAAAATAACATCCAAAAACCGTGTCCGTAACAATATATATATATATATATATATATATATATATATATATATATATATATATATACATACATACATATACATGACGTAAGCACATACACTACATGGCCAAAAGTATGCGGACACCCTTTCTAATTAGTGGATTCGGCTGTTTCAGCCACTCCCATTGCTCACAGGTATATATAATCAAGCACACAGGCATGCAATCTCCATAGACAAACACTGGCAGTAGAATGGACCATATGAAGAGCTCAGCGACTTTCAACATAGCACCGTCATGGGATGCCACCTTTACAACAAGTCAGTTCATCAAATTTCTGCCCTGCTTGAGCTGCGCCAGTCAACTGCAAGTGCTGTTATTGTGAAGTGGAAATGTCTAGGAGCAACAACAGCTCAGCCGTGAAGTGGTAGGCCACAGAAGCTCACAGAACACGACTGCCAAGTGCTAAAGCACGTAGTGCGTAAATTTGTCTGTCCTCGGTTGCAACACTCACTACCGAAGCAGCCGGACACAAGCCTAAGATTACCATGCGAAATGCCAAGCGTCGGCTGGAGTGGTGTAAAGCTCGCCGCCATTGGACTCTGGCGCAGTGGAAACACGTTCTCTGGAGTGATGAGTCATGCTTCACCATCTGGCAGTCTGACGGACTAATCTGGGTTTGGTGGATGCCAGGAGAACGCTTTGTGCCCGAATGCATAGTGCCAACTGTAAAGTTTGGTGGAGGAGGAATAATGGTCTGGGGCTGTTTTTCATGGTTCGGGCTAGGCTCCTCAGTTCCGGTGAAAGGAAATCTTAACGCTCCAGCATACAATGACATTCTAGACGATTGTGTGCTTCCAACTTTGTGGCAACAGTTTGGGGAAGGCCCTTTCCTGTTTCAGCATGACAATGCTCCGTGCACAAAGCCAGGGCCATACAGAAATTGTTTAGAGATTGGTGTGGAAGAACTTGACTGGCCTGCACAAAGCCCTGACCTCAACCCCATCTAACACCTTTGGGATGAATTGGAACGCCGGCTGCGGTCCAGGCCTAATCTCCCAACATCAGTGCCCAACCTCACTAATGTTCTTGTGGCTGAATGGAAGCAAATCCCTGCAGCAATGTTCCAACATCTAGTGGAAAGCCTTCCCAGAAGAGTGGAGGCTATTATAGCAGCAAAGGGGGGGGGACCAACTCCATAATAATGCCTATGAATTTGGAATGAGATGTTCGACGAGCACATACGGGTGTGATGTTCGGGTGTCCATGTAGTACATATATACACATACATATATACATATGTATATATATATATGTATTATGTATATATACAGGTTTGGCATTTAATATGGAATATTTTTTTGTGGGGGTGAACTTACTTTTCAAGATGTCTTAGAACCAAAAGTTCATTGGAATTATGTTGAAATTATTCTAGATTTTGTTAATGTGACCTTTAAAAGAAACAAAAACCACATTTGACATTTCGAAACAAATAAATTGATCCTTGAAAGTGATGTAAACTGATATCGAACTCAATTCATGGACAGTACTGTGTTAAACTTCTGTACGTTTTCCAGAAGTATCTCTTTATTTTGCACATTAGGCAAAAAATTTTTTAACAAAAGTTAAATTACGACTGGGATTACGGACAGTAAAATTACAGTTCAGTACTTCGTCTAACCCCCACGAGCATTCAGGAGAGCACGTACACGTTAAGGCATGCTGTTCACGAGATTTGCCAAGGTTTGGACAGGAATTGCTTGCCATGCAGTGACAATAGCCTGCTGCAATTCACGCACAGAGGTCGGCTGCTCGTCCAAGTGGTCGATTTGATGAGGTAATTCTGCCCATAATTTCTCTATCGGATTCATATCCGGGGACATGGCAGGCCACTCCATATTCTCTACACCACGGTCAGCAAGAAAGTGTTGGATCATGCGAGCACGATGAGGCCGTGCATTGTCATCTTGGAAGACAAAGTTTCCTCAAAAGGAAGCATTCCTCGAGCAAATGGAAGCAATGTTTCTTCCAGAATGGCCCTGTTCTTGAACTGGTTCAGGTTTCCATTCAGAACAACCAGGTCAGTTTTGCCCCCTGCATGAAAAGCAGCCCAAACGGCCACCCCACCACCTCCAGCTTGGACTCTTGGCATTATACAATTTTTGTTGTAGGCTTCATGCACTTGTCTGCGCACTCGGACGCGGCCATCTTGACGATAGAGCAGAAATCTAGACTCGTCACTGAAGATCACGTGATTCCAGTGTCCTGGCTGCCATTGACGGTGCTCTCTGGCCCACTGCAATCGGCGCTGGCGGTGTTGTCTGGTCAGGCGTGGCTTTCTCAGGGGATGCCTGGCACGATAGCCTGCTTGAACCAGTCGTTGGTTGACTAGCCTTCTGGATACAGGCACATTTGTCAGTTGCTGCCACTCAGCCCTAAGCCGATTAGCTGACTTGGTACGGCCATTGCGGACTAACCGGTGCAACTGGCGATCATCCCTCCTTGTGGTTCTGCGGGGACGTCCTGGCCTCGGTATTGGAGTAGGGACACCTCTCTGAGCATTTCGTTTCAGGATCTTTGACACCTGACCTTGAGTGATGCCATACTGCCGAGCAATAGCACGCTGTTTCATGCCGTAATTTCGTAAAGCCACCACTCCATGACAAACAGCATTGTGGAGTTGACGGACCATCTCCAGAGGAAGCGGCAATAACTTTTGGAGACGTGCAGCAGTTGTTTTCCACTAATACAGAACGCAACAACCCTTGTATACCTGACTGTGAAGCCAATCATCAAATGCACCTGTCCGTACATTTTGCCCCGCCACCTGTGATATAATCCTGTTGTTGACTTCTTGCTGTGACAGACAATCAGTGACATGGTTCTTTTAACAAATAAATCACCAAAGTGTAAAATAAATTCACCAGATTGATATACCGAGTTAAGAAAGTAAACCCAAGTCAAGAAAAAAAAAATATTCCATATTAAATGCCAAGTCTGTATATACATATGTATATATATGTATATATATATACATATACATATATATATAGTATATCATTTATTTATCAAAAAAGTATGCAGAATTGGAAGAAAATCTCTGAAAATTTGTCGAAACCAAATCCGCTTCCCAGGTTCATTTGGAATGTTCTTGCTCCCTCCGAGAAAAGAAGCGATGCTTCAAACATGGTGAAGACATGGAAGCAGTGGCAGTGCAGCTTTCAGAGAGACATAAAAGCACCGCTGAGAGAAACAGGATAATCTTGAAAAGTTTGTGACATTGTGAAGTTTCTTTCAAAGCTCTCAACGTTTTGTGGGCACGATAAGGGAAAGGAAGCTCGAAAGAAATTTCCCTGAATTTTGTGATTTATTTCGAAAAGTTTGACAAAACTTTCAAGACTAAAATGATGCTTGGTCGAGTGCATAACTCCGCCAGGCTAAAGAGTTACGTTTTGTATCCCACTGATAGTTCAGATCTGGATCAGGACCTGAACAAAAATCTAATCGGCTTGTTCTTCTCACTTACCCAAATCATCCAAAAAGTTTTGTCATAAGTCGTCCACAACTTTTTGATACATCATGCTCTATATCGTTTTTTGCCCTATCTCTCACTGGTGAAGAATCAGCCAGAAAAGCTTTCAGCTTGTACCAGATATGCAGAAAACCTCGAGATCAGATAAGGGTTCCTGTGATTTGTCAATTGCTGATCTTCCTAAAATGCAGAAGGCTTTTTTTTTATACAGATCGAGGCTCGTGTAAGAGGAACCATTCATCACAAAAAAAACCTAAACGGACACATACAACATGTAATAAAGGGAGCTGGAGACAAGATGGGGAGAGAGAGGGAATCACACAAGGACAACATTTGAGAGCAGGGACATCGGGAGATCTGTGGCAGGGAGGGCCTTCGGGGCAGGAGGTGTGGGAAGGGGGGTGGGGGTGGGAGAGGTTTAAAAAAAAAAAACACATGAACACAGCTAGGACTTCCAGGACAGAAGTCGGTATTTCAAAAAAGTGGATCTGGGATGAATTAACGGGGGAAGAATATATCAAGGTTTCGGATGGGGGGAAGATAAATGATGGTGGGGGAGTGGGATTGAAGAGAGTGAGGGAGTTTGTTCCAGAGGCGGGAGAAAAGAGGAATGAAGGAGTGAAGGTCAGCAGAGAGTCTTGATTTTAGCAGTTTCACAATAAGAGGGTTGCTGGCAGATCTTGTGTGACCTGAAGGAATATTTGGGGGACAGAGCCCAGAGAGAGCTGGGGGGGCAAGGCCAGAGAGGAGTCGGTAGAAGACGGAAAGACCACCAACCTGCCTGTGGTGAGTGAGTGAATGGCCCTCAAAGTCAGCTTCATCGCAGGAGATTCCAATGATTCTGAAAGGTTTGTTTTCAACAGCGTGAAGCCGAGCTAGGTCTAGGAAGGACTTCGCACGACGGAGGATGCCCAGTCGGCGACTGGCTTTGGAGGCCAGATTTGAAATGTGGTTTTCCCAGGAAAGATCGTGGCAGATAGTGAGACCCAAAAGCTTGAGTGACAGAACTTCTTGGAGAGGATTATTCAGAAAGTAGATGGGAGGGTTGTCCAGTCGATCTTTTCGGAGAGACATCGTAAGAGTGTGAGATTTGTCAGGATTCAAAGACATGTTCCACTTGTATGCCCAGTCTGTGATTTTGTCCAGGTCTGCAGAGAGTGAGGAGGCTGCAGACTGCCGATCTGAGGGATGAGGAATGGAGCGACAGAGAGTAGAGTCATCAGCAAAGAGATAGGATTTTGAAGAGAGTCAGAGAGATCATTGATGAAGACCAGAAAAAGCACAGGGCCCAGAACACTGCCTTGGGGAACTCCAGCCTGAACAGGAAGAGGAGATGAGAGAAACCCATTCAGGGCCACACGTTGACTACGACGAGAGGGAAAGTCCGCCAGCCATGCGTGGAGATTTCAATGGATACCAAAGGAGGAGAGTTTGGTGAGCAGAGCGGGGTGCCAGACCATATCGAAGGCACGTGATATGTCAAGGGAGACTGCTCTGATTTCCTGTTTGGCAGAACATTTTAATGCCAAATTACATTTTTATGATATTACATTTTTATAGGCAATTTAGGTTGAAGATTTAGGTTGAAGATTTAGGTTGAATGTTTTTTTTCAAGAAAGAACCCCTCAGCACATACACAGGGGAGGGGTAGGTGCAGACTGGAAATTTGGGACGATTACACCTAACCACACATAATTCAAAACACCTCACCACTACGTAATTCAAAACACCTCATCACCAACTAATTCAAAACACCTCACCACCACATAATTTAAAAAACCTCACCACCATGTAATTATAAATACCTCACCACCACGTAATTCAAAACATCTCACCAAGACATGATTTAAAACACCTCACCACCACGTAATTAAAAACACCTCACCACCACATAATTAAAAACACCACCACCACATAATTAAAAACACCTCACCACCACGTAATTATAAATCCCTCACCACCACGTAATTCAAAACACCTCACCACCACGTAATTATAAATACCTCACCACCACGTAATTATAAACACCTCACCACCACGTAATTTAAAAAACCTCACCACCACGTAATTATAAATACCTCACCACCACGTAATTCAAAACATCTCACCAAGACATGATTTAAAAACACCTCACCACCACGTAATTAAAAACACCTCACCACCACATAATTAAAAACACCACCACCACATAATTAAAAACACCTCACCACCACGTAATTATAAACACCTCACCACCACGTAATTATAAATACCTCACCACCACGTAATTCAAAACATCTCACCAAGACATGATTTAAAAACACCTCACCACCACGTAATTAAAAACACCTCACCACCACATAATTAAAAACACCACCACCACATAATTAAAAACACCTCACCACCACGTAATTATAAATACCTCACCACCACGTAATTCAAAACACCTCACCACCACGTAATTATAAATACCTCACCACCATGTGATTTAAAACACCTCACCACCATGTGATTTAAAAACACCTCACCACCACATAATTTAAAAACACCTCACAACCACATGATTCAAAACCACCACAACGTCATTAAAAACACTTCACAACCACGGAAACAAAAGTTTGAGGGAGCCGTTAAGTGAGAACACAGACACTGCCCAGATGTGTAGATATATCTATCTATCTATAATTCCAGTAATCTCTGTGTGTGTGTGTGTCTGTGTGTATGCGACCGCTGTTTCTCGACAACTACCGGTCCGATATACTTGAAACTTGCCAGGTATATTGCTGGGGACCCGAGGATGTGCCTTTTCAAGGTTTCATATTAATCGGAGAAGTAGTTACCGAGCTATGGCGATTTCTTTACCAAACTCCGCAAGCCGTTCGCTTTGGACCAAACCATTTCATGTAAATAGAGGGGGGGGATTGTCACCGTACTCGCAAGCCGTTCGCTTTGGACCAAACCATTTCATGTAAATAGAGGGGGGGGGGGGATTGTCACCGTACTCGCAAGCTGTTCGCTTTGGACCAAACCATTTCATGTAAATAGAGGGGGGGGGGGGGGATTGTCACCGTACTCGCAAGCCGTTCGCTTTGGCTTTGCGAATGGACCAAACCATTTCATGTAAATAGAGGGGGGGGATATAATTTTAGATATATATATAGTACGGGCATGCCCTAGTATAGATAAATGACTGTACCCGAGTTGCCGTTTTGTCATGGTTTAAACCAATCATAATTCAAACAATTATTTTGCACAAATGTATTTGTAATATACGTGATATCACATTTTATAAACAATTGAAGTTGAAAACTTAAGTTGATAAAAAAAAAATTCCCGAAAAAATTCCAAAACAAATACCCTTAGGACATACCGACGGGAGAGATATGTGCATACCAGAAGTTTGGTACGATTTCACAAAAGTTTGAGAAATTAGTTCAGTGACAAGACAAGACAACACAAGACAGACACTGCAGACATTATATATATATATATATATATATATATATATATATATATATATACAGTGTATATATATATATATATCTATATATATAAAGCAGTAAAGTATGTTTGTTTGTTTGTTTGTCCTCTTATAACTCGAGAACTACTCATCGCAGAGCAAAACCAAAGGCATATTCGGAATCAGTACGTCTCAGAGCAACTACAGCACACCTTAAAATTAAAAAAAACTTCGCGTTTTAAAATGATGACGTCATCAGCGTATTTCGGAACGTTAATTTTTCAACTTCATATTCAGAATCAGTCCAAGCTAGGTGTCCATTTTGTACTATAAAAGACCTTCTTTTTTTTTTCGTTTTTTTTTTGTATACAAGATCGAGGCTTGTGAAAGAGCGAACATCAATCACACAGAAAGACAAACCGACACATAAAACATATAACATCGGGAGCGGTAGACAAGATGGGGAGAGAGGGGGAAGGACACAAACACAACATTTGAGAGCAGGGACCGAGAGACATGGAGACATCGAGAGATCTGAGAGAGGGCGAGGGCTTTGGGGGGGGGGGGGGCATGGGAAGGGGGCGGTGGGAGAGGTATAAAACATATGGACACTGCCAGGACTTCCAGGAAAGTAGTTGGAATTTCAAACAAGGTGGATCTGGGGTGAATTAGCGGGGGTAGAAAAGATCAAGGTTTTGGATGGGGAAAGATAAGAGATTGTGGTGAACAGCTGTTTTAAAGACCTGGAGGGAGGAGTGGGATTGAAGGGAGTGTGGGAGTTTGTTCCAGAGGCGGGAGAAAAGAGGAATGAAAGAGTGAAGGTGAGCAGCGAGCCGAGATTTCGGCAGTTTAACCATCAGAGGGTTGCTGGCAGACTTTGTCCAAGTCTTCAGAGAGTGAGGAGGCTGCAGACTGCCGATCTGAGGGAAGAGGAATGGAGCGGCAGAGAGTGGAGTCATCAGCAAAGAGATAGAGAGGATTTTCAAGAGAGTCAGAGAGATCATTGATGAAGACCAGAAAAAGCACGTGGCCCAGAACACTGCCTTGGGGAACTCCAGCCTGAACAGGAAGAGGAGATGAGAGAAACCCATTCAGGGCCACACGTTGACGACGACTCGAGAGGAAGTCCACCAGCCATGCGTGGAGATTTCCATGGATACCAAAGGAGGAGAGTTTGGTGAGCAGAGCGGGGTGCCAGACCGTGTCGAAGGCAAGTGATATGTCGAGGGAGACGGCTCTAATTTCCTGTTTGGCATTGAGGACCTCCATCCATTGTTGAGACAGCAGAAGCAGCATGTCCAGAGTAGAGTGACCTGGTCTGAAACCAAATTGATGATCAGAGATCAAGCCATTGGAGAAGAGGAAAGATTTCATATCCGAAGCAATGATGGATTCCATGACTTTGCTGATAATTGGGAGAAGGCTGATTGGTCTGTCGTTGCTAGGATCTGTTTTTGCACCTTTTTTGTGCAAAGCGGTGATGTTGGCTGATTTCCAAGCAGATGGCAGTTGACCTTGAGCAAAAGAGAGGGTGAAGAGAACAGAGAGAGGGTGAGATAGAGCGGCAGAGCAGGATTTTAGGACCCGTGGGCTGATGCCGTCGGGTCCAGTTGCAGAATCAGAGTCGAGGGTTGACAGAAACTTTTCCAACTTGTCAGGAGGAAAGGACACGGAGTCCAGGAGCAGCAGGGTACGACTGGGTATGGTAGGTACAGAGAGGTATGGGTTTGGGACACAAGATTTAGAGGCAAACACAGAGTTGAGGCATTCAGCTTTTTCACGTGCGGAGTCAGCTGTGTAGCCGTTTGAGGTAAGGGAGGGGATGGAGGGGGAACAAACACCAGAAACGGATTTGACCAGACGCCACCAGGATTTGGAAGAGGGAGACAGATAAGAGAGTTCGGTCTTGAGAACGGAGAGATATTGTTTCCTGGCTCTCCTGAGGGTGGACACACACTTGTTTCGGGCTTTGTGAAAGGAAATGAGATTTCCTTCCGTTGGATTTGCTTTCCAGGAGACGAAGGCAAGTTGTTTCTGGGCAACAGCCTCACCACAAGATTCCGTGTACCATGGACGGGAGGAAGGGTATGACAACTGAAGACGAGATGGGATAAATCTGTGCATGAGAGAGAGCAATTTACTTTGGAAGAATTCCCAGGATGAGTTGATGTCAGAGGTGGTAGAGATGTGAGACCAGTCCAGATGATTGATGGCTGCTTGAAGACCGTGCCAGTTGGCCTGAGTGAAATGCCAGACTCGTCGACGCTGAGCAGGCTCCCTGAGGATGGTCAGAGAGATGTCCACTTTAACAAGGACATGATCAGATGATCCGATTGGAGCAGAAGAAGAGCAGCAGACATTTTCAGGGAAGTTAGTCATAACCAAGTCCAGAAGAGAAGATGTTCCGTTGACTGAGATCCGGGTCGGGAAATTGACAGATTGTGTCAGTCCCAGTGAGTCGCAGAAGTCCTTTGCTGAGGAGCCATGGCTGGTGAGAGAGGTACCCACACCCAGCCAGCTGGCATGATGACAGTTGAAATCACCACATATGAGGAAGAGAGAGTTGGGATGAGTAGATAGAAGTTGGTCCATATTATCAGACAGCGAGATGTAGATGGAGTCATCACTGTTTGGTGGATGGTACAACACACATATGAACAAGAGGTGGGAGCGAAGGGGAAGCCGTAGCCAGAGGTATTCCTGGGGGTGAGGTGGAGAGAGTGCAGTGCAGGGCGAGTGAGGAAGAGAGTTTTTGATAAAGATAGCAACCCCGCCTCCAGGACGAGGCTCAGGTCTATCATACCGGAGGAGGGAGTAGCCCGGGAGAGATACTAAGGAATCAGAGACATCATAAAGGAGGAAAGTTTCTGTTAAGCAGATCACGTCTGGTTTGACAGAAGCAACCTGTATGGAGAGATCAGTTAAGTTTGAACGAAGGCCCCGGATGTTTGAGGTCTATACCGTTAATGAAGAGGAAGGGGGAGCATCAGATACAGAACAGGGGGGAGGAGGGGTAGGGTAAGATGTGGAAGAGGTGGAAGAGGTAGGGAGAGCTGTTGAAGGTGTGTCAGAGATTTCAGAATAGCTCGGAGAAAGGGAAGGATGGGGTGGACAAAAGGTTTGATGGTGATTGGGTGAGGCACAATGAGGTGTTATTTGAGGAGGAAGAGCGAGGCAGAAGGTTGGGGGAGATGGAGGTGAGAGTTGGAAGGGGGAAGAAGCGGGGAGGACGCTTTGAGGAGGGGGAGTGAGAGGGGGGAAATTGAGAAGCAATGAGGGTGGGGAGATTTGAAGGGGAGGGGTGAGGGGGGAGTTTGGGAAGGAAGGGACAAGGGGAGGGATTTGAAAGGGATGGGATATGGGGGAGATTTGGAGGGGAGGGGTGAGGGAGGAGTCTAGGAGCGGAGGGAGGAGTCTAGGAGCGGAGGGGCGAGGGGGCGTCTTGGCGGGGAGGGGTGAGGGGGTAGTTTAGGAGGGAGGGGGCAAGGGGGGAGATTTGAAAGGGATGGGTGATGGGGAAAGATTTGGAGGGGAGGGGTGATGGGGAAGATTTGGAGGGGAGGGGTGATGGGGAAGATTTGGAGGGGAGGGGTTATGGGGAAGATTTGGAGGGGAGGGGTGAGATTGGATTTTAGAAAGTGTACGATTTATGGGAAACGAACATTTATTGCAAAATGAGTTTCTTGTGACCTTCGAGTTAAAAATACGTTTAAGGACGCTGGATGGAGGATGGACTGCAGGAGAGTTTAGGGAATGTAGAAAAAAGGCACTATAGGAGATGGATATTTTTTTGGGGATGAATTGATTTGGTGAGCAAGTCGAAAGCAGCCTTTTAAAGAAGAAGAAGAAGAAAAAGGTGTTATAAAATATGACGGAATACATAACTTGAGGGGAAAGTGTAAACATTGAAGGTTAATAACAGTGAAAACTATCTGGGGAAATGGGGGAGAAACACGTGGTCGAAGAACGAACGAACGAATAAGAATGAATAAACGAATGAGAACAGAGAAGGAAATGTTTTTTTTTAGTTTTTTTTTTTTAGTTGAGATTTACACAAGGAAGTAGGCTATGGGTGAAAAGACTGGGAATACAGAGAACGAAAGTTATTGGATCACAAACGACGGACCGCTGAGAGAAAAACAAAGCCTCAAGGTTGTACAGTGTACACTGTACAAGGCCTCAAGACACGACACGAATTAACACGATTTTCAATACAGGTATGAAAGATTTGCACCGAAAAATCTTCGTCGGGACACAATATACGTACAACACCATAAATAAATACAGTTTTAACGAAAATACAAATGGGAACAATCACTTAACTTCGATTTCAAATCGTTCGCGACACGGCAAACAGTCGATCAATTTATGAAAGATAAACACCGAGAAACAACCAAAGTTGCACACAATAACTTCACACACCGAAAGATAAATACAGTTTCGACAAAATACAATTGTGAACAGACTTAACTTCGAAAAACGTGGAGACCGTGTGGAGCTTCGAAAATCCCTCCCACCGTTCAATCCCTTAAGTGACTGTTTTCCGAATAAAGGTAACAGATTAGTAAAATAAATGATAATTTAATAAAGCGAAATGTCTATTGTACTGCTTTACAAATTAAAACACACGATGCCTCTTTTGACTTATACACCGCCCACAAAGTTATAACCGGAACTGACGGATGTTTATTCTTTTAATGAGTACGGAGGGGGATATGTGTCCGTATTTAAGTGAAGAATTGGATATTATGACTTAATAGATGGATTAACAAAAAAAATCGATTGGTGCAAGCTCAAGTCTTTTGAAGTGAACTGATCGTACTTGAAGTTTAAATGCATTTGAAACGTATGGCAAAGGAAGTCCGGCGTCCCAGAGCCGTTTACTTCTTCACTCGCACAGATAGGGCACAGAAAGAGTGTCATGTACTGTTTATCGGAAGCAATTTGTTTGGTACTTTCCATCGATTAATTTCGTTCAACTTCATATTCGGAATCAGTACGTCCCAGAGAAACTTCGTAACGTTAATTTTTCAACTTCATCCGATTGACATGGCCCAACGGCATGTGACAGTGAAACATACATGCTACATTTATTTGACGACAATGACTTCCGACTTCCGGGTTCGGAATGCGGGACCAATGCCATTTGACAGGGAATAAAAAATAAATGCGACATTCAATTGAGGACAATGACTTCCGACTTGACTCCCCCCCTCCCCTTCCTTTTCCCCCTCCCCCTTCCCCTCCCCCTACCCCACTACCCCTTCCCCCCTCCCCCTCCCCCCCCCCCCTCCCCTCCCCCTCCCCCCAAAGTGACATGATCAGGCAGTAAACCTCCCAACTGAGTTTCTCAACAGTCGTCAGCCTCAAGGACTCCCAACACACAGGTTGATTCTCAAGGTGGGAGCACCAATCATGCTTCTAAGGAATCTTGATCCACCAAAGCTGTGTAATGGAACACGATTGACAATCCAGCAAATGATGCCGCATGTCCTAGAGGCAACCATCCTCTCAGGACAATACAGAGGAGAGAAAGGATTCATTCCAAGGATACCACTTGTTCCACCAGACCTTCCATTCTCCTTCAAGAGGTTTCAGTTCCCCATCAGGCTATGTTTTGCTTTGTCCATCAACAGGGCACAGGGGCAATCAATGAAGGTTGTAGGCCTGAACTTCACAGAACAAGTGTTGGCCCATGGCCAGCTGTATGTGGGCTGCTCGAGGGATGGAAAACCAAGCAATCTTTATGTCTTGGCACCAAGTAAGAAAACCAGAAATGTTGTATACCCAGAGGTTTTGAGAAATTGAAAATTGAAAAAACGTCATGTAGGAAATGTACTGTGATATTGCTCTAAAATATACATGTTCTTTTCATCATATATTTGTCTTATTCTTATTCAACCCGGGCGAAGCCGGGTACCTCAGCTAGTATATATATATATATATATATATATATATATATATATATATATATATATATATATATATATATATATATATGAGTTGGTATTGCCGCGACCTAACAATTCCCCCGATTCTTCCCCAACTCACCCGATTCCACCCGACGTTGACCAAATCGCGCTATGCTAAATCAATGAAGGAAAGGACACAACGGCTGGGATAAATGAAACGACACAAGGGGGTACAGTTCTCAAGACCTCCGGAGGAGGATATAATTGGTGGTGCAGAAAAGGGGTAGATTACAAGGTAAGAGGTAAAGCACAGAAAAGATGGGCACTTAGTTACAGTCTTATCTTATCCCCGACAGACCACAGACAAACGGAACAAGACTGACTTACACAGGGATTGATGGCAAGGAAGGACAGGCAGTCGATAGCACAAGGTGCACCTTGGCTCAGGGGCAGAATCAAACACGGTCCGGTCCAGAGATGCGGGGAGGTATTGCAGCGCTCGGAGGTGGCGTCTCTCTTCCTTCAAGTCCAGCGCGCATCTGACGTCACCTCCCTCTTCCTGCACATGCTCAGCGGGGAGTGACACGCCCTCGGCTCGTTGGCCCCGCCCCAGATGGGAGCGGTCCGCCACTTCTATTGGGTGTGGGGGGTTACCGGGCTCCGCCCTTGACGAGGAGCTGACAGCAAGCCCCTACGTGGTAACCCCGTCGGAGCACATGTTTGATGGCGGCTAACCAAGCCGGAGTGAGGACGCGCACTCCCCGCGCCGCCGCCGTTGTTGTTGCTGTTGTTGTTGTTGTTGCTGAACCGTGAGGAAGAGCTGCGGGGAGGTATTGGGAGGTCCTAAACTTCCTAACGGTGCCATACAATCACATTTTGGTGCAACGAAGAGTCAGAATTAATGGAAACGAGTCCTTAACTGACATAGACTAAGAATAACTAGCAAGATGTCCTATAGTTGTCTACGTGAGATGCGGTGGACCTGGATGCGACATTTAATGGGGGAAATAGGGAAGGTCGGGTCTACAGAGTGTTGTTTACAGAAAATGGGACTAGGGAATGGGGGATTGGGGATAGTTGGGAAGGATGAGGAAATAGGGGAATATTTACAAGCGGATATGGATGGATGTAAATCCCATATCCGCAACAATATATATATATATATATATATATATATATATATATATATATATATATATATATATATATATATATATATACAAATATAATTTCAGTTCTCCAGCTTTTCAATGAGCACACGTAATGACGTCACTGCCATGTACGTACGCTCTGCCTGTCAAGCTCTCAAGAGAATTCTCCGACAGAGCATAATTTTGGATCTTAGTTCAGATACTGTCATAAGTGTATGTAAAACTCACAGTTACCGACCTGGTTTCGCCCTTTTGGGGCTCATCAGGGCAACGCAGTGAGTCCTGCATACACTTATTACTCTGAAAATCTATTTTTCTGAAAAATCTGAAAATTTTTCAGAGTCATAGGTGTATGCAGGACATATATATGTATGCCGGTACAAAGAAAATGCGCCATAAACTAAAATTCCTAAATTGAGACGTCCCGACAAACAGATCCAAAGACAGACGAAAGGGGAAAGTAACTGAAATTAAATTGGCGTCTGTGTGCACTTAACTCTACTTGGCTGGGGGTCTCGTCAGGGGTCGTCAAAATCGTCTCAGGACTTCGCAGGAAAATGCGCTCGTCTTCCGCACAGCGTGTGGGTGGCAAAGACCAGGCCTCGCTGCGCGTCGCGCTCACTACGGGCCTCACACGCGAATTGAATGGGCCGCACCTGTCCACTCGCCGTTCCTGCTTGGAAACCCGTGGTTCCCAGTCCTTGGCTCTTCCTCCTCACGACCACCGGCAAGATGTCGGAACACGTCCGGTCCGTAATGAGCTTCCTTGAGCCAGAGAGCAAAGTCCACCATTCATATGAGGTCCAGTACGAGAAAGCACAAGAGGGAATCGTGACCATTCACTATCGTCTTCAGAACGACAGGCACACAAGGGGGAATGTTTGTCAGAGCAAGTGAAGAGAGAGAATGTCCGCTCGCAGTTCTTTTCTCACCCAGGCTCTGACGTCATGCCAATCAGCGAGTCGCTTCCTACCGGCCCTTCCCTGCTATCAGCAAGTCCCATCTTACCCCAGCCTTGTGCCAATGAAAACCCTGACCAATCACTGCCCTTCTGGGTGTTGCCCTCGGCCCCACCCGTACCTGTGCGCTTCAGTCAATTCATCAACGGCAGCGCTCAATGTCCTAACATTCCTCGTTAGGTTTTTAACTAGGGTGTTTAAAATGCGTGATTTCTGCTCGTGTCTGGTGTGGTGCCTAAAGGGACATAGGAATAAATTACTGAGGTAACGACATACAAGGGATTAATTTCCCCATAATCCCTGAGCTAATGAACATACTCCACTCCTCGTAATGGGGATGAAGGTACATTTACACAACACACGGTCTGACTTATTTACATCAAGGTTTCTACACCACATTCAGAGCACCTACCTACACATTCTACCTGGTTCTAATGTAATCATTGTCTCCCCTCTACAAACGTAACAATATATATATATATATATATATATATATATATATATATATATATATATATATATATATATATGTATATATATATATATATATATATATATATATATTGTTGCGGATATGAGGATTGTATTTTTTTGATTGTGTGTATTGTATTGGAAATTGCTGTGTAACATTGTTGATTATGGCCCCTCCTGCCTCCAGAGTTGTGTAAAGGTAAAAAGGGCGTCCCGGTAGTTAATTCCATGAAACACCACATTGAAGGACACGATAAAACCCTTGTTCAGTAGCTTATATCTTTATTATGTGTTTTAGAGTAAGGCCTTGTCTTCCAGTAACATGACACTCCATTGCACCAAGTAAAAGAGATAGATTCCCTTCATTCCAATTCCCAAAAACCTCCATTTCCCCTTTCGTAATGGCCAAGCCTCAATTTGGCAATTACATCCCCTCCAAAGCCGCCATTGGCCACGAGGCAGGGTCGGGGAAGAAAGGCGTGCCCGCCCGTCGTCATCAAGGGCGGAGCCAGAGGGTCGCGCGACCAACCAGGGCCGAGGTGAGCACACCGAGGGGCATGTCCTGAAGGCCGGCGGCTTAATCGCCGGAGGCGTGTCCAAGGCGCGCGCAAGGGTCGTCAGAAGAGAGTGGCAAAAAGGTCCAAGGCTGAGCTGAGCTGCGTGGTGGTGCAAAGCAGATGAGCTGAGAAGGGAGATGAGCTTTTATGAGATGAGCTGAGAAGAGAGATGAGCTATGACAAGAGCTGAGTTGTGAGGTTCAAAAGCAGAGATCATCCAGGGAAGCGCAAAAGCCTGCTATTCGTCACCTTGCTCGCCAGCGGCAGCGTCCCCAGCAGCAACACTCGACAGCCGTTTGGGGCCTGGACGGCAGTTTGGAGCAGGGCCGCGAAGGAACGGCGGCTGCCCAACGCGCGGATCGTCCTGCCGGCTCCGGACCTTCCTCTCCTTTCCAGCCATTCCTGCCTGCAAGTTCCCCATTTGCGTACGTGAGTTTGTTCTGTTTGTGCTGTCCTGGGTAGTCAATTAAGTCTGTATAAGCTAGTATTTTCCCTGTGTCTCTAAAAGCTTCTGTATATTATTTTATTATCTTTCCTTCTCCTTGGTTACTTTGAGCCTGTAAATAGTAATAAATAGTAATTGTATTTCTAACCTTTCTTTTTGTCTGCTTCTTCTTCACATCCGTGTCGTCTTAGTCTTTTCCATATTGAATAGCTGTGGTGCGATACGGCCAACGTCTGGGTGAATCGGGTTTAGTCGGGGAAAAACTGTTAGGTCGCGGGGCCGCCGCTCGGTAAATAACATCTAACTGCGAACCGTTAAATGGGTTAATGGGGTTAGAAAATAGGATGGAAGGCAAATTGCGGGAAATAGGGGAGCAATCCGCCCGAGAAATTAAACAAATGGGAGAGCAGATAGAGGAGGTGAAAATCGGGATAGAAACCAAACTGGATGCTCAGAGGGATGAATTGGGACAGATGAGGGTGGCATCTACAAAAGAGAGGGAGGAGATGAAAGAGGAGATACGACGAGGTGTAAGTGAGGAGGTCTCGGGGGTACGCGAGGAGGTAAAGCGAGGTGAAAAGCGTATGGAGAAAGAAGTGAGGAATAATACGGCGAGGTTACAAGGGGGAATAGAGGGTCTGACGAGGGGAGTAGAACAGCTGACAGTGGGACAAAAGGAACTCGTGGACCAAGTGGAAAAGAACACTGCAATAATCGGGGGGTTAAAAGTGACACAAAAAGACATAAAAAATGAATTAATAGCGACACAGAAGGAATGTCAGATGGTACATGAGGGGTTGACGAAGAAGTTGGAAGAGGTGACAGAAGTAATGGAGACGAAGGACCGAGAGGTGAGGACGCACATAGAAACGGTTAAAGTGGCGTTAGAGGAAGAGATAGAGGGGGCGCACCGGGAGATGAAGGAGGTAAAGGAAAAATTAGAGGAGGTGGAAGAAGGGGTGAGTGAAATTAAGAAGAGACGAAGGGAAACTAAAAAGGAAATAAAGGAGGAGGTAATGGAATTGGTACAAGGTCTGTGCTCGAATCATGATGATGTGCTCACTAACCAAATAAAGAGTTTGCAGGTGGCAGAGGAGGTGCGGAGACGAGGTGTCAAGGTGAGTGGCGATATATTCGGAAATGTATATGATGTGAGGGGAGCTTCAGTCGGCTTGGGGGTTGATTTAGACCCGGGTGTTCGTGAGGGACCAATAGTGAGGTGTATGACTGGTCCGGAGTGTGTGGAAAGAGGAGGTGTACAAGGAGGTCTGGCTATGGGGAGTGAGGGGGGTACTGGTGAGCAAGAATGTGCGTGTATGGAGTGGGTAGCGGGTTGCGGAAGGGCGACCCAGGCATCGACACCAAGAGGGGTAGTGTTTGGAGGGACGGGGGACGCGCGGGAGCCCCCCGGGAATAGCGTACTGTGGGAGCCCGAACGGTTTGGTCCCGCGTTGATCCCGCAAGGAGTGACGCGCGGGGTCCGACCTTCGGGCGCCCACAAGGTCCCACTCGCACCGTATGACGGCAAAAGCGATTTGAGGGCGTACCTGGCGCAGTTTGAGTACGTGTGTAAAGGCAACGGTTGGAATCCGGACGAAGGTGGAGTACACCTGGTAGGGGCGCTGCGCAGTGCGGCGGCGGAGGTGCTGACAGCTTTACCACCGGGTGCTCTCACCTTGTCAGCTCTCCGTGCGGCTTTAATTAACCGTTTCGGTATCGAGCAGCAAAGCGAGCTTGTTAAAGCTCAACTTGCGCAGCGTAAACGCAAGCCCCAGGAGACCATCGGGGAACTTGCTCACGATATTCGCCGCGCGGTAGGGATTGCACACGCGGACATGGCAGCGAGTTCCCAGGAAAGCCTGGCGCTGGATCACTTTATTCAGGCCCTTCCGGATCTGGAGCTCCGACAGCAGCTCGCCATGTGGCGCCCGCAGACCATGAGTCAGGCGGCCGACGCTGCAGCCCGTTGGGAAGCAGCGAGGCCCCTGGCCCGGGGAGGCGAGCGCCACGCAGTGGCGGTGCGTCAGGTAGGGCCCGTGATGAGGGTCGCCCCCCCCCCCCGGGAGGCCGGTCCCCGGGGGGCCGGCCCCCGACGGGGGCCCTGACCTGGAGAGCATGGTTCGGAGGCTGGTGGATCGGCGTCGAGCGGGACCTGGACCATGGCAGGCGGCTCCAGTGATGGCACCCGGTAGTCCCCGACAGAGTACCCCAATTCTGACATACAGGGGGGGGGGGAATTTGGAATACCGGAGGCAAGCACCTTACCAGGTGAGGTGCTATAATTGTGCTAGGATGGGTCACCGTGCGTGGGAGTGTCGAGCTCCGCGCCGGGACGTTCCCCGTCAGCCGATGCCCTCAACTCCGCCCAGTATCGATCGGCCTAGCCGACCTCAGACACCCCCCCGCCAGGGCCAGGGAAACTAGAACGTGCCGGGAATGCAGGGCGGTGTTCGGCAGTAGGGGATGGAGAGAAGCCCTCGTTGACGCGAAAGGTCATTCATTGTGGCCAAATTGGAACAGGTAGTTTGACAATTCGGTGCACAACTGCCGGCGTGGGGGTAGACGCCGTGGTGGACACGGGAGCCAGTGCCACGATCATCAGCCCCGTGGTCCTTAATTCGAGTGCAGACGGCTGGGGTAAAATCCAGCGTCTGGAAAATCATAGCTTGCAGCTGGCTACCGGGGCAACGGCTCCGATCATAGGGCGTGGTGGACCCTCAAGTTGGGATCGGTAAAGCAAGAGATAGAGGTTTGGGTGGCCGAGGTGTGCGACCCGTGCTTAATAGGGTTGGATTTGTTGACTGCCGGCGGTTGTAAGATCGACTTGGGCCGGGGGATCCTGCAATGGGGGGTGGAAGGGCTACCGTTGGAGGGGGTGAGCACGGCCGAGAGGGTGGAGCTGGAGGCTCCTGAGGCCGTGACCATCCCTCCGGGGGCCGAGGCCATCGTGCCGGCCCGATGGTCAGCCCGCCCGACATGGCAGGAATCCTGTGGCCTGGTCGAACCGGTGGCAGCGCGATCCATACCTGGTTTAATCGTGGGCCGCACCCTTGTAAAAACGGACGGGCCGGTAGTGGCCGTCCGAGTAATTAATATTAGCACAGAACCACGCATTATAGTGAGGTGCACGAAGGTAGCTGGCTGCACCCCAGTTAGAGAAGTCGCGTCAGTGAGGGGCGAGAACGTCCAGCCGAGCCGGCCCCAGGGGGAGCCTTCAATAAGTAATAGGAATTGGCCCGATCCCATTTGCGAGATGGTAAATCGTAGTAGTGTAGAGTTGGGAGGTACCCAGAGGGAGGCCTTACACAAACTGGTTGGGTCCCATTTGGACCTCTTCTCCTTGTCCACCGAGGATATTGGACATACGGGCCTGGTGAAACATCAGATCCACACCGGTGAGGCCCGGCCTATTCGTCAGGCCGCCCGACGGCTCCCTTGGAGCAAGAGGGCGGAAGCTGACGAGCAGGTTGAAAAAATGCTCGACGCAGGCGTGATCGAGCCCTCGGGAAGTCCTTGGATGTCACCTGTTGTGCTGGTCAAAAAGAAGGATGGGACCACGCGGTTCTGCGTGGACTATCGCCAGCTAAACAACGTGACACTCAAGGACTCATATCCCCTGCCAAGGATTGATGACACCCTCGATGCCGTTGCGGGCTCAAATTGGTTTTCAACTTTAGACCTCAAGAGTGGGTATTGGCAGGTGGAGATGGATCGGGCAGGGAAGGAGAAAACGGCATTTTCCACAGGTAAGGGGCTGTATCAGTTCACTGTGATGCCGTTTGGTTTGTGTAACGCCCCCGCCACCTTTGAGAGATTGATGGAACATGTACTAGGCGGCATGCCATGGCAATCATGCCTGGTATACCTGGATGACGTCCTAGTACATGCCAAGACCTTCCCCCAGGCGTTAGCTAATTTGGACCAGGTGTTCGGGTGCCTCAGACAGGCAGGGTTAAAGCTTAACCCGAGTAAGTGCACTTTGTTTGCAAGAGAGGTGGCCTATCTAGGTCACGTGATCGGCCGCGAGGGGGTAAAAACGGACCCAGACAAAATTAAAGCGGTAGAGGAGTGGCCCGCACCACGTACCATCAAGGAGGTGCGGGGATTTTTGGGACTCTGCTCCTACTACCGGCGCTTTGTGGTGAAATTTGCGGAGTTGGCCCGTCCCCTCCACCGGCTTACGGAGAAGGGGACGCGATTTAATTGGACACGGGAGTGCCACGAGGCCTTCCAAAAATTGAAGGGGTGTCTAACATCCGCACCCCTTCTAGCTTACCCCACTAGTAACGGGACATTTACCCTGGACACGGATGCGAGCCAGGAAGGATCGGGCGCAATTTTGTCTCAGACACAGGAGAGCGTGGAGAGAGTGATTGGTTATCATAGTCGGGCCTTAAGTAGGCCCGAGCGAAATTATTGTGTCACTCGCAAAGAGTTATTGGCTATGCTGGCTGCCATGAACCATTTCCACCCGTACCTGTATGGGCGGAAATTTTCGGTTCGAACTGACCATTCCTCCTTGCAATGGCTCCTTCGCTTCAAGGAACCGGAGGGCCAAATTGCAAGGTGGTTGGAAAAGTTGCAGCAGTACGATTTTAATGTGACCCATAGGGCCGGGAAGGCCCATGGTAATGCAGACGCACTCTCTCGGCGTCCTTGTCTGGGGGAAAACTGCACATTTTGTGCGAGACACGAGGAGAGGGAGCAATTGGGCGATTCTGCCCCGATTCTTGTCGTCCGGGCAACCCGGGTGAGAGGGCCAATTTTGCCACTAACCGCGGACGAGGAATTTGGAGAGTTGGCTTGGAGCACGGCCCAGCAGGAGGATCCTGTTCTGGGGCCGGTGTTCCAATGGGTCAAATTGGGGCAAAGACCAAAGGGGGAAGAGGTCACCCCCCTCGGGGCGCAAACAAAGGCGTATTGGGCTCAGTGGCAGACCCTGGAGTTGAAAGGCAACATCATATATCGCAAGTGGGTGGAGGTTCCCTCTGATAGAACTTCCTGGCTGGTGATAGTCCCTGACAAATTCAAGAACGTCATATTACAACAGGTGCATGGTACCCGCTCCGGCGGCCATTTGGGCAGGACAAAGACAATATCTCGGGTCCGCCGGAGGTTCTATTGGGTGAATATGGGGCGCGACATACAGGACTGGTGTCGGAGATGCGACGCCTGTTCTGCCAAAAAGGGACCAGCACGGAGGATGAGGGTCCCCCTTCAATTACATCAGGTGGGGGCCCCTTTGAGCGGGTGGCTATGGATATTCTAGGACCGCTGCCCCGCACCCGCCAAGGTAATAAGTATATCCTCGTTGTGATGGATTATTTCACCAAGTGGCCGGAGGCCTACGCCCTTCCCAACCAAGAAGCCGGGGTTGTGGCGCAGGCCTTCGTAGAAGGATTTGTATGTCGGTACGGGATTCCACAGGAGCTGCACACCGATCAGGGACGAAATTTTGAGAGCCAATTATTAAAAGATGTGTGCAGACTCCTGTCAATTCGGAAAACCAGAACCACGCCCTTGCGGCCACAATCTGACGGGATGGTGGAAAGATTCAACAGAACATTGATCCAACAACTGGCATTGTTCACCACCACCCGTCAGGATGACTGGGACGAACATCTCCCGTACCTGTTGATGGCCTACCGAACTAGCCAGCACGGGGCCACTGCATGCAGTCCAGCGTTGCTTATGTATGGGCGGGAGTTACGGGCTCCCGCCGACTTGCTATGCGGTCCCGTGCCAGACACCACGGATACACCGCCGAGGGAGGGTTACACACGTCACTTGGAGGAAGGCATGGAGCGGGTCCATGCCTTCGCTCGCCGCCAGCTCCATCTGGCGGGGGCCAAGATGAAGCGCAGGTACGACGACCGGAGCCAGGGGAGTCAATACGCTCCGGGGATGAAGATTTGGTTCTTTAATCCCCGGAGGCGGAAGGGCAGATGCCCAAAACTCACCTCCCCCTGGCAAGGCCCGGGAGTCATCCTGTCGCAAATCTGTGACGTGGTCATTAAGATCAAGATGGGGCCACGGACCCCCCCTCGGATCGTCCATGCCGACCGGATAAGACCTTATGCCGGCGAGCAGGCGCCCTCATGGATCGCCTCGGCTTTAGATGCCGAGGCAGGACCGAGTACCTCTTGCGAAGGGGGCTCGTAGCATCAGAGGACTGGGGGGATGGTAGTGGAACGTCCCCGATGTGGTGGGATGGCAACTCTGTCATCCCTCACAAAGGGGGCAAAGGAGCACTAGTTTTATGGGGTTTATGGCAGTGTAAGCTCGCCGAGGGAGGGTTTGGATAATGTGTAGGGACCTAGAAGATGACCTTAGGTAACGGTAAGATTAGGGAGTGACAATGATACCTGTAGTGGGGACGCAGGTAGATTAGTTTGGATGATAATGACGAGGGAGCGCAATAATGTAAGGGGCGACGGGGAAGCGCAAGTTTCAGAGGGGAGTAGTAAGATGAGATGATGCCGTGAGTTTGAGGATTGAAAAGTGTGTAAGGAACAGGTGTGATTGCACAGGTGTGCAACTGAACAGGTGTATGGAGCAGTGTTTGAGTAATGGTGATGGTGATGTGTGTTGTGTTGACCAACTGGTCCAGGAAGAGGAGGAGGGTGCAGATGGCACCAGGTGTGATTGCACAGGCGTGCAACGACAGGCGTATGGAGAATGGTTGTGTGGAATAAATGGTCTGGAATATATGGAGTATTGGAATGGATGGTCGTGGAGTGAGTATGGTGGAAACAATTGAGTGGAGTGGATGGTGCGAAGGTGTGAATGGGGGAAGAGTGGACCCCCATCACGAATACCCGGGGCGGGTAGTGTAAGTGTTAGGTAGAGGGTATAGGTAAATTGTGGTTGGATATTGGCATCTGTGGTGCGGGTGAGAAAATGGTGTTTGGATGGGTGCATTAGTGTTGTGGAAATGGCTGGGCGTGTAGCCTGTTAGTGTGTGTAGTTGGTTTGGGCACTCCACCACTGTGAGGATGTCGGCCAGGTGAGGCCGCAGGTGGGCTCTGGGAGCCGGTAGTTGTGGAGGGGGCCCGAGGATCCGGAGGACGGACCCGGGTAGCCCAGTGCCAGAGGGCACCAAGGGGTGACAGAGCCAGGAGGGGCCTTCCCCAGTTAGTTAGGTTAGGGTGAGGAGCTAGGTAAGCTCGGGTGGCAACTACAGTGGTGGAGGTGTGCAGGTGGGTAGACCTGCTGGGAGAGCTACACGTCTCAGCCCAGAAATTGTGCAAGGGCACCGGGAGATGAATCGGGGGAGTGAGACCCCAAATTGAGAAGCACCACAGTTTGGTCAATGGGAATTGGTTTTTAGAACCCATAGAGTAAGTTTGCCAATGGATTGGCAGGGAAAGACACCGGGTAGTGTAAAGTGTGTTAATGTCATTTAGAAAGTAGTTAGGATGAAGATCTCCTCGCACCATCTGCATCCACTCACCTGAGATGACGTACCTCCACACCATGCCAGGTTGTTTTTATTATTTTTATTGATGCAAATGTTTGGATTGTGAGACGCATCATGACGTGGGTGTGACATTGTGCTTGGTGTTCCATCTCTTCCTCCTTATGAGGATTGATGATGAATTGGGTGATGGCAAATTTTGGTTAAAGGGATTGTGGTGACGAATTTGGTGTCGGGGAAATATGGGGAAGACATGACAGTAGTGACGAATTTGTAAATGTGTAGATTTTTGTAAATATGGGGTAAGGGCAAGGGTAGTGTAGGTGACAGGGGGGGTGACGTACGGTAGGGACGAGCTTTCTCACTTCGCTCTCCGTACGCATTTCGCCTTGCATTGCCTTTGTTGATGTGTACCCTTGTGACCTTACCCCTCGCTCATCTGTCTTCCCCCCTTCTGTCTCCCACATGACCTGTGCGCCATTGGGCGCCGAGGGGAGCGTGCCTGAGTCCACCATTGTGTGCCTGGAACTCCCAGAACCAGCTGTCTGCATCGATGCACCACATTATGGACCACATGTCTGTGGCCGTGCACCACTTATGGACCCCATGGGTTGGGGCGTGGCCCCTCTGCTGGAACCGGCCATGAAGGCCTGAAATCTTGCTGGCGGACCTTGGCCACAGGGCACCGATGCCCCACAGGTGAACCACAATAGTCGGCCCTGTGGGCCATAAATAAAATAAATAAACAGGGACACGTTTGGGCAAGTTTTATTGCAAATAGGCCGCCAGTACGAAAATTAAAGAAAGACAACATCTGGAAGAAATAATAATAGCCAGCAGAGGGAGCCGAAGAGCAAGAGACCACCTGCAGGGTTAGGGGTTGTTGTTTTTATTTTTATTCATGAACAATGATGACTGTGCACCGATTGGTGCTTGAGGGTGTGTTGGTGCGTTTTGGGTGCTTTCATGGTGCATTGATGCAGAGCAGACTGTCTCCCCCCCAGAAAGAACAATCACAGGTCCTGGGTTGAGTTTTGTAAATAAAATAGCGTCACTGTAAATAATGCTCCCCACCGTCAGTGTATAGTTTGAAGACCATTCCGCAATTCGGTTAACTGTGGGCGTGAGTCTGTTAGGCAGGGTGCACTGGAGCAGCGGGACATATTTATCTATGTTTTAAAACTGTCGCACTCAGGGTCAGGTTAAAAGTAGAGGGAACTACACCTACGTGTCACACTAACTTAAAGTTATAGGCCCGGGACAGGCCTAAGAGGAGGAGGGTGCAGTGTTGCGGATATGAGGATTGTATTTTTTTGATTGTGTGTATTGTATTGGAAATTGCTGTGTAACATTGTTGATTATGGCCCCTCCTGCCTCCAGAGTTGTGTAAAGGTAAAAAGGGCGTCCCGGTAGTTAATTCCATGAAACACCACATTGAAGGACACGATAAAACCCTTGTTCAGTAGCTTATATCTTTATTATGTGTTTTAGAGTAAGGCCTTGTCTTCCAGTAACATGACACTCCATTGCACCAAGTAAAAGAGATAGATTCCCTTCATTCCCATTCCCAAAAACCTCCATTTCCCCTTTCGTAATGGCCAAGCCTCAATTTGGCAATTACATCCCCTCCAAAGCCGCCATTGGCCACGAGGCAGGGTCGGGGAAGAAAGGCGTGCCCGCCCGTCGTCATCAAGGGCGGAGCCAGAGGGTCGCGCGACCAACCATGGCTGAGGTGAGCACACCGAGGGGCGTGTCCTGAAGGCCGGCGGCTTAATCGCCGGAGGCATGATAAAGGCGCGCGCAAGGGTCGTCAGAAGAGAGTGGCAAAAAGGTCCAAGGCTGAGCTGAGCTGCGTGGTGGTGCAAAGCAGATGAGCTGAGAAGGGAGATGAGCTTTTATGAGATGAGCTGAGAAGAGAGATGAGCTATGACAAGAGCTGAGTTGTGAGGTCCAAAAGCAGAGATCATCCAGGGAAGCACAAAAGCCTGCTATTCGTCACCTTGCTCACCAGCGGCAGCGTTCCCAGCAGCAACACTCGACAGCCGTTTGGTGCCTGGACGGCAGTTTGGAGCCGGGCCGCGAAGGAACGGCGGCTGCCCAACGCGCGGATCGTGCTGCCGGCTCCGGACCTTCCTCTCCTTTCCAGCCATTCCTGCCTGCAAGTTCCCCATTTGCGTACGTGAGTTTGTTCTGTTTGTGCTGTCCTGGGTAGTCAATTAAGTCTGTATAAGCTAGTATTTTCCCTGTGTCTCTAAAAGCTTCTGTATACTATTTTATTATCTTTCCTTCTCCTTGGTTACTTTGAGCCTGTAAATAGTAATAAATAGTAATTGTATTTCAAACCTTTCTTTTTGTCTGCTTCTTCTTCACATCCGTTTCGTCTTAGTCTTTTCCATATTGAATAGCTGTGGCGCGATACGGCCAACGTCTGGGTGAATCGGGTTTAGTCGGGGAAAAACTGTTAGGTCGCGGGGCCTCCGCTCGGTAAATAACATCTAACAGCGAACCGTAACAATATATATATATATATATATATATATATATATATATATATATATATATATATATATATATATATATATATATATATATATATATATATATATTACACGCCACAGAAGCACGGGCTTGTTTAATCTGAGGATAATGACCGGATTGAATTTGAGTTGCTGTGTTGTCATGATTTACACCAATCATAATACAAACATTTCTTTTCTATAAATTTATTTCTAATATTGGTGATATTATTTATTTGTCATTTGTTTGTAATTTAAAAAGGTCCAAGTGGTGTTAAGCTCAAAATGGTCAAATGTGCAAGCTGTATAATCGGTCTGAAGGGTGTAAGGCTGTAAGGTGTGAGGTGTCTAAAATGGTGTTAAGGAATAAGGGTTTGAAAAGGACTTATGGGGAGTGGGAGGGGAAGGGGGAAATATTGCAAGTCACAAAACCCCTAGGGGAGTGGGGATATTGTTTCGGCATATTATTAATATTACGCTATTATCATAGGTGTTGTTATTACCCTCGCCAGAGGAGAGGGTATTGCATTTGATTCCGTTTTTTGATTGTCCGCACAGAATAAATATGATTTTCTATGCAACCGTTGGTCCGATTGACAGGAAATTTTCACCATAGCTGCGCCTCCACCTGGAGATTTTTAAAATGATAATTATGAACTGCAACTGCACCTGTATAATTTTTTAATGATAATTATGAACTGCAACTGCACCTGTAGAATTTTTAAATGATAATTATGAGCTGCAACTGCACCTGTATAATTTTTTTATGATAATTATGACGTCATAGGTCACGTGCTATGGGCTCCATCTTCGAAAAACTTTGCACCTCTATATCTCCGAAAGCGCTGCAAAGAAAAAATGAGACATGGCTCATTGTAAAGAACTCTCCATGTGGAATAACATATGTTAATGATGTCATAGGTGCTTCCATTATGACGTCATAATTCCACAAGTACAAAACTTCAGCCGATCCAAGATGAAATTTCTTGAGCATCCTCTTGGGATAAATTGGAGAGAAAAAAAAACGTCATCAGACACGTGGTTCGGCCGCCATATTTGTTTTAACACAAACGCCTTAAAACCACTGAATACATGTCCTGGCGAGGGTCTGCAATTTCTGATTACTCTTTCTAGTTATTTCTATAATGAGAAGCAGCTTTGGAAAAATGCCATGAAGAACTCTTTGGTAGAACCCCACGGAAGCGGCAGGAAGGGGTCGTTATATTAACCCTTGTGGGGTATATATATACTACAGTAGATCTATGATCAGGTGCATTCGCCGCTGTGATAAGCATAGACTGATGTCGTGTTTCCTCCAAATTTATTTCAGTTTAGTGTTAAACAGCAGTAGCGACTGTTGAAAAAGCTAATCGAACGTGTTTGTGGTTTATAATATTTTTTCTTCTGGTAGTGGCTGTTGCTCCCATGAAAACGGTACGATAAGCTATTTATACACGTTAACACAGTGTCTGTTCAAGGAGGAAACATCCCTTGGTGGAGGTGGAGATATTATTGGTATTAATATTGCTTTGTAATAACATTACTATTACTAGGGCATTGCCCGTACGTGGGTGCCCGTTCCTTGCCAAAAAAAAAAAAAAACGCTACCCGTACGCTCTACCCCGCCAGTACGCCCGTAAACAAAAAAAACAACGCTCTTCGCTTCCGCCCTTCGCTCTGACTGAATTGGGAGAAATAATGCGCATAAGAAATCGAATTACGTACCGTAATGGCGGTCAGCTCGTAACGCGCTCAGCTCCGCTCGTCTCACATCGGCCACGCCTACGCAACAAAGCGTTCTGTGATTGGCTGCCGGAAGTGAAGTCGTCACTGTCCGGAAGTTCGCAAATCGCAGTTACGATGAATCGTTTTAATTTAATCGCAGTTTGAATTCGTTTTAAAACATAGTTTAACGGCAACATAGTTTTCCAATGTGAAATAAATGAATACGCTGTCAAATGTGCCGTCCGAGGCAGAGTCTGATCGCCACGTTCGGCACACGTGATAGCTCGCTGCTCTCTGATTGGTTGAAGCGTTTTTTGGACATAGCTCGGTAAGTACTTGTCCGATTAATTACAAACCTTGAAAAGGCACATCCTCGGGTCCCCAGCAATATACCTGGCAAGTTTAAAGTATATCGGACCCGTGGTTGTCGAGAAACAGCGGTCACAGACACACAGACACACAGACACACAGACACACAGACACACAGACACACAGACACACAGAGATTGCTGGAATTATAGATAGATGCTATTATCATCGTTTTGTTATTGGAAGCGGCCTTGGCAAAACGCCATTATCAAGCTATCTTAACGCGGATATACACCGTGTGGTGGCCATTTTGTTACTTAAACGTGTTCCCAACCATTTATCAGACATGCATGGTCTGTTTTTGTTCAATCTTGGCACAAAGACAATACATGAGAGTATACATATGCAGAAGATTTTGTTTTGTAATCCAACCAAATATGGCTGACTGGCAGCCATTGCAGGGTTTTTGTTTTTTTCCCTGCAATCTGATCAAAGATCAAAGATAAATATTATTAAATGTCATACTGTTTGTGTAATTCAGTATGTTTCCCCCAAAATAAATAAACATCGAATCGCTTCTGTGCGAAATTAGCATTCCCAATTGAAAACATCATACATGTCACGTGACCAACTATCTCACACAATAGAACCCACATCATTATTATTCATGACCAAATAACCCAATCGTACGCGATATTCCACGTCACATGACCACTCAAGTCATGAGTTGCACATACACATACATCTTGTAAATATGGGCTGGCCCTTTAACTCAGTCTCCTCGTTATCAGCAAGCACACGCAGGGCGTGATTTATTGAGTTCCCCTTGCTCTACCTCCACGGAAGCTCCGCTTTGGCGTCGTTGCTGAAAGACCGTCGCTTCCACAAAACGTGGCAGGTGGGGGAGACAACCGGGGTAGAGTGTGCATGAGCCGTGACAAGCGGAGGCACGCGGAGATCAAAACGAGTGCGCTCCAAGCGGCTGCACGAGTGGTAAACGTGATGATCTGAAAACCTGCAGGATTAGCAGAGTTCTCCCTCCAGAATGAATCTCTCGCAGCAAGTGGAGCGGAGCTTCACGTCGCAGCCGAGGAGGGAGAGGGAAAACACGAGCCCGTCATGTTCCCATCTGCCATTTGCAACCCCTGTAATATAGGCATTTCTTTGTGAGGACATGTTTATGTGCTTTTTTTCCCCCGACGCCTTTCAGATATAGAAGCCGTGCGACACGGCCAGCCGTGATGAATGTCTGCTGGCAAAGCAAACCTCCATGTCAACAAAGCGGAAAATATCCCTGATGTTACAGATACATTATAGCCATTTCTCGAATTTCAGCGCAACACTTGTGGTGCATTGGTTTTGATTAAAATGTAACTTTTACCGTGACGTTTGACAAATGCCAATTGGTGTGAAGTGTTGCAGCTCCGAATGTGACGATTCCACGGCTCTTTCGTGACAAAGTGAAAAGGGAATACTCACTTTATACATAAATAAAGTTGTAAATGGCCTTATCCACACGCAATGGCACGATCGGTTTCCACCTGGCCACCCAGGTCGAAAGTCCCATAAAAATCCCATAGGAAATTGGACCAGTAGGATCAACTGGTTTCAATAAGGAAAGTGAAATACTGGACCAGACCAGTTGTATATGATGGTTTATATTGGTTTCAACTGGATCTGGTTAGGTTTCTAATGGAAACTCTGGTTCCTGGAGAAACCAATGGCAACGGTGATTTCCTATATAGTCCTACTGGTTCCTATTGGTTTCTATGGGATTTTCGACCTGGGCAACGGGCGGTGTTCGCTTCAACGACATGGAATCTTCACATTTCCCACAAGAAGTTTTTGATTTGACCATCACAGTCAAAATATTGCATCAGCTATTACTTCAAAAGAGCTCCACCATGATTATGACGTAAACTGAAGCAGTAATGCTTCCATCTTTATTCCTGGCAAATTGATCCACAACTTGAGTTTAATTGACCGAAGAAGAGTTATCAAATTTCCCCGTTCACACAACCACCCCACAAACTACTTGAATTACCCATATTGCATTTTGTCCCAGAACTACACGAGTAATGCCCCCTCATTGTAATTATCAAACACTTTACTCTTTACTGTTATTTAGCCAATCATAATTGGTTCTTCATATACCTATCTTAGGCCATAGTCCATGGCCATGTCCAGTGAACATCTCTCCCTATATTGACATTATATTGAAGGGGTTCTAGATTTTTGTCCTTAAGAATTTGCCTTAAAGCAGAAACAGCACTGCCAAGGACCGTTGTTGGCATTATCTTGTACAAAGTAAAATAGACATTATGATTTAGTTGATATGTTTGGCCAACTGATAAACGAAGAGAAAGATACATAGAAACCCTCCTCCCCTCAATGACTTAAATGCAGTTTATCATTATATGTGAAAGGATAGCTCTGCTGGACAACACACTGGCATATGAAGATAATGCAATGAGAAAAGCACGCTTGCCAACGACATCATCAATTGCGTTATGACAACTTCATTTGAATCCTCCCACGTTCCTGCAACCTGGCAACAGTGCCTCCTCCCTACATTATGAATTTATGAATTTGCCTTAAAGGCTCCTCCCCATCTCTAATTGGGTGGATGTCAAACATCTGAGGGCCTCTGCTCCAACCTGGCCGATCTCTCAATCCTGGATGCGGCTGATAAACCGGACATCATCTGTTTCACAGAATCACACGGGACATCCATGATGCCTTAATGTGTCTCCCTCGCTCTTGTCTCCTCCAGTTCGATAGGCCTAAACACTGTCCCAGCGGTGGAGTTGCACTGAACGTCAAGAGCACAGTTTCTCGCTGCCTTTGTACTGGTCTTACACCTCCAAACCCGCAAGAGCTAGTACATTTTGACTGTGACTTCCTCTCCGCTCCCACTTGCTGTTTTTGTGTGTGTTGTACCAGTACCATCCTCCAAACAGTGACAACTACATCAACACCTCTCTTTCAGACAACATGAACCAACTTTTAACTACTCATCCCCACTTTCTCTTCCTCATATGTCATTTAAATTGTCACCATGCCAATTTGCTGGGTGTTGGCATCTCTCTCAACACCCATGGCACTTCAGCAAAGGACTTCTGTGACTCCATGGGACTGAGTTGATCTGTAAACATTCTGACCAAAATTTCTGTCAATGGCAAATCCTCCCTTCTGGATAGGGTTATGACCAATTTCCACACTTATGTCTCTTACTCTTGCTCTGCTCCAATTGGTTCATCTGATCATCTGCTTGAGAGAGTCAACATCTCTCTGGCTATTTTCAGGGAGCCACCTTCGCACCAGCAGTTCATTCAGGTAGATTGACGGGGACTTCAAGAGCAGCCATCTCACTTCAGAACTTGTTCACTACATCTGTGAACTTAGCCTGGGAATTTTTTCCCACAGAAACCTGCTCTCTCTTGTGCACAGATCCATCCCATCACATCTTCAATTATCCGACCCTTCCCTCCCATGGTACACTGAAGAATCCTGTGGTGATGCATTTGCCTTGAAACAACTTACCTTCTCTTCCAGGAAAGTCAGGCCAACTAAAGGAAATAGCCTGGTGTTAGCTTAACGGTTAAGATGGCTGGCTTGAGATCTTAGAGTGCTGAGATTGAGCCCCTGTCATTCCGGTGAATTAAATCAGATGGATTGGCTCAGCCTGTCATTATTCCTAGGTCGGCAAAATGAGTCCATAATGAGTCCAAAATGAGTCCAATGACTGGTTATAAAGGATGTGTGTCCACTCTCAGGAGAGCCAGAAAACAACATCTGCCCAACCTCAATATTTCACTTTCCAACTTGTCTCCCTCCTATAATACCTGGTGGCATCTTGTCGAATCTGTCTTTGGTGTATGCTCCCCCTCCATCCCTTCCTTCTCGTCATATGACACCACAGCCAAATCCCCTCGTGAGAAGGCAGAATTCCTTAATTCTTAAGGTCGAATGCTTCCAAATCTTGGGTCCCGAACCCCTTACCCAGTCGCACCAACTGCTCCTGGACTCAGTATTTTGCACCTGAGAAGATGGAGAATTTTTTGGCAACCCTGGACTCCGATTCTGCAGCTGGTCCAAACATCATCATCATATACGTGTCCTATAAACCTGTTGCTCTTGCACATCCCCTTTCTTCTCTGTTCGCCCTATCGCTTGCCCTTGTTCATCTTCCATCTGGTTAAAAGTCAGCCGACATCACTGCATTACATTAAAATGGTGCAAAACCCTTCAGGTCTTCTTCTTCATTAACTTCATTTCTTCTTCTTCATTTCTTCATTAACGGTATGGACCTCAAACATCCAGGGCCTTTGCTCAAACTTGACTGATCTCTCCATACAGGTTGCTTCTGACAAACCAGACGTAATCTGCTTAACAGAAACTTTCCTCCTTCATGATGTCTCTGAATCCATGGTATCTCTCCCGGGCTACTCCCTCCTCCGGTATGATAGACCTGAGCCTCGTCCTGGAGGTGGGGTGGCTATCTTTATCAAAAAAAAACTTTCTTCCTCACTCGCCCTGCACTGCCGTCTCTCCACCTCACCCCCAGGAATACCTTTGGCTACGGCTTCCCATTCGCTCCCACCTTTTGTTCATATGTGTGTTGTACTGTCCACCAAACAGTGATAACTCCATCTACATCTCGCTGTCTGATAATATGGACCAACTTCTATCCACTCATCCCAACTCTCTATTCCTCATATGTGGTGATTTCATTTGTCACCATGCCAATTGGCTGGGTGTGGGTACCTCTCTCACCAGCCATGGCTCCTCAGCAATGGACTTCTGCGACTCACTGAGACTGACACAATCTGTAAATTTCCCGAC
Source organism: Myxine glutinosa (assembly GCF_964187855.1). Lineage (NCBI taxonomy): Eukaryota > Metazoa > Chordata > Myxini > Myxiniformes > Myxinidae > Myxine > Myxine glutinosa. Next base: position 37,074,874 of record NC_136273.1, on the reverse strand, counting down.
CCGGATCTCAGTCAACGGAGCATCTTCTCTTCAGGACTTGGTTATGACTAACTTCCCTGAAAATGTCTGTTGCTCTTCTTCTGCCCCAATCGGCTCATCTGATAATAATAATAACAATAATAATTCATTTATTTTGTATAGCGCTTTTCAAGAAGCCCAAAGGCGCTTTGACAGAGTGCAAAACATAATGCATAACAATACATGAAAACAACAATTGCAAAAAGACAAGAATCAATAGGGAAATATTTAAAGCAAAAGGAGGGAGAAGGAGAAGAGATAGTCAGGGGTTAAATGCTGTGGGTTGAATATTGAATGCAGTGTTGAACAGGTGGGTCTTTAGTGATGTTTTGAATCTGGTGAGTGAGGAGGAGTCTCTGATGGTGTGAGGTAGTGAATTCCAGAGGGTGGGAGCAGCGATGGAGAAGGCCCTGTCCCCCCAGGATCTGAACTTGGTCCGGATGGGGGGGGGGGGGTCAGGAGGTTGGTACCAGCAGAGCGGAGGTTGTGGGTGGGAGTGTGTCTGGAGAGGAGGTCAGCCAGGTAGGATGGGGCCAGGTTATGGAGGGCTTTGTAGGTCAAGAGGAGGATTTTGTACTGGATTCTCTGGGGGATGGGGAGCCAGTGAAGCTTGTAAAGGACGGGGGTGATGTGGTCACGGGTCCGGGAATGGGTGAGTAGACGGGCAGCGGACTTCTGAATGTATTGGAGTTTATTGGTGATTATTGAGGGTGAACCATAGAGGAGGCTGTTGCAGTAGTCCAGACGGGAGGTGATGAAGGTGTGGATGAGGGTTTCTGCAGCCGTGGAGGAGAGGGATGAGCGGAGACGGGCAATGTTTTTCAGGTGAAAGAAGGCTGACTTTGTGATGTGTTTAGTGTATTTGTCGAAGGAGAGGGTTTGGTCAAAGATGACGCCAAGATTCCGGATGTGAGGGGAGGTGGATACTGGGATACCGTCGATGTTGAGGACAAAGTTATGGGTGGATTTTGTGAGCGTTTTTGGGCCAATGATGATTATTTCAGATTTATCACAGTTAAGCTTGAGGAAGTTGATTTGAAGCCAGGATTTTATTTCAGTGATGCAATTTGTCAGGATAGAGTGGGTGTCAGTGGAGACGGACTTGGTGGAGATGAAAAGCTGGATGTCATCGGCGAAGCAGGGGGAATTGGAGACCATGACGGTGGATTAAGTGACCGAGGGGGGACAGGTAAAGGATGAAGAGGAGGGGGCCAAGAACTGAACCTTGGGGGACACCTTGGGGGAGGGGAGCAGTGGGGGATTTGCAGTTATTGATGGAGATGAACTGGCGTCTGTCAGAGAGGTAAGGTTTGATCCAAGAGAGGGCAGTGCCGGTAACGTTAAAGGTGGATTCAAGTCGGGTGAGGAGGATGGTGTGCTCGATGGTGTCAAAGGCAGCGCTGAGGTCGAGGAGGACGAGAATGTTGAGGTTGTGCTTGTTAAAGTGGACATCTCTCTGACCATTCTCAGAGAGCCTCCTTAGCGTCGACGAGTCTGGCATTTCACTCAGGCCAACTGGCACGGTCTTCAAGCAGCCATCAATCATCTGGACTGGTCTCCCATCTCTACCGCCTCTGACATCAACTCATCCTGGGAATTCTTCCAAAGTAAATTGCTCTCTCTCATGCACAGATTTATCCCATCTCGCCTTCAGTTGTCATACCCTTCCTCCCGTCCATGGTACACGGAATCTTGTGGTGAGGCTGTTGCCCAGAAACAACTTGCCTTCGTCTCCTGGAAAGCAAATCCAATGGAAGGAAATTTCATTTCCTTTCACAAAGCCCGAAACAAGTGTGTGTCCACCCTCAGGAAAGCCAGGAAACAATATCTCTCCGTTCTCAAGACCGAACTCTCTTATCTGTCTCCCTCTTCCAAATCCTGGTGGCGTCTGGTCAAATCTGTTTCTGGTGTTTGTTCCCCCTCCATCCCCTCCCTCACCTCAAACGGCTACACGGCTGACTCCGCACGTGAAAAAGCTGAATGCCTGAACTCTGTGTTTGCCTCTAAATCTTGTGTCCCAAACCCATCCCTCTCTGTACCCACGGTACCCAGTCGTACCCAGCTGCTCCTGGACTCTGTGTCCTTTCCTCCTGACAAGGTGAAAAAGTTTCTGTCAACCCTCGACTCTGATTCTGCAACTGGACCTGACGGCATCAGCCCACGGGTCCTAAAATCCTGTTCCTCCGCTCTTTCACTCCCTCTCTCTGTACTCTTCACCCTCTTTTGCTCAAGGTCATCTGCCATCTGCTTGAAAATCAGCCAACATCACCGCTTTGCACAAAAAAACGTGCAAAAACAGATCTTAGTAACTACAGACCAATCAGCCTTCTCCCAATTATCAGCAAAGTCATGGAATCCATCATTGCTTCGGATATGAAATCTTTCCTCTTCTCCAATGGCTTGATCTCTGATCATCAATTTGGTTTCAGACCTGGTCACTCTACTCTGGACATGCTGCTTCTACTTTCTCAACAACGGATGGAGGTCCTCAATGCCAAACAGGAAATTAGAGCTGTCTCCCTTGACATATCACGTGCCTTCGATACGGTATGGCACCCCGCTCTGCTCACCAAACACTCCTCCTTTGGTATCCATTGAAATCTCCACGCATGGCTGGTGGACTTCCTCTCTAGATGTAGTCAACGTGTGGCCCTGAATGGGTTTCTCTCATCTCCTCTTCCTGTTCAGGCTGGAGTTCCCCAAGGCAGTGTTCTGGGCCCTGTGCTTTTTCTGGTCTTCATCAATGATCTCTCTGACACTCTTGAAAATCCTCTCTATCTCTTTGCTGATGACTGTACTCTCTGTCGCTCCATTCCTCATCCCTCAGATCGGCAGTCTGCAGCCTCCTCACTTTCTGCAGACCTGGACAATATCACAGACTGGGCAAACAAGTGGAACATGTCTTTCAATCCTGACAAATCTCACACTCTTACAATGTCTCTCCGAAAAGACCAACTGGACAACCCTCCCATCCACTTTCTGAATAATCCTCTCCAAGAAGTTCTGTCACTCAAGCTTTTGGGTCTCACTATCTGCCATGATCTTTCCTGGGAAAACCACATTTCAAATCTGGCCTCCAAAGCCAGTCGCCGACTGGGCATCCTCCGTCGTGCGAAGTCCTTCCTTGGCACACCTGAGCTCCTCACCACATACAAGGCTTTCATCCACAGCTCAATGGAATACTGCTCTCCCCTCTGGGCTGGTGCTCCTGCCTCACACCTAGCTCGTCTTCACGCTGTTGAAACCAAAGCGTTCAGAATCATTGGAATCTCCTGCGATGAAGCTAACTCCAAGGGCCTTTCACTCACTCACCGCAGGCAGTTTGGTGGTCTTTCCGTCTTCTACCGACTCCTCTCCGGCCTTGCCCCCCCCCCCCCTAGCTCTCTCTGGGCTCTGTCCCCCAAATATTCCAACAGGTCGCACAAGATCTGCCTGCAACCCTCTTATGGTTAAACTGCCAAAATCAAGACTCTCTGCTCACCTTCACTCCTTCATTCCTCTTTTCTCCCGCCTCTGGAATAAACTCCCTCACTCTCTTCAGTCCCACTCCTCCCTCCAGGTCTTTAAAACAGCTGTTCACCACCATCTCTTATCTTCCCCCATCCAAAACCTTGATCTTTTCTACCCCCGCTAATTTTACACCAAATCCACTTTTTTGAAATACCAACTTCTGTGCTGGAAGTCCTTGGTGTCCTTGTGTTTTATATTTCTCCCACCCTCCCCCCCACCCCCTTCCCACGCCTCCTCCCCCCAAGCCCTCTCCCTTCCACACATCTCGCGATGTCCCTGCTCTCAAATGTTGTGTTTGTTTGCTTCTCCTTCTCTCCCCCATCTTGTCTACCACTCCCTCTTTTTATATATTTTGTTTGTCTGTTTGAGAAATAAATGTTAGCTTTTTCACTAGCCTCGATTCTGTATACAAAAAAAAAAGAAAAAAAAAAAAGAAGGTCTTCAAGACAGCTCTTCACCAGCATCTCAAATAGTCCCCAATACAAAACCATGATCCTTTCTACACTCCCCAATTCGTCCTTCCAAATTTCCAGTTTTCCTTCCTGAGAATACCCTTCTGTATCCATTTTGGCCGCTCATGCATCCTTTACTGCCCCATTCCTACGCACACCCAATTTTTAGTCCATGTCGGCCTCTATCTTGGCCTTCTACCCTGCTGTTTCCCCTTCAACCTCTCTCTGCTGTTCCTTTTGTCCTTATGTGTCCTAATGCATTCAGTGTACTAGTACTAGCTCTTCCACGAGCCTCAACTATGTATACAAGAAAGGAACAGCTTACGTCCAAACATCAGCAAGGTCCTGGAATCCATATTCACAGTCGATATCAAATCCTTCCTTTACTCCGACAGCCTGATCTCAGACCATCATTTTGCATTCAGACCCAGTTCCTCTAACCTAGACATGTTGCGCTTGCTCTTCCAATAATGGATGGAGGTCCTCAATCTCAGACCCTCGAGACATAACTGAAGCATTCAATACAGTGTGGCATCGCACATTGCTCTCCAAACGCTCTGCCTATAGAATGCAAGGTCAACTCCATACATTTCTCACTGACATCCTCTACTCTCATAGCCAGCGTGCCACTCTAAATGGGATCATCTCATCTCTTCTCCCTGTTAACACAGGAGTGCCCCAAGGCAGTAAGCAAGTTGGGCCCAGTCCTATTCGTAATCTTCATCAATGATCTGACTGATCTGACTGATCCGACTAAAGAGAATAGTCTTTGTCTCTTTGTAGATGACTTCACCCTCTGCTGTAACGTCCCTCATCCTTCAAACAGGCCAGCAACAAACCTCTGCAAATCTTGGTAGAATCACAAGCTGGTCCTACACCTGTAATGTCTTTCAATCCTGACAAATGTCACACTCTCACTCTGTCTCTACGAAAAGACTCTCGTCAAACCCTCTCATCTACTTCCTTAACAATCCTCTGGAAGATGTTCAGTCACTCAAACATTTGGTCCTCACTATCAGCCATGATCTTTCTTGGACAAACCACATTTCTCAGTTGGCCTCCAAAGCCAGTGGCCGACTGAGCATCCCCCATTGTGAAAAGTCTTTCTTTGGCACATCTGAACTTTTATCTACCTCCAAGGCCTTCATGAAGCTGATTGAGCACGATGAAGCTGATTCTGAGGGCCTTACACTCGCTCACCACAGGCAGGTTGTCGGTCTTACTGTCTTCTACCGACTCCTCTCCAGCCTAGCTCCCCCTGCTCTTTCTGTGCTCTGTCCCTCAAATATTCCTTTAGGACACAGGATCTGCCAGATCTGCCAGATCAAGATTCATTGCTCACCTCTACCCATTCATTCCTCTTTTTTCCCACCTCTGGAACAAACTTCCTCAGTGTCTTTAATCTCATTACTCCCTCTAAGGTTTCAAAACAACTGTCTACCACCATATCAGGTCATCCACAAACAATATTTTCTACCCACAAGCCCACATCTTTTTGGGTTTACAGTTTTTCTTCCACTGCAATGATTGATAATAATTTGTGGCTGGGTTGTATCAATCTTTTTCACCCCCTTGCTCCCATTCTTCCCCACATCCCTTATTTATCCAAGTCTCCCTTCATTTTGTCCATTGGTGTTTCGTCCTCTCTCTCTTTTTACTGTTCCTTACATTTTGTCCTGGCGCTGGTTGGTTCTGTGTTTATAGCTCCACTAACCTCGATGTTGTATTTGACAAAAAACATTGTTTTGTATTCATAGAAAAATATATAAACATGAACAGGCAAGTTGTGCTATGTTAATATCTCTGGAAGTTCAATTCCTGAGGTTTTTTTTTTCCAAAGCAAAACAGGTCGTGTGGGCAAGCTTCAACAATCCTGCACATTTGGATAAAAAAGGCTGAATACATCAATATATATATATATATATATATATAAATATATACAATATATATATATTTAAAAAACTGCCTCAAAAAGGGCACCATGAGGACATGGGGCCCGCAAGGCTCACCCCCGCTTTAGCGGGGAAAAATGGCCTCAAAACGATCATTCATTCATTCATTCATATGTATATATATATATATATATATATATATATATATATATATATATATATATATATATATATATATTATATTGTTGTGGTTTTGGAATAAAGGTTAATTCCCCCTCGTAGGTAGACGCACCACAACATGAAGCCTCGCGATAGTTCAGTTATTTCTCAGTGAATGTAAGCGTAGTCCTTTCCTGTGTTAATTTTGCGTTGAGTAGGCCAGTGAGCTTAGGTGTTCTTTTGGCGCTGAAATGCCACGCGGCAGGCCTGAACAAGTCTACCGAGGCCGAAGGGAGGCGCGGCAGGAGGAATGGTCGGTAAGCACGAGCCGCAAATTAGGGCTCGAGGGGAGTGGCTAACCACGACGACCAGAGGCGGGGTTTGGAACATTCGAGTGAGACTTTGGGGCGGGGCCATAAAACCCTGCTCCGAGTCCCCCCACCGCAGAGCAGTTGCGTCCCGGTGAGTTCAGTTGAGTCCTCAGCAGTTGAGGAGAGAGACGGGAGATGAGTCAGAGTCGTGTGCTGAGTTACAGTTCCCTGTGTGAGTGTGTTGGGTTGAGCTTGAGAACGCGAGTGGAGCTGCAGAACGAGCGAATTGAATTGCCTATTGCACACGAACTTTCCACGTGCCCTGCGCTCTGCGCTGTATTAATCGCGCGCTCGAGAGGCCGACCCACGCCGGGCCACAGACGTGCGATTTCCTCCTGCCTGCCTTCGCCTGCTTACGTGCCATGACTGCCAGAGAGCCACACCGGGCGAGCTGCCCTGGGGCAACCGACGGCAAAGCGCGCTTGGCGCGCGAACATTCTTCTCTTCTTTTCCCCGTGTGAGTGAGTGGGCCCTTCATCTGGGCAATAAGTTAACATTGTTAAGCATCTGCTCTGTGTCCCCTTTCCTTTATCCTGATCGTTGTACAGTAATAATAAATTGTGTTCTTCCTCTGATTTGACCGTTCTCGTCCCTTCCATCCATTGGCTTCGCATGGTATGAATAGAACCGCTCGAATCGGGTTTCATAAAAGTAACAGCACGAGTCACATGATATGCATACCGCTCGGGCGTACTCAATTAAGCATGGCTTGTGCGAGGTTCGGTCCCCGCTTTCGGGACAGCGTGGGTTAAAGGTACGTGCGAAGTTGTCCCGATACCCTTTTTCACGTTTGCTCCGGAAGTGGCGATTCGGCCTCGCGGACCCGAAGACCCAGGGGGAAAAAAGGGGTTTAACCCCCTCCCTTGAAATGGGAACAGGCTTCGGGAGATCTGCAACAATATATATATATATGTATATATATATATATATATATATATATATATATATATATATATATTGTTACTGATCGCGGTTTAGATGTTATGATGGGCCGAGCGGATGGTCCAACCGCGACCGTTACAGGATCCCCGACTCACCCGATTCCACCCAAACGTTGGCCGGATCGCACCGCAGCTGCTCAATGAGGGAAAAAGACTAAAACGACGAATGCAAAGAGGAAAACGAAGGCAAAGAAAGGTTTGGAAATACTACTGAATTTATTGACTATTTACACACATAAGCAAAAAGAAAGCAGTCACGTTTATTTACAAGCACATAAGACGCAGGTGACACAGTGAAATCTTTAGCTTACCTACACAAGCTTAATTAACCCAGGACAGAACAAACAGAACAAACTCACGTACACAAGAAGGGTGGAAAGGCAGGAGGTGGATGGCTGGAGGGAGAGGGAGGTCCAAGGGGGTCCTGCAGCTCAACCGGCGCGTTTAGCAGCCGCCGTTCCTTTACGGCCCTGCTCCAAACCGCCGTTCAGGCCCCCAAGCTGCTGTTGTGGCTGCTGTGGACGTCGCGTGCTTTGCCAGGCCTTGTCCGACTCGTCTGGTCCAAACCCTCAACTCGTTCTTGGTCCACTCACTCTTTACCACCGACTCCTCACCGCAACCAACGCAACCAACTGACCACCACCACCGACTCCTCACTGCAACCAACGCAACCAACTGACCACCGACTCCACTGACTGACTCCTCACGACTCTCTCCACGACCAACTCACGACTCTCTTGCGTGCGCGCCTTTTATAGCGCCTCCGGCGATTAAGCCGCCGGCCTTTTGGACACGCCCATCGGGGTGCTCACCTCGGCCCTGGTTGGTCGCGCGACCCTCTGGCTCCCCCCTTGATGACGACGGGCGGGCACGCCTTTCTTCTCCGATTCGAGCACATGTTCAATGGTGGTTTTGGAGGGGAGGTAATTGAAAATCGAGGCCCGGCAATGACGGAAGGGGATGTAAAAGGAAATGGAGATTTTGGGGATGGGAAGGAAAGGGGATCTATTCTCTTTCACTGGTGCAATGGAGTACTTCAATTAATGGGAGACACAGCCTTACTCTAAAACACAGAATAAGAGATAACTATCAAACAGGGGTCTTCTATTATTTGGCTGATGTGTATGCTTGTGGACTAATTATGGGATGCCCTTTCACCTTTACACAGCTCCGGAGGTAGGGGGGCGCAGAATAAAGAATAATAATAATAATACAGCACACAATCAAAAAATATACAGTCCTCATCTCCGCAACACTGCACCCTCCTCCTCTTAGGCACGTCCCGGGCCTACAACTTTTATTTAGTGTGACACGTAGGTGTAGTTCCCTCTACTTTTAACCTGACCCTGAGTGCGACCGTCTTAAAACATAAATAAATGTGTCCCGCTGCTCCATTGCTCCCTGCCTAACAGACTTACGCCCACAGTTAACCGAATTGCGGAATGGTCTTCAAACTATACACTGACGGTGGGAAGCATTATTTACAATGACGCTATTTTTATTTACAAAACTAACCCAGGACCTGTGATTGTTCTTTCTGGGGGGGAGACAGTCTGCTCTGCATCAATGCACCATGAAAGCACCTAAAAACGCACCAATACACACCCAAGCACCAATCGGTGCAGTCACCATTGTTCATCAATAAAAATAAACCAACAACCCCTAACCCTGCAGGTGATCTCTTGCTCTTCGGCTCCCTCTGCTGGTTATTATTATTTGGTCTTCCAGATGTTGTCATTCCTTTGCTTTGCTTACTGGCGGCCTATTTGTAATAAAGTGTGCCCAATGTGTCCTTTTTATCTTGCCAAAACGAAGTTTTTGCAAGATGTATTAGTCAGCTTGTATGTTTGTTTTTTTGTTTTTTTGTTTTTTTGTTTGTGGTTAATCATTTTTTTTTCACGTTTAGATCACTCTGTAGACCACAGTTATTATTGGAAACTCCTGTAACTTCGCATATCAGAGTCCTATAGAGATACCCTTCAGCACACAAAATTTTGAAGGTCAAGGTCAAAGGTCAAGGTCACTTTGCGCTCAATCATGGAGGTCAACGAAACCCTTATTTTTTGAGTAACTTTGATCTTATGATCTCCAAACTTGGTGGGTATATAGGGTGTGGTATGGCGCTCAGCTGATTAGTTTTTGGTGTCGATCGGCCTTGACCTTCAAGGTCATTTTGAAGGTCATTCAATTTAGACCAAAAGGTAAAATTTTCAAGTTTCAGTTACCATATCGAGTAGTACCTCAAATTGAAGCCCTTGTTGAGTGCTTTCCAAACATATAACTAGTTTGACAATGTGACGTCATTTGACGGCGTTATGACGAAAAAACTGCACTTTTCATGTATATTGTATTGCTTTAGTTCGCATTGTTTAGGTCACTCTGTAGAGCACAGTTCCCTTTGGAAACTCTTGTAAGTTCGCATATCAGAGTCTTTTAGAGATAGCCGCTCCAGACATTCCTCAAAGAGTCGCTTCTAGTGGATAGCAGTTCTGTTCACCTCAGTGTGACCTGAAGCAAGTCACTCATGTTCACATTTTGGCAAGATACGGTTCACCCTGTGGGTGATTTTTTTTTGTTTTTTTGTTTGTGGTTAATCATTTTTTTTCACGTTTAGATCACTCTGTAGACCACAGTTATTATTGGAAACTCCTGTAACTTCGCATATCAGAGTCCTATAGAGATACCCTTCAGCACACAAAATTTTGAAGGTCAAGGTCAAAGGTCAAGGTCACTTTGTGGTCAATCATGGAGGTCGACGAAACACTAATTTTTTGAGTAACTTTGATCGGATCGTCTCCAAACTTCATGGGAATCTAGTATATGGTCCGGCGCTCAGCTGATTAGTTTTTGGTGGCGATCGGCCTTGACCTTCATGGTTAGCGCTGGAGGTCGAAAATTATTGACCCCAAGGTCAAATTTTGAAATCGTAGGTACCATATCGAGTAATACCTCATATGAATGCCCTTGATGAGTGCTTCCCAGATCTGTAAACAGTTTGACGCTATGACGTCATTTGATTTTGTTTTTTTGTTTGTGGTTAATCATTTTTTTTCACGTTTAGATCACTCTGTAGACCACAGTTATTATTGGAAACTCCTGTAACTTCGCATATCAGAGTCCTATAGAGATATCCTTCAGCACACAAAATTTTGAAGGTCAAGGTCAAAGGTCAAGGTCACTTTGCGGTCAATCATGGAGGTCAACGAAACCCTTATTTTTTGAGTAACTTTGATCGGATCGTCTCCAAACTTCATGGGAATCTAGTATATGGTCCGGCGCTCAGCTGATTAGTTTTTGGTGGCGATCGGCCTTGACCTTCATGGTTAGCGCTGGAGGTCGAAAATTATTGACCCCAAGGTCAAATTTTGAAATCGTAGGTACCATATCGAGTAATACCTCATATGAATGCCCTTGATGAGTGCTTCCCAGATCTGTAAACAGTTTGACGCTATGACGTCATTTGATGACGTCATGACGAAAAAACGGAATTTTCACATTTTGGCAAGATACGGTTCACCCTGTGGGTGACATATGTTTTATTATTTTCTGTTATTTATGGCCCACAGGGCCGACTACGTGTGGTTCACCTGTGGGGCATCGGTGCCCTGTGGCCAAGGTCCGCCAGCAAGATTTCGGGCCCTCATGGCCGGTTCCAGCAGAGGGGCCATGCCCCAACCCATGGGGTCCATAAGTGGTGCTCGGCCACAGGCATGTGGTCCATAATGTGGTGCATCGATGCAGACAGCTGGTTCTGGGAATTTCGGTCGCACAATGGCCGACCCACGCACGCTCCCCTCGGCGCCCAATGGCGCACAGGTCATGTGGGAGACAAAAGGGGAAAGACAATTGAGCGAGGGGTAAGGTCAAAAGGGTACACATCAATAAGGCAATGCAAGGCAAAATGCGTACGGAGAGCGAAATGAGAAAGCTCGTCCCTACCGTACGTCACCCCCCTGTCACCTACACTACCCTTGCCCTTACCCCATATGTACAAAAATCTACACATTACCAATCCGTCGCTACTGTCACGTCTCCCCATATTTCCTCTATACCAAATTCGTCGCCACAATCCCTCGACTTCAAAATTTGCCATCACCAAATTCATCATCAATCCTCATAAGGAGGCAGAGATGGAACATCAAAGCACAATGTCACACCCACGTCATGATGCGTCTCACCATCCAAACATTTGCACAGTAAAAATAATTAAACATGGCATGGTGTGGAGTTCCTGTCACCTCAGGTGAGTGGATGCAGATGGTGCGAGGAGATCCTTCATCCTAACTATCCTCTAAATGATTTTAACACACTTTACACTACCCGGGGTCTCTCCCTGCCAATCCATTGGCCAACTTACACTATGGGTTCTAAAAACCAATTCCCATTGACCAAACTGTGGTGCTTCTCAATTTGGGGTCTCACTCCCCCGATTCATCTCCCGGTGCCCTCGCACAATTTCTGGGCTGCGACGTGTAGCTCTCCCAGCAGGTCTACCCACCTGCACACCTCCACCACTGCAGTTGCCACCCGAGCTTACCTAGCTCCTCACCCTAACCTAACTAACTGGGGAAGGCCCTCTCCTGGCTCTGTCACCCCTTGGTGCCCTCTGGCACTGGGCTACCCGGGTCCGTCCTCCGGATCCTCGGGCCCCATCCACAACTACCGGCTCCCAGAGCCCACCTGCGGCCTCACCTGGCCGACATCCTCACAGTGGTGGAGTGCCCAAACCAACTACACACACTAACAGGCTACACGCCCAGCCATTTCCACAACACTAATGCACCCATCCAAAGACCATTCTTTCACCCGCACCACAGATGCCAATATCCAACCACAATTTACCTGTACCCTCTACCTAACACTTACACTACCCGCCCCGGGTATCCGTGATGGGGGTCCACTCTTCCCCCCATTCACACCTTCGCACCATCCACTCCACTCCACAATTTCCACCATACTCACTCCACGACCATCCATTCCAATACTCCATACCATTTATTCCATACACCTGTCCTTCATTCACCTGTCGTTGCACACCTGTGCAATCATACCTGGTGCCACCTGCACCCTCCTCCTCTTCCTGGACCAGCTGGTCAACACAACACACAATCACCTTCACTCACTCATACACTGCTCCACACACCTGTTCGGTTGCACACCTGTGCAATCACACCTGTTCAATCACACCTGTTCAATCTTCAAACACACGGCATCATCTCAGCTAACTACTCCCCTCTGAAACTTGCGCTTCCCAGTCGTCCCTTTAAACTATTGCGCTCCCACGTCATTATTATCCACACTAATCTACCTGCGTCCCCACTACAGGTATCCTTGTCACTAACTAATCTTAACGTTACCTAATGTCATCTCTCTAGATCCCTACACACGATATATCCTAACCCACCCGGGCTAGTTTTCACTGCCATACACCCCATAAACTATAGCGCATTTGCCCCACTTTGGTGAGGGATGACAGAGTTGCCATCCCACCACATCGGGCATCTCCCACTACCAATTTTGCACATCAAATTTCAACAAATCAAAAATTTGCCAATCACTACCCATCATCTGCCAATCATTACTGCCAATCCTTTGCCAATCATCAAATTTTGTTTTTCTCTAATTTTGGGTCCAAAACACTAACCTCATCACCCGTCTACTTATTAGATCCTCTCGGTGCGCCAATTCAGGTCTACAGCCCGGCTTCGTACAGCCGAGCAATGAATGCGGGTTCTTTGGTGCCGGCGGCTGGATGCGTCCGGCACTCGGTGCAGGGACGGGGGCGTACCCGGGCCGAGATCCCACGCACCACCTCGGCGTGGAGCCATCCAATGTCCCGATCTCGACCTGCCGGCACGTCTCAATAGAAAGTGGTCGCCATGACGACCCTTCCTATCGGGCTGCCCGCTCCGCCTAGTGGAGCCCGGACGCGGCCGTTCCAAGCGAGGCACAGCGTGGATCGCGTACGGCGGTTCTTTCGAAACCGCCGTGGTTCGGATCCCCGCTGGTCCTCGCGGCACGCGAAGCTGCCCGACGCGCACCGAGGGCCCGATTCGGCTATAAGTCGTTCTAACCTCTAACCCGGTTACCGTCGATGCCTCACCTGGATGCTTACAAGCATACGCTACCCCTTTCTTGCTCATACCTCCAGCTGTTCCCATGCTCCTCGTACCTTTCCTCACACACCCAGGTACACTCATTCCACTCACAGCCTTGGTCATACACCTGACCACCGAACACTTTGGCACACATTCGTTGGTCGCACACCTCACCAACACACCTCTTCGCGCCCCCTCCTCGGTCACCTCCTCTGTGACAATCACAGGTGTGCTCTCACTCGCACACCCATCCACGTGCCTCACGACCAACTCAAGTGTGCATTCCCACACACGCTCTACCATTCCAGGTGTGCATCCTTCCATCCCAGGTGTACATCCTCGCTCACCTGTCATAACCAACTCACGCTCCGTGTCACTCTCACTACTTTCACCTCCATTCTTGACAGCGCACCCACCCTTACTCTCGACAGCGCACTCTTTCCTCATGCACCCGTCCGTTACACACCTTTCTTGCGCACACTCTTGTGCACACTCCCCCGTTACATCCTCTGTAACACTCACCACACCGCGCTTCCATGTGCTCCCTCGCACACGCGCTACTACCGACTCACTCTCGACAGCACACTCACTCCTCGGTGTGCACTTTTTCCTCACACACCCCATGGTCGGACATTCTCGCACACCTCTTTTTTCGCACACCAGACCTGTCGCACACTTCACCAACGGCCTCTCACGAACACCCGGATCCAAACCAATCCCCAAGCCGACTGAAGCTTTCCTCACATCATGTACATTGCCACTCACCTCCGTACCTCGTCGTCGCACCTCCTTTGCCACCTGCAAACTCTTTATTTGGTTAGTGAGAACCTCATCATGATTTGAACACAGACTTTGTACATATTCCATGACTTCCTCTTTTATCTCCCTCTTAGTTTCCCTCCGTCTCTTCTTAATTTCACTCACCTCTTCTTCCACTTCCTCTAATTTTTGTTTAACCTCTTTTATTTCTCGGTGCGTCTCCTCAAGTTCGCCCTCTAAGGCTACCGTGACCGTCTCTATGTGCATCCTCACCTGCCGGTCCTTTGTCTCCATTATCTCTGTCACCTCGTCCACCCTCATTGTCAGTCCCTCACGTACCATCTGACATTCCTTCTGTGTCGCTATTAATTCGTTTTTAATTTCTTTTTGTGTCGCCTTTAACCCTCCGAGTACCGCAGTGTTCCTTTGAACCTGCTCCACTAACTCCGTTTGTCCCTCTGTCAGCTGTTCCACCTCCTCAGTCAGATCTTCTATTCCCCCTTGTAACTTTGCCGCCCCATTTCTCACCTCTTTCTCCATACGCTTCTCACCTCGCTTTACCTCCTCGCGTAGCCCCGAAACCTCCTCACCCACACCTCGTCGTATCTCCTCCTTCATCTCCTCCCTTTCTTTTGTAGATGCCGCCCTCATCTGTCCCAATTCATCCCTCTGAGCATCCAGTTTGGTTTCTACCCCGATTTTTACCTCCTCTATCTGCTCTCCCATTTGTTTAATTTCTCTGGCGGATTGCTCCCCTATCTCCCGCAATTTGTCCTCCATCCTATTTTCTAGCCCCATTAACCCATTTTTCATCCCCTCTATCTGATTCTCCTGGGCAGCCATTCTATTTTCCACCCCCGTTAACCCATGTTTCATCCCTTCTATCTGATTCTCCTGGGCAGCCATTCTATTTTCCACCCCCGTTAACCCATGTTTCACCTCTTTTATCCCGTTGTCTAACCCCTCAAAATTATTGTCTAACTTCCCAAATTTCTTGTCTAACCCCTCACCGGTACCCCTCGCTTCGTCCCTCATTACCCCCATTTGCTCACTCTGAGCCCTTATTTGCTCACTCTGAGCATCCATTCGGTTCCCCATTTGCTCACTCTGAGCCTTCATTTGCTCACTCTGAGCCTTCATTTGCTCACTCTGAGCATCCATAAGGGCCTTCATTTGGATCATAAAAAGGCCCCAATCCATCGGCGGTGCTGCTACGGTCACGGGCGTGGCAAAATTTGGTGCCGCTACACCCACGTGCGCGAGGACGCCATTTTGCGCGCCTGATACTCCCTCAACCGCCTCCTCATTGCTCCCCTCCATTTGATCCTGGGTTACTCCTAACCCCTCTATCTCTCCCACCGGCATCCCGTCGCCTTGACCAGCCATGGCGCGATTTCAAAGTTCAGGTTTTGTAAAACAAAACAAATTTCGGCCGCTCCAAATTTTGACCAAATTTTTTTTTTGAGATGTTTTAAAAATTTGGTTCGGGCCCCGAATCTCACTCCCAGACACCAATTGTTACTGATCGCGGTTTAGATGTTATGATGGGCCGAGCGGATGGTCCAACCGCGACCGTTACAGGATCCCCGACTCACCCGATTCCACCCAAACGTTGGCCGGATCGCACCGCAGCTGCTCAATGAGGGAAAAAGACTAAAACGACGAATGCAAAGAGAAAAACGAAGGCAAAGAAAGGTTTGGAAATACTACTGAATTTATTGACTATTTACACACATAAGCAAAAAGAAAGCAGTCACGTTTATTTACAAGCACATAAGACGCAGGTGACACAGTGAAATCTTTAGCTTACCTACACAAGCTTAATTAACCCAGGACAGAACAAACAGAACAAACTCACGTACACAAGAAGGGTGGAAAGGCAGGAGGTGGATGGCTGGAGGGAGAGGGAGGTCCAAGGGGGTCCTGCAGCTCAACCGGCGCGTTTAGCAGCCGCCGTTCCTTTACGGCCCTGCTCCAAACCGCCGTTCAGGCCCCCAAGCTGCTGTTGTGGCTGCTGTGGACGTCGCGTGCTTTGCCAGGCCTTGTCCGACTCGTCTGGTCCAAACCCTCAACTCGTTCTTGGTCCACTCACTCTTTACCACCGACTCCTCACCGCAACCAACGCAACCAACTGACCACCACCACCGACTCCTCACCGCAACCAACGCAACCAACTGACCACCGACTCCACTGACTGACTCCTCACGACTCTCTCCACGACCAACTCACGACTCTCTTGCGTGCGCGCCTTTTATAGCGCCTCCGGCGATTAAGCCGCCGGCCTTTTGGACACGCCCATCGGGGTGCTCACCTCGGCCCTGGTTGATCGCGCGACCCTCTGGCTCCCCCCTTGATGACGACGGGCGGGCACGCCTTTCTTCTCCGATTCGAGCACATGTTCAATGGTGGTTTTGGAGGGGAGGTAATTGTGAATCGAGGCCCGGCAATGACGGAAGGGGATGTAAAAGGAAATGGAGATTTTGGGGATGGGAAGGAAAGGGGATCTATTCTCTTTCACTGGTGCAATGGAGTACTTCAATTAATGGGAGACACAGCCTTACTCTAAAACACAGAATAAGAGATAACTATCAAACAGGGGTCTTCTATTATTTGGCTGATGTGTATGCTTGTGGACTAAATATGGGATGCCCTTTCACCTTTACACAGCTCCGGAGGTAGGGGGGCGCAGAATAAACAATAATAATAATAATACAGCACACAATCAAAAAATATACAGTCCTCATCTCCGCAACAATATATTGTTGCGGATATGAGGACTGTATATTTTTTTGATTGTGTGAATTATTATTATTGGTTATTCTGCGCCTCCTGCCTCCGGAGCTGTGTAAAGATCAAAGGGCATCCCATAATTAGTCCATAAAGCATCCACACCACAGCCAATCATAGAATACCCCTGTTCAATAGTTATATCTTATTCTGTGTTTTAGGGTAAGGCTGTGTCTCCCATTAATAGAAGTACTCCATTGCACCAAGTGAAAGAGATAGATTCACAATTTCGGTCTTCGAGGCCGGCCGATAGGCAAAGTGTGACCGGAAGGGACGTGGTTCTCCTGACCACGTGGCCCTCGATCTGGGAAGCGAGAGGCGTTCCATTAGTGGACGCGCCCCTCACGCCCGACTTTTGGGCGGCCCCGGCAGGCCGTTTGTTTTGACGTTCCGTGACAGGCCCCGCACCCCCACCTCCGGGCCGACCGGAAGCTTGTGCTGAGTACATCATACCTGAACAACTCAGTGAGGCAGAACACAGCAGTGCACACCAGCGTGACCCCTTCAGTGCATAAACCAATTAACCTGTCCACTGCAGGGCATATAGAAATGAAGTTATTTTCTGCATATAATAATAATATAAGTTCAGTTCTATATAACAATTTCTGTTATCACCACTACCACTACAACTACCACTACTACAAGCTTTGTCTGGAATTTTGTGGACTAACAGACAAACAGACATACAGACAAGCTGGGATCAAAACATTACCTCCTTCCACCATTGAGTGTAGAGGTAAACATCATGGAAATTATATCATGCCCTAGATTTAATTCATGGTTACCCGTGTATTTGCTTCACTGGTTCACAAGGTCTTTTGCATACATGTAATTCAGACTCTCGTCTTCATTGCTGACCACACAATGTTCGCAACATATTAATGTACATTTGTGCCAAATTTGGTGCTTGTATCACAAAATGCACAATTCTTTTGAATATTTGGGCTAAGCCGCCCCACTATATCGGCCGGCCTCGAAGACCGAAATTGTGACGGTGTCACCCGAAAAATTTGAAATTACGAAATTTGAAAAAATTTGAAAAACAAAAATTACGGAATTTCAAGTGGCCCAATATCTGAAAATGTTCGCAACATATTAATGTACATTTGTGCCAAATTTGGTGCTTGTATCACAAAATGCACAACAGGTTTGCTATGCTGCTACACTATCAGTATATCAATCTGGTGAGTTTCTTTTGCACTTTGGTGATTTATTTGTTAGAAGAACTTTTTATTTAAAAGAAATTGGCTAATGTGCAAAATAAAGAGATACTTCTGGAAAACGTACAGAAGTTTAACACAGTACTGTCCATGAATTGAGTTCGATATCAGTTTACATCACTTTCAAGGATCAATTTATTTGTTTCAAAATGTCAAATGTGGTTTTTGTTTCTTTTAAAGGTCACATTAACAAAATCTAGAATAATTTCAACATAATTCCAATGAACTTTTGGTTCTAAGACATCTTGAAAAGTAAGTTCACCCCCACAAAAAAAATATTCCATATTAAATGCCAAGTCTGTATGTATATATATATATATATATATATATATATATATATATATATATATATATATATATATATATATATATATATATATATATATATATATATATATATATATATATATATATATATATATATATATATATATATATATATATAGATATATATATATATATATAGATATTGTTACTTATATACTTGCAGGATTTTTAATTTCAGGTAATATTGTTGTTAAGATTTTTGTGTGAAACGGTAGATGACTTCAGTAAAAGGTGAAAATAAATGTTTGTGAAGGAAAAAGGAAAACATGGCAAAGGAACTGGAAGAGAAGGGAAGAGGAGAGAGAGGAGAGAGGAGGAGCTTGGTAGAGAAGAGACGGCCATGAGAGTGATACAGCCGTGAATCGCATCGAGGCTGCGAGAGGACTTTTGTGATATTGGTCGCGAACGAGTTGTTGAGGCTTCCCGTGAAAGGGATTGCCCACGACATCATCCTATATTGTGATTGCAATTAAACCTGTGTCTCAGGTTTTATTACCAAGCAGGAGCTATTGTTGGAGAAAAATGAAGCACCTGCATTACAGGCCTATACACAATTTTGTCCTCGAAGAGACTCGTTTTAAGGCCGGAGACGGCCATCTTGTCCGCTTGGTGCATCTTGTTTTGACTGAATGAATGAATGAACGTTTTAAGGCCATTTTCCCCGCTAGAGTGGGGTTTAGCCTTGCGGGCCCCATGACAATCATGGTTCCCTGTTTGAGGCAATGTTTTTATGGCCGGATGCCCTTCCTGACGCCAACCCTTGGTCACGCTCTGACGATGCGCAGGGATACGGTGTACCTATTCTAAACCGGGGTACACACCGTGATCATTCATCCCAGCGAGCTGGTACTCAATTTGCCGACCTCGGAAGGATGACAGGCTGAGTCAACCCCCCTGGTGTTAATTCAGCGATCGGCCAGGATTCAAACCCAGGATCCTAGGATCCCAAGCCGGCACCCTAACCGCTAAGCCAACACCAGGGATTTCACAGATTGTTTTGTCATTGGGATTTCCATATCGACCTCATCGTGTTGATTGCCGTTGGTTTACCTATCGGCTCAATTCCCATATCGACCTGTCACCTCGTAACTCGTCTGCAGCCGTGCCGATACCTGCCTGTTCTCATCGTTCTGCACGGCTTCAACCAGCGTGGGGATCCGTGCACAGACTTTGGGGAATGTTACATTCCACTCACGTTTCGCGTATCGTGAGTTCATTGTTTTGAAAGCATTGGGGAATGATGGTAACATCATATGTATTGTTCATTTGATGCAAGTGATATTTTTATTGTTCTTTCTTTCAGATTGTTATTATTGTGTATGTGAGAGTTCTTAATACAATTACTTGTTTTGTTCTACAATTTAATTGGTGTGGTTTTACCATGGTTTATTTGAAAAAGCAAAATAACAAATCTTTCTGCCATGTTCCCACTTCAGACTCTGAAGTGCATTGTAACCGCAGTTTGGGGAGGAACACGTAACACTATATATATTGTTACGGACCGCGGATAAGATGTTGGTTTGCCGAGCGGATGGCACCACGGCCGTACAGTTACCCCGACTAACCCGATTCCCGAGCGTTGGCCGGATCGCGCCACAGATATTCAATATGGAAAAGACAAAGGCGACACGGATGTAAAGAAGAAGAAGAAGAAAACCAAAAGGTTGGCAATACGAATATAATTTATTTACTATTTACAGGCTCAAAATAACCAAGGAAGAAGGAAAGATAAGAAAATAATTTACAGAAGATTTTAGAGACACAGTGAAAATACTAGCTTATCTAACAGGCTTAACTTATTCCCAGGGACAAGACAAAAGACAGACTACGAACACACTTACACGGGGGATGATGATAGGAATGGCAGGAGGTGGATGGCTGGAGGGAGAGGGAGGTCCAACGGGTCCTGCAGCATGATTGGCGCGTTGGGCAGCCGCCGTTCCTTTGCGGCCCTGCTCCAAACTGCCGCCCAGGCCTCAAGCTGCTGTAGCTGCGGTTTCGGTGGCTCAAGCTGCTGTTGATGCAGCCGCGGTGGCTCAAGCTGCTCTCTTCAGGGATCCCTTACTCAACTCTCTTCTTGGTGATCTCTTCGCCGCAACTCTTGTCATGGACCTCTTTTTGTCATGGACCTCTCTTGTCATGGACCTCTCTTGTCATGGACCTCTCTTGTCATGGACCTCTCTACGCAACTCCTTTTCATGGACCTCTTTACGCAACTCCTAACCACTCTTGCGCGCGCGCGCTTTTATAACGCCTCTGGCGATCAAGCCGCCGGCCTTCAGGACACGCCCATCGGTGTGCTCACCTCGGCCCTGGTTGGTCGCGCGACCCTCTGGCTCCGCCCTTGATGACGACGGGCGGGCACACCTTTCTTCCCCAACCTTGCCTCGTGGCCAATGGTGGTTGAAGAAAACCGCCCAAAATGCAGTTGGCCATTGAAATGAAATGAAAGGGGATCTACTCTTATTTCACTTGGTGCAATGGAGTATTTAAATTAATGGGAGACACAGCCTTACCCTAACACACATAATAAGGATATAAGCTACTGAACAAGGGTATTATAGTGTCCTTCAATGTATAATAATAATAACAATTCATTTATTTTGTATAGCGCTTTTCATGAAGCCCAAAGGCGCTTTGACAGAGTGCAAAACATAATGCATAACAAAACATGAAAACAACAATTGCAAAAAGACAAGAATCAATAGAGAAATATTTAAAGCAAAAGGAGGGAGAAGGAGAAGTGATAGTCAGGGGTTAAATGCTGTGGGTTGAATGTTGAATGCAGTGCTGAACAGGTGGGTTTTTAGTGATGTTTTGAATGTGGTGAGTGAGGAGGAGTCTCTGATGGTGTGAGGTAGTGAGTTCCAGAGGGTGGGAGCAGCGATGGAGAAGGCCCTGTCCCCCCAGGATCTGAATTTGGTCCGGATGGGGGGGGGGGGCAGGAGGTTGGTACCAGCAGAGCGGAGGTTGCGGGTGGGAGTGTGTCTGGAGAGGAGGTCAGCCAGGTAGGATGGGGCCAGGTTAAGGAGGGCTTTGTAGGTCAAGAGGAGGATTTTGTACTGGATTCTCTGGGGGATGGGGAGCCAGTGAAGCTTGTAAAGGACGGGGGTGATGTGGTCACGGGTCCGGGAATGGGTGAGTAGACGGGCCGCGGAGTTCTGAATGTATTGGAGTTTATTGGTGATTGTTGAGGGTGAACCATAGAGGAGGCTATTGCAGTAGTCCAGACGGGAGGTGATGAAGGCGTGGATGAGGGTTTCTGCAGCCGTGGAGGAGAGGGATGAGCGGAGACGGGCGATGTTTTTCAGGTGAAAGAAGGCTGTCTTTGTGATCTGTTTAGTGTATTTGTCGAAGGAGAGGGTTTGGTCAAAGATGACGCCAAGATTCCGGATGAGAGGGGAGGTGGATACTGGGATACCGTCGATGTTGAGGACAAAGTTATGGGTGGATTTTGTGAGCGTTTTTGGGCCAATGATGATTATTTCAGATTTATCACAGTTAAGTTTGAGGAAGTTGATTTGAAGCCAGGATTTTATTTCAGAGATGCAGTTTGTCAGGATAGAGTGGGTGTCGGTGGAGACGGACTTGGTGGAGATGAAAAGCTGGATGTCATCGGCGAAGCAGTGGAATTGGAGACCATGACGGTGGATTAAGTGACCGAGGGGGGACAGGTAAAGGATGAAGAGGAGGGGGCCAAGAACTGAACCTTGGGGACACTTTGGGGGAGGGGAGCAGTGGGGGATTTGCAGTTATTGATGGAGATGAACTGGCGTCTGTCAGAGAGGTATGATTTAATCCAAGAGAGGGCAGTGCCGGTAACGTTAAAGGTGGATTCAAGTCGGGTGAGGAGGATGGTGTGATCGATGGTGTCAAAGGCAGCGCTGAGGTCGAGGAGGACGAGAATGTTGATTTTGCCAGCGTCAGAGGAGAGGAGAAGGTCGTTGGTGATTTTGAGGAGAGCAGTTTCAGTACTGTGGTTGGAGCGGAAGCCGGATTGGAATGTTTCATACAGGTTATTGGCAGAGAGGTGATGTTTGAGTTGAGCGGCTACAGCGCGTTCCAAAACTTTTGACAGAAAGGGTAGGTTGGAGATGGGTCTGAAGTTATTTAGGGTGTCAGGGTTGAGTCCAGGTTTTTTCAGAATGGGGGTAACAGCAGCAATTTTGAGGGATGGTGGGACAATGCCTGTAGACAGGGAGGAGTTTATTGTTGCAATGATAAGTGGAGAGAGAGCAGGGAGGGAGGCCTTGACAAAGCTGGAGGGGATGGGGTCAAGAGTGCAGGTGGCAGTTTTCATTCCTATGAGGAGTTCAGAGAGGTCAGTCGGGGAGACCGGGGAGAATTGAGACAGGGGAAGGCAGGATAAGGGGGGGCAGGTGGTTGGAGGGGGAGCGGGTGCGGCGGTGGTCAAGCTGTTGTAGATGTTGTCAATTTTGCGTTGGAAGAAAGAAAGGAAGGAGATGCAGTTGTCTACTGTGAATGACTGGGTGGTGGTGTCCAGGGGGCGGAGGAGTTTGTTTATTGTCGAGAAGAGTGCTTTTGGGTTTCCGGAGCCAGAGTGGATAATTTGAGAGTAGTAGGCGGAGCGGGCGTGGGAGAGGGCATCTTTGTAGTGTTGTAGGTGGTCCTTGTAGGCTTGGGAGTGAACTGTGAGACCTGTTTTATTGCGGAGTCTTTCAAGTTGGCGAGCACGAGTTTTCATCAGGCGGAGTTCAGGGGTAAACCAGGGAGCAGAATGGGTGAAAGAAACTGTTTTGGTTTTTACAGGCGCAAGCTGGTCAAGGCAGGAGGAGAGAGTGTGGTTGTAGTAGTCAGTGAGGTCGGAAGGGGTGTGGAGGTCAATGAAGGGAGAAGTGGACATTTTTTCAGAGAGGGTGGATGAGAATGAGGTAGGTGAAAGAGCGTTTAGCTTACGGAAGTTGATAGTGCGATAATGTCTTGGTGTTGGGGTGGGGATGTTGATGGTCATAGTGATGGCTAAGTGGTCAGAGAGGGTGAGGTCGGAGCCAGAGAGATGGTGCAAAATTAATCCAGTGGAGCAGGCAAGGTCCAAAATGTGACCACGGATATGCGTAGGAAAGTTGACATGTTGAGTGAGGTTAAAGCAGGTGAGTAAATCAGTGAAGTCAGTGGTTATTGTGGAGTCAGTGGAGTCCATGTGGATATTGAAATCACCAAGGAGGAGGATTGAGGGGGAGAGGGAACATAGCTGGGTCAGAAAGTAGGAGAAGTCAGACAGGAATAATGGGTGTGGTTTGGGAGGGCGGTAAACGACAGCCATGACTGACTGCGTGCGACCAGAGAGTTTAAAAGCCAGGTGTTCAAAGGATGAGGATGAGGCGATGGGGATGAGGCTGGTCCTGATGTCTTGACGGTGGATAACGGCAATTCCACCCCCTCGGCCCTCCGAGCGTGGTTTATTGATGTAGGAATATCCATTGGGTGTGGTGAGGTTGAGTGTGTAGTAGTCCAGAGGTTGTTGCCAGGTTTCGGTGAGACAAAGTCCAGTTTGTTATCCAGGATGTATTCGTTCAGGATGAGGCATTTATTGTTGAGGGACCGGGTGTTGAACAGGGTGAGCTTGATGTTGTTTTGAACAGCAGGGATGAATTCAGGTGATTTCGCCAGGGTTCGCAGGCAGGAGGTGCGATTTTGTGCGTTGCCGTGACGAGGTGCGCTGGGACGATGAGTGGGAGTGCACTGAGCCGACCAGAGGACGGGGATGGAGTGACCTGATTGTACATATACAAACTTACGACCGGAGCCACGGTGAATGTACCTGGGTCGTCGGAGGAGTCCACTAGATTTGATGGCAGAGATGCATGATGGGGTGGAGCGGGTATTGAGCAGAAGGAGCCTTGCGGCGGAGTACCGCAGAGCCATGCCAGGCAGGAGCGGAGAGACGAGACGAGGCCAAAGTTGAGGAGGTGAAACAATGGTCCCAACCCACGGGAGCAGGCCCAAGGAGACGAAGGAGCCAGGGAGGTGAAGCCAGGAGCAGAGTCGGGACCAAGCAGAGGGCAGGCAGGAGCAAAGAGACGATCACGAGGCCAAGGTTGATCACGGAAAAGCGGGAAATGCAGCGGCAATCAACCGCCGCCGCTACAAATCAAGATCACGGTGGGAAAACCGCCGCCACACCGCTGTGATGGTCACAACCCACGAGAGCGTGCCCGAGGAAACAGCGAGCAGGCGAAGGAGCCGGGTAGGCGAAGCAGGGAGCAGAGCCGGGACTATGCGGAGGGCAGACTCAATGGCCAAAAAAATCCGCACGACCACCAAAAAAGCAAGCAACTGACAGTGGCCCGGTCGAAGAAGCGGCGAGCATGTGACGCCTGCGTCCTCTTCAGACCGGACCGGAAGCAAAATCGCATTCCAATATTTACACATGGCCAAACGTATGTGGACACCCAAACATCACACCCATATGTGCTCGATGAACATCGCATTCCAAAATCATGGGTATCAATGTATGCTTTATGGAATTAACTACCGGAACGCCCTTTGACCTTTATACAACAGACTGGAGGCAGGAAGGCGATATTTTACAACAATTTACTATACAATAAAAACACAATAAAAAAACACAAACCTCATATCCACAACAATATATATATATATATATATATATATATATATATATATACATACCCTGCAAAAAAAGAAACGCAAAAGTAGTGAAATCGTAAATATCTGACAGAGTGTTGCCGATATCCATACAAAATTAATACCAAAAATGAATTGGTCATTTCTGCATGGATTGGGGTTGATTTGTGTGGAAAGAATGAGGTACTGCAGAAATTTGGCGAAAAGATGGAACAATCGCAAAAACACAACCACGTGAGAGCCTGGTGCCGAAACACACCAACATGACATGCACGTGCAACATCACTTGTGGGGCTATAAAAACGTTGGGTTTTCATTTGCATGCCATCACAATCTTACAGCAAGTGAACAGCGAAAACATGCCACGACTCACGGATGAGATTCTTCGGCCACACGTCCTTCCCATTATGCAACAAGCGAACGTCATTTTCCAACAAGACAACGCCCGACCTCATACGGCAAGACTGACAACAGCCTTTTTGAGGAATCACAACATCCAGGTCCTGCCATGGCCCTCCAGGTCTCCAGATTTAGACCCAATCGAACATTTATGGGATGCACTGGATCAACGACTGCAAGCAGGTCAGCAACAACCACAGAACCTCCGACAGTTGGCACAAGCACTGCAGGCAGAGTGGGTGAACATTCACCAGGCCATAATTCGGGATCTGATTGCTTCCATGGGACGACGATGCCAGTCAGTTTTGGACTCCAATGGTGGCCATACAAGATATTGAGCACAGATGACCTTCACCTTGAAAATCTACTGTTCCATGTGTGCCATATGGAACCTGGGTCATTGGGTCAATGAGAATGATGTGTGCCAATTTTGAACAATCGATTACCATCTGTTGATTATTTATATGAGATATAAAATATACATCTACGTAGTAAAATCAGTTTTGCGTTTCTTTTTTTTTGCAGTTTTGCGGGGTTTTTTTTGCAGGGTATATATATATATATTTACACATGGCCAAACGTATGTGGACACCCAAACATCACACCCATATGTGCTCGATGAACATCGCATTCCAAAATCATGGGTATCAATATGGAGTTGGTCCTCCCTTTGCTGCGATAACAGCCTCCACTCTTCTGGGAAGGCTTTCCACGAGATGTTGGAACAATGCTGCGGGGATTTGCTTCCATTCAGCCACAAGAGCATTAGTGAGGTTGGGCACTAATGTTGGGCGATTAGGCCTGGCTCTCAGTCAGCATTCAAATTCATCCCAAAAGTGTTCAATGGGGTTGAGGTCAGGGTTCTGTGCAGGCCAGTCAAGTTCTTCCAGACCAATCTCGACAAACAATTTCTTTATGGACTTCGCTTTGTGCAAGGGGGCATTGTCATGCTGAAACAGGAAAGGGCCTTCCCCAAACTGTTGCCACAAAGTTGGAAGCCCACAATCGTCTGGAATGTCATTGTATGCTGTAGCGTTAAGATTTCCCTTCATTCGAACTAAAGGGCCTAGCTCAAACCATGAAAAACAGCCCCGAAACCATTATTCCTCCTCCACCTTGGCACTATGTATTTGGGCAGGTAGCGTTCTCCTGGCATCTGCCAAGCCCAGGTTCATCCGTCAGACTGCCAGATGTTGAGGCGTAATTCTTCCCTCCAGCCGACGCTTGGCATTGCACATGGTGATCTTAGGCCTGTGTGCGGCTGCTCGGCCATGGAAACCCATTTCATGAAACTCCCAACGAACAGTTGTTGTGCTGACCTTGCTTCCAGAGGAAGTTTGTAACTCAGTAGTGAGTGTTGCAATCGAGGACAGACGATTTTTACGCGCTTGGGGCTTCAGCACTCGGCAGTCCCATTCTATGAATTTGTGTGGTATATCACTTCGCAGCTGAGCTGTTGTTGCACCTGGACGTTTCCACTCCACAATAACAGCACTTACAGTTGACCAGGGCAGCTCTTGGAGGGCAGAAATTTGACGAACCGACTTGTTGGAAAGGTGACATCCGATGACGGTGCCACGTTGAAAGTCACTGAGCTCTTCAGTATGGCCCATTCTACTCCCAATGTTTGTCTATGGAGATTTAATGGCTGTGTGCTTGATTATATATACACCTGTCAGCAATCTGTGTCGCTGACAGCCGAATCCGCAAATTAGAAGGAGTGTCCGCATACTTTTGGCCATATAGTATATATATATACAGACTTGGCATTTAATATGGAATATTTTTTTGTGGGGGTGAACTTACTTTTCAAGATGTCTTAGAACCAAAAGTTCATTGGAATTATGTTGAAATTATTCTAGATTTTGTTAATGTGACCTTTAAAAGAAACAAAAACCACATTTGACATTTTGAAACAAATAAATTTATCCTTGAAAGTGATGTAAACTGATATCCAACTCAATTCATGGACAGTACTGTGTTAAACTTCTGTACGTTTTCCAGAAGTATCTCTTTATTTTGCACATTAGCCATATTTTTTTTAAACAAAAACAAAAGTTAAATTACGACTGGGATTACGGACAGTAAAATTACAGTTCAGTACTTCGTGTAACCCCCACGAGCATTCAGGAGAGCACGTACACGTCGAGGCATGTTGTTCACGAGATTTGCCAAGGTTTGGACAGGAATCGCTTGCCATGCAGTGACAATAGTCTTTTTTTTTTTTGGTTTTGTATACAATATCGAGGCTCGTGAAAGAGCGAACATTAATCACACAGAAAGACAAACAGACACATAAAACATATAACATCGGGAGCGGTAGACAAGATGGGGAGAGAGGGGGAAGGACACAAACACAACATTTGAGAGCAGGGACCGAGAGACATGGAGGCATCGAGAGATCTGTGGGAGGGAGAGGGCTTTGGGGGGAGGCATGTGAAGAGGGGGGGGGGGGGGTGGGAGAGGTATAAACATATGGACACTGCCAGGACTTCCAGGAAAGAAGTTGGAATTTCAAACAAGGTGGATCTGGGGTGAATTAGTGGGGGTAGAAAAGATCAAGGTTTTGGATGGGGGAAGATAAGAGATGGTGGTGAACAGCTGTTTTAAAGACCTGGAGGGAGGAGTGGGATTGAAGGGAGTGGGGGAGTTTGTTCCAGAGGTGGGAGAAAAGAAAAATGAAAGAGTGAAGGTGAGCAGAGAGCCGAGATTTCGGCAGTTTAACCATCAGAGGGTTGCTGGCAGATCTTGTGCGACCTGTAGGAATATTTGGGGGACAGAGCACAGAGAGAGCTGGGGGAGCAAGGCCGGAGATGAGTCGGTAGAAGACAGAAAGACCACCTACCTGCCTGCGGAGAGTGAGTGAAAGGCCCTCAGAGATAGCTTCATCGCGGGAGATTCCAATGATTTTGAAAGCTTTGGATTCAACAGCGTGAAGCCGAGCCAGGTGTGAGGCAGGAGCACCAGCCCATAGGGGAGAACAGTATTCCATTGAGCTGCGGATGAAAGCCTTGTATGTGGTGAGGAGCTCATGTGTGCCGAGGAAGGACTTCGCACGACGGAGGATGCCCAGTCGGCGACTGGCTTTGGAGGCCAGCTTGGAAATGTGGTTTTCCCAAGAAAGATCATGGCAGATAGTGAGACCCAAAAGCTTGAGCGACAGAACTTCTTGGAGAGGATTGTTGAGAAAGTAGATGGGAGGGTTGTCCAGTCGATCTTTTCGGAGAGGCATAGTAAGAGAGTGAGATTTGTCAGGATTGAAAGACATGTTCCACTTGTTTGACCAGTCTGTGATTTTGTCCAGGTCTTCAGAGAGTGAGGAGGCTGCAGACTGCCGATCTGAGGGAAGAGGCATGGAGCGGCAGAGAGTGGAGTCATCAGCAAAGAGATAGAGAGGATTTTCCAGAGAGTCGGAGAGATCATTTATAAAGACCAGAAAAAGCACAGGGCCCAGCACACTGCCTTGGGGAACTCCAGCCTGAAGAGGAAGGGGAGATGAGAGAAATCCATTCAGGGCCACACGTTGACTATGACCAGAGAGGAAGTCTGCAAGCCATGCATGGAGATTTCCATGGATACCATAGGAGGAGAGTTTGGTGAGCAGAGCTGGGTGCCAGACCGTGTCGAAGGCACGTGATATGTCAAGGGAGACAGCTCTGATTTCCTGTTTGGCATTGAGGACCTCCATCCATTGTTGAGACAGCAGAAGCAGCATGTCCAGAGTAGAGTGACCTGGTCTGAAACCAAATTGATGATCAGAGATCAAGCCATTGGAGAAGAGGAAAGATTTCATATCCGAAGCAATGATGGATTGCATGACTTTGCTGATAATTGGGAGCAGGCTGATTGGTCTGTAGTTGCAAGGATCTGTTTTTGCACCTTTTTTGTGTAAAGCGGTAATGTTAGCTGATTTCCAGGATGCTGGCAGATGACCTTGAGCAAAAGATAGGGTGAAAAGAACAGAGAGAGGGTGAGATAGAGCGGCAGAGCAGGATTTTAGGACCCGTGGGCTGCAATTCACGCACAGAGGTCGGCTGCTGGTCCAAGTGGTCGATTTGACGCGTTAATTCTGCACACAAGTTCTCTATCGGATTCATATCCGGGGACATGGCAGGCCACTCCATATGCTCCACACCACGGTCAGCAAGAAAGTGTTGGATCATGCGAGCACGATGAGTCCGTGCATTTTCATCTTGGAAGACAAAGTTTCCTCGAAAGGCTGCACGAGCAAATGGAAGCAATGTTTCTTCCAGAATGGCCCTGTACTTGAACTGCTTCAGGTTTCCATTCAGAACAACCAGGTAAGTTTTGCTCCTGCATGAAAAGCAGCCCAAACGGTCACCCCACCACCTCCAGCTTGGACTCTTGGCACTATACAATCTTTGTTGTAGGCTTCATGCACTTGTCTGCGCACTCGGACGCGGCCATCTTGACGATAGCCCAGAAATCTAGACTCGTCACTGAAGATCATGTGAATCCAGTGTCCTGGCTGCCATTGACGGTGCTCTCTGGCCCACTGCACACAGTGCACACATATATATACACACAGTGCATTCAGAAAGTATTCAGACCCCTTCACTTTTTCACATTTTGTTATGCTGCAGCCTTTTGCTGAAATCGTTTAAATTCATTTTTTTCCCTCATCAATCTTCACTCAATACCCCATAATGACAGAGAAAACAAGATTTTAGAAAGTTTTGCAAATTTATTAAAAAGAAAAAACTGAAATATCACATTTACATAAGTATTCAGACCCTTTGCTATGACACTGGAAATTTAGCTCAGGTGCCTCCCATTTCTCTTGATCATCTTTGAGATGTTTCTACACCTTGATTGAAGTCCACCTGTGGTAAATTCAATTGATTGGACATGATTTGGAAAGGCACACACCTGTCTATATAAGGTCTCACAGCTGACAATGCATATCAGAGCAAAAACCAAGCCATGAGGTCGAAGGTACTGCCTGCCTAGCTCAGAGACAGGATTGTGTCGAGGCACAGATCTGGGGAAGCCTACAAAAAAATTTCTGCTGAATTGAAGGTTCCCAAGAGGACAGTGGCCTCCATAATTCTTAAATGGAAGAAGTTTGGAACAACCAGGACTCTTCCTAGAGCTGGCCGCCCGGCCAAAGATGAGGAATCAGGGGAGAAGGGCCTTGGTAAGAGAGGTGACCAAGAACCCGATGGTCACTGGCTGAGCTCCAGAGATCCTGTGTGGAGATGGGAGAAACTTCCAGAAGGACAACCATCACTCCAACACTCCACCGATCTGGGCGTTATGGCAGAGTGGCCAGACGGAAGCTTCTCCTCAGTGAAAGACACATGAAAGCCCACAGAATCTTGTTTCTCACAGTCTGAGTGTCCTTTAGGTGCTTTTTTGCAAACTCCAAGCGGGCTTTCATGTGTCTTTCACTGAGGAGAGGCTTCCGTCTGGAAGACGTATTGACATTTGTATTGAACGTATTGACAGATCACCTTTATGGGCAAGGTATGGTCTCAATTTCTAGTGGAATGTATAAGGTACGGTTGACCATACGTCACTGATACGTTACTGATACTGACACGTTGTTTGACCATTGTTAGGGTCGGGTCCACATTCGTCCATGATTCAATTTGTTTGGAAGTAATTGGAGCATTGTCACAGTCAGACTCACTCATTGCCATAAAAAATCTCTCTTGGTACAGGTACATTACCTGGGTTAACAGGCATTGGTTACCTACTCATGGTATCGAGATCAACAACAAAAATATATATACTAAATTGCCTTGATCAACATCCTTGAACGGGATTGGGTGATTAGGGTATGAGGGTATATTCTGATATCTTAGGGAGATGGATGACCCTGCCTTGCATAACCCCAGATCACCTGTGGGCAAAGTGTAGTTCCTGTCAGCCCGCCCCCCCCCCCCCTACCAGGGTTACGGTCCGCAGCCAGGCGGTTTAAATGGCAGATGGCTCTGCACATCTGGTGGATGAGTGTCCAGTCGACTCCAACAGCATGGGCGGAAGAGGATGAATTCCCCAACGGCCAGAAGAGACACGGAGAGGAGTGGCGACCCCACCCCATCTATACCACACACTTACCTGTGTGTACCAGCCATAGAAAGGCAATGCCTTCATTATCCGAGGAGACTCGACATAATCATTGTGAACAGAGCGCTGAGGATTTGCTCACCTTGTAATCTTCCTGCTGAAATGGACAAAATCATGAATATACTTGGTGACAATGGTTATCCGGATAATCAAGAGATATGTGCCCAAGTTTCCCAACATAACAAAGGAACATAAGATCGGTCCTGACAAATGTCCAGTATATATCAGGATGCCATGGAAAGGACAATCATCACAAAGGTTTGAAGAACAAATCAAACATACCGTATCAAACACATACCTGGCGGTGCAACCTCCAGTAATCTTCACCTCTCGCAGTCTGCTCACGTCAGTCAAGAAGGATGTGCTGCCCACCTCACAAATCAGCAAAGTTATCTATTAGTTTAAGTGCCGATGTGAAGCTCGGTACGTGGGCCGTACAACCCAAAGGTTGGCTGATCGTATCAAACAGCATGTTCCCCTGGCGATTCGAGGAAAGAACTTGGGAGTGAGGACTCGACCAGTACGAGCATGCAAGAACGTTCAACGGCCATCGAACATTTCTTCTTCTGCTTCTTCTGCCATTGCACGGCACTTGGGTGCCAACACCGATTGTGCAGACCAGCACAATGCAGATATGTTCAAGATATTGAGCCGAGGTTGGACTACATTACATCAACGTATTGTTGTGTTCCTGGTGGTTAAAATCGTCCAAGGAAACGGATTGCTGAACAAGCTTTAACTCCAAGGCGTTCAGTCAAAATATAGCGGAGAATATGCATGGGGGCAAGTGGAGGGAGAGGCCTGAGTGCTTACCTTCACGGATTCCACCGGACGTCCTCGACCCTGCAATAAATCAACTCAAATGACACAGGATTTAAAATGTACAAATATATGCCGGCTTTATTAAAATAAATGCTGGTAATACAAAATGCACTGTAAATAAAATCCTAAATTGGGACGTTCCCACACACAAATCCAAATACAGACGAAAGGGAAAAATAATTGAAAATAAATGTGTTATTTATGGCGTTCTTTTATCATTATTAATAATTATTAATTTTATCAATATTAATAAATATGTGAAGTAAGAGGAAAAATGTGGACCAGAGCGTTCTTTTATCATCCAGGCTCTGACGTCATCTGTCCTGCTTTACCAATCAGCGAGTTCCTTCTTACCAGTCCTTCCCATCAATCAAAACTCTGACCAATCACTGTTCTTTGGGCGTGTCTCCACGGAGCTGCCTGACCTGTGCGCTTACTAAGTCAATGTTATCAGCGGCAGCGTTCAATGTCCTGGCTTCCGGTAGGTTTTTAATTAGGGTGTATAAATGCATGATTTCTTACTAGGTGTGTGTTGCGTATGTCATAAGGAACAAAGGAATAATTAGAGGCAATTACATACAGGGGATTAATTTACCCATAATCCCTCACTAATTAACAAGCCCCACTCCTCTGATGGGGACGAATATACAAGCTTACACGACAGTCCGATCTACACAAATTCCCTACTTATGGTACATCGAGATGGTTCTTCTTCTTCACAAGTCAGACCACACTAATCTATACATTATACCTGGTCTACAGTATCACTACCCCCCACAAACATAATAGTATGTTAGAAGCAACTGTCATCCATTCCACGGACCCGACATGGTGTCGTCAAAAGGAATTTGTACATTTCCTCTCATTCGCTTTCAACACAAAGATTAAAGGTGTTGCCCCGACCGCTGTCCAAGGCAATGATGCAAATGGTGCGTCATCGCTGACAACTCCGCTCCAGCCAATCGGAGCCCAGGACAGTGGTGTCTGAGTCAACCAATGGGCGTTCACAACACCAATGACGTCATGACTGAAGAACCAATCGGTGTCGCAGTTACTTAGACATGCTTATAATTGCACTAGTTCTCATGACGTTTGGTACTAGTTCTCATCTCTTCCAGTATCTTTGCTGTGAATCGCCTTGAAGAGTGCAGAGCAAAAAGCTTCAGTGTTATTGTCATTATTTATGTCGTGTTTGTTTTCTTGTATATTAAAGTTCTGTAGTACCAAACATCTGTATATATGTATAAATATATACTGTATCTGTGCAGTGTCTGTGTTGTGTTGTCACTGAACTACTCCCTCAAACCTTTGTTTCCATGGTTGTGAAGAGCTTTTAATAACGTGGTGGTGAGGTGTTTTGAATCACGTGGCTGTTGTGTAACAATGACAGCCCACATGCAGGTTATTCAGCTCAACCTTTTAATGGCATCTCCTTCTCCACTCCTCGCCAAGCTCGTTCATGTCACTACCGGTCACGCCTCATCCTTTCCGGTTCATGATGCATTCATTAATATTCATGAAATTCCCAATACCACATATTCCTTTTTTCGTGAAGATAACTAATAATGAAAAAAACAAACGAAAAAACAACAACATAGTAAGCATGTAATTGATGATAAATATAATGAATACTGTTTATTATATACTGAAACGCAAAAGAAACTTACCACCTTTGAAACCTTTAAATATCAACAATAACACTGCGTGTAGTAAATGTGTGAACTTATTTGTGCGTTGACGCCGTTGATCAGATGCCGATGCCAGGGCACGCTGCCGTTGATCCCTTGACAATCGTGGCATGTTGATTGAAATGCCCATTTTGCACTGGCCTTTTTAAAGCCAATATCAAGACATCACGTGCAGCTCATTAAAATCATCCCGTACCCCTTGGCTAATCACTGACAGTCAAAACGGCTGTTCAACAGCTGTGCTATGAAGCGACCATTGAAGGTTTAAGTGACCATCCGTGTCCGTTTTGTCTGACAGTGAGGACACTATTGTCCACAAATAAGTTCACACATTTACTACACGCAGTGTTATTGTTGATATTTAAAGGTTTCAAAGGTGGTAAGTTTCTTTTGCGTTTCAGTATATAATGAATACCACATATCCCATTCATATTATTCCTTTTTTCGTGAAGATAACTGGTAATGAAAAACAAAAAACATAGTAAGCATGTAATTGAAGGTAAACATGTCACATGACAAAGTCCTTGGTCCATTCAGGGGCTTGACGATGTCTGGTCCGACAAACACCTGGGGTAATAACTTGTAGAGGCATTTGTTGGACAGGGTTATGTGCACCATAATCCTCAAAACCTGTCATACTTTCAGCAGCAAGTCCATTTGGGGTCTGAATTGCAGGTGAGAGATGAATTGCATTCCATTCCCATCAGAGAGTCTCTAGGTAGCAGGACCTCTCTGTTCAATGATCTTGAGGGGTTGGGTAAACTTGGTTTGTCCTTTCTTTTGAAGTCCAAGTTTCCAAACTCCCACTATAGAACCTTATTGAAAGGTGGAAGGTTTTTCTCCCCGACGCTTGTCTGTATCGTTTAGACTTCTCTTGTTTCTGTTGAACGAAGCATCTCACATCCTTGAGTCTTGCAGCAGGTACGCTGATTTAACGGTCCCCAATGTGCAACTTGGTGTGCAATGTACATCCATGTAGAAGTTTATCAGGAGTCTGATGAGTTGTTGCATGTCTGGTAGCTCAATACGTTTGCAAGAAGTCGGGTACGAATGATTTCCAGGGCTTCCCTTCGAGGTTTGCAGTGTGTAAACAGTCTTTAAGCACTCTGTTGAAGCGTTCAATCTCCCCAATGGCTTGTGGGTAATAGACAGAACTACGGCAGTGCTTGATGTTTCTTTCATGCAGGAATGTTTCAAACTCAGTTGAAACAAACTGAGATCCATTGTCAGAGATAAGTTCCTGTGGGATTCCTTCACAACTGAATACTGTAGTCAGGATCTTGATCACTGTAGCAGATGTTACTTGGGACTTAAAGACTACTTTTGGCCATTTGCTGAACTAGTCAATTAAGGTAATGGCATAGTGACAGTCCATATGGCCATTATCAAGCGGTCCCGTAATATCGATGGCAAGCTTTTCCCATGCAGTATTGGGGAGAGGAACTGGTTGCAAAGGTTGGACCCGAGTGACAGCCGTTTTATCATGTATTTGGCAAGTAATACACGACTTAATGGCAACTTCTACTTGGGAGTCCATCCCTGGCCACCAGTAGAGGTCACGCAGCCTTTGTTTAGTTCTTACAATTCTTTGATGCATATCATGGGCAAGCTGGATTAATTTGGGTTGAAGTTTTGTCGGCACTATCATACGGTGAGTGCCACGAATCAAGTAATCCTCATGTATAGCCAGTTGATTTGGGTCAATGCCTTTTGCATTGCAAGGCCATCCTCTGGAGATGTATCTTAGCACCTTCAGTAGAGAAGGAAGCACTTGCCTGCGTCTGGAAAACTGAGAAATGGTGTACTTATCTGTGTTGTCAGAAATTTATCTTGCGTACAGACCACAGTCCACTGACCACACTACTGTCTTTGAAAGGTCTTGGTCGAGCTGGAATGAGAATTGCATGTTGGTCTGCACGCTTACTATCGTTTAACTATGAAATTGTATACAAAGCTGGACATCAAAATGTGACTGCAGACTGTTTATCTCGGTTACCACTCCCCACGACAGAGCCTTACCACAGACCGGATGTAGAAATGGTGGCTTTAGTGTCCGGTGACTTCTCTGCTGTACCTGTGGAACAAATCAATGAACCTTGTAATAGATGCCCTATTCTACTGTAGAGTACTTGCGTTTGCATTCTGTGAGCGTTTGTGAGGCGAATGCTATTGTTTGCTCTGTAGAGTCCTCAAGAAGTTGTGTGAGCACTGCTCTGAGTCCATAATCAGACGCGTCTGTGGTCACAATGGTGGTCAGTGTAGGGTCAAACAAAGCAAGTGCAGGGCTCTTAGCAATTAATTTTTTTACCCTTTCAAACTGAGTGTATTCAGCATAGGTCCAGGAGAAGTCAGCATTCTTGCGCAGTAGGGCACGGCATGGCTCCTGTGGTAGAATAATTTCTACTCCTGTTCTACTATTAAAACTTCCAGAAACTTGTTTTAGCAAAATCCATGTTTTATTCACTTTTGAGAGTTTT
Organism: Myxine glutinosa; assembly: GCF_964187855.1. NCBI lineage: Eukaryota > Metazoa > Chordata > Myxini > Myxiniformes > Myxinidae > Myxine > Myxine glutinosa. The sequence goes on along the minus strand of NC_136273.1, from coordinate 37,038,252 downwards.
GCTGTATTCTACTAAATGTACTAATTAGATATTAATGACGTTGTCCGTCGGTCATGGCTGTAGCTCCTTCTGTAGGTCTTTTGTTGAACCTCGTTCAGTTGTTGACCAGTCTCCAGTTGGTTGATCAGGTCAACTGGTCTTCAGTTGTTCAGTCACTCTCCCAGTCCACTGCTTCTCCGTCACTCTCCCAGTTCTCTCTGCTCCCCCAATCACAACTTTCTCTTGGTTTTAAAGGCCCAGACTCCTTCATCCAAAAGCCTTTATTTGGCTCTTTTGGCCAGCCCTCTATTTTGGGAGACTGAGAGCACCACATTATTTCTGTTCAAGAGGTCAAATGCTCTGACCTGCTGAGGGGGAATTTGCAGCCTGTGCTCCATTTATGGAACACAGGCTAACTATTGATAGACACAGATGGCAGTCCAAGAGCGGTACACATTCTGTCTTGAATTATATTGCTCTAGTCCTATGCTCTTGGCTCATCTGTTAAAGTAAAACATATTCCACTTTACACAAGATCACATTGAGATATATTCTAGCAATAGTCAATAGGAATATTTATTCCCTGACAGTCCCCGGTTTTTTTCTTTTATGTTTATATTTAACCATTAATCTAAACATTACCACATTAAATATTCAAACCACTCATCTGGTAATTCAATTTCCTAAGGCATACACCGTCATTCTGGAAGAATTTTGATCACAATACATTTCCTTGTTCATTGACTCTTTCTATGTTGATAATTCAATTCAACTCATTTGCATAAAGATCACAAAACATTTCACCTTCACCAAAACGCAATAATTTCAGTTCATCATTAAAATAATAAAGCATCTGCAACATTTGGCAAAATGTTTGCCTTTAATCAAATATTGACTTTCTTTGTTTGAAAAAAAAGGGGCGGATCACTTGTGTTTGAAATTACAGCATGAAACATTTTTTCTTCAAATGTCTTCATAACACCTACACTATTTGCGTAGGATTTTCTGCTGTTGTGATAGCTGGGCAGAGTCATAGACTGACCCTGCTCTCCATGCAGCATCCTTGCCACTCTTGCTGTGAGCCATAGTAGATTTGAACAAGGCCTCCATCCAGTTGTAGTCGCCTTGCCTCCTCACACATCGTGAGCATGGAGCAAGTGTTGATGTGATGTTGATTTGTCAACAAGATGTGGAGCAGGGATGCCGGATGCATCCGCAATGATGATGTTGGGACCATGGTACTCAGTTGTCCATGGTCCATACCAGGAGCACACAGCAGAATCATGCACAGTTGTTGTGAAGGAAAAGGCGCAGTCGTTCGCTTGCAGCTCCATGCTGGCTCCCCGGAAGTTGGTGAAGTAATGACACACGTCACCATATCCCGTAGACGTTGCAGGTAAAATGTCGTCGTCCTGCAATTGCTGATGTGATGAATGTTCGAGGTATTCGAACAAAAGTAAGTGATCGCCCTTTTTCATATGTTGCAGTGTGATCCAGACAAATGGTCACATAATTTTCCCTTGGTGAAGGTAAACATCCATCTTACAACGGAGTATTTCTTCATCATTCTTTGAGAAAGAGGGTGTATGCCAGAATTAACTTCATTTTTCACAAATTGTCCTTTCTCAAACTTCTTCCCAGATGTCGTTAGCACTCCATTTGGGATGTGATCTGGTCTTCCCTTTACTCAGCCACATTTATATCTGCTCTCCACACAGATTGAATCAGATGGGGTACATTGTAACATGAAATCACTATATTTTATAACAACTTCACACAAATAATATTCAAATCAGACATGTGTTTTTCACTATTAAACTAAGAATAGCATCCACAATTGCTTTCTGGTTCATATAATTCAAAAATTAAACTCATGCAGGTATTGTAACCCAACTTCAAAGAAAATAAATGCATTAATAATGAGTATATATGATTGAAATCACAAACAGGAATATCTAATTCCCAACAAATCTTGCAAACAAGCAAACTATGCATAATGTATTATTAGCATAGTCCTCCCCGCTTTTTGTTTTTCTTTAACAGTGTAACTTGTGGTGATATGAGTTCATCGATCTTGTAAAACGGACATAGTTCACAACATTTTGTTATGCCCTTATTTTAACTCTACTGTATTCATTTGCAAGATCACTTGATTCAATCATTGAATCTCAGTATTCATGTATTCATGTATTCTTCCTCTTGTGGTTCCACATTCATTTCCTCATTTGTTGCTTTGTTTATTTCCTCTTTTGTGGCTGCTTGCACTATCATAGTGTTGTTTGTTATCTTATTCAAACCCACCGTCACTAAGGTTTTCAAGCAAGCCACTACTAAAACTATTGCCAATATAACCACTAATCCAATAAACAAATATTGGAGTATCTCAGCTGCTACTCCTCGTATTTGTTCATACCTATAACATAATTATATGTCAATGACATTCAACATTATATACCAAACTAACAAACTTCTTAAAATGTGACTAAAGAAAAATCCCTTAATATGTAACATAAATCTGATTATTTGCCTTATCCTGATGCCCCTATCTCCCAGGGTCCATATTTGTTTCTATTCTTATCAACTTCCTATGATCTGTGAATTCGTTCCAAAATACCACAACCATAGGTTTTAACAAAGCTCTACCAAACTATTTCCAAGTTGAACTCAAAATACTAGTAAAACAATCAATTCAAAGAATTAACTTCAAAGGGTCAGCAAATTCATTCTATAACCAGATCTAATTTTCCCATGCAATAGTTTGCCTTGACACATGTCATATTATAACACTTTAATAAACCTTCAGAAATGTTTCCCATCGCAACAACTTCCCTTTTACAAATAGCCATGTGTAAATTACTTATTGAACTACAATTTCCTCTCAATTTATTTGGCCTAAATGGCCGCAAAAGTGGCTGCCAACATGCAGTACCTTTTTTCTACCAAGGAAGTGCTCGTCCACATAAGACCTCTACCAAAATGTTGTTTGTAAAAACAAATCTGGGATTTCTAATTACATGGATGCACACTCTCAAGACATTGCAGGCTGCTGTTAACAATTCATTACGATAAAATAATTCCTTTACCCACAATCAAATAAGTAACACAAATTGAGGATGTTATCCCTATCACATTCATTTATAGATTCATTATGTTGGATCTAATTCTCACTTTTCCCACTGCTATAAGGAAGAACAGTAGCTCCTATAAGTCTTTGTAATATCTCATTAAATTTACCCAGCATTGAAGAATTTATTTACTATCCATTTCCCTTCTGTTTACCAGTAACTTTGTTTAAACTCCATAACTTAATTTGATAAATCCCATGTGTACAGCTACCACTTATTGAAACCCCTACTGTTGTAGAAAATATCCAAATAAGTGGTTGTATGCTCCCTTAAAAGTTGCTCCTCCATTTCTATGCAACTTAGTGAATACTACTGACACCAGTATGCCAATATAGGTGTGGCAGATTAACAAAATATGTTGCAGGTACACGTAACATCGTGTTCTGAGTGTAAAAAAAACATAACAGCGCGTTCACGTCTGCCCCTTGGTTTTAAGATCCACAATGCATTTCGTTTTAAAACTCACAATAGTTCAATTCAACAAAATTGTCTTTACTATCTGCCCATATCATCTATGCCTAAGACACATCCATACATACAGCACAATTTATATGCTGATAAAGGTCAAGTTTATATATGTAAAAATCCATGAGCAGAGTACTCTGGAAAGTCAGTGTAAGACCACTTCCAAATTTGTCTAATTTTGTACTCATTTTGTTTATGAAGCTCCTGTCCATAAATAGCTGTTATTCTCATATAAATTCTATCAAAAATGGAATCCCAAAATTACTCACAATTTTACTATTAATTAATGGCTGCTCATAACCTAGCACATCAAATCTGTATATTCCATCGCCCTTGACAAAAGAGATAATGTTCATAATCAAATTATATTCCTATTTTATTTTACGAATTTTCTGGATATTCTTGTAAGATGACACACAAAACAAAAACACAAACATTGACACACAAACATACACAAACCCAAGCATTATGTATATTTGTTTGCATTGGAACCATCATTAACAGATCAAGATGGGTGTCAATTTCATTTCAATTTCGTAAAATTTATCCTTTAATTTTAGAAACGCTAATACACAAATAGACAAAAAGTTTATTTTTAGAAAACCCCTATAATGTCACATTGAAATTACCCTTTTTGGTCCTACAATAATTTATCCAAATTTGACAATACATCTATTTACATGTCAGTCGACCACTGACCTATCAGCATGCAAAAAAATAGTCCAAAATGCCCACCTGATGATCATGTGACGCTTGTCACTGGTTTCCAAAAAATTTTGCAAAGCAATGTTCCACACTTTGGTAATTGTTTTGTTGTAAAAAATTGTTTTGCCCAAAATACTCCCTAAAATGACATTTATAATTGGCAAATATGAGGCTTCCAGAATGAACTCTAATTCTGGATCTTTTAATTCATGTTCCAAAAAAAAATCCAATTTTGGCATTTAATCAATTAATTATTAATTCGCTAATAAGCAAAAGTAAAATTCATTCTTGCTCCGTAAATTTTTTTGAGACAAGAAGCATGAACAATTATTCATGTTGGTCTGATGATTTAATCTGTTGAGGCCTGTCGTCATTTGGGATCTGCAGCAATGAAGGCCTAATCGTTATCTGAGGTACCGGTAAGCACTGGTACCCTTGATCTTGGTTTGTCCTATGAACTAGTCTTCCTATTTGAATATGGACAACGTCGTTTCCAGTGTCCAATATTTCCACAATTAAAACATCGATTTCTGTCATTGGCTGGTCTGTCCACCTGTTCACTTGTATCTCTAGGCTGCATCCCCAGATCCCTGAGTTGCCACCGCAATCTCTGGTTATCTCCTGAAACATGAAAAAATTCTCTGTACCGTCCTTTTTGGAGAGACAAATGGGAATCAGATGGGACAACTGTCACTTTTATTCCGATTGTTGGAGAATTTGTAGCTGAGAGACTCAAGACTCCAATGACCGGACACAGGTTTACAAAAGGTCTGGTTTATTAACTGGTTATTCACTTCATTCCATTTACCAAATAATACCGCATAATTCAATGGCTGAGATTAACTCTTTTCGCATGGTCCTTCTCGTTCGGCTGATGTTCCTCCGCCACTTCCGTTGGTCAGAGCTCCTGGTAGCAAGTCCTGTCGACTCCACGTTTGCTCTCGTTTATATGGACAAACTGGACTTAATCCCCTTTCCGCTGACCGTTAATCCTTTCTCCGCTAATGCCCCGAGGTCATGCGTGCACCGAGTCCTGGCATCAGCTCGCTCCCCTCCTGCTGTGAGTTCCGTTTACCAAACGATAGGGGGGTGCTTCAGCCAGGGGCTGTGACCAGGTGGACAAGAGATTATCATGTTCGGGCACATTCCTAACACTCATTTACGAACTCGTCTTTCACATAGTTTGCAGGTAAAATGTATCTGCTTTGTTACCAGGTTAATTAATAAGTTACCAGTGCCAATTAATAAGTTACACTGAGTTACACTTCCACAATTCCCTCATCTTTTTGTTTTTTGTTTATATTAACCATTAATCTAAACATCAATATAAGTAAACAATCAATCACTACAAGTAAACATCATTACAAGTATAAGTAAATAATCAATCACTACAAGTAAACATCATTACAAGTATAAGTAAATAATCAATCACTACAAGTAAACATCATTACAAGTATAAGTGAATAATCAATCACTTTGGTAATCAAATTCCCTTGGGCATACACCGTCATCCTGCAAGAATCACAAAACATTTCGTTGGTCATTGACTCCTTCCATATCGTTCAATCTATTGCATTTGCATCACAAATATATTTTCAAAACAACACTTCACCATCACCAAGATACAACAATTTCACTTCATTTTCAAGTTTTGTAAAGCATCTGCACCATCTGGCAAAAAACGTTTGCCTCCACACAAATGTTGACTTTGTTTGAAAGGAAGGGCTGATCACTTGTGTTTGAATCCTGGTATGAAACATTTTCTCCTAATGTCTTCATAGCTCCTGCACTACTTCGTGTAGGATTTCGCTGTTGTGGTAACATTGCGGAGTCATAGACTGACCCTGCTCTCCTTGTAGCATTCTTGCCACTTTTTGCTGTAAACCATAGTAATTCCTGAACAAGGCCTTCACCCAGTTGTAGTCGACTTGCCTCCTCCCTCATTGTGAGTGGGCAGCAAGTATTGGTGTGACGTTGATTGGCCAGCAAGATGTGGAAAAGGGATGCCGGATGCATCCACAATGATGTTGGGACCATGGTGTTCAGGTCATTCATGGTCCTTACCAGGAGCAACCAGCAGAATCGTGCACAGCTGTTGTGACAAGGGCACAGCCGTTTTTTGCAGCTCCATGCTGGTTCCCCGGACGTTGGTGAAGTAATAACATATGTCCCCGCATTTCACAGAGGTTGCAGGTAAAATGTCGTTGTCCTGCAACTTCTGATGTGGTGAATGTTCGAAGCCTTCGAACAAGAGTAAGTGATCGCCTTTCTTTCATATGTTGCAGTGTGATCCAGGCAAATGGTCACATAAATTTCCTTGGTGAAGGTAAGCATTCATCTCCAAGTTACACGGAAGATTGTCTTCATCATTCTTTGAGAAAGAGGGTGTATGCCACGATTAACTTCATTTTTTAGCCACAAATTTTCTTTCTCGAACTTCTTCCCAATTCCGTTAGCAATCCCTCCAAAATGTGATCTCGTCTTATCCTTATGCTCAGTCACATCTGAATCTGCTTTCCGCACACACTGGATCAGATAGGGTACATCTTACCATGAAATCAGCATAATCATGTATATCTTCCGACAGTTTCACATTCAACAATTTGTTGTTTTTCCTTAACACAAAAGTTATATTCATTTATATGCGTCACACAAATAATATTCAATCAGGTATGTATTTTATTACTAAACTAAGAATAGCATTGTATATGATTACAATCACAAACGGGAATACCTAATTCCCAACAACAATTTTTCCAAACCAACAAATTAAACATAATGTATTATTACCATAATTCCTCTCCACTTTTTCTTTTCCCTCTTTTTCCTAACAGTGTGTCACTCGTGGTGATATGAGTTCACTGATATTGTAATTGACACAACTCATAACATTGTCGTTATGCCATTATCTTAATTCTACTGTTTCATTTGCAACATCACTTGATTTAATCTTTTAATCTCAGTATTTATTCATATCATCATAACAATCTTTCTATTTTAGGTCCATATTTGTTTCTATTCTTATCAACCTCCTACGGTTTATCAATTTGTTCCAAAACACTGCAACCAAAGGTTTTAACCAAAGCTCTACCAAACTATTTCCAATTTGAACTCAAAATGCTAATTAAACAACAATTCAAAGAATTAACTTCAATGGGTCAACAAACTCATTTTATAAACAGATCTAATTTTCCCATCCAATAATTTTCCTTGCCAAATGTCATATTGCAACACTTTAATAAACCTTCGAAAAATGTCTCCCAAATCAATAAATTCCCTTTTTACTTCCCAAATACTCATCTGTAAATTACATATTCAATTACAGTTTTTTCCCTATTTGTTCGGCCTAAATGGCCACTGAAGTGGCTGCCAACATGCAGTACCGTTTTTATCTACCAAGCAAGTATTCGTCCACATAAGATCTCTACCAAAATGTTGTTTGTAAAAACAAATCTGGCATTTCTGATTACATGGATGCACACTCTCAGGACATTTCAGGCTGCTTGTTAACAATCCACTACGATTAATTAATTCCTTTACCCACAATCAAATAATTAGTACAAATTGAGGATATTATCCCTATCACATTCATTTATAGATTCATTATGTTGGATCTAAATTTTCTCCCACTGCTGCAAGGAAGAACAATAGCTCTAATAAGTCTTTGTAATATCTCACTTCATTTACCCAGCATCGAAGAATTTATTTACTATCCATTCCCATCTGTTAACCAGTGACTTTGTTTGAACTCCAAAACTTAATTTGATGAATCCCATGTGTATGGTACCACTTATTGAAACCCCTACTTTTGTAGAAAATATCCAAGTAAGTGTTTTGTTTTTTTTTGTTTTTTTTTACACCCCCTTAACTGTTGCTCATCCATTTCTATGCACCCAGTGAGTACTACTGACACCAGTATGCCAATATAGGTGTGCGAGATTAACAAATATGTTGCAGGTACACGTAACAGCGCGTTCTGAGTATAAATAACGTAACAGCGCGTTCATGTCTGCCCCTTGGTTTAAGATGCACAATGCATTCCATTTTAAAACTCACAATAGTTCAAATCAGCAAGATTTTCTTTACTATTTTCCCATATCATCTATGCCTAATACACATCCATACATGCAGCACAATTTATATGCTGATAAAATTCAAGTTTATATATATATATATAAATCCATGAGCAGAGTATTCTGGGAAGTCAGTGTAAGACCTCTCCCAAATTTGGATAATTTTGTACTCCCTCATTTCTTTTTATGAAGCTCATATCCATAAATAGCTGTTATTCTCATATAAATTCTATCAAAAATGGAATCCCCAAATTACTCACAATTTTACTATTTAATTAATGGCTGCTCATAACCCAGCACATCAAATCTTTATATTCCATCTCCCTTGACAAAAGAGATAATGTTCATAATCAAATTTTATTTCTATTTTATTTTACGGATTCTCTGCATATTCAATCCCATCCACATAAAACTATCCATTTCCAGACAGGCACACTGTCGGTGTCAACAATCTTGTAAGATTGATACACAAAACAATAAAAAACACTAACATTGACACACAAAAAATACACACACACATGCATTATGCGTATTTGTTTGCGTTGGAACTATTATTTACAGATCAAGATGGGTGTCAATTTTATTTCAATTTCATAAAATTTGTCCTTCAATTTTAGAAATGCTAATACACAAATGGACCAAAAGCTTATTCTTAGAAAACCCCTATGATGTCACATTGAAATTACCCTTTCAGTTCCCACAATAATTTATCCAAATTTGACTACACACCCATTTACATGTCAGTCGACCACTGACTTATCAATCGTGTGGAACAATAGTCCGAAATTCCCACCTGATCATCATGTGACCCTTGTCCCTTGGTTTAAAATTTGCAAAGCAATTGTTCCAACTTTGTAAATTTAAAATTGTGTGCCCAACATAAAAGATCCAATTTCGGCATTTGATCAATTAATTATCAATTTGCTTACAAGCAAAAGAAAAAATGAATAATTCTTGCTCCGAAAACTTTTCAGACCCAAGAATCATCGACAGTTATTCATGTTTGTCCAGTAATCTAATTTGTTGAGGCCAATCGTCATTTGGGATTTGTCGCAATGAAGGCCTAATCATTGTCTGAGGTATCGGTACGCACTGGTACCCTTGATCTTGGTTTGCCCCATGACCTTGTCCTCCTGTTGACATACGGACATCTTCTTCTCCAATGTCCCATCTTTCCACACTCGAAACACCGGTTTCTGTCGTTTCCTGGTCTGTGCACCTGTGCATTTGTATTGCTGGGTTGCATCTCTACATCCCTGAGTTGCCACTGCAATCTCTCGTTGTCTCCTGAAACACGAAAAAATTCTCTGTACCGTCCTTTTTGGGGAGACAACTGGAAATCAGATGGGACAACCGTCACTTTCATTCCTAATTTCGAGGGCAGTTGTGCATTTGTCTCCTCCACTGTATCCTGTATCCTTTTTATTTTAAGTTCTAGATCCGTTATCCGTTCTTGCTGTTCCCGTTGTCTGGATTCACCATCCCAAAGATGGAATGCAAGCCAGTCTACCGTTAGATTCTGTCTCTTCCTGGCTTTCAATCTTTGTTCCAATCTTTCCAATCGACTTCGCTCAAATGTACCATCTCTTGGAAACTCCTCATCATGTCCCTTTGTCCACAAATACCAATTCTCGACCTGCCTTATAGCTTCTGCACCATAACGGTCGTACATATGATGTGTACAAGTACCTTTTTGTGGAATCTCTGGTTGTCCTTGTGTATTCTTGCAGGCTCCATTTCCCATTCTGCCTTTTATCAAAGTAGCGTTGGATGTGTTGTAGTTTGTTCCTCTAAAGCTTCACTCGTACCTCCAGGAAGGGTCTCTCCACCTGTTCACACGGTGATTTCCAGAGAATCTCCCTCAGCTGTGGCTTTTGCACAATCCAATCTCACAGATCAGTATTTGCAGATGAGCCGGAGGGTCAGTATGAAATGGGTGAATCCTCAGGTGTCCGCTCTGTTGACGGGGAAATCACACAATGGTAACCGCACATATATATCTGTATATAAACTCACCACCTTGCTCAATTTTCCCAGGTTGTCTCCACATTGTTAATATCTCGCAAAGATATCAAAGCTTCTTTCTTGAGACCGCATTTTCATCAATCAAACAATCAATATATTCAATTCAATTTATTCAGTTCAATTTATTCAGTTAAATTTATTCAGTTAAATTTATTCAATTAAATTCAATCAATTAGATTCAATCAATTATTCAATTTCAATTAATTCATCAATATTCATCAATAAATCAAATTAATCATTTTGGATGACTCCTTGCATAAGCCCTTTCCCCAATGATGTCAGGACAGGTCCATCCATTGACCGTCACCTCTGGTTCGTACCTCATGTTAATTGATGAATCACCGTCCTGTCCTAGGGTCATATCTGACATATTTCCCCATTTTGCCTGGTCTCCACAAATTTTCTTTGCAACCACTAAAGGCAACTCATCCTTCATTCGTGAGACAGCCAAAATGGATGGCAGATATTAAAGTTCTTTGGGAAAAATATCATCATTTTTCTTTTAATAGTACCCAAAATCTCTTGGCAATATAAATTTCGTAAAACTCCTGAAATGGGACTGTCAAATTCCTTCAATCATGCTAAATTTTGAAACTCCATCGCTTGTAATACCCAATTTATCCCATAGGGCTTGAAAGTTCTTTCCCAAGTTCATGCAGCATTCTGCATTTGAACCCTATGATATCATTCATAATAATCATCATGATTTTATAGTCATGGTCCTATCATAATCATCTATTTAAACGAACATTTCCTTTATCACCACAGCTATGTGGTATAATCAACAATAGAATAAAACTGTACATAGCAACAGGCTACCTCATGGCCACTTAGTATACCTATTGACAATAAGTCATAACAATATCGAATAATCATTGAACAATTCAAAAATCGCTTCCACTGCTCTAGCCGCAGCATTCGTTATTTTGTTTGCTCATTCACTATTCCTGATTCGTCATCAAGGATCTCCATCATCACACAGCGTACTTAATTCCGCATTTTAATGAGAATTCAACAGGAATTTACGACTCAAAGGAAAAAGAACGAGCAGACCTTTTGCAGGATGATCGTTACAAAAATCGTTACATATATTAAAGTATTTATAATGTCGACAAATCATATCTTAATTCTTACAAGATTTTGGTTCTTTGAATAAATCACAGCACCGGGAGAACCAGCTCCAAAAAATGGATCTTTGTGTTTATTCAGCACCCTAGTAATTGGCTCTTTGTGTACTAATTACACAGCACCCAGGCCCCGCTCATATGGATCTTTGTGCAGCGCTGCACAGCACCTGAGCAAAAGGGGTTTCATCTACATTTTCCCTATCCGGTGTACCATCCGTGATATTTGTTTGCTCATTCACTATTCCTGATTCGTCATCAAGGATCTCCATCATCACACAGCGTACTTAATTCCGCATTTTAATGAGAGTTCAACAGGAATTTACGACACAAAGGAAAAAGAACGAGCAGACATTTTGCAGGACGATAACTGGAATTAGTCGTGAAAATATATCCAAATACACAAAAATACACACCCACACAAATAAACAACATTTATTCCGTTTAACAGAACAAACATTTCCTCTATCATGACATGCATGTCTTCATAATTATATGACCAAGAGAAAAAGTAAAATTAATTAAAACTGCGGGCAGTGATGATCCGGGGACCATACCGCTCCATCCTGATTGGACGAGTGCGTGCTAGAGTCGTTAACAACGACAGTCCAGATCCGATTGTTCAAAATTTCAACTCAATCGATCGAAAAATGAACGCAGGGATGCATTTTAAAGGTGCAGTGGCACTAACTGAGTTGCCACGAATATGGCCACGAAATTGCCAATATGGCCAATATGACAAAATATTTTCCTTAATCAATTGGCTCATAGCATAACCAATCTGTAAGTATTTCATCCGAAGATGTATCTCTGAGGACTTTTAATTAAATAAGTCATTTATAAATCAACGAGTTAATTTATTAAATGATTAATCAATAAATCAATATTTTCCTTGACAGCCACATCACTTGGTCAGTGTCATGTCCAAATATCAGCTTCCTTACTCAAAAGGTGCCTGAGTTAATGTAATGTAATTACTGTAATAAGATTACTGCAATTACTGTAATGATTACTGTAATTACTGTAATTACCGGAACTGTAATTACTGTAATTACCTCAATTTATATATACTAGGGCGTGCCCGCACGTACGTGCTTGCAAAAAAAACATGCGTGCAAACAACAACAAAAACTTTGAAACCACGTGGCAGTAACGACCACAGAACCCCCCCTCTATTTACATGAAATGGTTTGGTCCATTCGCAGAGCCAAAGCGAACGGCTTGCGAGTACGGTGACCATACCTTGGGACCCACTTGTCCGATTAATTTTAAACCTTGAAAAGGCACATCCTCGGGTCCCCAGCAATATACCTTACCAGGACTAACCTTACCTTACCTTACCAGACTAAAATTACCAGGACCATTATCAAACATTTATCAAAATATTAGGACCATCATCACACCAATGAATGACTCAATCCTTTAATGACTACATCCAAACCCAGACATTTTGAGTTCCGTAACTTTAATACTTCAAATTTTCCATTCCTTCCCTTCCTGATCTTTCGATGTAGGGATGGGTTCTTTTTAGGATCATGTTGCATCGAGCATTATTTTCCAAAACAGTGTGAACATTAAACCACACCAAAACCTCTGACATCCCACCATTAACACCTATTGTAAGCGTGCCGAATCAGTAAGCATCACCCCTCCTATGAGCCTCGACCAGAGGGTGGTTGTTACTCACAAACACTCGTCGCTAGCTGTTCCATTGTCTGCCGATTCCCACTCTGCTGTTTTTGTCTCATAATCACCAAACAAGAACAGTACACATTTCCTGTAATTATCTGTCATAATCAGGATAAATTTGGAACAGCCCTTAAACTAACACCAAGCAGATCAATTTTTATATTTAGGTTGAGGTTTCACACAAACTGGTTAACCAAATAATACAGAATTATTATTATTATTATTATTATTTTTCAAAAGCACTTGTTCACCAATTTCCCCAAATTTCAGCTTCCTATCTCAAAGGATGGCTAAGATATCGCCCAGACGAACAAACACACAACTAGAACGACGCTCAGTAGAGAGCATATCTCCGCCTTGGTGAACAGTTTATGTTTTGTATCCCACTGATAGGCCGGATCTGGATTCGGACCTGAACCAAAAATGGAATCGGCATGTTTTTGTCACTTTTTTTTTAAATATATGAATAATATTAAAATAATAACATTAATAAGTATATTATGTTAAATATCATGTATATCGCTTTTCACCCGATCTCTTTATGGTGAAGAATCACTTTAAACAATTCTCGTAGCCGGATTCGCACCTGGGTCTTCACCAAAATCCAATCATTTTGTCCGTGTCACCCATGCTATTTATCTGGCAAATTTCGTCAAAAAAAACAACAGCACTGGTTCCGTGTCACCCATGCTATTTATTTGGCAAATTTCGTCAAAAAAAAAACAACAGCACTGGTTCCGTGTCACCCATGCTATTTATCTGGCAAATTTCGTCAAAAAAAACAACAGCACTGGTTTTGTTTCACCCATGCTATTTATCTGGCAAATTTCGTCAAAAAAAACAACAGCACTGGTTCCGTGTCACCCATGCTATTTATCTGGCAAATTTCGTCAAAAAAAAAACAACAGCACTGGTTCCGTGTCACCCATGCTATTTATCTGGCAAATTTCGTCAAAAAAAAACAACAGCACTGGTTCCGTGTCACCCATGCTATTTATCTGGCAAATTTCGTCAAAAAAAAACAACAGCACTGGTTTTGTTTCCTGGAAGCAGGGTGCCGGAATGGACATGAGGGACAATGAGGGACAGTGAGGGAGTGTTGGTATGCAATTTTTATCCAATCGCCATCTTTCACAGTAATTCTGGACCGGCATGAGGTGGGATTGTCTGTCATGAATTTATTTGTTGATCGAACGAGTTTTAATTTGTCTAAATCCGACCAGTCGTTCCAAAGATATAAGCCGTTTTGTCGCAATACCATAAATTGGAATGAGGTAAAAATATATATATATAAATATAATTCCCTTTCCCGGTTCCCTGTCGCTCGCCGAGCAAGTCGAGTGCTTTGAACAAGTGCAAAAAAAAAAAAAAAAAACTACTTTACCGGCCTTACACGTCCTGGAAGCAAATGGTCGCAAGGTGCACGCATGCTCCGTTTGCTTCCAGGTCACAGTAAGGCCTTTAATGACCAGCGCCGACCTTGTGCATTTTATTTAGACAGCGCAAAAATACGTATTTACAGAAATCATTTAGGAAAACACGAATAAATAGAATCATTTAACACGTTTCATCCTTGTATTACCTATGGACAATCGCAAGTCCCACACACCAAATCCTCCATCTTCAGAATTCATATTTCATAATGGACAGATCCCCAAGAGGTCATGCTCACCTTGACGACGTCCACTCGAAATTCCAGCGGTGCCTCCAGATTGTTGGAGAATTTGTAGCTGAGAGACTCAAGACTCCAATGACCGGACACAGGTTTACAAAAGGTCTCGGGTTATTAACTGGTTATTCACTTCATTCCATTTACCAAATAATACCGCATAATTCAATGGCTGAGATTAACTCTTTTCGCATGGTCCTTCTCGTTCGGCTGATGTTCCTCCGCCACTTCCGTTGGTCAGAGCTCCTGGTAGCAAGTCCTGTCGACTCCACGTTTGCTCTCGTTTATATGGACAAACTGGACTTAATCCCCTTTCCGCTGACCGTTAATCCTTTCTCCGCTAATGCCCCGAGGTCATGCGTGCACCGAGTCCTGGCATCAGCTCGCTCCCCTCCTGCTGTGAGTTCCGTTTACCAAACGATAGGGGGGTGCTTCAGCCAGGGGCTGTGACCAGGTGGACAAGAGATTATCATGTTCGGGCACATTCCTAACACTCATTTACGAACTCGTCTTTCACATAGTTTGCAGGTAAAATGTATCTGCTTTGTTACCAGGTTAATTAATAAGTTACCAGTGCCAATTAATTAAGTTACACTGAGTTACACTTCCACACTATGTTCGAGGGCAGTTGTGCATTTATCTCCTACTGCATTGTTGCGTTGTTGCCCAGAAAACCTATTGCGTTGATTCGTAGTCATCAGGGCTTGAGTCTGTAGTTGCATCAATTTCTCGGCATTTACAGCACTATTCCTGGCTTGAATCCGCTGAGGATGCAAGGCGTAATTCAATATTTCTTGCATTGGCTTGCCTTCCCAAGCAATACATTGTCTTTCCACTTCACTCTTCAATTTGGGCAACAGACCATTAATAAAAAGGGGTTTTAAGGCATTGTCAATTTGTGCCCGGTCTATGCCTGAATATAGTCGGAAAACATCTTGCAATCTGTCCAAATAATCGCTAGCATCTTCGCCTGTTTTCTGCTTGCATGTAATCACTTTGTTCCAATCCGTCACTGGTGGCAATTTTTATGGCCTCTATCAATTTATTGATCTGTGCCGTTCTAGCCTCCGTGGGCATGTCTACCTGTCCATCTTCCGTATTTACCCAGTTGGCCTCACGCATTAAGTTCCTCAACGTGGTGGTATTAGGAATTAACCACTTCAAAAGTATTTCCATGTCTCTTGCAGTGGGCAACTGAGTTTCCACAATTAACCGCAGTTCCTCCGCAAATTGAAGTGGATCTGTTTTGATTGATGGCATACTACTCTGCAATGCCTTCAATTGATGTACCTGCCATGGTCTATACATCAGATCTGGGTGTTGCTGATTTGCCCCTGGAAATTGCCGCTGAGGAAAATTCATAACACCACATTGCTCAAACCCTCCTTGTGAGAGAGTCAACTTTTGATCATTCATTAGCCAATCACATTGATCGTTAGATTGATTGGCATTTATCACACGACCCTTACTCCTTGTATGGTGAAATGGAGAGCATGATAAAGGTATAACAGCTGGTTGCATCGTTTGCCCAATTTGAGTCGGTTCCTGTGCCCCAATTGCACCCTCTTGGGTAGTTACCTCAAATGGGTCACTTCTTTCACCTGTCCTCTGTTGACTAGAACCAATCGCTGCACTCTGTTCTGGTCTTTCGGCAGGTACAGGTACAGGTACTACCTGTGGCTGATATACAATATTTCTCCGATAAGGTGGAGGAGTTTCCTCTTCCAGTTCATTGATCTCGTATGATCTTGCTTCTGGATACAATTTGGGTTGGGATTGCTCTTCATTGCTAACTTGAAGAGGCATCTGATTGGATACCTTACCCAACCTATGCTGTATCTGTTTCACCTCTTTCTTCAAGCCCCCCATCTTTGCTTTGGTCTCCCTGTCCCTAGATTCAACGTCCCAGTAATAGAATGGTTGCCAATCCACTTTAAACTTCTGTCGTCCTCTTGCTTCCAATTCTTTTCTGAGTGTTCCCAATACGTTTCTGTCAAAAGTACCCTCCTGTGGGAATCCACTTTTTCGACCTTTCGTCCATTCATACCAGGATTCCACATCTTTAAGTGATTCTGCCCCATATTTCTGATACATGGAGCTGATACAAGCACCTCTTTGACTCAAGTCTAATTGACCTTGTTTAATCTTGCAGAATCCACTGCCCATTTTGGCTGTGTGTGAGTAACACTTTATACTCACTCAATATATCAAATAACTATGAGGACTACACATCGGACTACACCTGTATCCACTATCAACTGTGTGTACTGCAAAAATCGCAGAAGTTTGTTCCACCTTATACAAAGTAGCGTTGAATGCGTTGTTGTCTAGCTTATTCCTATAAGCTCCACTCTGTGGTTTTCCAGGAAGTATCTCTCCACCTTTTCAATCGATGACTTCAGGTGATTTCCAGAGAGTCTCCCTGTCCTGTGGCTTTTCCCACACCCCAATCTCACTGATCAGTGTTGCAGATGAGTCTGGATCAGTAAGTCCTGTTGAGGGGGGGTCAAACAAAAATAACCACATATAATATAACAAATAACTACTAGACTCACCACCTCGCTCATCGTCCAAGGTTGTCTGCACATTGATGTTTCGCAAATGTCTCAAAACTTCTTTCTTGAAACCGCACTTTTTATTCATCCATCAATTGACTTGATTAAATTAAATTTAAATTAAATCAGATCAGATTAAATCAATCAGATCAGAATCAATCAGATCAATCGGATCAGAATCAGAATCAATTCAATTATGCAATTTCAATCAATTTATCAATATTCATCAATAAAATTCTAATAATAATATATAATAAAATAATATAAATGATAATATCCAAATTCACATTTATCAGTCTGATACCGAATTGAAACCAATGTCTGATACTGAACTATGATATGGGATCAACATTACTCTATACCTAAACCTTTTCCCAATGTTGCCAAAACAGTTCCATCTACTGACGGGGAAATATGATCATCGGTCGTCACCGTTTGACCCATATCTGCCGTCAGTTGACAAATCACCGTTCTGCCCCTTGATCATATCTGACATATATTTTTTTTTCAATCTTGTCTGGTCATTATATCACAAATTCAAATACATTACTGTCTTACATGGGAAAAATGAATTGATGGTGCACCTCATCAAATCATTCCCCATCAGAACATCATAAGGTTACATCATAAGGTTACATCATAAGGTTACAATTTCTTGTGTTCTTAAGAGTATGCTTAAGAGCACAAAAAACAACATGTTTCACTTTGAATGACACTCAAAGTTCTTGACAATTAAAATGTTGTAAGAGTCCTGAAATGCCGTACCAATGAATGGCAATTAATCCATAATATTGACCAATGCAATCCAATTACACTGAAATTGCAACCTTCCAACAAACTTTGTGTCTTGTAATACAGCATTTATCCTTCAGGGCTGTAAAGCTATCCTTAAAGTCCATGCAATCGATTGACATCAAAACCCAATGATGACATGCCTGACAATCATAAAAATCGTCATGATTGTAAAATCATGACCATTGTAAATCATTGTAATTATAAATTGTAAATGGTAAATTGTAATTTGTAATTTGTAATTTGTATTACCATAATCAGAGTCATACCATAATCAGTCATTTCAACAAACTTTGAGAGTGAACATGACCACTGATCATCAATGATGAAGGGTGGGGAAGGGAGGAGGAGAAGTGGCAGAATGCCAAGGGAGGGAGGAGGCTGGGCGGGGGGGGGGGGGGGGGTGGGGCGGGGGCTCCCTTAGGGATATTAATATGATGTGAAATACGACACTCATTGTATTTCTCTAAAAATAACTGTGTATTATTGGCTGCACTTATTCTCCCTTACAAGGCTGTGAGAGATTATATGGTGGACACTATCTTCCTCTCAAACTTCTGTGCAAGCCATACACTCATCTGTGTATTATCTAACCATGTAAACTGTGTCGTACCATTGCACAAATTATTTTAGCAGTATTGGGGCCATGGTTGGAGGGGAGGGGGGGGGGGGGGGAGAGAGGGGTGAGGATAAAGAGCACATAAAGAGACCACATAATAAGGTGATAACACACTCCTATACATGCCTCACAATCTGTAATAACAGGCAGGATGGGGTTTAGGGTTAGGATTGGGGTACAGGGGACAGGAAATGAAAGGGGGGGGGGGGGGGGGGGAAAAGAGGACGTGATGTTACTTCACCACTTGAAAGGGTCACCAAATCCATGTACCTGTAAATTCACCCATATATATACAGATCTAAGTTTTGTTTCATCAAACAGGTACAATGTTGTGTTTGGGTCCAGTTAATTGCCTTGCCACATGGCATGGTATCTTATTTCAATAAATTCCTTTATGACCTCCCCAATGCTCATCTGTAACTTACAGATGTAATTACAATTGTCTCTCAAATGTGTTTGGCCTAAATAGCAGTACCTGTTATCTACCAAACAAGTATTCCTGAAATATATATATATATTTTTTTTTGAAAAAGACAAGTGAAAATATGAAATTTCAAATGTACATCCCAGGATTCTAATTTTTAGAGATTCCGTATCCGCGTGGCATGGGATTGTCTAACATTAATTTGTATCTTGATTGAATGATTTTTATTTGTGATCCAAGATCCCCAAAAAAATCCCCAAAATCCCACAAATTCCCTAATCAGGATGGAAATATACAGGTAAAAGGTAAGTTTGGAAAGAAAACGAAAGGGGAAGGGGATGCAGAAGGGAAGAAAAAAATGGGGGGGGGCAGGGAGGGGGTTGGATAATGGTTGGATGGGGTAAGGGTGAGGAGTTAGGATGGAGGGGGGCAGGAAATGGAAGGAGGGAGAGGGCGGGGGAAGGTTGGGGGGGTGGGGCGGGAGAGGATGAAAGAGATCGTTTTGAGAGAAAAAATGCGTCTGATCCCATATGTAATAAGTGGACTAGGGACTAGGAGATATTTACAAAGCAGTTGTCATGGGAACCTGCCTGCACGCATTTCAACGTCCATGGCTGGAAGTGCAAAAGAAAAATGCCTATTTTTAGACCGTCTTTCGACTCGTGCAGACAAATTGGCATGACGTGCAGGTGTCAGATTATCTTTCATGAAAGTGCTAAACCCACTGTTGTACCACACTGGGAATTCATGTTTGAAAATCGAATCCAGCCGATTTTCCTTAGCACTGTATGCTGTATAAAATTCACTTTTTGTACAAAAATCGCTAGTTATTGAAAAATCCTCAGATAATCGTTTAAAAAATCGCTGTTCAACTTCCGCGACAGTATATCTACTCGTCCCTCATGACCACATCAAAGAAGAGGCTCACCACAGGAGAAATACTATAGTCTCGACCATAGGAACCCAGCAATATTTGAATCATCATACAAAAGGAACGGGCAGATATGTGACGCAGACCATTGAACTGGAATCACGTATGAAATCAAATGAATACACAAAAAGCATATTCATACACAAAATCTATTTTCAGTTTATTTTCATGACTGGACGAATGCAGCACCCTTTTCGCTAACGTCCCGGGATTCGTTAGTGGCTCTTTGCACTCGTAAAATGTACCGAAAAAAAATTCAAATTACAGAAAACAACAACAAAAAAAACAAAAAAAAACAATTTATTATTATTATTATTTAAAAAAAAAAAATTTAATCGTCATGACTTCTGAAATCTTTTCACACCTTTAAGACCCCGAAGGGACCAAGCGGTCCTCCCTCGAGGAGGTATGCCTCGTGGCTTTTTCCACCTTCCACATATCAACAAAAATACACAAAACTCAAACACTGGACAATTTCGCAGATTAACATCAGACTACACAGATAACAAACAAAAGCTTACCTTGTTCTGTGGAGTTGACTCCCTTACGGACCACCAATTCTGTGGTAGAATAATTTCTACTCCTGTTCTACTATTAAAACTTCCAGAAACTCGTTTTAGCAAAATCCATGTTTTATTCACTTTTGAGAGTTTTGCTGTATTCTACTAAATGTACTAATTAGATATTAATGACATTGTCCGTCGGTCGTGGCTGTAGCTCCTTCTGTATGTCTTTTGTTGAACCTCGTTCAGTTGTTGACCAGTCTCCAGTTGGTTGATCAGGTCAACTGGTCTTCAGTTGTTCAGTCACTCTCCCAGTCCACTGCTTCTCCGTCACTCTCCCAGTTCTCTCTGCTCCCCCAATCGCAACTTTCTCTTGGTTTTAAAGGCCCAGACTCCTTCATCCAAAAGCCTTTATTTGGCTCTTTTGGCCAGCCCTCTATGTTGGGAGACTGAGAGCACCACATTATTTCTGTTCAAGAGGTCAAATGCTCTGACCTGCTGAGGGGGAATTTGCAGCCTGTGCTCCATCTATGGAACACAGGCTAACTATTGATAGACACAGATGGCAGTCCAAGAGCGGTACACATTCTGTCTTGAATTATATTGCTCTAGTCCTATGCTCTTGGCTCATCTGTTAAAGTAAAACATATTCCACTTTACACAAGATCACATTGAGATATATTCTAGCAATATTGTCAATAGGAATATTTATTCCCTGACACTCCACTACTGCCGCATAATTTGGAATGAATTTGGAGTACCAAGAGGTCAAACCCAGAAAAGAACGCAGAGCAGATACATCCTTTGAGGGTGGTGATTGCGTTATTGCCACATGTTGTGTTTGGACTCATGCCCTTTCCTGAAATCACGTGACGCAGAAGAGAAAGTTCAACCTTCCTGAAATGGCATTTCTCATAATTCAGTTTTAAACCTGCTTGATCAATGAGATTCAAAACAGCTTGGAGGCCTTCCTCATGTTCCTCATGAATCATGAACGTTCCTCATGAACTTCTACATGGAAATATGTTGTATAATAATGATAGCCCACATACAGGTTCTTCACCTCAAACTTTTAATGGCGTCACATCCACTCCTCGCCCAGCTCATACACGTCACGCCCGGTCATGCCTCATCCTTTCCGGTTCATCATGCATTCATTAATATTCATGTAACTCCCAATGCCACAGTGGTGGTGAGATGTTTTGAATTGCATGGTGCTGAGGTGTTTTGAATTACGTGGTGGCATCCTGCTGACTTAACCAGTGCTTCAGATCGGCGTTGACATTATTGTCGGAAGAAGTAAGTTCTCCACGAAGTGATTTTTTAAAGTTTGGGGAAGAAATGAAAATCTGATGGAGCCAAGGTGGCACTGAACTTGTTTTATCACAATAAATATTTTGGAGAATGATGTCACACACATGTTGTAAAAAAAAACAAAAAACCGGAAAATGTCCATAAAGGATTTGACACTAAAAATTGATTTGCTACTTGCATATGGTAATTTCAACATGAATGTGGATAATCATGAGAAGATCTGATAGACTGAATAGATAGAAGATTTACTGAATCTTGTGGTGAGGCAGTTGCCCTGAAACAACTTGCCTTTGCCTCTTGGAAGGCTAATCCAACTGAAGGCAATCTCGTTCCTTCCACCAAGCTCGAACAAGTGTGTGTCTACCCTCAGGAGTGCCAGGAAGCACTATCTCTCCACACTCAAGAATGAACTCTCAAACCTGTCTCCTTCCTCCAAATCCTGGTGGCGTCTGGTCAAATCCGTTTCTGGTGTTTGTTCCCCCTCCATCCCCTCCCTTACCTCAAATAGCTACACAGCTGACACCGCACGTGACAAAGCCGAATGCCTCAACTCTGTGTTTGCCTCAAAATCTTGTGTCCCAAACCCATCTCTCTCTGTTCCCACCTTACCCAGTCGAACCCAACTGCTCCTGGACTCTGTGTCCTTCTCTCCTGACAAGGTGGAGGAGTTTTTGTCACACCTCGACTCTGATTCTGCAACTGGACCAGACGGCATCAGCCCACGGGTCCTAAAATCCTGCTCTGCCGCTCTATCTCACCCTCTCTCTGTTCTTTTCACCCTCTCTTTTGCTCAAGGTCATCTGCCAGCATCCTGGAAATCAGCAAACATTACCGCTTTACACAAAAAAGGTGCAAAAACAGATCCTTGCAACTACAGACCAATCAGCCTGCTCCCAATTATCAGCAAAGTCATGGAATCCATCATTGCTTCGGATATCAAATCCTTCCTCTTCTCCAATGGCTTGATCTCCGATCATCAATTTGGATTCAGACCAGGTCATTCTACTCTGGACATGCTGCTTCTGCTGTCTCAACAATGGATGGAGGTCCTCAATGCCAAACAGGAAATCAGAGCCGTCTCCCTTGACATATCACGTGCCTTCGATACGGTCTGGCACCCAGCTCTGCTCACCAAACTCTCCTCCTATGGATCCATGGAAATCTCCATGCATGGCTTGCGGACTTCCTCTCTGGTCGTAGTCAATGTGTGGCCCTGAATGGATTTCTCTCATCTCCCCTTCCTGTTCAGGCTGGAGTTCCCCAAGGCAGTGTTCTGGGCCCTGTGCTTTTTCTGGTCTTTATCAATGATCTCTCCGACTCTCTGGAAAATCCTCTCTATCACTTTGCTGATGACTCCACTCTCTGCCGCTCCAATCCTCTTCCCTCAGATCGACAGTCTGCAGCCTCCTCACTCTCTGAAGACCTGGACAAAATCACAGACTGGTCAAACAAGTGGAACATGTCTTTCAATCCTGACAAATCTCACACTCTTACTATGTCTCTCCGAAAAGATCGACTGGACAACCCTCCCATTACATCTACTTTCTCAACAATCCTCTCCAAGAAGTTCTGTCGCTCAAGCTTTTGGGTCTCACTATCTGCCATGATCTTTCTTGGGAAAACCACATTTCCAAGCTGGCCTCCAAAGCCAGTCGCCGACTGGGCATCCTCCGTCGTGCGAAGTCCTTCCTCGGCACACCTGAGCTCCTCACCACATACAAGGCTTTCATCCGCAGCTCAATGGAATACTGTTCTCCCCTCTGGGCCGCTGCTCCTGCCTCACACCTAGCTCGGCTTCACGCTGTTGAAACCAAAGCTTTCAGAATCATTGGAATCTCCCGTGATGAAGCTATCTCCGAGGGCCTTTCACTCACTCACCGCAGACAGGTAGGTGGTCTTTCTGTATTCTACCGACTCCTCTCCGGCCTTGCTCCCCCAGCTCTCTCTGTGCTTTGTCCCCCAAATATTCCTACAGGTCGCACAATATCTGCCAGCAACCCTCTTATGGTTAAACTGCTGAAATCTCGGCTCTCTGCTCACCTTCCCTCTTTCATTCCTCTTTTCTCCCGCCTCTGGAACAAACTCCCACACTCCCTTCAACCCCACTCCTCCCTCCAGGTCTTTAAAACAGCTGTTCACCACCATCTCTTATCTTTCCGCATCCAAAACCTTGATCTTTTCTACCCCCACTAATTCACCCCAGATCCACCTTGTTTGAAATTCCAATTTCTTTCCTGGAAGTCCTGGCAGTGTCCATATGTTTTATACCTCTCCCACCCCCCCTTCCCATGCCTCCCCCCCCCAAAGCCCTCTTACTCCCACAGATCTCTCGATGTCCCTGCTCTCAGATGTTGTGTTTGTGTTCCTGAAAGGGACAAACGAGGGCACCATCCCTCTCGCCCCATCTTGTCTACCGCTCCCCATGTTATATGTTTTATGTGTCGGTTTGTCTTTCTGTGTGATTAATGTAAGCTCTTTCACGAGCCTCGATCTTGTATACAGAAAAAGAAAAAAGAAAAAAAAAAGACCACTCCAAACCTTTGCAAGAATCTGACAACAAAAGAAATACAGTTGACTTTCCTGATCAGATGAACAGGAATGAGTGACATTTAATAAGAACATGAGACTTACCTGGTTCGAATGTTGTGTATTTGGATGGACAAACAGATCAGCAGCAGATTGTGTATTTGTTGAATGTGCAGGTTTGTCCATAAGAATAGAGCGATTGTAAAGGTCAGGCATTCCTCTTCATTCCGTGCTCTATCCTTCAGGATTAGGTATTTTTCTAGGAAGGGGACACATGTGGGAATGATTGAATCAGTAGCATGACGTGAATACATGGGCGTGGTTCTCATTGTCACAACAATTGTCAAAAACTCGAACAATTTAGTGATAAGAGTTTGATTGAAGACCGCGGTGGCTTCAAACAGCAATGACAAAATGCTTCATTCCGGAGGGAATTGCCGGATAAGTCTCAGGTTTGAACACGCATCGCTTGTGTACACCTTGGGATATGATGTCCAATTCATAAAATCATATTTTTATTTGGAATGTCGAATCATTAACTGCGCAATAAACCAAAAATCAAATGGATTCCTCTGAATTATTTTCCACTCTCTCCATTTTCATTTCCCCTTTTGTCACCAGCTTTCCCTCAGCCATATCCCCAAGGGCGACACCAAGTCTAATAACGGAGCCTCGTCAAGGAACACATGAGAAAACAAGGAATAAGAGCAGCAAGCTTTGCACATCACGGGTCACACTCTGTCTGACATGAAAGAATCAATAACGTGCTGTGATTAAACCCACACCAATATTACAGGCCCGTGTTGATGTTGCGTGATGGGCCGTTTCAAATGCAATTAGCGAGCAAGGCAATGTTGTTCTCATCTACGAACGTTCAATCTCCATTCCTGTTATACATACATCCCTACATGAATGTTCTTAGATATCCAAGGCGGAATAATCACAATTATTGGACTCGCCCGTTTAATGAAATAATTGTTCATTCGCACCTTTTCAAGTATCATTATATATACTAGGGCATGCCCGTACGATATCTATATCTAAAATTATATCCCCCCCCTCTATTTACATGAAATGGTTTGGTCCAAAGCGAACGGCTTGCGAGTGGTGACAATCCCCCCCCTCTATTTACATGCAATGGTTTGGTCCAAAGCGAACGGCTTCCGGAGTTTGGTAAAGAAATCGCCATCGCGTACACAAACGCGCAGGAAAGCGAATGAATCGCAAATTCGTTTTTATTAGTTGTAAAACATAGTTTAACGCCAACATAGTTTGCAAACGTGAAATAAATGAATACGCTCTCAAATGTGCCATCCGAGGCAGAGTGTGCCCGCCACGTTCGGCACACGCGATCGTTCGCTGCTCTCTGATTGGTTGAATCGTTTTTTGGACATAGCTCGGTAAGTAATTGTCCGATTAATATGAAACCTTGAAAAGGCACATCCTCGGGTCCCCAGCAATATACCTGGCAAGTTTCAAGTATATCGGACCGGTAGTTGTCGAGAAACAGCGGTCACAGACAAACAAACAAACGTACAGACGTACAGACAGACAGACAGAGATTACTGGAATTATAGATAGATATATATATATACATAGAGGTCATTCTAAGCATTCGCTGACATTAATGGTCGGTACCTTCTGTGTGGCAGAGAAAGCTGAAATTTGGCGTGCCAACTGGCATCAATGCCGATACACCGGGATAAATCGCAGAACCGTCGGAATACATCCCTAAATGAAAATTTACGTTTAAAAAGCCCCCCCGTAAACACACCCGTAAGAACGCAAAATACAAAAACCTCAATCGATATCCATATCAATTATTTCTCAATCAATATCGAGCATTTGATATGCACGATTTCCAAAACGGTACTCGAACCATTAACCACTTTGTATTCTTCAATTATTATAGGCAGGTATTTGCAGAATAT
Organism: Myxine glutinosa; assembly: GCF_964187855.1. Classification (NCBI taxonomy): domain Eukaryota; kingdom Metazoa; phylum Chordata; class Myxini; order Myxiniformes; family Myxinidae; genus Myxine; species Myxine glutinosa. The sequence continues at coordinate 37,011,803 of NC_136273.1, read as the reverse complement.
AGAAATACAAGGGTTAACAGCACCTACCCACGTGGTGATCGATATCCAATCGAACGGCACACATGCACAGTGCACCATCTCCAAGACTAGGCCTCAAACGTACACCTACACATGCACAGTGCACCTTCTCCAAGACTAGGCCTCAAACGTACACCTACACATGCACAGTGCACCTTCTCCAAGACTAGGCCTCAAACCTACACCTACACATGCACAGTGCACCATCTCCAAGACGAGGCCTCAAACGTACACCTACACATGCACAGTGCACCATCTCCAACACTAGGCCTCAAACCTACACATGCACAGTGCACCATCTCCAAGACTAGGTCTCAAACCTACACCTACACATGCACAGTGCACCATCTCCAAGACTAGGCCTCAAACGTACACCTACACATGCACAGTGCACCATCTCCAAGACTAGGCCTCAAACGTACACCTACACATGCACAGTGCACCATCTCCAACACTAGGCCTCAAACCTACACATGCACAGTGCACTATCTCCAAGACTAGGTCTCAAACCTACACCTAAACATGCACAGTGCACCATCTCCAAGACTAGGCCTCAAACGTACACCTACACATGCACAGTGCACCATCTCCAAGACTTGGCCTCAAACCTACACCTACACATGCACATGCACAGTGAGTGCATCATCTCCAAGACTAGGCCTCAAACCTACACATGCACAGTGCACCATCTCCAAGACTAGGCTTCAAACCTACACCTACACATGCACAGTGCACCATCTCCAAGACTAGGCCTCAAACGTACACCTACACATGCACAGTGCACCATCTCTAAGACTAGGCCTCAAACCTACACCTACACATGCACAGTGCATCATCCACAAGCCTAGGCCTCAAACCTACACCTACACCTACACAGTGCACAATATCCAAGACTAGGCCTCAAACCTACACCTACACATGCACAGTGCACCATCTCCAAGACTAGGCCTCAAACGTACACCTACACAAGCACAGTGCACCATCTCCAAGACTAGGCCTCAAACCTACACCTGCACATGCACAGTGCACCATCTCCAAGACTAGGCCTCAAACCTACACCTACACATGCACAGTGCATCATCCACAAGACTAGGCCTCAAACCTACACCTACACCTACACAGTGCATGATCTCCAAGACTAGACCTCAAACCTACACCTACACATGTACAGTGCAACATCTCCAAGACTAGGCCTCAAACCTACACATGTACAGTGCAACATCTCCAAGACTAGGCCTCAAACCTACACATGTACAGTGCAACATCTCCAAGACTAGGCCTCAAACCTACACATGTACAGTGCACCATCTCCAAGACTAGACCCCAAACGTACACCTACACATGCACAGTGCACCACCTCCAAGACTAGGCCTCAAACCTACACCTACACAGTGCATCATCCACAAGACTAGGCCTCAAACCTACACAGTGCACGATCTCCAAGACTAGGCCTCAAACGTACACATACACATGCACAGTGCATCATCTCCAAGACTAGGCCTCAAACCTACACATGCACAGTGCACCATCTCCAAGACTAGACCTCAAACCTACACCTCCACATGTACAGTGCAACATCTCCAAGACTAGGCCTCAAACCTACACATGTACAGTGCACCATCTCCAAGACTAGACCTCAAACGTACACCTACACATGCACAGTGCACCACCTCCAAGACTAGGCCTCAAACCTACACATGTACAGTGCACCATCTCCAAGACTAGACCTCAAACCTACACCTACACCTACACATGTACAGTGCAACATCTCCAAGACTAGGCCCTACGCTACGCCTCTTATGAAAGCGCCTTTTTTATAATAAAAAAGGTAAAAAAAATCAAACATTTAAACAGCTTTGGACGTGCACCTTGACCCCACGGCCAAGGCACACTGTCCATCAAGACTGTCCCATTGGCATACATGCACCTCAACCCAAAGGCTGAAGCACATGGTCAATCAAAACACATGCATCCTGACCCCGAAGAGCCAGAAAGCATGGTCATACAATTGGACCCCTCCTCCATAGGAGTGAGTCCCCATGACTTCAACACCATGCCGTCCCGACGAGGGCTTATTTGCCCTCATCAGGACGCACTAGGCCCTACGCCCTACACCTACATGCATTCTAGTTCCCTTCCATGATTCTTCTTCTTCTTCATCTTTTGAGTTGTATGGCGTTTTCAGAGTCGTGAGGCTCTATACATGCCATGCGCCTGAACATCACTGTGTTGCAAAAAAAAAAAAAAAAAGATTGAAAAGGAGGACGATGGTGTAATGGTATTACTTCAGTTGTGTGGAACCGGAAGTGCTTGCTCGCGTTTTGGTTTTGGAGTATGAAGGGGAGTTCCGGCCAAGGGGCAGGCAGTGTGTGTACGGGGTCGTCGACATGAACCTGATTCTGGGTGCTGCAATAAATGATTGTTTTCTTTGACATCGCCTCGTGATCTATTCTACATCAGAACTTTACATGGTGGCAGCGGTTTTACGAACCATATTCGAGCTCATCGAGGTAAAAAGCCGGTTTTCCCCGTGCCTCTTGTAATCTGCTCATTCCTCGTTGACCTCGCAGCCTCGTTGCCGTTTACAATGGTGGACCTGGCGGGAACTCCGTGCATGGATTGGACCGCGCTAACACAGCGGCGGCTTTTAAGATGTTTAGGCAGCGATTGGAGCTGTGCTTTCAAGTTCGAGGCATTACAGAGAACAACTAGGTGCCTCAAACGGTACAACACATGGACTTTAACAGACGAACAATGGCAGCAACCCGCACATATTTTCAATTGCTTCCTGGAACAAATGGAACCCTCGGATAACTTCAGGATCTGTCGACTGGAGCTTCGTTACTACAGCCAGAGTCTCGGCGAGTCGCTGGACGCCTTTATCAGCCGGTGCAAGCTTCTCTCCCAGAAGTGTGATTTCAGCTCCAAAAAACAAGAGGACGACCGCTTGATAGCCAACAACTTCTTACATTTCAGACCCCAGCGGGCCGGTATTGTTTCCAACGGTTGCCATTTGGACTGTGTGTAAGCCAAGATATTTTCCAGATGGAAATGGACCGTATTCTCCAGAATTGTAAAGGTGCAGTTGGCATAGCAGATGACATCGCTGTCTATGGTGCCACGGAGGAGGAGCATGACCGGCACCTCGAAGAACTGATGAAAACAGCACAATGCGAAGGCCTCGTTTTCAATTCAAGCAAATGCTACATCAAAAAGACCAGCATTACCTTCTTCGGTAACACTTATAGTAGCCAAGGAATACAGCCTGACCAGCAGAAGGTTGAAGATCTGAGAGGTGTTCCAAAACCTGAGAACAAAGCCAAGCTTCGACATTTCATCGGCCTCATGACATATTTGTCGCGCTTCAAGGACTTCAGTGTGAAATCCGCGACTCTTAGAGACCTTCTCAAAAAGGGTTCTGAATTCCTATGGGAGCCGCACCATCAAATTGTATTTGATCATCTGAAGAATGAGGTGTCGGAAACATCTCTTCTCCACTACTATCAGCCAGAGGAGCCAGTCTACCTCCAATGTGATGCCAGTCTTCAAGGCCTTGGTGCAGCATTGCTTCAGGCCCATGGAAACCAGCTAAAGCCAGTGGCATATGCAAGCAAAACTCTAACAGATACTGAACAACGTTACGCTTGCATTGAACGTGAGCTATTGGCCATCGTATTTGGCATTGAACGTTTCCATACCTACCTATATCATTGGAGTTTCATTGTGCTCACCGATCATAAACCGTTGTTGATGATCATTAACAAGCCATTGATTGTTGCCCCACCGAGATTGCAACGAATGCTCGTCAGACTCCAAGGGTATAACCTTTCAACGGAGTACCGCCCTGGGGCAGACAATCAGCTTGCCGATGGCCTATCCCGCCTTCCTAGTCCACTCAATACAATGACAATTGACTTGGACCAGCGTGTTGACTTGGTCCGTTTCTCTTCTGAGAAGTTGTCTTAGCTACAACAGGAAACACTTCTGGAAACAGGAGAACTGACCTGAGTCAACTTCGAGACTTTATTATCAGTGGATGGCCAGACCATCTGAAGGACCTCCCAGAGGCTCTCAGGACGTGCTGGAGTTTCGGGATGAGCTGTCAATTGAAAATGGCGTAATTCTTAAAGGAGAGAGAGTCGTTATACCGAAGAGTATGAGGAATGACTTTCTGCAGAAACTCCAATCAGGCCATTTTGGACATGAGAAAACTAAACTGCTGGCGAAGGACACTGTGTACTGGTATAACGTTAACAAGGACATTGATCGACTAGTGGAATGCTGTCCTACCTGCCAACGACACCAGAAATGCCGGAAATGCCTGTAGTGCCTGAACCACTACAGCAACATGACATTCCGCTCAGACCATGGAGCAAAGTCAGATGTGATCTGTTCTATTTTGATGCAGCTCAGTGGTTTGTCATCGCAGATTATTATTCCAAATTTCCTATTGTTCGCAAACTGCCCGAGTCTGCTCCCAGTCGCACGATTATTGCGACCTTGGGACAGATTTTTTCTGAGTTCTGAATTCCTGATACGTTTATGAGTGATAATGGCCCTCATTTCTCCAGTGCAGAATTTCGTTCATTTGCTGCGAAATGGAATTTTGACCACGTCCCTTCATCCCCAACATACCCAAAATCTAATGGATTCATTGAGCGCCAAGTCGAGACAGTGAAATCTATCCTCCGCAAATCAAAAAGTGCGGGAAACAATTTTTATCTGGAACTGCTAGCTTGGCGGTCCACCCTGGTGAGCTACAGCTTGGCAAGTCCTGCTCAACTGCTAATGGGCAGAAAAATCAAATCGCTGGTACCAACCAGAATCACCAACGTGCACGACGATGACAACCTCATCCATGAGGCGCTGGAGAGGCACTGCTACTTACAAAAGCTCTACCATGATAGGCATGCTCGAACACACGAAATGTCGGGCCTATCGAACTCGATACCCTGGACATCGAGTTCGCGTTCAGAACCACAACACCCATTGTTTGGAGCCGGCCACGGTTCTCGGCATGTGTGAAGAGTCGCGGTCATATTTGCTCGCATCACCAAATGGTCAAACACTCCGACGCGACCGAATTCACATTCAGAAGCTCCCGGCATGTGCTGCGGTGCCCCATCAATCTTCGAGCCAAAACAAGCGTTCTGAAGCCACAGTGAGTGGGAACAGCGAACCATCTGCAAGGTCTGGTAATGAACCTGTGAATCATGACTGTGACGTCACTTGTGCTACCAGAGCAGAGATGGTTCATCAATCTCCCCAGCGTTCTGCCAGTTTTAGTCACATGTTGCCTCCGTCACAGAACCTGACAACTGTCCATACGAGGTCTGGCCGAGCTGTGAAAACGCCATGCCGTCTTGATCTATAAAACACTTTGCTTATCTGATGTTTGCATTTATACCCTTTGGTTATCTCGTGTTAACTGCTCTGGGTTACTGGTGTAGTGTTGTAATGATATAATGACAGTGCAGACATGTAATGGTATTAGACGGGTTTGCTGTTTTACTTTATTGCTTTTTTTTTTTTTTTTTTTTTTTGTATACAAGATCGAGGCTCGTGAAAGAGCGAACATTAATCACACAGAAAGACAAACCGACACATAAAACACAAAATAAGGGGAGCGGTAGACAAGATGGGGAGAGAGGGGGAAGGACACAAACACAACATTTGAGAGCAGGGACCGAGAGACATGGAGACATCGAGAGATCTGAGAGAGGGCGAGGGCTGTAGGGGGGGGGGGGCATGGGAAGGGGGCGGTGGGAGAGGTATAAAACATATGGACACTGCCAGGACTTCCAGGAAAGAAGTTGGAATTTCAAACAAGGTGGATCTGGGGTGAATTAGCGGGGGTAGAAAAGATCAAGGTTTTGGATGGGGGAAGATAAGAGATGGTGGTGAACAGCTGTTTTAAAGACCTGGAGGGAGGAGTGGGATTGAAGGGAGTGAGGGAGTTTGTTCCAGAGGCGGGAGAAAAGAGGAATGAAAGAGTGAAGGTGAGCAGAGAGCCGAGATTTCGGCAGTTTAACCATCAGAGGGTTGCTGGCAGATCTTGTGCGACCTGTAGGAATATTTGGGGGACAGAGCACAGAGAGAGCTGGGGGTGCAAGGCCGGAGAGGAGTCGGTAGAAGACAGAAAGACCACCTACCTGCCTGCGGTGAGTGAGTGAAAGGCCCTCAGAGATAGCTTCATCGCGGGAGATTCCAATAATTCTGAAAGCTTTGGTTTCAACAGCGTGAAGCCGAGCTAGGTGTGAGGCAGGAGCACCGGCCCATAGGGGAGAACAGTATTCCATTGAGCTGCGGATGAAAGCCTTGTATGTGGTGAGGAGCTCAGGTGTGCCCAGGAAGGACTTCGCACGACGGAGGATGCCCAGTCGGCGACTGGCTTTGGAGGCCAGCTTGGAAATGTGGTTTTCCCAAGAAAGATCATGGCAGATAGTGAGACCCAAAATCTTGAGCGACAGAACTTCTTGGAGAGGATTGTTGAGAAAGTAGATGGGAGGGTTGTCCAGTCGATCTTTTCGGAGAGACATAGTAAGAGTGTGAGATTTGTCAGGATTGAAAGACATGTTCCACTTGTTTGACCAGTCTGTGATTTTGTCCAGGTCTTCAGAGAGTGAGGAGGCAGCAGACTGCCGATCTGAGGGAAGAGGAATGGAGCGGCAGAGAGTGGAGTCATCAGCAAAGAGATAGAGAGGATTTTCGAGAGAGTCAGAGAGATCATTGATGAAGACCAGAAAAAGCACGGGGCCCAGAACACTGCCTTGGGGAACTCCAGCCTGAACAGGAAGAGGAGATGAGAGAAACCCATTCAGGGCCACACGTTGACGACGACTAGAGAGGAAGTCCGCCAGCCATGCGTGGAGATTTCCATGGATACCAAAGGAGGAGAGTTTGGTGAGCAGAGCGGGGTGCCAGACCGTGTCGAAGGCATGTGATATGTCGAGGGAGACAGCTCTAATTTCCTGTTTGGCATTGAGGACCTCCATCCATTGTTGAGACAGCAGAAGCAGCATGTCCAGAGTAGAGTGACCTGGTCTGAAACCAAATTGATGATCAGAGATCAAGCAATTGGAGAAGAGGAAAGATTTCATATCCGAAGCAATGATGGATTCCATGACTTTGCTGATAATTGGGAGAAGGCTGATTGGTCTGTAGTTGCTAGGATCTGTTTTTGCACCTTTTTTGTGCAAAGCGGTGATGTTGGCTGATTTCCAAGCAGATGGCAGTTGACCTTGAGCAAAAGAGAGGGTGAAGAGAACAGAGAGAGGGTGAGATAGAGCAGCAGAGCAGGATTTTAGGACCCGTGGGCTGATGCCGTCGGGTCCAGTTGCAGAATCAGAGTCGAGGGTTGACAGAAACTTTTCCACCTTGTCAGGAGGAAAGGACACGGAGTCCAGGAGCAGCAGGGTACGACTGGGTATGGTGGGTACAGAGAGGGATGGGTTTGGGACACAAGATTTAGAGGCAAACACAGAGTTGAGGCATTCAGCTTTTTCACGTGCGGAGTCAGCTGTGTAGCCGTTTGAGGTAAGGGAGGGGATGGAGGGGGAACAAACACCAGAAACGGATTTGACCAGACGCCACCAGGATTTGGAAGAGGGAGACAGATAAGAGAGTTCGGTCTTGAGAACGGAGAGATATTGTTTCCTGGCTCTCCTGAGGGTGGACACACACTTGTTTCGGGCTTTGTGAAAGGAAATGAGATTTCCTTCCGTTGGATTTGCTTTCCAGGAGACGAAGGCAAGTTGTTTCTGGGCAACAGCCTCACCACAAGATTCCGTGTACCATGGACGGGAGGAAGGGTATGACAACTGAAGACGAGATGGGATAAATCTGTGCATGAGAGAGAGCAATTTACTTTGGAAGAATTCCCAGGATGAGTTGATGTCAGAGGTGGTAGAGATGGGAGACCAGTCCAGATGATTGATGGCTGCTTGAAGACCGTGCCAGTTGGCCTGAGTGAAATGCCAGACTCGTCGATGCTGAGCAGGCTCCCTGAGGATGGTCAGAGAGATGTCCACTTTAACAAGGACATGATCAGATGATCCGATCGGAGCAGAAGAAGAGCAGCAGACATTTTCAGGGAAGTTAGTCATAACCAAGTCCAGAAGAGAAGATGTTCCGTTGACTGAGATCCGGGTCGGGAAATTGACAGATTGTGTCAGTCCCAGTGAGTCGCAGAAGTCCTTTGCTGAGGAGCCATGGCTGGTGAGAGAGGTACCCACACCCAGCCAACTGGCATGATGACAGTTGAAATCACCACATATGAGGAAGAGAGAGTTGGGATGAGTAGATAGAAGTTGGTCCATATCATCAGACAGCGAGATGTAGATGGAGTCATCACTGTTTGGTGGACGGTACAACACACATATGAACAAGAGGTGGGAGCGAAGGGGAAGCCGCAGCCAGAGGTATTCCTGGGGGTGAGGTGGAGAGAGTGCAGTGCAGGGCGAGTGAGGAAGAGAGTTTTTGATAAAGATAGCAACCCCGCCTCCAGGACGAGGCTCAGGTCTATCATACCGGAGGAGGGAGTAGCCCGGGAGAGATACTATGGAATCAGAGACATCATAAAGGAGGAAAGTTTCTGTTAAGCAGATCACGTCTGGTTTGACAGAAGCAACCTGTATGGAGAGATCAGTTAAGTTTGAACGAAGGCCCCGGATGTTTGAGGTCCATACCGTTAATGAAGAGAAAGGGGGAGCATCAGATACAGAACAGGGGGGAGGAGGGGTAGGGTAAGATGTGGAAGAGGTGGAAGAGGTAGGGAGAGCTGTTGAAGGTGTGTCAGAGATTTCAGAATAGCTCGGAGAAAGGGAAGGATGGGGCGGACAAAAGGTTTGATGGTGATTGGGTGAGCCACAATGAGGTGTTATTTGAGGAGGGGGAAGAGCGAGGCAGAAGGTTGGGGGAGATGGAGGTGAGAGTTTGAAGGGGGAAGAAGCGGGGAGGACGCTTTGAGGAGGGGGAGTGAGAGGGGGGAAATTGAGAAGCAATGAGGGTGGGGAGATTTGAAGGGGAGGGGTGAGGGGGGAGTTTGGGAGGGAAGGGACAAGGGGAGGGATTTGAAAGGGATGGGATATGGGGGAGATTTGGAGGGGAGGGGTGAGGCAGGAGTCTAGGAGGGGAGGGGTGAGGGGGCGTCTTGGCGGGGAGGGGTGAGGGGGTAGTTTAGGAGGGAGGGGGCAAGGGGGGAGATTTGAAAGGGATGGGTGATGGGGAAGATTTGGAGGGGAGGGGTGATGTGGAAGATTTGGAGGGGAGGGGTTATGGGGAAGATTTGGAGGGGAGGGGTGAGATTGGATTTTTGAAAGTGTACGATTTATGGGAAACGAACATTTATTGCAAAATGAGTTTCTTGTGACCTTCGAGTTAAAAATACGTTTAAGGACGCTGGATGGAGGATGGAGTGCAGGAGTGTTTAGGGAATGTAGAAAAAAGGCACTATAGGAGATGGATATTTTTTTTGGGATGAATTGATTTGGTGAGCAAGTCGAAAGCAGCCTTTTAAAGAAGAAGAAGAAAAAGGTGTTATAAAATATGACGGAATACATAACTTGAGGGGAAAGTGTAAACATTGAAGGTTAATGAGTGAAAACTATCTGGGGAAATGGGGGAGAAACACGTGGTCGAAGAACGAACGAACGAATAAGAATGAATAAACGAATGAGAACAGAGAAGGAAATGTTTTTTTTTTGTTTGTTTGTTTTTTTTTTAGTTGAGATTTACACAAGGAAGTAGGCTATGGGTGAAAAGATTGGGAAAACAGAGAACGAAAGTTATTGGATCACAAACGACGGACCGCTGAGAGAAAAACAAAGCCTCAAGGTTGTACAGTGCACACTGTACAAGGCCTCAAGACACGACACGAATTAACACGATTTTCAATACAGGTATGAAAGATTTGCACCGAAAAATCTTCGTCGGGACACAATATACGTACAACACCATAAATAAATACAGTTTTAACGAAAATACAAATGGGAACAATCACTTAACTTCGATTTCAAATCGTTCGCGACGCGGCAAAGGCCTTGCTCGCGACACGGCAAACAGACGATCAATTTATGAAAGATAAACACCGAGAAACAACCAAAGTTGCACACAATAACTTCACACACCGAAAGATAAATACAGTTTCGACAAAATACAATTGTGAACAGACTTAACTTCGAAAAACGTGGAGACCGTGTGGAGCTTCGAAAATCCCTCCCACCGTCTCCGAGATCTCGCGAGACCCGAAAATGTTGTGGGAAAGGGAGATGTAATGGTATTACATCAGTTGTGTGGAACCGAAGTGCTTTCTCGCGTTTTGTGGTATGAAGGGGTGTTCCGGCCAAGGGGCAGGAGGTGTGTGTACGGGGTTGTCGACATGAACATGATTCCGGGTGCTGCAATAAATGATTGTATTCTTTTACATCGCCTCGTGATCTATTCTACATCAGAACTTTACATATGGGACATCCATTAAACTATTTACAGTCACGTGAAAAAGTAAGTACACCCCATGTAAAGTTTTTACTTTTTCAACATATTTCAACGTACAGCTATTTGATCTTCATTTCAACAATATTGATAGATAAAAGTGATATAAAATAACAAATATCATGAAACATTTACATTTTGTAGTCCATTGTATAATTCAAATAAACATAAATGCAAATTTCGCATGTGGAAAAAGTAAGTACACCCTTGGCTCTAATAAGTGGTATTGCCCCCTTTGGCAGAAACAACCTCAAGTAGGCGTTTCTTATAACTGTCTACGAGTCTCTGACACCGACTGGGAGAAATTTTTGCCCACTCCTCCATGCAGAATTATTTCAGCTGTGCGATGTTCGAGGGGATTCTTGCATGCACAGCTCGTTTCAAATCCCCCACAACATCACGATGGGATTTCGATCCGGGCTTTGACTTGGCCATTCCAGAACCCTCCATTTCTTTCTTTTCAGCCATTCCTTGGTGGATTTACTGGTATGTTTAGGGTCATTATCATGTTGCAAGGTCCACCTTCGGTTGAGCTTCAACCTTCTGACAGATGGCCTCACATTATCCTCAAGCACACTCTGGTACAATGAAGAATTCATAGTGGATTCTATGATGGTGAGCTGCCCAGGCCCTGATGCAGCAAAGCTGCCCCAAACCATAATATTTCCACCACCATGCTTTTCAGTTGGTATCAGGTTCTTGTGGTCAAATGCTGTCTTTTGTTTTCGCCAAACATGTCTTCTGGTACTGTGGCCAAATAGCTCTACCTTTGACTCATCTGTCCAGAGCACATTGTTCCAGAAGTGCTTGTCTTTGCCTAGGTGTTCATTGGCAAACTTCAGTCTTGCCCTGATGTTCTTTCTGGACAGCAAAGGTTTCCTCTTGGCACACCTCCCATGTAGATCAAATTCGTGCAGCCTCTTTCTAATGGTAGACTCGTGCACTTTGACGTCAACAGTGGCAAGAGCTACCTGTAGGTCCCGTGATGACATTCTGGGGTTCTTCGAGACTTCTTTCAGCATCTTGCGGTCTGCTCTCGGGCAGAATTTGCTGGAGCGGCCTGGTTTGAACAAGTTGGCAGTTGTTTGGAATCTTCTCCACTTGTAGATGGTCTTCCGGACAGTCGAATGATTGATTTCAAATTGTTTGGAGATCTTTTTAAATCCCTTCCCAGACTCGTAGGCATCTATAACCTTCTTTCTGAAGGCCTTAGAGAGCTCTTTTGATCTAGGCATGGTGACGGCACACACTTCAACAACAAAGAGCAAACCAAACGAAATGTCTGAGGTTTAAATAAGACAGGTTCCTCCAAGATACTCTCTAACGATGTTCTAATCATTTGCACCTGAGCTGGTGCACCTGAATCTAATTTTAGGTGTTTGAAGTAATGATAAATGTAGGGGTGTACTTCCTTTTTCCACATGCGAAATTTGCATTTATGTTTATTTAAATTATACAATGGACTACAAAATGTAAATGTTTCATGATATTTGTTATATTATATCACCTTTGTCTATCAATATTGTTGAAATTAAGATCAAATAGCTGTATGTTGAAATATGTTGAAATATGTTGAAAAAGTCAAAACTTTACATGGGGTGGACTTACTTTTTCATGTGACTGTAGGTCTCTCACACAGTTTTACAAAGTTTAGGACCACCTTGCACAAACGAGGATGCTTCTGGTTTAAATGACCAAAAATGACGGGCAGGTCAGACCCCCCGACCCCTTCCTCTCTCACGATTTTAAATAGGACAACTGGGGTAGCTGAAAAGGGGTTGGGAGGGGGGGGGTCACATCTGGATTCACCATGTAACAAAACCTATCCTTCATGGTGGTATCCCACTGGGATTGCCATTTTTTGACGATCATGTCCCTGGCCACATTCACAATTTCAGATGGTCCCAAAGGGATTTGGGTGACACATTCGGATGTGATCGCACACTTGGGTGCAAGATCGCAGACCTCGTTCCCTCCGATGCCCACATGAGCGGGGATCCAGCACCACATGAGCGGGGATCCAGCACAGATTGACCACAGATCCTTTCCAACTAGCAATGTTGATCAGGTGCAGTACTTCGAGCACCAGGTAAAATCTGCATCCCTCCTGTAGAGACTCTAGTGCCTTCAGTGCAGAGAGGGAATCAGAAAAGATCACGGCACCGAGAGGGTTGACCTCGATTATCCATTCCAGTGCCAATACAATAGCAAAGAGTTCCGCTGCGAAGACGGAGAGATGATCAGATAACCTCTTAGCCTTTGTCACCTTAACATCAGGGATACATATTGCCGCCACAGCTCTCCCGAGGGAAGGGACTTTGGAACCATCCGTGTAAACGTGGAGAGATTGACCCCCAACCGAATGGATGAACTCGATCGCCTGCATGCAGGATGCAGAGGGGTTATCCTTGTCAACTCTCCCCCATAGATCCAGGTGGATTTGAGGCATAGTAAGAGTCCAGGGGGGCCAGATTGGAACTTTATTGACGGACTCAATGGGCAAGGAGTCCAGGACCCATTTCACCCGTTACCCGCCTACAGGCCATCCCGAAGGGAGCGGAATTTAGATTTTTGCCCCATGCCTCATACTCCCAACAGTCTGCAAAAACCGCTCGGCCTGGATGATTGGTCCCAGAGGATATAGATTCGGCCCAAAATTTTAGCCGGGACACCTCCCAGCGGAGGGATAGAGGCATCTCTCCAGCCTCCACCAAAAGGGCAGAGATAGGTGAACTCACGAAAGCGCCCCTTCCATGATTGTTCCTGGCACTTGCTTATGTAATGCACATCAGTTACAAAAGGCAGTAAAGCAATTACCCACGCCCCACGTCTCTGATCAATTAATCATCCACACCTAGCCGGAAAGTTCCCCTGCCATCAAAATCAGACCACCTGACCGTGTCATCATATCCATCCCGGTAACCATGACGTCAGTCAGTTAAATCACGTGACCTGGCGTGCTGGTTATGATTCGGATAAAGAAACAATTTAATTTTAACTGCCTTACTGTTTTTTTTTAACAGGTGATACACCATGGTAAAATATTACTGTTCACACAAGCTATTGCGTGCAGGTGGGAATGGAAGGAGTCATGGCATTGGTGTAATAGTATTGGAAGAGACCAGCACGTAGGTGGTCAGAGTGGAAAGATGGGAGCGATGGGTAGTTATGGCATGGGTGCAGAAGCAAATTATGTGTATTATGTCAGTATATGGGCCACAACCAGGAAGGTATGGGGCAGAGAAGCAGGAATTCAGGGATGCACTGGAGAGGATGATGGGAATGGTTGAGATGCAGGTGTTGCTGTGCATTGCAGGGGACTTTAATGCGCACGTTGGATTAGCGGAGCCAGGTGAAGTGGAATGTGTTGGTAAATTTGGTTGGGGAAAAAGGAATAGAGAGAGAGAGAGTCAAGAGCTGGTGGAGCTGATGGCAAGGAATGGGATGGTCATACCTGGTTCATTCTTTCAAAAGCAGGAAAGCCACAAGATTACCTTTTGGTGGTGGTAAGGAAGTGACAGTTGTGGAGGGTTAAGGATTGCAAGGAAGTGGCGGGAGAGCATGTTACCACCCAACACAAGCCTGTGGTGTTTGTGGTGAAGATGAAGAAAAGGAGCGAGGTTAAGAGCAAGGGTTAGAAGGTTATTAAGTGAAGGAAGTGGAGAGGAAACGTCGGCTTTGAGTACAAGGAGAGGGTGAGGGCCAGGTATGAGCAACTTAGCGAAGAAGAGGAAGGTTTGGAGGAATGGAAGAAGTAGAGAAAGGCATTAGGGGAATTGCAAAACTGTTGTGTGGAAGGACATCAGGAAAGGGTGCATCATCAAGCGATATAAACCAGGTATGGTGGACAGAGGAAGTCGCAAAGGTAGTTGGTGAAAAAAAGAGGAGGTTTGAAAGAGGATAGAGAAGATCAAGGATAGAGGGAGGCAGCCAGATGCAGGTTTGCTGCACCTGTATGGGCAGAAGAAGAAAGCAGCAAGGAGAGCTATGGATAAGGCAAGGAATGACAAGGAAGAGGAGATGTACAACAAGTTGGAAGAGGATGGTGGGAGGAAGATGATCTATAAATTGTCTCGTGACAGGAATGAGGATAGCAAGGACATGAAGGTGGGCGGGGAGCGGTGAGAAGGACTGCGTCACACAGATCGCCATGGTGTAATCAGTCTGATGCTTTTTTAAACTTTAAAATACCACGTCACAAAGATTGGCACGGTAAAATTCCCGCCGGAGCACTTCCGGTGACTGGCTTCACTCGTGCCAATAGCGATAGCTCTGGGAAGGACCATTCAGGGAGCATCGCTCCTCTGGATATCTTACAACACCAGTGTTCATGCTCCCACACCCGTAATCCTCTCCACCTGTTGCGTGGAAATTACACGGGCTCAACTGACGATGTTAATTACTCGGTTTTTATTTAGTTTATTTTGCATTTCTATGTCATCAACAGAAACTTTGTGTGTCAGTGATCTACCTCTAGGTTACCAAGGTATTTTCCATTCTGACTTAATATTTCAATACATATTGCATTGAATTTCCCCGGGCAACGCAGGGTACTTCAGCGAATAAAAAGTAAGTGGATTGTGAGACCAGGAATCCGCTGAGAATGTTAAGTTTAAACTACAAAAAATTCTGAACATTTGTTTGTTTTGTGGGTTGGAAAGTATTTACGAGGCCACCCCTGGAGAATGATTCTCCTCTTTGAGTTAGTGCTCGTGTTTTATGGAACAGACATGAAAATCTGTTTCGTTTACATCATGTACGAGGTACCTCACAGCAAAGTCTAATGTCAATAAAATGTTATTTCCTAGAGAAACTTTTCTCATCGTTATGCAAGCTTTACCTATTCACCCAATTCTTTGCTTTCCTCCACGTGACCTGCCTTATTGGGCACCAACAGTGTTCACCGTTTTCAATTCTGGTGGATGGCTTATTTGGTGATGATCCAAACACCTGATTTCATTTTGAATGAAAGGAGACAGAGGCCCAAGGAAACAGAAGAGAAGATAAGTAAAAGGAACTGTTCACTCTGGACAAGACTCGTATTTGAGTAAAACCTAGTAACATAATATTTGTATTTGAGGAAATTATTTCAATTATACAAGATGTAAGGGTACAGGAAGGAATGAATGAATGATCGTTTTTTTTTAAAGGCAATTTTCCCCGCTAGAGCAGGGGTTAGCCTTGCGGGCCCCATGACAATCATGGTGCAGGGGTTAGCCTTGCGGGCCCCATGACAATCATGGTGCAGGGGTTAGCCTTGCGGGCCCCATGACAATCATGGTGCAGGGGTTAGCTTTGCGGGCCCCATGACAATCATGGTGCAGGGGTTAGCTTTGCAGGTCCCATGACAATCATGGTGCAGGGGTTAGCTTTGCGGGCCCCATGACAATCATGGTGCAGGGGTGAGCTTTGCGGGCCCCATGACAATCATGGTGCAGGGGTTAGCCTTGCGGGCCCCATGACAATCATGGTGCAGGGGTTAGCTTTGCAGGTCCCATGACAATCATGGTGCAGGGGTTAGCTTTGCGGGCCCCATGACAATCATGGTGCAGGGGTGAGCTTTGCGGGCCCCATGACAATCATGGTGCAGGGGTTAGCTTTGCGGGCCCCATGACAATCATGGTGCAGGGGTTAGCCTTGCGGGCCCCATGACAATCATGGTGCAGGGGTTAGCCTTGCGGGCCCCATGACAATCATGGTGCAGGGGTTAGCTTTGCAGGTCCCATGACAATCATGGTGCAGGGGTTAGCCTTGCGGGCCCCATGACAATCATGGTGCAGGGGTTAGCCTTGCGGGCCCCATGACAATCATGGTGCAGGGGTTAGCTTTGCAGGTCCCATGACAATCATGGTGCAGGGGTTAGCCTTGCGGGCCCCATGACAATCATGGTGCAGGGGTTAGCTTTGCAGGTCCCATGACAATCATGGTTCCCTGTTTGAGGAAATGTTTATATGGCCGGATTCCCTTCCTGACGCCAACCCTTCGTCGCCTCTTACAATGTGCAGGGATACTGTGTACCTATTCTAAATCGGGGTACACACCGGGATCATTCATCCCAGCAAGCTGGTGCTCAATTTGCCGACCTCAGAAGGATGACAGGCTGAGTCAACCCCCCAAACATTAAATCAGTGATCGACCTGGATTCGAACTCAGGATCCAAGGATCCCAAGCCAACACCCTAACCGCTAAGCCAACACCAGGTACAGGACTGTACCATTATCAGATCAGGCTCTTTTCTGCATGGTGTCTGCACGCTGCCCACGAGGCAAGCATGGCATGAGGCCATTGCCCATAAAAATTGGCTGCTGGTTCAGCTCTCCCTACGATTAACGATTCTGAAACTGGCAACTGAGCGTGTGAGCAGCACAAGAATTTTCGCTGACCCGTTCTTACCAGACACTGGAAGATGTCCATGATCGTTTCCGCAAGGAAAGACAAGCCAAATAAGAAAAACAAAAAGCAGCAAGAAAATAAGCAAACGATGAGAATAGTGCAACCTTGGGTCACGTGTTGATGTTAAAATGCACAATTGGTTCCCCAGCAAGAAGGCAAGCGTTCGGATAGCAGAGACAGCACGATCGCTCAAGAGAGGGCCGCTGTCTCTGAACCCGTTGCAGCATCGCGTCTGCAGATCTCTGCTGACACAACTTGATAGCCAGATAGGATTCCTTTTCCATGTTGATTCAAAATTAATTCCGCATCGCCGGTCCTCAGGGCAAGGCTGATGATGGATGACTTCAGCAACCCAAGGATCCTGCGCCAGAGCAGCCACTGAGTCGCAGCAATCGTGTCAGGGTTTTCTCACGTCCATGCGATTCCCGTCTGCTTTCTGTCGCTGCCAATTCCATTCCAATGAGGTCGCTAGTTACAACCTAGGCTTCGCCTCCAGCCAAATGCTTCTCTGCAGACAGTATGGTGAAATAGATACAACCCACACTCACCCGCTCCCCTACCTCCCATCCCTGTGTAGGAGATATTACCAGCCCCTGGCGAATATTCGATCTTCTGGCTTTTTCGTTCGAATCAGCAGGAGCAATTTTAGGAGACACTTCAGTAAGGATGTATGTCTTCAATATGAATGGAAAGCTACAATGCGCAAGGCAAACGTTCAAACATTGCAACTCGAGTTGTATACAAGTCTTTAAATGAATAATAATTCCTTACTACAAGGGTGACACATTCCCTCGGAATCACAAAGCAATATTCTCGTTTTGCTGCACGAATCCGAGACTTTGTACTCCAACAGTGCCGGAATCAATTTCCCCGGGGAAGGAAAAACAAGAAGAAAGTGTGCGTCGTTTAATAGGTTCTACCTTTCACTTGTTACATTTTCCAAATTGCTTTCATTAATAATAAGAAGTCAGGAGAAAAACGGCCAAGACCATTAGGCTTTTAAGTTTGGATGAGCTATGATGGGAGCAAACTCATTAAAATATGAGAGAGCTGCTTCCAAAGTGAGCACAAGCACTGCTTCGGCCTAAAAATTACATGTCTTGGTTACCAGTCTTGCCACTGCAGAGGAGACGTGGAGCAGTCGATTTGAAGCAAACAACTTCAGTATCATGAATTTCTGCTTCATCGAGTTGAATAGCAGACTTAGACTTGATGACAGTGGCCTGGTAGGAGGTTTTGATCATTGATGTCCTGTGATAATGGAGGGGATTTGTGGATGCCGCAAGGGAGAATGCCATGGGAAAGTGGAAGAATGAAAACCTGATCAGGCGTGGATGGCAGGGAGGTTTGCAGCAGAAGGCATGACATTAACCATTCAGCCGCAATTAACGTAAATTACCAGGATGGTGTAATGAGCAAAATGCATGCGATGTAGATTATACCGAATATATAAAAAGAGAAAAACAATTTTAAAGCCAAAAAAAAGAGAAGGAAACTTCTCGGATTAGCGAAAGATATGAGTTTGCATCCTCATGTAAAGGAGCTTTCCTTCGGTTCGAGAGGGCATCCGCATTACAGCTTTACTTTTTGCTCAAATTTGCTTTGTTTATGCATTTCTATTTAAACTCATGTTTTCCTGTTACCAACGGGATGAAGAGATTTGTGATATGGAATCCAAAGATTAGCAACCGTGGGTGTGGAGGATGCTTTGGGATGCAAATGTTGTTTTTTTATGTGGCCAGAATGGTACGAGGTTATCTACCACCTCAAGAGGCAGGTGTCAGATTATAAAATGGTGATGCAGTGGATGGGTACACAAGGCCTTGTCAGGATAAGGAAGATAGCCTTAGGTGCACCTACACCTCTGAGCTGTCTAGCCAGGGTTTGAATCCTGTCCCAGCTATAAACTGCCATCATCATGTTCCACATGCAGGGAGAGGAATCAAGGTGTGTGCCATCCCTCAAATGTACGTTGAACTGGGTGCGCCATCTGCCTGCGTGTTGGTGGATGTTAAAGATCCCATGGTGTCCTTTGTGAAGAGTAGCTGAGCTACTGCACGCACCCTGATCAAATTACAAATTTTAAAATGTGCTTCATAGGAGGGCACAGTGCAGGTATAATGGGCCTAACTAACCACACGCCAACGATGGGCATTCCAAACGTTCTACAAATGATCAGACACTTACAATACACCAAAGCGCTTTGCACATTTAAAGCGGAAACATTATGATCTGTTTAATTGGCAGACAGCAAGGCATGATGGTCAAGTGAGCTGCAGTGCCTTGGAGAAAAGGGCAGAACACCTTTGTGAGGGGCTGCCCTACAGGTTGCCCAACTCGGAAGATGGTGGCACCCATCAACATCAATGGTCAATGATGGGACCAGCCACACGCTGAAAAGGCTGTATCAGTTGACCAGTTGTATCAGTTGACCCATGACCCACCACCCACCACCGAGGCTGTATCCGTGCAGGCATGCGCAGTTGGAGTTCAATCTTGGGGAATTAACATTTACCTTCTCTCTGTTTTGTGGCTGGTCGGAGAGGGATAGATTGGAGAGGCACGGATGCCACCCCCCCCCCCCCCCCCATCGCCATCCATCATCTCAGCCAAGGGCAGCACTTTGCCCTGTGCCACATAGACCTGTATGATCACGGTCGTCCTGGACCAGGACCACCTTGTGGGTGCAAAAGTCCTCGCTTGTTCTGCTTCCCTTCATTGTTTGAGTCGGGTATCTTGGTGCCATCGCGGTTATTGCCATCGTAAGATTGCATGTGCCTTCTTCCCCTTTTATTGTGTCTTTTACTGCCAGATCTGTTCCGCATTTATTGATGGTCTTGTCCTTCCTTTTGCCCCATATTCATTTTACGAGTAATAAACATTTTAATTCTAAGAACCATTTTCCTGCCTTCCACGCATGACCCACCACCAAGATCGTCTTCATTGGGGCGATTATTCAGGATTGTAGACTTGGTAAAAAGACCGCAGAAACTCTAATATTGTTCCAGCATTTGTGGAGGTCTTTGGACCTCCGGCTCAGATGGTCTGTGTTGATGGACCATCTGACACGACAATCTTTATACATAAAGCTGAGTTTGTGTGTGTCTGTCATAAACACTGCCCATTCAACAGGCAACGCCACTGGGCCAGACATCGCCGCCATTTTTTTCGCTTCATATAGCTTTGTCTTCAATGGCGTCGAGCATACATTTGAAGATTCAACAATTCTATGATTAAATGAAGGTTCTGTTTTGATGACACAAAGGTACTTTTTGTTTGCAACTCATGCAGAGGAAACGAGGTAATGCATGTTTTGTTTGGAGTGATCGTGGCAACTGTCTATACTATACACCTCCCAATGAAGGTCTCATAAAATTCTCATAGTGCAGAGGAAAGAAAATAATGAAGTCTTCAACAACAACAAAAAAAACTTTTGGTTTTCGCCCGACTTTTCAAACTGCAATTCACATGTTCATGTAATTCACATGTTTTGACGTGTGGTAAAGTAAACCGAAAATCGACTTGGACGTGAAATGTATGCATATTAATTAATTTGTCTGGAGGCTGGGGAAATTTCCTAGAGGTTTTTTTTTTTTTTTTTAAACTTCTTTTATAAAACATTATCTTATTATAATAGAGCAAACGTACATGGTTATGTATGTATGTTTGTTTGTTTGTATGTATGTTTATATGCGGTCAAAACGTCTTCTTCTTCAATTAAAATTAACACCGTACGTTTTGACTGCTGAGACCCCTCAGACCTTTGATGACCCTTTAAGTCCCCCAAGACCCTTAAGACCACCAAGACCCCTGAAGACCCAAAATACCACAAAGACCTAAAACACCACAAAGACCCAAAACACCACAAAGACCCAAAATACCCTTGAAGGCCATGAGGCTCACAAAGACCCTGAAGATCCACATGGCCCTGAAGACCCACATGGCCCTGAAGACAAAAGACCCCGAAGACCCAAAACACCCTGAAGACCCAAAATACCCTGAAGACACAAAATACATTTAAAAGCCCAGAGGATCCAAAAGACCCAAAACATCCCGAAGACCCAAAAGACCCGGAAGACCGAAAACACCCCAAAGGCCCAGAGGATCCAAAAGACAATGAAGACCCAAATGGCGCTGAAGACCCAAAAGATCCCGAAGACCCAAAAGACCCCAAAAGACCCAAATACCCTTAAAGACCCAGAGGAACCAAAATACCCTTAAGACCCAAAAGCCCCTGAAGAAACCGAAGACCCAAAAGAACCTGAAGACCCCAAAGACCCAGAATACTCTTAAAGGCCCAGAGGATCCAAAAGACTCCGAAGACCCAAAAGACCCCGAAGACACAAAACATCCTGAAGACCCAAAAGACACCGAAATGGTCAAAGATGCCAATCCATCTGAAACGACACGTGGTGAGGAACACGGAGCGCGCCGTCACGTTAGTGTATATATATATATTTTTTACTTCACGTCTATTTTAAATAAGTTATGCCCACGTACACTATGCAATGTACACGTCTACTTTCGTACACCCAATATAAACCCTCTGTTTATATGCACATTTTAAAAAGTAAAAGCACGTTGAAGACTGAACATGTTACGTTTTCATGACAAGGAAAATGGTCACAATTAATATTTAAACTCTAATTTTTTAAACTGTCCTTTTGTCGACGTTTTATATGTACAGTATACTGTCCAGATAACCAGGGGCGTTAATTTACAGAGCAGCTAACTAGCGCTTGCCAAGCCATCCGTTCCCTATTAATGGTTTCGTATGGAGCGCCTACTTGAGTGCTGAAGCCACTTGGCGAGCGCTCCACAAGCTGCATGGTAATGGCTGCCTTCTCTGAGCTCTCAAGGTTAATCGAGACGAAACTTTATAGGATCACATTTTGTACTACTATACACCTTAATAGGACAAAAAAGTCATTTTTTTACAATTCATAATTTATATACAAACACCAGCCACCACCTGTCACGGAGAAAGCATGGGAGTCCAGAGGGAAGGGTAGGATGGAAGGAGGGGAGGGAGGAGGGAAGGGAGGTAAAGGGGTGGTGAGGGAGGGGAGGAGGGAGGTGAAGGGGTGGTGTGGGAGTCCGGAGAGAGGGGAAGGTGTGGGAGCCTGGAGGGATGGGCACAGGTGGGATGAGGGAGGATAAGGGGTGGGATAGGAGTCTAGAGGGAGGGAGTGGGATGGGAGGAGGTGGGAGGAAGGATAGGAAAGGGTGAGGTGGGGTAGGAAGAGGAGGGAGGAGGTGGGATGGGAGGAGGTTGGGGGAAAGAGGGGAAAGGGTGAGGTGGGAGTCTGGAGGGAGATGTGAGATGAGGGAGGGCAAGCTGTGGGAGTCTGGAGGGAGGGGTGAGAGGAGAAAGGGCAAGGGGTGAGAGGAGGAAGGGCAAGGGGTGAGAGGAGGAAGGGCAAGGGGTGAGAGGAGAAAGGGCAAGGGGTGAGAGGAGGAAGGGCAAGGGGTGAGAGGAGGAAGGGCAAGGGGTGAAAGGAGGAAGGGCAAGGGGTGAGAGGAAGGGCAAGGGGTGAGAGGAGGAAGGGCAAGGGGTGGGAGTCTGGAGGGAGAGGATGGGATGGGAGGAGGAAGAGGAAGGATTGGGAGGAGGACGCCGGTGTTGTCTGGCAATGCTGGGTAGGCTACCTCTGCTAGTATATAATAAGTAAGAAAATTTATAAATGTATTTTGTTTTTGCAGATATGCCAAGTTCTATTTTTCGAGTCTTAGACGATTGCATCTCAAATATGACCTTTTGAACACTCCCACATACAGATGCCCAACGCCAGTAAAAGCCGGTGGCTTAACTGCGCCGACTGAAATGGATGCGGCCAGCTGTTTAACTGAAGTTTCAAAAGAAATTGTAAACGTTGAAAAAGATAGACTTCACCTTTTGTAAGTTTGAGAGCGAGTCATACAGAATACTTTCAAACAAACGTTACGGGCTGTTTCCGTGGTTGATGCTCAGCATTGAAAATGAATAGAGCATGGCCAAACAATCATAGTTTGGTAATACTAGCACAGGCTTTGATGGGCCTAGTGCCCTCCTCCTGTGTTGACGTTTCTTGTAAGGGAACATACATTTTACATACATTAGTATACACTTCTCCAAGATTGTTCCAATCATGCTGTCACAGAACACAGATATATATATTAAGGGCAAGTAGTATGGCTCGTGTCAACGAGCAAGTCCACATTGGCTATGGTGCCAGCCCTGGAGAAGAGGCAGATGGAGCTCTGCATCTTGACTGGGGTCCTCTTACTGCATCTAGAAACGAAATCAATAAATGTATTAATACAGGTCCATATCTACTCGAATTTATTCAATACCCTAATGATGTAGGAACCAAGAAGAAAAAAAATCCTTCAGCATCCATTGAACACGTTATGTTATCTGCCTGGCACGTTGGATCAAAAATGGCGTCACATCGAGGACTTGAGGAAACTCTCCCTCGAAGTGGCTGTCATATATGGATAAGGCTTATGTTGTTGTTTCAGGTTTACCCAAGTCTCAGACTACCTTTTGGTTATCTTTGGTTATAGTTAAACAGTTAGAAAATAAAAATTGGTAACATTTAATGAAACTGCTGCAGTTGTTGACATATCATCGAGGCCAATAAAATATTTAAGGTAAAATTAAAACATGGGTCTCACTATCTGCCATGATCTTTCCTGGGAAAACCACATTTCAAATCTGGCCTCCAAAGCCAGTCGCCGACTGGGCATCCTCCGTCGTACGAAGTCCTTCCTTGGCACACCTGAGCTCCTCACCACGTACAAGGCTTTCATCCGCAGCTCAATGGAATACTGCTCTCCCCTCTGTGCTGGTGCTCCTGCCTCACACCTTGCTCGGCTTCACGCTGTTGAAACCAAAGCGTTCAGAATCATTGGAATCTCCCGCGATGAAGCTAACTCCAAGGGCCTCTCACTCACTCACCGCAGGCAGGTTGGTGGTCTTTTCGTCTTCTACCGACTCCTCTCTGGCCTTGCCCCCCCCCCCCAGCTCTCTCTGGGCTTTGTCCCGCAAATATTCCTACAGGTCGCACAAGATCTGCCTGCAACCCTCTTATGGTTAAACTGCTAAAATCAAGACTCTCTTCAATCCCACACTCCTTCATTCCTCTTTTCTCCCGCCTCTGGAACATACTCCCTCACTCTCTTCAATCCCACTCCACCCTCCAGGTCTTTAAAACAGCTGTTCACCACCATCTCTTATCTTCCCCCATCCAAAACCTTGATCTTTTCTATCCCCGCTAATTTCACCCCAATTCCACTTTTTTGAAATACCAACTTCTGTCCTGGAAGTCCTTGGTGTCCTTGTGTTTTATACTTCTCCCACCCCACCCCCCCCCCTTCCCACGCCTCCTCCCCCCAAGCCCTCTCCCTCCCACACATCTCCCTGCTCTCAAATGTTGTGTTTGTGTGCTTCCCCTTCTCTTGTCTTCCGCTCCCTCTTTTTATATATTTTGTTTGTCTGGTTGATTTGTTTGTGAAGTAAATGTCAGCTCTTTCACGAGCCTCGATTCAGTATACAAAAAAATATATACATTTTGCTGCGAGTTAAAAACCTTACATTGTCGAGTTTATAAACTCAGTTTCCTGGGTTTATTTAAGAAGTTTTGCATTCTTCGGGCACATCGCTGATAAGCAGAGACCTCGCAAGCATGGAGCAGAGATGAGTAATGACCGTATTATGGGCCCATATTTCAACAGGCCAATATAACCACCATAACAAAAGGCTCTGAGGAATCGGGTTCGCAATGGCCTCTGTCACGTAAACATGTGTGGGCCCCGACACCATCAAAACGTTATCCGGAGGTCAAATTAAAACAAAGCACTTGCCACAGTTGCTCTGTTGTGGGACGATTTGAAGGGACCAGCGGGAATCTGCCAGGGTACACAACGAATGAGAAGAGTTATGAACAGCACATGTTCAATCAAACAAAAACGCATACCGGTGTGTTTGGAGAGTTATTCGACTTGATCACACGTCATCTTTGAGGGTAGCCTCTGCAGCGACTACAACCATGATCTCACAAAAAAAAAACATTGAAAAAAGAGAGTAAAAACATCGAGGGATGGATTCTCAAAAACACAACCAAACAAGGAAGGAATGACACCACAGAATGACACCACAGAATGACACCACAGAATGACACCACAATGCTCATGGATTACCATCACATATTTTGACGTTTTACTTTTGTTGTGGGATTATGATGGAACAACATTTTACTACATAGTTTTACTACAACGTTTTACTACAACGTTTTACTACATTGTTTGTTTGTTTTTTTGACATTTCATCCCTCTATATTTTTACTATTTAAAAAAAGGTTTTTTTTCTCTTTTTTTTCTTTAGAAACATTATTTTGTTCCTTTCTATTGTGCCTTTTGTTCTGGAGCATTCTCATTCAAAGTGTTTATAAACTTATGAAAACCAAAGGTTTAAAAGGGGTGGGGGGGGGGGGGGGAGGGGGGGGGGGGCTTCAATTTTCACGTTTGATTTATTTTCATAAAATGTTTAATGTTTTATGTATTTTTTTATTTTGTTTTGCATAACACATATTTAAAACAATAAAATGTTTAATGTTTTATATATTTTGATATTTTGGTATTGATTAAATCCATCTATGTTAATAAATTTGGCTTGTGGTACATTCTACCCACCCCCCTCCAATGCTGACTTTTGGTTCAGTCCACTATTTGGATTTCCACATCTAATGTGGAAATGTCGAAATGATTATCGTTTTTTTCAAAATAATAAAATGCTTAATGTTTTATATATTTTGTTATTTTATTATGGATTAAATCCATCTATGTTATTCAATTATTTAAATACTTGTTAAAGTTGATTTTGGAGATGGGAGTGGGGAGGGGGGGCGGAGGATATGTATATTTGTGGCTAATGGTTGTGCCCATACCCCCAATCCCTTCTCCCATAATCCTGACTCGTATTGGATGAGTCCACATTTAGGTTCAATTTCTTCTCAAAATAAAACAGTAAATGTTGTACACCACTCCTTTCCTATGCCATCTCCAGGCGCTGCAAGACGTCATTGCCGGGCACCGAAGGGGTCCCGGCAATGACGCGCGCTGAAAGGGAGTACTCAGTTTTCACTCCGCTTTCTTTGTTATTTGTTTATTTATTTGTTTGTTTGTTTTCTTCTTTGTTTGTTTGTCCGGGCGATAACTCACCCATCCTTTGAGCCACAGAAGGAAGCTGAAATGTTGTCACACTAGTGAGCAAGTACTTTGGCAAAAACGGTATTTTTGGTTTTTGATTAATCAATTAATTGATTAGTTACTTAATTATTATCGATTAATGAAGTACTTATTTATTTCCTTTCTCTTCTGGGCAACATTATCTCAGGCACCTTTTGAGTTAGGAAGCTGATATTTGGACACGACAATGACCAACTGATTTGGCTGTAAAGGATATTTTTGATTTATTGATTGATCAATTAATCGATTAATTTTAAATTATTCTATTAATGACTCGATTATTTAATTTTTTAAAGTTACAGATGCGGATGAAGCGATGGTGGTTTAGGTATTCTATTAGCCAATTGATTAATTTTTTTATGATTATTATTTATTTATTTTCATTATTAATCATTTATTTATTTTCATTCTCATCTGGGCAATATCTCGAGCACCTTTTGAGGTAGGAAGCTGATAAATTGGACACGGCAGTGACCAAGCGATGTGGCTATAAAGTATATATTTGGTTTATTGATCAATTTATAGATTACTTATTGATTTATTAATTATTTAATTTTTTCGCTTAATGACTTATTTAATTAATTTTCAAAAAGATGCAGATTCGCATGAAGCACTGTTGGTTTAGATATGCTATTAGCCAATTGATTAAGAAAATATTTTACGATAATTATTTACTGATTTTAATCATGCAATTATTCAATTAATTATTGTACACCTCTCCCTCTCAATAGTCTCCATGAGCTGCAAAGCGGTACACAGGCGCCAAGGGCGCCCCGGCAATGCCGCGCTGGAGGATATTTATTTATTTGGTATGGGGGCGGTGCACTTTGAATGTATCTGTACTTGTTTTATTTTTTTTAATTTTGGGTAGCATGCAATAGGCCAGAGACAAAGTGACGTCCTTGCATTAATCGCTTCATCAGTTATTGTGTTCGGATTGGCAGCAGTTTAACATTGTGGCAGGTAAGAAGAAGAAGAGGAATAGAACAATATGAAAATAAGAAGAAGAGTAAGACGTACAAATTGGCGTTTAAGCGATCTCCCAATGTGGTACTTTAGACATGTATTATGGCGTCTTTGTACGTCTTGGTAGTTCAGAAAATCCTCGAGAATAAAAGGTATGGCTTTTAGTAAGGGAAACATATGAAAATCTGTTAACTAAATTGTTACCAAAAAATTTCTTCACCAATATGTTTGTAAAGGTGTGTAATAACATGTGTTAAAATGTTGAAGGTCAACTCCCGTGGGAAACCCAGAAAAAAAGCTGTTGAATTCGGGTACCGAAAAATTATTTTCGAGAATTTTTATTTTTTTTAATCGGCCCTTAAGTAACTTATGAGGGGTCAAATAAGGGTTTTTCATGATTCTGAGTTGATTGTTAACATTTATATTTCACCACAGACACTCCTTTGTGGAAAAATAATTTCTAAATATATCTCATTTTCTACTTTGCAGGACATGGAGTCTAGCAATATGGATGAAGACGTTACTCCACCTGTGCTCAATTGCTTCATCTGTGCACGCTCGGATACACCAGCTGAAAGGCTCATACAGGCAACTCCAAAGGGATACTCAACTTTATTGAAACAAGCAGAAACTGTCGAAAATGTTACTGTTGTGGAACGTATGAAGGAGGCTCAAAAGGAAGGAAAACTGAGGTACCACCAGAAGTGTAAAAATGATCTGTACAACAACTTTGTTGCAACCACCAAGAAGTCAGCTCAAGCATCAAAGGCAGAGAAAGAGTCATCAAAGTTGAAGAGAAGACGCACTACTTGTGAGTTCAGTTCATCAACTGGCTGCAGTTCTAGAAGATCACAGTCAGTTGACCTCCTGTATAAGGATGTATGCATTCTTTGCAACCAACCAGCCCAGCTCTACAAAAATAATCCAGCACAAGCTAGAAAGAAATACAGACTGCCAGATAATTTGACTGCAGATACACTGAAGGCAAGCTTGCTGAAGACAGCACGGAGTCGCGGGGATGACTGGGGCACTGAAGTCACTGGACGCCTGGAAGGGATCAACGACTTGGTAGCAGAAGAAACACTGTACCATTTGCGATGCAAACTTATGTTTGCGAGAGGTGACAGTTTGTCCAAGACTGATGAGGAAGGAAAAAGGAAGAGAGGACAGAGGAGTATTGATGAGGAGCGAGAGGCAGTTTTTATTGAATTCTGCGAATGGTTAGACTCAGAATTAGAGCATGGGGTAATGAACATGGACCAAGTCCATGAAAAGCTGCAGGAGTTTGATCAGTCACCAGAGAAGAGCCTTTCTTATTCAAAGCATTGGCTAAAGATAAAACTTCTAGAGAAATAAGAAGACACCTTGTATTTCACAACACAGGAAAGAAGGGCAGATGTACTCTGTCTCAAAGATGGCACCGACAATATTCTGCGAGTGCATCATGCTAATCTTGACCATGGAGATGAGAAGACTCAGATCATAAAGACGGCACTCAAGTTCATATCCAATGATATTGCCTTGATTGATTTAGGTCCAAAGTCATACCCCACCACACACAGTATGACTGACATCGATAGTCAGCTGACACTTGTTCCTGCAAGCCTTCAGATGTTCTTGAGACCGATTGTCAAGACAGACGAAAGAGTTGCCGTTTGGGGGCAGAATTGTATTAAGGCCTGTCGACCTCGGTCTGGAGTATTGCCACACCAAATGGGGCTTGCCATACAACTTGATCATAGATTTGGGTCAAAATGGATGCTCAACAAGTTCCACCGGCTGGGATACACTGAGTCTTACACGGAGACACAAAACTACAAATACTGCTTCCTTAATAGTAGGAGTGGAGATGATGTTCCAGATACTTCTGGCACTCTTGACACCATTGTGGAGGAAACCGATGAACAGATCAATGATGAGGTTGCGGTTGATGCTGCGCTTGAGGATCAATCAGTGATGACAGCCAAAGTGCCAGCCAGTGAAAGTGAATTGTCAAGTAATGATCAGGTGGTCTTTATGGAGGTTGGGGAAACAAACAATGCAGTCACTCAGTTTGTTGGAGACAATATAGATTTAAACATTGTCTCTATTCACGGAAACACTCCCTTTCACTCAATGGGTTGGATCGAAGTCACCTCTCCGGCACCACCTTTGCCAGATCCACAGACAACAGCAGCTTTCCCCCGGGTGAAGTTGAAGGCACTCGACAAAGCTAAGATCCTGAGAGGAACTGAAGTAAAGATTATTCCATTTACGAACAGGAAACAGATAGGAACGAACGCGATCATGTTTCTCCCCCTCGCTGAGCTTTCCTCCTCCCTGGCTCATGATCAGCCACTCCTCACTCCAGGTGACACACTCTGGGCAGCGGGGTGGGTGATCAAAGCCAACGATCCTGAGTTCCCACACTCCAACTGGAATGGCTGGATGAAGAGAATCCATGCTAATGATGCAAAGCAGAGCACACAGATCGACCCCAGTGACTATGGATGGACAATAGGTGTGCATGGGTATGAGCCAGTTCCAACACTGGACCCCACGGCTCCTGTGGAGCTATTGCAGTTCACGAGCTGTAATTGTCATGGAGATTGCAGCCACCGGTGATGCAGCTGCAAGAAGAATGGGGTCACGTGCATCTCGGCCTGTGGAGTCTGTAATGGCATTACATGCAGAAACTGCAGTCATGATGTTGTTGAGTTTGAAGAAGACATAGACAATGACTGTTGAAACTTCTGACATTGTGAATGAGAAATAACTCTTCAGTATTATATATGTATGTGAAATAAAAGCTACTTTGTGTGTAAATGTAAAAGTGAAAATATAAATGTTAACAATCAACTCAGAATCATGAAAAACCCTTATTTGACCCCTCATAAGTTACTTAAGGGCCGATTAAAAAAAATAAAAATTCTCGAAAATAATTTTTCGGTACCCGAATTCAACAGCTTTTTTTCTGGGTTTCCCACGGGAGTTGAACTTCAACATTTTAACACATGTTATTACACACCTTTACAAACATATTGGTGAAGAAATTTTTTGGTAACAATTTAGTTAACAGATTTGTGAAATATCTCATAAAATGCCCTTACTATTTTAAAAGGTTTATATCCTCATCCTATATTTATCTTGTCAGCATATCTTTTTGTACACATTTGATGTGGTGGCCATTTTTTTCAATGATCATCTTGCTATAATCTATATTGAGTGCTACTGTACTCCATGATTAATATCATTAATCATCTGTCTGTCTGTCTGGTGTTCTGCTTTATTATTATAATTATAATAATTATATATATATATATATATATATATATATATATTTATATATATATACAAAGACCGCTGGGCCGACAGCCACCAAATTTGTCACACAGACCAAGTCTGACCCGTGGATTGTCCAAAGCGTATTTTCATCCACCACCTCAGCCTTTAAAGACCCCCTAAGACCCCACCCCCATGCTTTCTTTTTATATGCTTGAGAGAAGACTTTTTAAATGCTTGAGAGATTAGTCCCCTTAAAACCCTTAAGATCCCAAAGATCCCGAAGACACTTTTACCTTTAAGACCCTTTATACCCTTTAGACCCCTCGAACCTGCAAACCCCTGAAGTCACTTTTGACCCCTTAGACCTGATCACCATTTAGATCCCTTACACCCTTCAGACAGATTAGACAGCTTGGACCGTTGACCATTTCCAGCTTTAGACCACTTGGACATTTTAGACCCTTTTTACATGTATGAGAGATTAGACACTTTTGACCCCTTATGGCTTGGACACGAACTATTATTGAAATGTACCATCTGGAACCTTTTAAGTGCTCACCACACAAACATCTATTGTCTTCTTGCAAAACACAGATTACGTTTTTCAGTAAGTAATGCGCAAACTGCTATCTAATACATGAAGAAGAAAGCTTGTTTAGTCATTTATGCATTCGGACCCTGTGGGATCAAGTGTGACCAAAGTTTGCATGGACTCCTCTTTTATCTAGAGAATGGTCTAGAGCAGGGGCGGGCAACCTTTTCAGAGTGAGGGCCAGATGAGACTTTTGGAAGGAGATCGCGGGCCGGAGTGAAAAACGAAATCTCAGAATTACTATATTTTGTTTACATGAATAGATTGTACAAAAATTGCATTGAACACTCTACAAATCAATGAGACTGCTGGTGCTGTTTGCCATGAAGAAGTATTTCCATGTCTGGCTCGATGGTTGAGGTAGACAACAGAAGAATGTCATTGAGGTGGCGGTCCGAGAGTTGGGAGCGAAGGTGAGACTTCGTGTACTTCATTTTCGAGAAGAGCTGTTCACAGCAGTAGGTGCTGCCGAACATGGCCACAATGCGTTGGACATGGGCAATGTATTTTTGAAAATTGTTAGAAGGGAGAACGGTGTCGCGGAAGAAGGACAATGGAGAAGAGGTGCGGAACTTCGCCTTCATTTCATCGTTGCACTGCAGCTCCACCAACTCCATCTGTAAGGAGGCAGGGGCGTCTTCCACGGGGAAGTCAAAGGGAGCAGTGAAAAGCTTGAAGTCCGCAGCCAGCACCCTGACTCCTGCAAAACGGGAAGCAAATTCCTCACGTAGAGAGTTGACGACACTAACGCAAGTGCCCAGGTCCACATCGTCAGGGGCACATGCAGCAAGGCGAGGAAAATGCACAAACTGACCAGAAGCCAATTGAGCCTCCCACAAGCGCAGTTTAACCTCGAAGGCAGTGATGTGCGCGTACATGTCTGTCACGAGAATGTCTTTGCCTTGCAGCTTTATGTTGAGGGTGTTCAGGTGCGCCGTGATGTCCGTGAGCAGGGCCAGGCGAGCTAGCCACCGCGGATCAGAGAATTGATCAGCGTGGGGAAGGTTCTTCTGACGTAGAAAGGTGGCAATCTCCTGCTGTAGGTCGCACACCCGAGACAGCATGGCCCCACGACTCAGCCAGCGTACCTCACAGAAGTAGAGCAGGTCGTTGTAGTGCACGTTCACCTCGTCCATCAGTGCCTGGAACTGACGATGGTTAAGGCTGCGGGAGAGGATGGAGTTGACGACCTTCACCACGACAGACATGACACCAACGAGGTTGGCAGACTTAGCGCACAGGGACTCTTGGTGGATGATGCAGTGCATCTTGTTAATGGGCTGAGTGTATCCGGCGGCTGCACAGTGACGCACTAGCAGCGAAGCGGCGCCCTTCTTCTCACCAACCATCGCCGGGGCACCGTCGGTCGTCACACACACAAGACGGGAGAGGTCCAGGGAGTGCTGATCAACACACAGAAGCACGGCGTCGCAGATGTCTTTCCCAGTGGTGGTGTCGCGCAGCGGGACAAGCTGGAGGAATTCCTCACACACTTGAAAGTCAGCAGTGACGCCACGGATGAAAACGGACAGCTGGGCCGTGTCCTTTGTGTCGGTGCTCTCATCCAGAGCGAGGGAAAAGGCGACGAAATTTGAGCTGCGTGTTTTGAGTGAGTCGTGCACGTTTTCCGACATATCCTCGATGCGGCGACGAACGGTGCGGGACGAAAGGCTCACGTTCTCAAAGGCGGAACGCTGCTCTGGACAGACGGAGTCCACTACAGCGAGGAGGCATTCCTTGATGAAGTCCCCATCCGCGAATGGCTTCATTCGGCGAGCAAGGATGCGGGAGACTTCATAACTGGCGCGCGTCACCTTTTCGGCCTCAGTATTCTGCTTGCGGAAGAGTGAAGTTTGTTTCTCCAAGTTGCCTGATAGTCTAACCATGGCGTCCTTCCTTTCGGTGGCAGACACCGACGCGAAGTTTGACGAGCGGTGCTCTGTCTTCCAGTGGCGGCGCACGTTGTACTCTTTTAGGACAGCCAAAGTCTTCAAGCATATGAGGCACTGGGCCTGTCCAAAGCGCTCGATGAAGAAGTACTTCTCCCACTCAGGGTTGAAGATCCGACGCTCGAGGTCCACTTTCCTCTTCTTAACACGCTGGGTCGCAGACATGATGAGCTGAAAAGGAAGAAAATTAGGTATATCAGCAATGAATAAATGATGTAACAGCAAGCAATCTGGGGCACAAAAAATCTCGGAAGACGAATTGTACAGATGAATGTATTTATTTTGCGCGCACGTGGCCAACGCTGAATATGACACAGTTTCACCGTAAAACTGAAATACAGGAAATGAATCAGTCTGCATACTTTTTTTTTTAAAGAGTTCGTTTTCCTTTTAAACAAAAGTTCG
This sequence comes from Myxine glutinosa, assembly GCF_964187855.1. NCBI lineage: Eukaryota > Metazoa > Chordata > Myxini > Myxiniformes > Myxinidae > Myxine > Myxine glutinosa. Next base: position 36,978,497 of record NC_136273.1, on the reverse strand, counting down.
TCAATTTCGTTTTCCTTTTAAACAAAAGTTCGTCAATTTCTTTTTTCTTTTACAAACAGAAAGTTCGTTATATATATTTTTTCTTTACAAATAGAAAGTTCGTTATATTTTTATTTTTACAAATAAAAAGGGAGAATAAAATTATTTAAACGCAGCAAATGAAAGATAATAACATGTTCTAACAAACAAAACAAAGCAAATTGAAAGAAAGTGAAAATTGAAATAGGTTTAGAGAACTCTGCGTCACTTACCTCTTTGTTGCAAGTTATTTGTCCCAGACACCAACGTTTGTCGCAAGCTGACTGAATCGGAAGGACGTCCGTATCACATGCCGGCTGATTTGAAAAGACCGCCTATCAGCAAGCAGGCGGTGTCTAGGCAAGACAGTTCCCCGTGCGCATGTCTTCCGGAAGAGGACGGTGCTGAAGACAAAATGTCCCTTTCTTGAATTCAGACCGGCTAAATATAAACTCTTACATTTACAAATGATATGAGTTTTACTGGGAGGTCCGCGGGCCGGATTGCAATAATAAAGCCTAGCAGGGTGGCGGGCCGGACGCTAAGCCTTCGCGGGCCGGATGTGGCCCGCGGGCCGGGGGTTGCCCGCCCCTGGTCTAGAGCTTTGTTTGGATAAAAATTGACTCCAGACATAACCAGGTAATTGGCCTTCAGGCCTCGATCGGGTCTTGTACTTATACACTGCTTGGGTTTTTTTTCCTGAGAGCAATCGAGTAATATGTATTGTGAAGATCGTATGTTGAGTATCTAGCGATTTGTTATCAACACCACAAATTTAATTATCAGATGATTTCATTTAATTTCCCTGGGCAATGCCAGGTACTTTAGCCAGTACTCTAATGATAAAAAACGAAACAATGGAGTAAGCACGCGAGAACTTACCGATGGCGTGCTGAGTGGTGTGCAGAGCAATAGTGCGCTCCTTCACTCATTTTTCCTCTATTCTCTCGTCTGTGGAATCAAAATCCTCAGTCTGTTTGATCCCCTTCTTCTCTCTGGGGCTTCAAGATAGCTGATCACCACCACCTCAGGCAATCCCCATCTATATACTCTTGATCTTTCCTACCCTCATTCACCCAACCACAAACCCACTCCTTACTTTCCAGGTTATTGTGTTTTTCTTCTGTCTCCCTCGCCAACGTTTTTTCCCATTTCTGTTTCATCCTGAGTTCTTCTCACTCTCTTGCTGTATTTCAGCTTGTATCCAGCTTGTTCAGCCCCATGCGTCTACCCTCCCCTTCCCTTTGATCTCATTCTTCCTCATGCCCATTCTTCTTCCATGCTCCCTCTGTTGTGTCCCTTTACCCTGTTGTCCGTGTTCTCCCTCTCTCCCCCCCATTTTCACTATGTTGTTGTTACGCCGCGCACGTGAAACAAAAAGCCGTGTTAAGTAATCAGTTCACTTTTGTCTGTCTGTCTGTCCACTAACGTCAGTTTATGACCCTGGAATAACTTATTTAAATTGAATGTTATATTTTGAACACGAAGTTTAACAGTACTTTGGCTTTGAATTTGTCATGATCGTGCACGCGCATAGAGAATTTAGATAATTTCTGTACTGTCTGTCTGGCAGTCAAACAAAATTGAAAATCATTCCAAACAGGAAATGTACTGTTTTTGAGGACGTCATAAAGGACCCAAACAGGGACGAATAACTAAGGGAACATGTTCAATAAGGTGGTGCATTGATTAAATTTCCAAAATTAATTTGCTATGCAATCCTTGAAAATCATTTCATTTCAATTTAATTATATATGTATACGCCTACTCGAATTATATATATTTTTTACCAAACGGTATCACTTGATTGTTATTGTCCACAATGCCAAACAAAACCAACTACATTTAGAGGCCGTTTTTCCCCGCAGAGCGGGGGTTGGCTTTTTTCGGGCACCGTTGTCCCCTTTTTGAAGCAATGTTTTATGGCCGGATGCCCTTCCTGCCGCCAACCCTGTTAGTCGCCTCTTGCCACACAGGGAATTACCAGTGAACTGGTACTCAATTTGCCGACCTCGGAAAGACGACAGGCTGAGTCAACCCCTCTGGCGTTAATTCAGCGATCGGCCGGGATTCGAACCCAGGATCCTCGGATCCCAACCCGGCACCCAAACCGCTAAGCCGACACCAGGCTATGGTCCACAATACCAATATGAAAATATAATGATCAATCCAAAATTCATTCAGTCATCATCATTTCATATGCAGCACGTGGCTACTGGGTTGCATCATAATTATCGGTGAGCGAAGTGGTGCCACAGATGCAATGCCCCCTTTGAACGATCACGTCTCCTTTGAATTCCTTGTATAGTGTGTTATTTAACTATCGTTTCCTTATGTCCTTGTCTTTCATGTAATATACATGTACAATCTCCTCTGTTAGCCACGATTGACATGCGAGTTTGGATCATTTCTGGGAGTGCAACTGTGCAGCTGCTGCAGTGCCCCCTGCATGTTATACCAGGGATTTATCATTTGCTCAGTGTGACGATGATAACTCAACCATTCTTCACGAAGGACACCGTGTGATATTTAACATCCACCAGGTAATGCTGTACATGATGGGACACAGTTCAACATCCGTCCGGAGGTGTTGGCTCAACTCGCATGGGAAACATGAGAATGGGGGTTTATCGGTGGGCCAGCATTCGAACCCAGCCAACAATTAGAGCACCCCAGCATAATATCCATGATTGATCAGAACCTCCTATTCAAGAATTGTGCCCGAGTTAATTGAACATCACAAAATAGTGACTCATTCAAAAGACTGGAAAAAATAAAAGACAGTGGAAAAAAATAGCAGTGAGTCAACTCCACATACAGAATACCAACCGAAATAGAATGGAAGAAATGCCCTTTCCTTACTCAGTGGTATAATTTTAAAAAGCCTCAAAAACCATTTATACCATCCTGCAGTTTCCTTTGAATCTGAGACAGTTCCGTGCTCCCAGCAAGGTAAAAGATGCCTTCAGGCGTGGGTGCTACTCCAAAAATGGAGTTTTCCTCCATCAGTGTGACTGCTTCATAAGGTCAAGAGCCCTAAAAATGGAAGGTGTTCCTTAGACTGCAGTGGCAGACCTCAAGCTCTTTATTGGCCAAATCAGCCGTGCTTCACAATCAGCAGAATGGTAATCATTGCCATTTTCACTCCTACATTAAGCCTAATGTTAGCTTAATGGTTAAGGTGCCTTAATATCTTAGGGTCTTGAGTTTGAGCCCCCGTCCCTACCGTTAAATAACATCAGGTGGGTTGACTCAGCCTGTCATCGTTTCCAGGTCGGCAAAATGAGTACCAGCCTATTGGAAACAGGGACACTGCATCAGCGACACAGCCAAACCTCCAGCAATGATGCAACCAGCTGCCGCAGGATGCATACAAAATAATACACTTCTACCTTGACCTATGACAGATGTCGCATCAAAAGCACCGATATATGGGAAGAGGATTTGCTGCCTCGAGTCCAACACCACGTTCCAGAACCGTCTGTGTGCGCCTCCCCACGTGGCAAAACTCAGCCATTAAACGCGCACGGCTTGAGGCACCCATCTTGCCTTCAAACATCAAGAGACCGAGTTGTCTCAGGCTAGAGTGGGATAAAGCAGTGGCGGATCCATGAATTTCAAGATGGGGGGTGCATGAAACGATAGCGCTGGGGGGGGGGGCAAAGGGGGGTCTGGGGGTCCTCACCCAGGAAATTAAAATAAAATTGATCATCAGAAACGGCATTTCGTGCGTTCTTGGAAGTTTCTGCAGTTCCTGTGTTCTTCCCTGGTCCAACAGTTCAGCAGATTCGCACCGCTTGCACCCTCATCCTGGATCGAAGGGGGGAGGGGGGGGGGTGCGCACCCTCTGCCCCCCCTAGATCCACCCCTGTAAAGTGAGGAGTTGAACTGAAGACATGGCCAGCAGGGTGAATGGCAGTAAAATATATATAGGTTTTTTTTTAATCCTCAGTGTGCAGAATACACCTCACCTTATTTATTTATTTATTATTGATTAGCTTATTTAAACCATCCTCGGCTCCCCTCTTGCCTTTATTACCAGGCGCGAAGCGAAGCGAAAAGCGAGGTAAGCATTCAGGTGCGTACGTGTCTGAATTTTAAAAATTCATTTTCTCGGCAACCGTTGGTCCGATTGACATGAAGCTTACGCGATAGGAGCGCATCCTCTTGTAGAAGATTTTAATGATTATTATGACGTCATAGGTCACGTGGTACAGGCGCCATCTTGGAAAAACTTCGCACCTCTATATCTCTGAAACCACTCCATGGACAAAATTGAGACCTGACTCATTGTCAACTACTCCCCATGGGGAATAAGATATGTTAATTATTATGTCATCAGTGCCTTCATTATGACGTCATAATTCCACAAGTACAGCACTTATCCGATCATTATTTTTATTTTTTCAGCAACTGTTGGTCTGATGGACACGAAATTTTCACCGTAGGGGCGCCTCCTCCTTTAGAATATTTTAATGATAATAATGACGTCATAGGTCATGTGGTACAGGCGCCATCTTGGGAAAACCGAAAAATGTTGCACCTCTATATCTCCAAAACCGCTCTATGGAAAAAATGGAAACACGGCTCATTGTAAAGAACTCCATATGGGGGAATAGGTGTTAACGATGACGTCATTGGTGCCATAATTATGACGTCATAATTCGACGGACAACGCTTCGTCTGATTAGTTTGAAATGTATCGAGTGTGATCTACACAACAATTATATTAGAGAATATAAATTTATGATGTCATCGCTCATGTGGTCTGGCAGCCATATTGGATCAAAGAAAAAAAATGTTCAAAAACAGAAGAGTTGGCTCACAACAAGTTGACTGTGCAGGGTAAGTATTCTATGAATACCATCTAGTTGGACCAAGTGGTCATGGTGTTGAAGTTCACGGCAGTGTCTGAGTGATTGGGCAACTTCGCTTGAATAATTCGTTTTCTTCCCGTCCTCATTTGAGCTTCCACAACATTAAACACACCACCTTCAACAATGTAAGCAAAGACGACAAAATCCAAATGAATTTCTTCCCCAAAGTTACAATTCTCCATCAACTCAAGATCATCGGCAAGGAAATTAAAGCCAGAGCTTGTGAAGAAATAAGACTTCAGTAAGATCCAATAAAGTTAATGAAAACCCTGATAGCAAAGTGTAGACAGACGGTTGTGGAGTGTGGCAAAAGGAAAGAAGAAACAAACACAAATGTAAGGATTTGAAGAGGGCTGTTTAAAAATAAATAATAAACAACATGGCGGGGGTAGGGGTGTACCAAAATCATTGCATTCAGCAACAACCCTGGTAGGCCACATGCCAAATAGTCTGCTAATGTTGTGTCTGAGAGAGGGCTTAACGACCCATAATGATGGACCAGACTTCTCTGGAAACAACGGAGGCACCTTCGTCATTTGTCGTTTTCCATATCACGCTTCGAGCCACAACATAATGGATGAGGCACAACGGCGGCCATGGGAGTCACAGCTAATTACAATGGCGGCGCAGCTTCGGTTCTTTCCCTTTCCCGTGTTTTTGCCGTTTATGAGGACCGAGGTTAATTACAGTGGTTTGTGAGGATAAGGAGACAACACATAGAGACAGGCTCATTCAAGGCACAGTGAGCCCTTCTCTGCCTGCAGTTGTATCTGGCTCACAGCAGCGCACATCAATTGGCCAATTACAATGGCGGCCTTTTCCCGGCCCGGCTATCACGGTTTATGCAGACTAAAGCCCATTCCACAGGCCGAAGTGTTTATTAGTGTCAGGAAGCAGGACACGAATGTTTAATTTTGTACAGGACGTGGCAAAAAGATGGGGCAGATTTCAGGGTGGAATAATTCTCTGAGCATGGAAGGTAATTACTGTTTTTATTCGTTTGAAGTTGTATCACAGGAACTGGGGATTTAAAACAAAAACAATTAATCCTTGGGGATTAAAAAATATTTGTAAATACAAAACATTTGTGGAAAATTTAAAAAATAAAAAATATAAATATAAAACAAAATAGAAAGGGAAACAAAATTGGGCATGTGAACATTTGTGGTTGAGCAGTATTTCTTAGAATAGATATTCGACGATTTTGGCACAAGGAGAATTCAGAAGACATTTCCAAGTTCATAATGAATCGTGAAGAAAAGTAATAACAAGGAGACGTGCGGCAACCTTCCGTGAAACAACAACAAGGTGGTGCCACATGGCACACCGCAAGGGCATCCATGGAACTGTTGTGAGTATTTTCGTGGAAAGCAGAGCTCCAGACATGGATGTAAATTGGCTTCCCAGATCTACAGATTTCAGCCTTCCAGATTCTTTCCTGTGAGAAACTTTAAATGACAGTGTGTAGGAAAAGGCCACACACACTCGATGAACTGAAAGTAAAAATTCCAAGTGAAATTCTTGTCAACCGATGGACTTTCTTGTGAAGGTTATGAGGGGTATGGGTACTGGACCAGCGGAATGCGTTACCTGTCAAGGAGGCATTTTACTGTCTGGGGTAATAAGCCCAGACGGTAAAAACGGAGTGTATTCTGAACTGAGTGTATATCATTTTCAAAACTGAGTGTATTCTGAACTGAGTGTATACCCTTTTCAAAACTGAGTGTATACCATTTTCAAAACTGAGTGTATATCATTTTCAAAACCGAGTGTATATCATTTTCAAAACCGAGTGAAAATCATTTTCAAAACCGAGTGTATATCATTTTCAAAACCGAGTGAAAATCATTTTCAAAACCGAGTGTATATCATTTTCAAAACTGAGTGGATATCATTTTCAAAACTGAGTGTATATCATTTTCAAAACTGAGTGTATATCATTTTCCAAAGCTGAGAAGATCATTTTCAAAACCGAGTGTATATCATTTTCAAAACCGAGTGTATATCATTTTCAAAACTGAGTGTATATCATTTTCAAAACCGAGTGGATATCATTTTCAAAACTGAGTGATTATCATTTTCAAAACTGAGTGTATATCATTTTCAAAACTGAGTGGATATCATTTTCTAAACTGAGTGAATATCATTTTCAAAACTGAGTGGATATCATTTTCAAAACTGAGTGAATATCATTTTCAAAACTGAGTGTATATCATTTTCAAAACTGAGTGTATATCATTTTCAAAACTGAGTGTATATCATTTTCCAAAGCTGAGAAGATCATTTTCAAAACCGAGTGTATATCATTTTCAAAACCGAGTGTATATCATTTTCAAAACTGAGTGTATATCATTTTCTAAACTGAGTGTATATCATTTTCAAAACCGAGTGTATATCATTTTCAAAACTGAGTGTATATCATTTCCAAAACTGAGTGGATATCATTTTCTAAACTGAGTGAATATCATTTTCAAAACTGAGTGAATATCATTTTCAAAACCGAGTGTATATCATTTTCAAAACCGAGTGTATATCATTTTCAAAACTGAGTGTATATCATTTTCAAAACTGAGTGTATATCATTTTCAAAACTGAGTGTATATCATTTTCAAAACCGAGTGTATATCATTTTCAAAACCGAGTGTATATCATTTTCAAAACTGAGTGTATATCATTTTCAAAACTGAGTGTATATCATTTTCAAAACTGAGTGTATATCATTTTCAAAACTGAGTGTATATCATTTTCAAAACTGAGTGTATATCATTTTCAAAACCGAGTGTATATCATTGTCAAAACCGAGTGTATATCATTTTCAAAACTGAGTGTATATCATTTTCAAAACTGAGGGTATATCATTTTCAAAACTGAGTGTATATCATTTTCAAAACCGAGTGTATATCATTTTCAAAACCGAGTGTATATCATTTTCAAAACTGAGTGTATATCATTTTCAAAACTGAGTGTATATCATTTTCAAAACCGAGTGTATATCATTTTCAAAACCGAGTGTATATCATTTTCAAAACTGAGTGTATATCATTTTCAAAACCGAGTGTATATCATTTTCAAAACTGAGTGTATATCATTTTCAAAACTGAGTGTATATCATTTTCAAAACTGAGTGTATATCATTTTCAAAACCGAGTGTATATCATTTTCAAAACCGAGTGTATATCATTTTCAAAACCGAGTATATCATTTTCAAAACTGAGTGTATATCATTTTCAAAACTGAGTGTATATCATTTTCAAAACTGAGTGTATATCATTTTCCAAAGCTGAGAAGATCATTTTCAAAACCGAGTGTATATCATTTTCAAAACTGAGTGTATATCATTTTCAAAACTGAGTGTATATCATTTTCAAAACCGAGTGTATATCATTTTCAAAACCGAGTGTATATCATTTTCAAAACTGAGTGTATATCATTTTCAAAACCGAGTGTATATCATTTTCAAAACCGAGTGTATATCATTTTCAAAACCGAGTGTATATCATTTTCAAAACTGAGTGTATATCATTTTCAAAACTGAGTGTATATCATTTTCAAAACTGAGTGTATATCATTTTCCAAAGCTGAGAAGATCATTTTCAAAACCGAGTGTATATCATTTTCAAAACCGAGTGTATATCATTTTCAAAACTGAGTGTATATCATTTTCAAAACCGAGTGTATATCATTTTCAAAACTGAGTGATTATCATTTTCAAAACTGAGTGTATATCATTTTCAAAACTGAGTGGATATCATTTTCTAAACTGAGTGAATATCATTTTCTAAACTGAGTGTATATCATTTTCAAAACTGAGTGTATATCATTTTCTAAACTGAGTGAATATCATTTTCTAAACTGAGTGAATATCATTTTCTAAACTGAGTGAATATCATTTTCTAAACTGAGTGTATATCATTTTCAAAACTGAGTGAATATCATTTCAAAACTGAGTGTATATCATTTTCAAAACTGAGTGTATATCATTTTCAAAACCGAGTGTATATCATTTTCAAAACTGAGTGTATATCATTTTCAAAACTGAGTGTATATCATTTTCAAAACTGAGTGTATATCATTTTCAAAACTGAGTGAATATCATTTCAAAACTGAGTGTATATCATTTTCAAAACTGAGTGTAAATCATTTTCAAAACTGAGTGTATATCATTTTCAAAACCGAGTGTATATCATTTTCAAAACCGAGTGTATATCATTTTCAAAACCGAGTGTATATCATTTTCAAAACTGAGTGTATATCATTTTCAAAACTGAGTGTATATCATTTTCAAAACTGAGTGTATATCATTTTCAAAACTGAGTGAATATCATTTTCAAAACTGAGTGTATATCATTTTCCAAAGCTGAGAAGATCATTTTCAAAACCGAGTGAATATCATTTTCAAAACTGAGTGTATATCATTTTCAAAACTGAGTGTATATCATTTTCAAAACTGAGTGTATATCATTTTCAAAACTGAGTGTATATCATTTTCAAAACTGAGTGTATATCATTTTCCAAAGCTGAGAAGATCATTTTCAAAACCGAGTGTATATCATTTTCAAAACCGAGTGTATATCATTTTCAAAACCGAGTGTATATCATTTTCAAAACTGAGTGTATATCATTTTCAAAACTGAGTGTATATCATTTTCAAAACTGAGTGTATATCATTTTCCAAAGCTGAGTGTATATCATTTTCCAAAGCTGAGAAGATCATTTTCAAAACCGAGTGTATATCATTTTCAAAACCGAGTGGATATCATTTTCAAAACTGAGTGATTATCATTTTCAAAACTGAGTGTATATCATTTTCAAAACTGAGTGTATATCATTTTCAAAACTGAGTGTATATCATTTTCAAAACTGAGTGTATATCATTTTCCAAAGCAGAGAAGATCATTTTCAAAACCGAGTGTATATCATTTTCAAAACCGAGTGTATATCATTTTCAAAACCGAGTGTATATCATTTTCAAAACTGAGTGTATATCATTTTCAAAACTGAGTGTATATCATTTTCAAAACTGAGTGTATATCATTTTCAAAACCGAGTGTATATCATTTTCAAAACCGAGTGTATATCATTTTCAAAACTGAGTGTATATCATTTTCAAAACTGAGTGTATATCATTTTCAAAACTGAGTGTATATCATTTTCAAAACCGAGTGTATATCATTTTCAAAACCGAGTGTATATCATTTTCAAAACTGAGTGTATATCATTTTCAAAACCGAGTGTATATCATTTTCAAAACTGAGTGTATATCATTTTCAAAACTGAGTGTATATCATTTTCAAAACCGAGTGTATATCATTTTCAAAACTGAGTGTATGTCATTTTCAAAACTGAGTGTATATCATTTTCAAAACTGAGTGTATATCATTTTCAAAACCGAGTGTATATCATTTTCAAAACCGAGTGTATATCATTTTCAAAACTGAGTGTATATCATTTTCAAAACCGAGTGTATATCATTTTCAAAACTGAGTGTATATCATTTTCAAAACTGAGTGTATATCATTTTCAAAACCGAGTGTATATCATTTTAAAAACTGAGTGTATGTCATTTTCAAAACTGAGTGTATATCATTTTCAAAACTGAGTGTATATCATTTTCAAAACCGAGTGTATATCATTTTCAAAACCGAGTGTATATCATTTTCAAAACTGAGTGTATATCATTTTCAAAACCGAGTGTATGTCATTTTCAAAACTGAGTGTATATCATTTTCAAAACTGAGTGTATATCATTTTCAAAACTGAGTGTATATCATTTTCAAAACCGAGTGTATATCATTTTCAAAACCGAGTGTATATCATTTTCAAAACCGAGTGTATATCATTTTCAAAACTGAGTGTATATCATTTTCAAAACTGAGTGTATATCATTTTCAAAACTGAGTGTATATCATTTTCCAAAGCTGAGAAGATCATTTTCAAAACCGAGTGTATATCATTTTCAAAACCGAGTGTATATCATTTTCAAAACTGAGTGTATATCATTTTCAAAACCGAGTGGATATCATTTTCAAAACTGAGTGATTATCATTTTCAAAACTGAGTGTATATCATTTTCAAAACTGAGTGGATATCATTTTCTAAACTGAGTGAATATCATTTTCTAAACTGAGTGAATATCATTTTCAAAACTGAGTGTATATCATTTTCTAAACCGAGTGTATATCATTTTCAAAACCGAGTGTATATCATTTTCTAAACTGAGTGAATATCATTTTCTAAACTGAGTGTATATCATTTTCAAAACTGAGTGAATATCATTTCAAAACTGAGTGTATATCATTTTCAAAACTGAGTGTATATCATTTTCAAAACCGAGTGTATATCATTTTCAAAACCGAGTGTATATCATTTTCAAAACTGAGGGTATATCATTTTCAAAACCGAGTGGATATCATTTTCAAAACTGAGTATATATCAGTTTCAAAACTGAGTGTATATCATTTTCAAAACTGAGTATATATCATTTTCAAAACTGAGTGAATATCATTTTCAAAACTGAGTATATATCATTTTCAAAACTGAGTGAATATCATTTTCAAAACTGAGTGGATATCATTTTCAAAACTGAGTGGATATCATTTTCAAAACTGAGTGAATATCATTTTCAAAACTGAGTGTATATCATTTTCAAAACTGAGTGTATATCATTTTCAAAACTGAGTGTATATCATTTTCCAAAGCTGAGAAGATCATTTTCAAAACCGAGTGTATATCATTTTCAAAACCGAGTGTATATCATTTTCAAAACTGAGTGTATATCATTTTCTAAACTGAGTGTATATCATTTTCAAAACCGAGTGTATATCATTTTCAAAACTGAGTGAATATCATTTCCAAAACTGAGTGGATATCATTTTCTAAACTGAGTGAATATCATTTTCAAAACTGAGTGAATATCATTTTCAAAACTGAGTGAATATCATTTTCAAAACCGAGTGGATATCATTTCCAAAATTGAGTGGATATCATTTTCTAAACTGAGTGAATATCATTTTAAAAACTGAGTGAATATCATTTTCAAAACTGAGTGAATATCATTTCCAAAACTGAGTGGATATCATTTTCTAAACTGAGTGTATATCATTTTCAAAACTGAGTGGATATCATTTTCTAAACTGAGTGAATATCATTTTCAAAACTGAGTGAATATCATTTTCAAAACTGAGTGAATATCATTTTCAAAACCGAGTGGATATCATTTCCAAAACTGAGTGAATATCATTTTCAAAACCGAGTGGATATCATTTTCAAAACCGAGTGGATATCATTTCCAAAACTGAGTGAATATCATTTTCAAAACCGAGTGTATATCATTTTCAAAACCGAGTGGATATCATTTCCAAAACTGAGTGTATATCATTTTCAAAACTGAGTGTATATCATTTTCAAAACCGAGTGTATATCATTTTCAAAACCGAGTGTATATCATTTTCAAAACTGAGTGTATATCATTTTCAAAACCGAGTGTATATCATTTTCAAAACTGAGTGTATATCATTTTCAAAACTGAGTGTATATCATTTTCAAAACTGAGTGTATATCATTTTCAAAACCGAGTGTATATCATTTTCAAAACCGAGTGTATATCATTTTCAAAACCGAGTATATCATTTTCAAAACTGAGTGTATATCATTTTCAAAACTGAGTGTATATCATTTTCAAAACTGAGTGTATATCATTTTCCAAAGCTGAGAAGATCATTTTCAAAACCGAGTGTATATCATTTTCAAAACTGAGTGTATATCATTTTCAAAACTGAGTGTATATCATTTTCAAAACCGAGTGTATATCATTTTCAAAACCGAGTGTATATCATTTTCAAAACTGAGTGTATATCATTTTCAAAACCGAGTGTATATCATTTTCAAAACCGAGTGTATATCATTTTCAAAACCGAGTGTATATCATTTTCAAAACTGAGTGTATATCATTTTCAAAACTGAGTGTATATCATTTTCAAAACTGAGTGTATATCATTTTCCAAAGCTGAGAAGATCATTTTCAAAACCGAGTGTATATCATTTTCAAAACCGAGTGTATATCATTTTCAAAACTGAGTGTATATCATTTTCAAAACCGAGTGTATATCATTTTCAAAACTGAGTGATTATCATTTTCAAAACTGAGTGTATATCATTTTCAAAACTGAGTGGATATCATTTTCTAAACTGAGTGAATATCATTTTCTAAACTGAGTGTATATCATTTTCAAAACTGAGTGTATATCATTTTCTAAACTGAGTGAATATCATTTTCTAAACTGAGTGAATATCATTTTCTAAACTGAGTGAATATCATTTTCTAAACTGAGTGTATATCATTTTCAAAACTGAGTGAATATCATTTCAAAACTGAGTGTATATCATTTTCAAAACTGAGTGTATATCATTTTCAAAACCGAGTGTATATCATTTTCAAAACTGAGTGTATATCATTTTCAAAACTGAGTGTATATCATTTTCAAAACTGAGTGTATATCATTTTCAAAACTGAGTGAATATCATTTCAAAACTGAGTGTATATCATTTTCAAAACTGAGTGTAAATCATTTTCAAAACTGAGTGTATATCATTTTCAAAACCGAGTGTATATCATTTTCAAAACCGAGTGTATATCATTTTCAAAACCGAGTGTATATCATTTTCAAAACTGAGTGTATATCATTTTCAAAACTGAGTGTATATCATTTTCAAAACTGAGTGTATATCATTTTCAAAACTGAGTGAATATCATTTTCAAAACCGAGTGAATATCATTTTCAAAACTGAGTGTATATCATTTTCAAAACTGAGTGTATATCATTTTCAAAACTGAGTGTATATCATTTTCAAAACTGAGTGTATATCATTTTCAAAACTGAGTGTATATCATTTTCCAAAGCTGAGAAGATCATTTTCAAAACCGAGTGTATATCATTTTCAAAACCGAGTGTATATCATTTTCAAAACCGAGTGTATATCATTTTCAAAACTGAGTGTATATCATTTTCAAAACTGAGTGTATATCATTTTCAAAACTGAGTGTATATCATTTTCCAAAGCTGAGTGTATATCATTTTCCAAAGCTGAGAAGATCATTTTCAAAACCGAGTGTATATCATTTTCAAAACCGAGTGGATATCATTTTCAAAACTGAGTGATTATCATTTTCAAAACTGAGTGTATATCATTTTCAAAACTGAGTGTATATCATTTTCAAAACTGAGTGTATATCATTTTCAAAACTGAGTGTATATCATTTTCCAAAGCAGAGAAGATCATTTTCAAAACCGAGTGTATATCATTTTCAAAACCGAGTGTATATCATTTTCAAAACCGAGTGTATATCATTTTCAAAACTGAGTGTATATCATTTTCAAAACTGAGTGTATATCATTTTCAAAACTGAGTGTATATCATTTTCAAAACCGAGTGTATATCATTTTCAAAACCGAGTGTATATCATTTTCAAAACTGAGTGTATATCATTTTCAAAACTGAGTGTATATCATTTTCAAAACTGAGTGTATATCATTTTCAAAACCGAGTGTATATCATTTTCAAAACCGAGTGTATATCATTTTCAAAACTGAGTGTATATCATTTTCAAAACCGAGTGTATATCATTTTCAAAACTGAGTGTATATCATTTTCAAAACTGAGTGTATATCATTTTCAAAACCGAGTGTATATCATTTTCAAAACTGAGTGTATGTCATTTTCAAAACTGAGTGTATATCATTTTCAAAACTGAGTGTATATCATTTTCAAAACCGAGTGTATATCATTTTCAAAACCGAGTGTATATCATTTTCAAAACTGAGTGTATATCATTTTCAAAACCGAGTGTATATCATTTTCAAAACTGAGTGTATATCATTTTCAAAACTGAGTGTATATCATTTTCAAAACCGAGTGTATATCATTTTAAAAACTGAGTGTATGTCATTTTCAAAACTGAGTGTATATCATTTTCAAAACTGAGTGTATATCATTTTCAAAACCGAGTGTATATCATTTTCAAAACCGAGTGTATATCATTTTCAAAACTGAGTGTATATCATTTTCAAAACCGAGTGTATGTCATTTTCAAAACTGAGTGTATATCATTTTCAAAACTGAGTGTATATCATTTTCAAAACTGAGTGTATATCATTTTCAAAACCGAGTGTATATCATTTTCAAAACCGAGTGTATATCATTTTCAAAACCGAGTGTATATCATTTTCAAAACTGAGTGTATATCATTTTCAAAACTGAGTGTATATCATTTTCAAAACTGAGTGTATATCATTTTCCAAAGCTGAGAAGATCATTTTCAAAACCGAGTGTATATCATTTTCAAAACCGAGTGTATATCATTTTCAAAACTGAGTGTATATCATTTTCAAAACCGAGTGGATATCATTTTCAAAACTGAGTGATTATCATTTTCAAAACTGAGTGTATATCATTTTCAAAACTGAGTGGATATCATTTTCTAAACTGAGTGAATATCATTTTCTAAACTGAGTGAATATCATTTTCAAAACTGAGTGTATATCATTTTCTAAACCGAGTGTATATCATTTTCAAAACCGAGTGTATATCATTTTCTAAACTGAGTGAATATCATTTTCTAAACTGAGTGTATATCATTTTCAAAACTGAGTGAATATCATTTCAAAACTGAGTGTATATCATTTTCAAAACTGAGTGTATATCATTTTCAAAACCGAGTGTATATCATTTTCAAAACCGAGTGTATATCATTTTCAAAACTGAGGGTATATCATTTTCAAAACCGAGTGGATATCATTTTCAAAACTGAGTATATATCAGTTTCAAAACTGAGTGTATATCATTTTCAAAACTGAGTATATATCATTTTCAAAACTGAGTGAATATCATTTTCAAAACTGAGTATATATCATTTTCAAAACTGAGTGAATATCATTTTCAAAACTGAGTGGATATCATTTTCAAAACTGAGTGGATATCATTTTCAAAACTGAGTGAATATCATTTTCAAAACTGAGTGTATATCATTTTCAAAACTGAGTGTATATCATTTTCAAAACTGAGTGTATATCATTTTCCAAAGCTGAGAAGATCATTTTCAAAACCGAGTGTATATCATTTTCAAAACCGAGTGTATATCATTTTCAAAACTGAGTGTATATCATTTTCTAAACTGAGTGTATATCATTTTCAAAACCGAGTGTATATCATTTTCAAAACTGAGTGTATATCATTTTCAAAACTGAGTGTATATCATTTTCTAAACTGAGTGTATATCATTTTCAAAACCGAGTGTATATCATTTTCAAAACTGAGTGTATATCATTTTCAAAACTGAGTGTATATCATTTTCAAAACTGAGTGTATATCATTTTCCAAAGCTGAGAAGATCATTTTCAAAACCGAGTGTATATCATTTTCAAAACCGAGTGTATATCATTTTCAAAACTGAGTGTATATCATTTTCTAAACTGAGTGTATATCATTTTCAAAACTGAGTGAATATCATTTTCAAAACTGAGTGTATATCATTTTCAAAACTGAGTGTATATCATTTTCAAAACTGAGTGTATATCATTTTCCAAAGCTGAGAAGATCATTTTCAAAACCGAGTGTATATCATTTTCAAAACCGAGTGTATATCATTTTCAAAACTGAGTGTATATCATTTTCTAAACTGAGTGTATATCATTTTCAAAACCGAGTGTATATCATTTTCAAAACTGAGTGAATATCATTTCCAAAACTGAGTGGATATCATTTTCTAAACTGAGTGAATATCATTTTCAAAACTGAGTGAATATCATTTTCAAAACTGAGTGAATATCATTTTCAAAACCGAGTGGATATCATTTCCAAAATTGAGTGGATATCATTTTCTAAACTGAGTGAATATCATTTTAAAAACTGAGTGAATATCATTTTCAAAACTGAGTGAATATCATTTCCAAAACTGAGTGGATATCATTTTCTAAACTGAGTGTATATCATTTTCAAAACTGAGTGGATATCATTTTCTAAACTGAGTGAATATCATTTTCAAAACTGAGTGAATATCATTTTCAAAACTGAGTGAATATCATTTTCAAAACCGAGTGGATATCATTTCCAAAACTGAGTGAATATCATTTTCAAAACCGAGTGGATATCATTTTCAAAACCGAGTGGATATCATTTCCAAAACTGAGTGAATATCATTTTCAAAACTGAGTGTATATCATTTTCAAAACCGAGTGGATATCATTTCCAAAACTGAGTGTATATCATTTTCAAAACTGAGTGAATATCATTTTCAAAAGTGAGTGAATATCATTTTCAAAACTGAGTATTTTCTGAAGAAATCCCAAGCCTGTAAGTTACAAATGTTAATACAGTTCATTAATCGAGAAGTGCACTCGATAGAGAGTCGAGAGGTCTGCCAAGTTGAACAGTTTCCATTTTGTATCCACTGATGGGCCGGATCTGGATTCGGACCTGAAGCAAATCTAATCACTTGTTCTCGTCACCTAACCAACTCATCCACCTAGTTTGGTCATAATTCGTCCACAAAATTTTGAAATATGTTATATATATATATAGTTTTTGGCCCTGTCACTCAATGGTGAAGAATCACTTAAAAAATTAAATAATAATTTCAGGTTTCAGCTCGCTGATATGAAAATCCTATTCAAATTTCAAGTCAATCGGATGAAAATTGGGGATTTTAGGAATTTGAAAAAAGTGGTTAAACTTTGGCCTATGTTAACCTTGTGACTTATGGTGACCTCAACAATAGTTGGTGGTTGAATTCAGCTCGCTGATATAAAATCCAATTCAAATTTCAAGTCAATCGGATGAAAATTGACGATTTTAGAAATTTGAATAAAAGTGGTTGGCCTTTGGCCTATGCTGACCTTTTGGCCTATGTTGATCTCAAATATAGTTGGTGGTTGAATTCAGCTCGCTGATATGAAAATCCCATTCAAATTCCCAGTCAATCAGATGAAAATTGAGGATTTTAGGAATTAGAAACAAAGTGGTTGACCTTTGACCTATGTTGACCTTCAAAATATATATAGGATTTTGTCGGACCACAATCTGTACCATTTGATGAAGTTTCGTGAAGATCAGTTTAAAATTGTGATCTGTAGGCAAGTATAAGTGAGTAGACAGACAGACAGTCACACACGAGTGATCAACATATTTGGCCAAAAAATTTTTTTTTGGCCAAGTAACAAACAGACAGAGGTGAAAGCATAACCTCTGCCCACTCTCGGTGGCAAAGGTAATAACTTGTATAATTAAAAGATATTTATTATTTAAATTGTGTCCCAATCTTTTTGACACAACTTGTACTTTTAAAAAGCGCTGGTGCAGATTGGTAGGGCATGCATTGGACAGCACACCACACGCTTAATTGGACTTAACATCCACACCCCCTGATAATACCTTTGCTATAAAATGTAATCTATAGGAGTGATTCGGGTACCATCACAATAGCATAATCTATGAATGATAGCAAGCAATATTTACATTCCACAACCTAAATGGGCCAGCCGGATTCAAGTCATTATCCAAGCTCACTGCGCTCCGACTGTCCGACTGTCCAACATGCATCGCCACATGCTGCCACTGCCTAAAACGACAGTTTCTAGTTTAGCCATTACCTCGTCATGTGATGGATTATGCAAATGAAGCCCAATGGGCTGGCTGAATAGACTCGAGATAGTATGGTGTGCGCGGTCCATCAGATGGGCGTCAGGTCTGCCAGCGCTGATTGTTGGTGGGCGTTCAGGATCGCACGGTGTCTTTCGCTAAGTGTAGGTGAGTTATAGCAAATACCTGCATTTACCCAAGGGCACTGCATCAGAAGCACGACCTTGCCCCAGTAAGGATGCAACCAGCAGACACTTTCCGCACATGAAACCAACTTTTCAGGTAACATGGTTGAGCACATGATCTGTACACATTCCTAGGGGAGCCTCGCAATGTAATCAGAACCATGTTATTCATGAAGTATGAAGGACATTTTTGCGGTTCCCTTTATCTTGGTATTACTGCAGGACCAAGGTACATGTGCACATACTTGACAGTCATTGCAGGCCTTCACTTGACCACGCACTCTAATCTTTGGCCTGAAGTACACAGGTTGAGCTGCGAGACTATTGTTTATGTATACTACTAGCAGGGGTACCAGGTGTTGCCTGGTCTATTTTTTGTGGGAACCTAAAGCACTTCCCCACACCCATGAAGGAATGGGGTTAGGGATCATTTAATATTACCTTTCACCTACCGCATCTATCAGCCTGGTGTTGGCTTATCAGTTCAGGTGGCTGACAAGAGTACTGTAACTCATGGTCATGATTTTAATCACCAAAGCTATCCCAAACAAACACCACCAGCATGTTGTTGATCTCGGAATTGAGTCGCATTCTCGGGTTCCTCTGTTTCACGATAATAAATATGCGCACCAGGAGTCAGACAATTTGATCAGCCGATGTGGATTAGAATAATAACAAGTGGATTAGAACCAAGAGTTACAAGGTTTACTAAAATGTTTGAAAATCTTTTTAGCAGTTAAAATAACTTTTTTGTTAAAATCTATTAGATATTGAAGTCAAAATCTATTACACACCATACACAAACTAGAGCTTCCAGGGAAGCAGAAGTCAATTGAACTGACTGGACAACTTTAAAGTATAGTCAGGTTCACTATGTTAACAAATATAATTTCGTTCAAAATTTTGGGATTAGCAAACCTATACATTTTTGGAATCTTCAGAGCATGGAGAATCTGAAAATCAATGTTGGCATTTGCACAGACACCTGCATGGCGGCCATTTTGGATTTTGAAAATGGCCGCCATAAAATACATATTTTGCGCGATCTCGGCTTCTAGTCAACCTAGAGACTTAATTAAATATGCTAATCCTATGTTTTCTGGGTCAAGGAATCCAATAAAGGCCTCAAAATAGTGCTCAGGATTATAGAAAAGCAACAAACAAAGGTAATTAAAAACCATTGTCTTTATATTTGTGATATAACTGTATTACATAATACATGATATTGCAAGTCCTTTGAAGTTATAGGTTGTTATAGCAAGTTATAGGTAGTATCAGATTGAACTATAAGTCCTATACACAGGATCTACGAGGTCTATACCGTTCAGGAATATGCTTTTACAGATCTTCATCACTGTCCTGAGTGTCATTTTCGCAAAGGTGTCTACGCAAATGTAAACATTAATTTTTGGATTCCTCATGCTCTGAATATTCCAAAAATGTATAGTTTTGCTAATCTACCAAAATTTTGAACGAAAACACATAGTGAACCTGACTGGTAGGTCAGTTGTCTGTACTACAGACTTGACATTTAATATGGAATATTTTTTTTGCGGGGTGAACTTACTTTTCAAGATGACTTAGAACCAAAAGTTCATCGGAATTATGTTGAAATTATTCTAGATTTTGTTAATGTGACTTTTAAAAGAAAGAAAAACCACATTTGACATTTCGAAACAAATAAATGGATCCTTGAAAGTGATGTAAACTGATATCGAACTCAATTCACGGACAGTACTGTGTTAAACTTCTGTGCGTTTTCCAGAAGTATCTCTTTATTTTGCACATTAGCCCAAATTTTTTTTAACAAAAACAAAAGTTAAATTACGACTGGGATTACGGACAGTAAAATTACAGTTCAGTACTACGTGTAACCCCCACGAGCATTCAGGAGAGCACGTACACGTTGAGGCATGCTGTTCACGAGATTTGCCAAGGTTTGGACAGGAATCGCTTGCCATGCAGTGACAATAGCCTGCTGCAATTCACGCACAGAGGTCGGCTGCTGGTCCAAGTGGTCGATTTGATGCGTTAATTCTGCCCACAAGTTCTCTATCGGATTCATATCCAGGGACATGGCAGGCCACTCCATATGCTCTACACCACGGTCAGCAAGAAAGTGTTGGATCATGCAAGCATGATGAGGCCGTGCATTGTCATCTTGGAAGACAAAGTTTCCTCAAAAGGCTGCACGAGCAAATGGAAGCAATGTTTCTTCCAGAATGGCCCTGTACTTGAACTGGTTCAGGTTTCCATTCAGAACAACCAGGTCAGTTTTCCCCCTGCATGAAAAGCAGCCCAAACGGTCACCCCACCACCTCCAGATTGGACTCTTGGCACTATACAATCTTTGTTGTAGGCTTCATGCACTTGTCTGCGCACTCGGACGCGGCCATATTGACGATAGACCAGAAATCTAGACTCGTCACTGAAGATCACGTGATTCCAGTGTCCTGGCTGCCATTGACGGTGCTCTCTGGCCCACTGCAATCGGCACTGGCGGTGTTGTCTGGTCAGGCGTGGCTTTCTCAGGGGATGCCTGGCACGATAGCCTGCTTGAACCAGTGATTGGTTGACTAGCCTTCTGGATACAGGCACATTTGTCAGTTGCTGCCACTCAGCCCTAAGCCGATTAGCTGACTTGGTACGGCCATTGCGGACCAACCGGTGCAGCTGGCGATCAGCCCTCCTTGTGGTTCTGCGGGGACGTCCTGGCCTCGGTATTGGAGTAGGGACACCCCTCTGAGCATTTCGTTTCAGGATCTTTGACACCTGACCTTGAGTGATGCCATACTGCCGAGCAATAGCACGCTGTTTCATGCCGTAATTTCGTAAAGCCACCACTCCATGACAAACAGCATTGTCGAGTTGACGGACCATCTCCAGAGGAAGCGGCAATAACTTTTGGAGACGTGCAGCAGTTGTTTTCCACTAATACAGAACGCAACAACCCTTGTATACCCGTCTGTGAAGCCAATCATCAAATGCACCTGTCCGTACATTTTGCCACGCCACCTGTGATATAATCCTGTTGTTGACTTCTTGCTGCGACAGACAATCAGTGACATGGTTCTTTTAACAAATAAATCACCGAAGTGTAAAAGAAAGTCAGCAGATTGATATACTGAGTCAAGAAAGTAAACCCAAGTCAAGAAAAAAAAAATATCCCATATTAAATGCCAAGTCTGTAGATTTGACTTAAATGAAAAGCCAACAACCTAAGTCTTAATGTCGTTTCGGAGCTGAAAACAATATGGCGGCCTATGGCGGCTATTTTGTGACGGATCGGGTTGGAATGCAATAGCAACCTACCTTGTGTGGTACGGGTTAAACATTATAAGTTTGATCAAAATCTGTTAATATTTGTGGACGCTGGAGTGTTAACGTCGTTTTCATGACCAAAAACAAAATGGTCGCCTAAGTCCGCCATTTTTCAACGGATCGGGCTGAAATGTAATACCAACCTGGTCCTTGGGGTAAGGATGCTGCCTTTCAAGTTTGATCAGAATCGGTTGATATTTGTGGACGCTGGAGTGTTAACGTCGAAAATTTAACGGACGACAGATGACGGACGCCGGAGGGTTCAGTATGTGATGAACTCAACTGGACGGTCGTCCAGTTGAGTTAAAAAGCAATGGAAAGATAAAATTAAACAAGCATTTGAAGAAAAAAATTAAACAATCATTGAAACAAAATCATTGTTTCATGGTCATCTTAGGAAAAAAAGTAGGAAAAGTAGGAAAGGAAAAAAGGAAAAAAATGGAAAAAAAAGTCATCAGTAGGAAAAAAAATCAAAAAATCTTTATCCTCTGCACAGTCATCAGAAAGGGCTTCAGCATCAATAATTGCAGCTTGCTTTTTCTTCAAATTCCCAAACACCACTTTGTACACATTTGTCACATCCATAGTAACCATTGTAGCTCTTTATGTTGCTCACGAAAACCTTTGCAGATGTGTCACATACAAAATTCAAAACTTTGACTGCAATTTTTTTGTCATTAAATGAGATGCCTTCTCTTAGAATGTTCCTCAAGTCATCAACAAATTGTTGCAAGTAGGAATTAACATTTTTCGGCTTTGATTTACCCACAAATAGGCCAACAATAAATGGCTCTTGCAGAACAAGAAACAAGAAAAAAGAAATCTTGTTTTATCCTCTTGCAGAACAGAAAGTACCGGCGAAAACTGGTCCGTGGCACTTTGATATAGGGGCATCCCATCAATATTAACCTGCAATGTAAACTGTTCTGTTGCAGCCATCAATGGATTCTTTGCCAAAATTGATAGGATGCCTTGCTCAATGCCAAAATGATAATAATAGCCACCAGCAAGTTCCTGTACATCAATTTCTCTGGGCGTTTTAAGCATTGTTCGAGCATCTTTCGGCAAACAAGGGAAGTGGGGCCTGAGAATGCCTAATAATCTTTGAATGTGGCACTGCGGTGTCCCACTCTCAATGGCCCATTCTCTTAGATCATTCCTGATATGATGTTCTTCGTGATCAGACTCGGATGGGTCTTCATCTTGTTATTCGTAATTATGTGCCATTTGCGATTCCGAAGGTGATGAATTGATGATATTGACTCTTCAGATTCACGAGAATCACCTTCAAATGCAAAATTGGAACCGGAAATGCCTTGGCCATCACTCGCACTTTCATTAAATGCTTGTCTATAGATATGCATTGCACCAGTTTCCCCAAAAGCTTGCACACGGGAAGGTTGTGCCATTGGTTCTGGGGCCTGCGAAAGAGATCGAATGACCTCTGCATTTTTATGGCACGACGATGGTGTTTACTCCTCGTTGCCATATTAGCCTATTTCAACTGTACTATTCGAAGTAATAAAAACAAAGAAATAGTAAACAGCAACAGATGATGAAACTTGCGGCTTGTCACAATTAATCACACGTCCTTTCACTTTGAGACACCAAGAATCTGGAAAAAGGGGAAAAAATATTTTTTAGGCTTTCAAGTGATTTTCTTCATGCATTTGTATAAACAGTTTATGCTGTGAAAACGACGTCATCATAAATGGTTCTTTCATCGTTGAGGATTGGAAAAGTTTTGGGAGAGCTTGAAGCCACCTATTTATTACATCCGCCACCGAAGGTGGATGGAGGTTAAATGTTTTCACCCCTATTTGTTTGTCTGATTGTTAACAGCATATCTAAAAAAAAAAGTTTTGGACGGATTTGGACGAAATTTGGTGGAGAGGTTCGGTGTGCGGCAAAGACGCAAGGATTATATTTTGGTGAAGATCCGCATCCAAATCTGGATCCGAGAATATCTTAAGTGATTATTCACCATTGAGAGATGTGGCTAAAACCGATATATAGCACGACATCTCAAAAATCTGTGGACGGATTCAGACGAAACTTGGTGGACCGGTTGGAATTGTGACAAGGACAAATTGATTAGATATTCAGGTCCGAATACAGATCTGGCCTATCAGTGGAATACAACAGGAAAAATGTTCAACCTGGCAGAGGTATGCGTCGTTCTAGGTATGTATGGACTGGGAGGATGGGAAAGTAAAACAATGGGAGAAATGTTAAAGCGCTAAACTGAGAGTGAAATGGGATCAAAGGAGCTGCAAGGGAAGGATGTGAAGAATGTCAGAGGATGGAGCGTGAGGAGTGGGACCAAGGGAGGGGTGTGAGGAGCAGAAAGGGAGGGGTGTGAGTAGTGGTGAGGGAGGGATGTGAAGAGGTGGTAGTACGGAGGTGTGCGAATTTAGACAAAATATTCAAGGTTAGATAAGATAATATACCATACTACCTATAACCCCATGTTTTTGAACACATTTATTCACAATTGCACTGCTAACACAATTAATAATGTAGTTCTTCTCACAGACAACACTTAACGAGTTCAATCAATGATTGAACTCTTCAGAGACTTACATACAGTTGCCAGTGACTGAATAAAGGTTTCGGAAGTAATAAGCAAATTCTGTCAAAAGTCTGTCCCTGTGACTTGTTGATGGTCATGGAAAAGGCCAAATGTACAGGAAAGTCTTCTTTTGAATTTGAAAGGCATATTTGTATCAGACGAAAGGAGAGGTACAGTATGTGTGGGATGAGAACAGAATCTGAGTTCAATCCATTCATTACATGGTCCTCTATGAAGTGTTTTTGTAGACGCGTGCAGAACAATACTCTAAAGCTTTTCTATATAGCATATCCAACTCGTCGACAAAGGACAAAATCATTCTGAAATTGCCACTCTTTCATATAAATAAAAAAATTATGTTAATAAGACTGTTTGAATGGCAAATTTTGCTCCAGCAATGTCAAAAGAGCCATGGCGAGCAGAAGCGAGTCACTGAAAATACACACAGCGCATGTGTGAAAGGCCTCTTAGCATCCATACCGGAGGGGACATTCGAACCTCCCCTTCAAAACTCCCCCCAACCCCACCCCTTCAAATCTCCCCCCCCCCCCACCATCTTTCTCCAATTCTCGCCCCCCCCCCACATCCTCAAAGCTGCCTCCTCCCCACTTCGTCTCCCTTCTATCACACACCTCCACCTCCACCAACCTTCTACTTTGCTCTGCCCCCTCTAAAACAACTCCTCACTGTGCCTCATCCAATCACCATCAAATCTTTTGTCCTCATCCGTCCCTTTTCCGAACTCTTCTGAAATCTGACACATTATCATCAGCTATCCCGACCTCCTCCCCCTCTCACTCATCTTACCCTACCCCTCCCCTCCCTTGCATCCGATTTCCCCCCCTTCCTCTTCCTCAACAGTATGGACCTCAAACATCTGGGGCCGTCGCTCAAACCTGATTGATCTCTTCATACAGGTTGCATCTGACAAACCAGACGTAATCTGCTCAACAGAAACTTTCCTCCTTCAAGATGTCTCTGATTCCTTAATTTCTCTTCCTGGTTACTCCCTCCTCCGGTATGATAGACTTGAGCCTCGTCCTGGTGGTGGGATGGCTATCTTTATCAAAAGCTTTCTTCCTCACTCTCCTTGCTCTGCACTCTCTCCACCCCACCCCCAGGAGTACATCTGGCTACGGCTTCCTCTCTCCTCCCCCCTTTTGTTCATATGTGTTTTGTACCATCCTCCAAACAGTGATGACTCCATTTACATTTTTTTTTTTTTGTATACAAGAGTCCCTGGTGTTGGGCTAGCGGCTAGGGTGCCGGCTTAGGATCCTAGGATCCTGGGTTCGAATCCCGGTCGATCGCTGAATTAACGTCAGGGGGGTTGACTCAGCCTGTCATCCTTCCAAGGTCGGCAAATTGAGTACCAGTTCACTGGTAATTCCCTGCTTGTCGTTAAAGGCGGCAAAAAGGGTTGGCGTCAGGAAGGGCATCCGGCTGTAAAACATTGCTTCAAAAAGGGGAACGAAAAACAACAACAACCACAGTTCCCGAAAAAAGCCAACCCCCGCTTGCGGGGAAAAATGGCCTCTAAAGGTGGTTTTTTTTGTTTGTTTTTTTATATACAAGAGCGAGGCTTGTGAAAGAGCTTCAATTTCGCTGTCTGACAACATAGACCAACTTCTATCCACTCGTCCCAACTGTCTCTTCCTCATATGTGGCGACTTCAACTGTCATCATGCCAGCTGGCTGGGTGTGGCTGCCTCTCTTACCATCACCATCACCGCAAAGGACTTCTGCGACTCATTGGGAATGACACAATCTGTCAATTTCCCGACCCGTATCTCAGTCAACAGAGCATCTTCTCTTCTTGACTTGGTTATGACAAACTTCCCTGCAATCGGGTCACCTGACCATATGCTTGTTGAAGTGGACATCTCTCTGGCCATTCTCAGAGAGCCATCCTCAGCGTTGACGAGTCTGGCATTTCACTCAGGCCGACTGGCACCGTCTTCAAGCAGCCATAAATCATCTGGACTGGTCTCCCATCTCCACTTCCTCTGACATCAACTATTCCAAGGAATTCTTCCAAAGTAAACTGCTCTCTCTCTTATGCACGGATTTATCCCATCTCGTCTTCAGTTGTCTTACCCTTCCTCCCGTCCATGGTACACTGAATCTTGTGGTGAGGCAGTTGCCCTGAAACAACTTGCCTTTGCCTCTTGGAAGGCAAATCCAACTGAAGGCAATCTCAGTTCCTTCCACCAAGCTTGGAACAAGTGTGTGTCTACCCTTAGGAGAACCAGGAAGCACTATCTCTCTACTCTCAAGACTGAACACTCAAAACTGTCTCCTTCCTCCAAATCCTGGTGGCATCTGGTCAAATCTGTTTCTGGTGTTTGTTCCCACTCCATTCTCTCCCTTACCTCAAACGGCTACACAGTTGACACTGCACGTGACAAAGCCGAATGCCTCAACTCTGTGTTTGCCTCAAAATATTGTGTCTCAAACCCATCTCTCTCTGTACCCACCTTACCCAGTCGAACCCAGCTGCTCCTGAACTGTGTCCTTCTCTCCTGACAAGGTGGAGAAGTTTCTGTCAAACCTCGACTCTGAATCTGCAACTGGACCAGACGGCATCAGCCCACAGGTCCTAAAATCTTGCTCTGCGGCTCTTTCACACCCTCTCTCTGTTCTCTTCTCCCTCTCTTTTGCTCAAGGTCATCTGCCATCAGCTTGGAAATCAGCCAACATTACTGCTTTACACATAAAGGGTGCAAAAACAGATCCTTGCAACGACAGACCAGTCAGCCTGCTCCCAATTATCAGCAAAGTCATGGAATCCATCATTGCTTCGGATATCAAATCCTTCCTCTTATCCAATGGCTTGATCTCTGATCATCAATTTGGATCCAGACCAGGTCACTCTACTCTGGACATGCTGCTTCTGCTGTCTCAAGAATGGATGGATGTCCTCAATGCCAAACAGGGAATCAGAGCTGTCTCCCTTGACATATCACATGCCTTCGATACGGTCTGGCACCCAGCTCTGCTCACCAAACTCTCATCCTATGGTATCCATGGAAATCTCCACGCATGGATTGCGGACTTCCTCTCTGGTCGTAGTCAACGTGTGGCCCTGAATTGATTTCTCTCATCTCCCCTTCCTGTTAAGGCTGGAGTTCCCCAAGGTAGTGTTATGGGCCCTCTGCTTTTTCTTGTCTTCATCAATGATCTCTCCGACTCTCTGGAAAATCTTCTCTATCTCTTTGCTGATGACTACTCTCTGCCGCTCCATTCCTCATCCCTCACATCGGCAGTCTGCAGCCTCCTCACTCTGTGCAGATCTGAACAAAATCAGACTGGTCAAACAAGTGGAACATGTCTTTCAATCCTGACAAATCTCACACTGCCCCTCCCTCCCACAGATCTCCTGTTGTCCCTGTTCTCTGCTGCTGTGCTTGTGTGCTTCCCTCTCTCCCCCACATTGTCCCCGGCTCCCTTTTTTGTATGTTTTGTGTGTCCGTTTGTTGTTGTTTTTTGTGATTGATGTTAGCTCTTACATGAGCCTCGATCTTGTATACAAAAAACAAACGAACAAAAAAAAAAAGTCTCACTATGTCTCTCTGAAAAGACCGACTGGACAACCCTCCCATCTACTTTCTCAACAATCCTCTCCAAGAAGTTCTGTCAATCATGCTTTTGGGTCTCACTATCTGCCATGATCTTTCCTGGGAAAACCACATGTTCAAGCTGGCCTCCAAAGGCATTTGCCGATTGGGCATCCTCCGTCGTGCGAAGTCCTTCCTTGGCACACCTGAACTCCTCACCACATACAAGGTTTTCATCCGCAGCTCAATGGAATACTGTTCTCCCCTCTGGGCCGGTGCTCCTGCCTCACACCTAGCTCGGCTTCACGCTGTTGAAACCAAAGCTTTCAGAATCATTGGAATCTCCTGCGATGAAGCTAACTCCGAGGGCATTTCACTCACTCACCGCAGGCAGATTGGTGGTCTTTCTGTCTTCTTCTGACTCCTATCTGGGCTAGCTCCCCCAGCTCTATCTGTGCTCTGTCCCCCAAATATTCCTGCAGGTCGCACAACATCTGCCAGCAACCCACTTATGGTTAACTGCCAAAATCAAGACTCTCTGCTCACCTTCACCCTTTCATTCCTCTTTACTCCCACCTCTGGAACAAACTCCCTCACTCTCTTCAATTCCACTCCTCCCTCCAGGTCTTTAAAACAGCGGTTCACCACCATCTCCCCCATCCAAAAACTTGATATTTTCTACCCCCATGAATTCACCCCAGATCCACTTTTTTGAAGTGACAATATCTTTCCTGGAAGTCCGAGCAGTGTCCATGTGTTTTATACCTCTCCCACCCCTCCCTCCCCCCACGCTTCCCATGCATCCTTCCCCCAAGCCCTCTCCCTCCCATAGATCTCCTGATGTCCCTGTTCTCTTCTGTTGGACTTGTGTGCTTCCCTCTCTCTTCCCATCTTGTCTCACGCTCCCTTTATCTTTTGGGGGTGGGGAGGGGGGGGTGGGCTTTGACTAGCCGCTCCATTTGGGGGGGGGGGGAAGGAGTGAGACAAGGGAAGGTGGACAAATTTACCCATGCAAAGAGTGCTTGAACATCAACATTGCCTAATGGTAATTGTGTCACACATGTGTCACACTAATGGTAATTGTAAATTTGCATGCCAGACTCTACCAGTCGTTCCAACTGGGGTCGACTCGGGACGAGTCTGGTGAGAGAGGGGGGTGGTGTTGCAGTTTTGAGAATAAAGATAACCCCCCTCTTAGGTAGTTGCACCACAACATGTAGCCTCGTTTAGTTCAGTTATTTCTTAATAAATGTAAGCATAGTCTCCTTTCCTGTGTTGGTATGCATTGATGCAGGTAAGTAAGTGTAGGCCTCATTTGGGCTGGAATGCCATGTGCTAGGGCCTGGAACAAGTCTGGGAGGCCCGAGGGAGGAGCTAAAGGGGAGTGGCCAGTAAGTGGCAAGCAGCCAATGGGTGCTACAGGGGAGTGGCCAGCAACGGCGGCCAGGGGAGGGACTTGGAACATTCTGATGGGACTTGTGGGCAGTGGTGGGGGCTATAAAACCCTGCCCCGGGCCCCCGAACTGTGTGTGTCTGAATAGCGCTCTAGCCCAGGACTCCGAAGCACGAACGCTCTCTCCGTGGCCAAGCTCCCAGCTCTCTCTGCGCTCTGTGATTGAAAGCACGAACTTTCTCTGTAGTCTGCGTTCTGCCCCTGCCCTGCTCTCTGCCCCTGTGTTAAGTGCTCTCGCAGGACGATCTCTCCCGGGGCCACATACTCCAACAATCTCCCTGCCTGGGCTCCCTGCACGTGCCGCGAACATCTCAAGGGACACGCCCAACGAGCTGACCGGGGTGAATGGCACCAACAGCCGCGCTTTGAGCGCATCCTTTCTCTTCCTTCCTTTCCCCGCATGAGTGAGAGGGCCCTTGTCTGCGAAATCAAGTTAAGGACGTTAAGTTTCTACCCTGTGTCTCTTTGCCCTGATCACTGTACAAATTATAAATAAACCTGTGTTCTTTGCTTCCATTTGGCCGTTCACGTCTTTTCCCAGCATTGGCCTCGCATTGTACGAAATAAAACCGCTCGATGGGGTTAGTAAGAATTAACGGCACGAGTCACATGACACGCAAACCGCTCGGGCGTATCAACCCAGCGTGACTCGTGCGAGGTTCAGCCCCCGTCCTCATGGTGGTATAGAAGGTACTTGGGAATTTGACCAAAGACCCTTCCGCACGCTCGCTACAGGGGTGGCGGCTGGATTTGCTCTGCAATCCACCCCACGAGTGTAAAGTGGGTAGCGGCCTCATGGACTCGAAGGCCCGAGGGGGAAAAGGGTTTAACCCCCCTCTGTACGTCGACGGGCTCGAGATCCGCAACAATATATATGCTGTATATATAAACACCAATCTCTGTGTGTGTGTGTGTGTGTGTGTGTGTGTGTGTGTGTGTGTGTGTGTGTGTGTGTGTGTGTGTGTGTGTGTGTGTGTGTGTGTGTGTCTTGCTTTCTTCTCTCCCTTTGTTCCTTGTGCACGGACACATCTTTTACGTTACAAACTCCAACCATGGGGTACAAATGCAACTTTGTGTGGGGAGGGGGGAGGGATGCACGATGTGGCCAAGGCCTCACGCAGGGGTGCGGGTGGCTGGGGGGAGAGGGGAGGGGGGGGGGAATTTATTTATGTAAATGTGTACCGTGTAGCACCACCTTGTGTTGGTGGCAAAGGGTATTACAATTTTCCTTTTTTACCTGGGCAATGCTGATGCTAAAGCACTCTTTGCATGGGTAAATTTGTCCACCTTCCCTTGTCTCACTTCCCGGCCCCCCCCCCCCAAATGGAGCGGCTTGTCAAAGCCCGCCCCCCCAAAAGATAAATATGTATCTTTCCCCACTCCACTCCACCTCCCTCCCCCCCCCCTTTTTTTTGTATACAAGATCGAGGCTCGTGTAAGAGCTAACACTAATCACAAAAAAAAAACACACGTATAAAACATATAATAAAGGGAGCGTGAGACAAGATGGGAAGAGAGAGGGAAGCACACAAGTCCAACAGAAGAGAACAGGGACATCAGGAGATCTATGGGAGGGAGAGGGCTTGGAGGAAGGATGCATGGGAAGCGTGGGGGGCGGGGGGGGTGGGATAGGTATAAAACACATGGACACTGCTCGGACTTCCAGGAAAGAAGTTGTCACTTCAAAAAAGTGGATCTGGGGTGAATTCATGGGGGTAGAAAATATCAAGTTTTTGGATGGGGGAGATGGTGGTGAACCGCTGTTTTAAAGACCTGGAGGGAGGAGTGGAATTGGAGAGTGAGGGAGTTTGTTCCCGAGGTGGGAGTAAAGAGGAATGAAAGAGTGAAGGTGAGCAGAGAGTCTTGATTTTTGGCAGTTAACCATAAGAGGGTTGCTGGCAGATCTTGTGCGACCTGCAGGAATATTTGGGGGACAGAGCACAGATAGAGCTGGGGGAGCTAGCCCGGATAGGAGTCGGAAGAAGACAGAAAGACAACCAATCTGCCTGCGGCGAGTGAGTGAAATGCCCTCGGAGTTTGCTTCATCGCAGGAGATTCCAATGATTCTGAAAGCTTTGGTTTCAACAGCGTGAAGCCGAGCTAGGTGTGAGGCAGGAGCACCGGCCCAGAGGGGAGAGCAGTACTCCATTGAGCTGCGGATGAAAACCTTGTATGTGGTGAGGAGTTCAGGTGTGCCAAGGAAGGACTTCGCACGACGGAGGATGTTCCACTCCCAATACATTTCAAAATGATCAGACTAAGCGTTGTCCCTGTCGAAATATGACGTCATAATTATGGCACCAATGACGTCATCATTGACAACACCTATTCCCCATTCTTTATCAGGAGTTATTTACAATGAGCCATGTTTCAATATTTTCTCCATGGAGCGATTTCGGAGATATGGAGGTGCAAGTTTTTTTCGATTTTTTTCCAAGATGGCGTCTGTACCACGTGACCTATGACGTTATAATTATCATAATAAATTCTACAGGAGGAGCTGCACATATTCTGAAAATTTCGTGTCCATCGGTCTAACAGTTGCAGAGGAATTTTTGTTTTATTCATACTTATCAGATCAAGCGTTGTACTTGTCGAATTATGACGTCATAATTAAGGCACCGATGACATCACCATCAACATATCTTATTCCCCATGGTGAGTACTTGACAATGAGCCATGTTTCAATTTTTTTCCATTGAGCAGTTTTGGAGATAGAGGTGTATCGTTTTTCCTAGATGGCGTCCGTACCACGTGACCTATGACGTCATAATTATGATTTAAAATATATATACAGGCTGAGGCGCTTCTACCATAAATTCGTATCAATTTCGACCAACGGTTGCCGAGAAAATGAATTTTTAAAATGCAGACACCTACGGCACACTTACGGCACACATACGGCATTCTCACCCGAATGCCTAACCTTGATTTTCACTTCGCGAGCACAGGGTAACTATCAACACGTGACTGTACTCTGGTGAAGGTCATTACACCGCATGTGTTGTGCAAAGCGTGGTTAAGCAATTGGTTCACTCTGTCTGTCTGATCGACATCAGTTGACGATTGAGGAATTGATTTCAATTGAATTTTATATTTTGAACACTGTAGTACACAAATCGCCTAGTTTGCACATCCAAAAACCTTCAGTTTGGCAGTATAGGGCAATATTCTAAACCATAACACCCAATCAAATTTGCCGCACGCTCTGAAGGTGGAGCAACAATGAGATACCCAGTGTACTTCCAGTGCCATCTTGAATTGGTTGACTGTGTCTGCCCTGACAGCTTCCTTAGGCAGCGCTTTCAAATTATTGATGCTCCTGATTGAGAATGCGTTCTGCCTAAATCTGCTTCGGCATCGTTGCATTTTGAGTCTTTGACTTCTGGTTCTCGACTACTCATCCAGTTCAAATAAATTCTCGATGTTAATCTTGTCGATTCCTTTTACTTTCTTGAACGACTTCATGATCTGGATGAGTTCTGCCCTATGGCACGAACAATGCTAATAGAGATTGTACTTGGAAACATAAAGCAAGAGTTGAAAAATACCCTTCCCATGTCCCTTTTCTCAAGAAGTCCTTTTCTCATGTCCTTCCTCCTCCCCCCCCCCCCCCACCCACCCCCACCTTCCCATGCCTCCTCCCCCCCTAAGCCAGCACACACAGTGCATATTGGCCGCAACAATTGGTGTTGGGGAGTGGGATTTGGAACCCGAACCAAATTTTTTTATCATCTGAACAAATTTGGTCAAAATTACGAGCGGCCGAAATTTTATTTAACATCTAAATTTGAATCGTGCCATGGATAACCAAGGTGATCGGATGCCGGTGGGGGTAAATGAGGAGGTAGAAGAGGGGTTAGAATTAACCCAGGACCTCAGGGAAGAACAATTGGGAGAGATGGAGGAGGAAAGGAATGAGGGTGCGGCAGTGGGGGTTGCAGGCACACAAAATGGCGGCGCCTCGCACATGGCGGCGAGAGCCGAGCCCGCAGCACCAGTGAACATGGACCTTTTTATGGTGCAAATGATGGGGTATATGGAAAAGATGGCTGACAAATCCAGCAGGGAAATGAATAAATTGGGAAACCAAATTGGCGGATTGAGAAATTATATGGGAAGCCAAATTGGGGGATTGAGGAAAGAGATGGGAGAAATGAGGGCCGATAGTGAGGGAATGGAAAATAGAATGGGGGAGCAATTGGGAAGTCAAATTGTGGGATTAGACAGCAAAATTGGGGGATTAGACAGCAAAATTGGTGGATTAGACAGCAAAATTGGGGGATTAGATAGCAAAATTGGGGGGTTAGAAAGTAAATTGGGGGGATTAGAGAACAAATTAGGGGGTCAATTGGAAGACGTGAATGGCCAAGCCCGAGAAATCAACGAGGGGTTAGCGAGGGAGGAAGCCCAGTATGAAATAAGAGCATGGGGGAAGGACAGAGACCGCAGATCGAGCGGAAAGGTTGCGAGGGTATGCGACGAGGTAGCGCGATTTGAGGAGCATGGGGGAAGCGAGCCAGAGCAGAGCGCGGTTAAAATGACTGGTATAGAAATCGCGACTCGGGGTGTGAAAAACCCAACGGCTGCCGAATTGGACAGGGCAGATTCATATGCGCTGGCGGTTGGCGAGGACAAAGATAATGAAATGGTGATAGTGGAAATTGGGGTTGAAGAGACGGGAGAGAAAGTAAATGAAGCACGGGAGGAAATGATGGAATTTGCACAAAGTTTGGATTCGCATCATGATGTCATGCTGAATAACCAAAATGAAAGTTTGCAGGTGGTGGAGGAGCGAAGAAGAGGAAGCGCCAAGGTGAGTAGGGTGGTGTTTGGCGCGAAAGGATTTTTCGCACGCTTAGGATCCAGACGTCACCCGGGCGCTCGTAGAAGGTCCGTGGTGCGCTGTGTGAAAGGAAATGGCGTGCGAGTGAGGAAAAGGTGTGCGCTGAAGCACGAGTGTGTTAGAGTGTGAAAGTGGGAGTGAGTGTGACACAGCGAGTGAGATGGATGGAGAGAGTGTAGGAGGATGCACACCTGAGTTGGTTGTGGAGAGTGTGCGGGAGTGCACACCAGAGCATGTGATTGGGTGTGCAGCCAAAGAGTGCACACCCATGGTTGTTACAGAGGATGTAACGGAGTGCGCGAGTAGTGTGAGTGCCAGGGTTTGCGCAGAGGTGTGCAGAGGCCGAGTGTGTGCGGGAGTGTGCGAACGGCATGAGTATGCCTGAAGAGTGTGTAATAGAATGTATGGGGTGCATGGAAGGCGCAGGGGCACATCAATGTGCAAGAGAGGAGTGGGTCGCGAGGTGTGTGTGTGAGAATGTGGCTCAAGCATCGATGTGGACCGGGGGAGTAGCACGTAAGGCGACGGGTAGCTGACGCGAGCTCTCGGTCCGTGATGGGCTTTGTGTGCTGCGGGAGCCGGCGGGGATCGTTGCCGCGGCGCTCTCGCAAGGAGCACCATACACGATTCGCGCCAGGCCCAGGCCCGTACGGTCGGTACCGCGCTTTGTTAGGCAAAGCGATCGGCCCGGTTCGAGGGGAAGGAGAAGGGTTCGGAGCGGCGCCCCCTTTCGGTGGCGGCACTCCAGCCAGGGAAGGCTGGGCAACCGCGCATCGGAGCGAAAGGCCCTGCGTAGGGATGGTGCCTGGAGCCTTGGCCTGAGTATGCCTCCTCCCCTGAATCGAATGCCGGACGGACCCAACCTACAGTAGACCAACCACCGTATGCATTGCTCGGCTTTTCGAAGCCGAGCTGTGATGAAAATGTATTCGCACCGAGAGGCTTGAGTATAGTGGACGAGTAGTGATGGCGATAGTGATGTAGAGGGATGGTAGCTCTACCATCCCTCACATAGTTGGGGCAGAGGAGCTATAGGATTATGGGGTTTGGCGGTGCAAACTAGCCAGGGAGGGCTTGGATAAATGTATAGGGACCTAGAAATGACCATAGGTGACCGAGATTTAAGTCGTGACTTTTGTACAGGTAGTAGGGACATAGAGTAGAGTAGTTGGATGACAATGACGAGGGAGTGCTTAGTATAAGGGATGACGGGGAGCACTAGTATTAGAAGGGAGTAGTTAGTTTAAATGATGCTGTGTGTATGAGCTTGAGGTTTCGGATGAAATGAGGCATTGCGTATGGAAGTCTTTATAGTGCTGGTTAGCAAATGAGGCAATGCTCGAGAAGGATGTGTGTGTGTGAAAGTGTATGAGCAGAGTATTGAGGATGTGTGTCATTGTGTATTGAGTGATTGCCCTTGCATAGAGTGCAAGAGAGCTTGGTGATATAATAATAATAATAATAATGCATTTATTTTATATAGCGCTTTTCAGGGAGCCCAAAGACGCTTTGACAGAGTGCAAAACATAATGCATAGCAAAACATAAAAACAATTGCAAAAAACAAGAATCAATAGGGAAATATTTAAAGCAAAAAGGAGGGAGAAGGAGAAGAGATAGTCAGGGGTTAAATGCTGTGGGTTAAATGTTGAATGCAGTGTTGAACAGGTGGGTCTTGAGTGATGTTTTGAATGTGGTGAGTGAGGAGGAGTCTCTGATGGTGTGAGGTAGCGAGTTCCAGAGGGTGGGAGCAGCGATGGAGAAGGCCCTGTCCCCCCAGGATCTGAATTTGGTCCGGATGGGGGGGGGGGAGGGGGGGTCAGAAGGTTGGTACCAGCAGGGCAGAGGTTGCGGTTGGGAGTGTGTCTGGAGAGGAGGTCAGCCAGGTAGGATGGGGCCAGGTTATGGAGGGCTTTGTAGGTCAAGAGGAGGATTTTGTACTGGATTCTCTGGGAGATGGGGAGCCATTAAAGCTTGTAAAGGACGGGGGTGATGTGGTCACGGGTCCGGGAATGGGTGAGTAGACGGGCAGCGGAGTTCTGAATGTATTGGAGTTTATTGGTGATTGTTGAGGGTGAACCATGGAGGAGGCTATTGCAGTAGTCCAGACGGGAGGTGATGAAGGCATGGATGAGGGTTTCTGCAGCCATGGAGGAGAGGGATGGACGGAGACGGGTGATGTTTTTCAGGTGAAAGAAGGCTGTCTTTGTGATCTGTTTAGTGTATTTGTCGAAGGAGAGGGTTTGGTTAAAGATGATGCCAAGATTCTGGATGTGAGGGGAGGTGGATACTGGGATACCGTCGATGTTGAGGGCAAAGTTATTGGTGGATTTTATGAGCGTTTTTGGGCCAATGATGATTATTTCAGATTTATCATAGTTAAGTTTGAGGAAGTTGATTTGAAGCCAGGATTTTATTTCAGTGATGCAGTTTGTCAGGATAGAGTGGGTGGCGGTGGAGATGGACTTGGTGGAGATGAAAAGCTGGATGTCATCGGCGAAGCAGTGGAATTGGAGCCCATGACGGCGGATTAAGTGACCGAGGGGGGACAGGTAAAGGATGAAGAGGAGGGGGCCAAGAACTGAACCTTGGGGGACACCTTGGGGGAGGGGAGCAGTGGGGGATTTGCAGTTATTGATGGAGATGAACTGGCATCTGTCAGAGAGGTATGATTTAATCCAATAGAGGGCAGTGCCAGTAACGTTAAAGGTGGTTTCAAGTCGGGTGAGGAGGATGGTGTGATCGATGGTGTCAAAGGCGGCGCTGAGGTCGAGGAGGATGAGAATGTTGAGGTTGCCAGCGTCAGAGGAGAGGAGAAGGTCGTTGGTGATTTTGAGGAGAGCAGTTTCAGTACTGTGGTTGGAGCGGAATCCGGATTGGAATGTTTCATACAGGTTATTGGCAGAGAGGTGATGTTTGAGTTGAGCGGCTACAGCATGTTCCAAAACTTTCGACAGAAAGGGTAGGTTGGAGATGGGTCTGAAGTTGTTTAGGGTGTCAGGGTTTAGTCCAGGTTTTTTCAGAATGGGGGTAACAGCAGCAATTTTGAGGGATGGTGGGACGATGCCTGTAGACAGGGAGGAGTTTATTGTTGCAATGATAAGTGGAGAGAGAGAGCAGGAAGGGAGGCCTTGACAAAGCTGGAGGGGATGGGGCCAAGAGTGCAGGTGGCAGTTTTCATTCCTATGAGGAGTTCAGAGACGTCAGTAGGGGATAATGGGGAGAATTGAGACAGGGTATGGCAGGATAAGGGGGGGGGGCAGGTGGTTTGAGGGGGAGCGGGTGTGGCGGTGGTCAAGCTGTTGTAGATGTTTTCAACTTTGCGTTGGAAGAATGAAAGGAAGGAGATGCAGTTGTCTACTGTGAATGACTGGGTGGTGGTGTTCAGGGGGCTGAGGAGTTTGTTTATTGTAGAGAAGAGTGCTTTTGGGTTTCCGGAGCCAGAGTGGATAATTTGAGAGTAGTAGGCAGAGCGGGCGCGGGAGAGGGCATCTTTGTAGTGTTGTATGTGGTCCTTGTAGTCTTGGGAGTGAATTGTGAGACCTGTTTTATTGCGGAGTCTTTCAAGTTGGCGAGCACGAGTTTTCATCAGGCGGAGTTCAGGGGTAAACCAGGGAGCAGAATGGGTGAAAGAAACTGTTTTGGTTTTTATCGGCGCAAGTTGGTCAAGGCAGGAGGAGAGAGTGTGGTTGTAGTAGTCAGTGAGATCAGAAGGGTTGTGGAGGTCAACGAAGGGAGAAGTGGACATTTTTTCAGAGAGTGGCTGAGAATGAGGTCGGTGAAAGAGCGATATGGAATAGATGGTCTGGAATAAATGGTGAAATAAATGGTGTGGAGTAAATGGAGTGTGGAATGAGTGGAGTGGAGTGCATGGTGCGAAGGAGTGGATGGGGGAAGGATGGACCCCTTCACGAATACCCGGGGAGGGTAGTTTAAAAGTAGGTAGAGGGAGTAGGTAAATTTTGGTGGATATTGACACCTGTGGTGCGGAAAGTAGCAGAGTATTGCTTGGATGGGTGCATAAGTGTATGGAATGGCTGGGCGTGTGGCCTGTTAATGCGTATGGTTGGTTGAGCACTCCGCCACTGGTAGTCTGTCGGCCAGGTGAGGCCGCAGGTAGGCTCTGGGAGCCAGGTTAGAGTTCAGTGGGGGCCCGAGGATCCAAGGGAAGGACCCGGGTTGCCCGATGCCAAGGAGGGCAGTAGTGGGGTGAGAGAGAGCCAGGAGGGCCTTCCCCAAGGTAGGTTAGGGTGAAGGAGCTAGGCAAGCTCGGGTGGCGACGTTCAGTGGTGGAGATGCGCAGGTAAGTAGGACCTGCTAGGGGAGCCACACGACCCAGCCCCGAAACTGTGCGAGGGCACAGCGTAGAAAAATCGGGGGAGTGAGACCCCAAATTGGAGAGCACCACAGTATGTGCAATGGGAATTGGTTTCTAGAACCACATAGTGTAAAGTGGCCAATGGATTTGCAGGGCAAGACCCGGGTAGAGTAAAGAGTTAGTCATTTAGAAGTATAGCTAGGATGAAAGTCTCTTCGCACCATCCGCATCCACTCACCGAGGTGATAGAACTTCACACCATGCTTTGCAAACGTTTGGAAGGTAAAGACGCATTTTCACGTGGGGGAGACATTGTGGTTATTCCATCTCTTCCTCCTTAGGAGGGATTGATGACGAATTTGGATTAGGGGATGGGAAAGACAAAACGTAGTGACGAATTTGTAAATGGTGTAAATACGGGGTAGGGGCAAGGCTAGAGTAGGTGACATGGGGGGTGACGAACGCTAGGGACAAGCTTTCTCAGCTCGCTCTCCCGCACCCTTCATGTCGCATTGCCTTGTTTTTATGTGTACCCTTGCGCCCTTGCCCTGCTAATCTGCTTTGTCTTCCTTCCCCACTCATGGACCATGTTCTTTTGTGTCCGGGAGGAGTGTGCAGGTGCCCTGGATTGTGCGCCCGCACCCTTGCTGCCTCCTGCCTGCACTGATGCACCATATGGACCACACGTTCTGTGGCCTGGCATGACTTATGGACCACACGTTCTGTGGCCTGGCCCCTCTGCTGGGACCGACCATTGTTGCCAGCGGTATCTGGCTTGCGGACCACTGTTTTAAGTGGCATCTATGCCCAGCAGTGGACCCCCTGAGTTGGCCCTGCTGGCCACAAATAAAAAAGCGGACGCGGTGTGTGCCCATTTTATTAATTGAAACAACATCAAGCAAGAAGATCAAGCCAAGATGCATCGGCCCAGCAGAGAAGCAAGAAGACATCATTCATCATTTTATTATTTTAGAAATGTTTGGTGCATTTTCATGACGG